>NC_066620.1:193420341-194045341 GCF_025201925.1 Gopherus flavomarginatus | reverse complement strand
GTTCTGCTTCATTACCTGTATTTCAAAGTATTCCATGCAGCACTACACTTAATTTATTTTTTAGTCCTAATTCTCCCCTAACACCTTATGGTCTGGTACTTTTGTCCATCATCCACAGTGAGACTAAATTTGAAAGTTCTCAGCACAAAATAGAAAATGTACTGGCATTAATGGTGAATGTGGTGCTAAAATTAAAATCTGATTTAATCTAAGATAGGGTGGGTGAAAACCAATATTTTTAAATAAAAATCAGATTTTTTTAAAACTCAGAGGCAGATAATGGTGGTTGTCTCTGTAATATAATAAAGGATTTGGCATATGGTGATGCTTACTTTTCTCATATTAGTCCGGTTAATCTTTCTTAATTCCCACTATCTTACTTCTACATCAAAATTGTTTCTTATTGGTGTGGTGTTACCTAGAAGAACGTTTCTGCAAGATACTGGACTACTAATTACATTCATAACATGATTACCCCTTGAATAATACTGATATTTTCTGTATGTTTGTATATCATTTGTTTGTGCATACTATTTATGAAATGATGATACCAATAAGATAAATGGTAGAACCATATTTATAAATTGCATTTATCAAGCCTCTTCTGATAAGCTCATCTGTACCACAGAACTCATGTTCATATTCTGGCTTACACTTTCTTGAGCTCACTTAATATCATATAATCATCTCTACTTTGTTCACATTTTGGTTCTGAGCCTGTGTACACCTAACATTGAGTTAGTGACATTCCTTTCTGTAGTCACACTTCTGATATTACTACTATGTACTTTTTGAATTTACTTTGGAAATCGTTCTTTGTTTTTATTATTGATACTCTTGCTTGTGTTGTATTGCTGCTCTGTGCATGTCACCTTGGTACAAATGAAAATGTTTTTCAAATCCATGTACTCTAGAGCAATGAGGATAGTTCAGCATACTCTTCCTTTCTCTCTTAAATATTTTGAAGCCTAAGTCCTTTTTCCAATTGTAACAAGCTTTGTTACGGCAACAAGAAAGTCTGACTGCAAAATTTGACAACTGATAAAATTGTGTCAAAAGTTGCTATATTAATTAAAGTCAATGTAAATTTGTTACAGAATGTTTCAGTAGCCTTTCCTTTCCTCAGGCGGGAAGAACTTGATGTGAAACAAGCATTGGATTCCAAGCAAAGACAGCTGAAGGAGCTAGCAGACAGTAAAACAAATAGATTGAAAAGATTTGGACAACATATGCCAGTCCTTCTTGAGGAAATTGAAGGTGCCTATAGAAAAGGACATTTTAAATACAAACCTATTGGGCCTTTAGGTAAGATAACCCTTGCATAAAGAACGTAAAAAGTTTACCTCTATAGAGTCCCACTGTACACTTGGTCATGTGAATACGGAGCCTTTTTGAAAAGTATTTGTCACTTAAGAGGCATGATGTCCAGTTCTCTTAAGGTCTGAATTTCCTAGACTAAATATGTTATGCTATACAAAGCACATGTGATCATTTTATAGAGGAAAAGGCAAATGTGCTGCATTTATTGAAAATACAACAATTAGCATATGCCTCCCCCCCCCCCCCCCACACACAGACACGCGCGCGCCAGTTGGTGTTTATAGTTACCAGTCTGTTGTAACTTGAGTCAATCTAACGGCCAGTTACATTGAGCACCAGTGAGGAGTTGGGCTCTTGTCGGTCATGGTCTGATGGGCTGAGGCTTTGCAGGAGTGAACCCAGAGTCCTGTGGCAAAACACCCCAGCTTTATAGTTGTAAATTCCCATTTGAGTCCATGCATTTTGCAATGTCATCCTGTAATCATTAGTCCTTAAGTGGTGTTATCATTTGGTTATTTTCGGGCTTCCCATTATCATCTCATATTTGTTATCTTGCCTTTGGGGGTGCCTGCCTCACCTCTGAGGTTGTCAATGCTGCTAACATGTTTAGCATCGGATACAATGGTTATTTTCTGATTGTCTCCTGGTCTTTCCAAGTCTCTCACTTTTTCTTGACCATCTGGACATTTGTGATGGCTTTCCCACCTTATCTTTTCCTGATGCATGCATTCTTCATTCACACAAACAATCTCTTACAGAAACCTTCAAAGGTATACAGACAGCATTTTATATTCAGCAGAATACATTGTGAATCAAGCCTTGCTAAATCTTATAACTTAAACAATTCACACTGGGGCTTCAGGCCCTCAACATTTCTTTTAATCTCCTTAACATAGACACAAACAAGATCCTGTCTCTTAATTTCTAAACCTTAAAACAAAGAAATGTATATTTAACTAGAGTGCCTAATTTGTAATACGTATGGGAAACCATAGTAGAGATTATAACTTATCCTAAAACAAAATAGTGACCATAATCAATCATAAGGATTATTCTGGTCTGTCATTCCTTTCTGCTATTCATAAAGGGGTGGCTGGCAGGATGAAATCAAATCATACATTAATTCTCATAGTACAATTTTATAAAATCCTGTTCCTACATGTATATAAATACCCAAGCCCACTAACTATCCCTCAGTTTGGCTCTTTTTCAACCTAATGGAGCAGTCACAGAACCAACCTTTAACAAGCTGGTTAGCTGAATGCAAATAGTTTTAAATAGTTTGAATAGTTCTGAGCATAGACTCAGTCTTAACCTAATTTTGTAATTTTCATATAGCTTCATTGTTGAGTTGAATTCTTGCTGTCTTTGGGTCACTCCCGGCCTTGCTGAAGATAGCAGTTATGCTTGGGAAAATGGAGTTTAGGAAATGATCTTGTTCTCTTTTATTCTGTGTAGGTTATTAATATCATGCTCATCATCATAATATAATTTGAGCACCTTGCGGTAGTGCATTTAGCAACATATAACTACATCTATCATGTCTTTCTTTACTTTCATCCACTCTCCAGAGGGAGAAGCATATACTGTGGAGGGTTTTGTTTGTGTAATGTCTTTTTTAAAAATTTTTTTTAACATAAATATAGCTGTTCCGGTGTCTTATTAGAAAAGACAAGATCAAAGAAACGTGGTTTGCACTTGGAGCAGAAAGTTGGTGAAGTTTGTGATGTCCTTAATTCCTGGAGGAGTTCATGCCATGGTCTTTGACAGCACCTGGAGAATGTTCGGTCTCCTTCAAAGACAGACTTTTCTCTTATTGTTAAGAGTTACATTGTGCCAGAGGAGCAAAGTTTGTCGACCATGGTCTTCATCCTGGAGCTTTAGATGATCTCTTAGGTATCTTGGCTCCAGGTCATGGAGAGTGCTTTGAAGAGAAGGACTGGGACCTTGAACTTGATTTGAAATTCTATGGTAAGCCAGTGCAGAGAGCAGAAGACATGTTGATATGTTGGTGGTAGCTTTTGTTGCTGCATTATTAACTAGTTGGAGTTTAAGTGCTGAAGGCTCCATGCCCTATGTGACAGACCCAGGCCAGTGTGGTGCAGGAGTCTGGTAAAGGGGAAATATGCTGGTCACTGGGTGAGTAGTTTTCTGTTCCCTGAGTGACCAGAGCAGGGTCTGCACTAGAGTAATCAGGAACTTGCTAGAACCAATTAAGGCAGACAGGCTGATTAGAACACCTGCAGCCAATCAAGGCAGGCTAATCAGGGCACCTGGGTTTTAAAAGGAGCTCTCTCCAGTCAGATGGGGAGGAGCCAGAGGAGAGGAAGTGCATGTGAGGAGCTGGGAGCAAGAGACACGAGCTGAGAGTAAGAGGGTGTGCTGCTGGAGGACTAAGGAGTACAAGCGTTATCAGACACCAGGAGGAAGGTCCTGTGGTGAGGATAAAGAAGGTGTTTGGAGGAGGCCTTGGGGAAGTAGCCCAGGGAGGTGTAGCTGTCACACAGCTGTTACAAGAGGCACTGTAGACAGCTTCAAATCCATAGGGCCCTGTGCTGGAACCCGGAGTAGAGGGTGGGCCCAGGTTCCCCCCAAACCTCCCAACTCCTGATCAGACACAGGAGGAGTTGATCCAGACTGTGGGGGAGATCACTGAGGTGAGCAAATCTGCCAATAAGCACAGGACCCACCAAGGTAGAGGAGGAACTTTGTCACACCAGGTATATTGCATAGCTGTAATCCAGCTGAAAGGTGTTGAAAGCATGAGTAATGGAATCCAGGTGTTTGTCCTCCAGAATGGGACAGTTTCCTAGCCAAGAAGGTATGGTAGAAAGCAGCATCTGTAAATAATGTTATGTGAGAGTTCTGTGTCAGCAAGGAATTCATGACTACTCCTACACTATAGACTGTATTGACCAATTGGAGGGGGGGTGTATCTTCAACTGACTTAGACTGCAGCGTAGTTTCAGTCTCTTCAAAATACTTCACTTTGCCCTTTCTTCTCCTGCTACCCCCCGTATCACCTCTGTCTTGTTCAGATTCAGCTTCACTGAGCTGTTCTCCATCTAAGAGCTGATCTCATTGAGTACCTTGGTGGTAGTAATATGGTCACGTGGTGAAGGATATGTAGAGCAGTATATTATCTGATTATCTGCATATTGCTGGCACTTGAGTTCATGCTGTCTGACCAGTTGACCTAGTGATCACATGTAGATGTTTGAAAAGGACCGGAGAGAGAATTGATCCTTGTGGAACTTCACCGGTGAGGAGTCTCATGATCTTTTCGCCTCTGTTCCTCATTTTGTGTAGCATAAAAAGTGGGGGAGGCCACTTAGCCAAAGGTTGTGATGTATGGCCTTCTGCAAAGGATCCAGAAGGATATGAGAACTTACAGAACAACTTTCTACAAGAGGCTGTAGTAGTTCTGGAGTTTGGGAGAAGTTTTCCCCAAGCATTAATTGTGTGGCTTATAAGCCTTTCGCAGTGCCAAAGCCTGATGCAAAATTTCAGCCTAAAAGGAGTCACTCTTTCATCTTCAAGGAGTGTCCCTGTGGGTGCTCCACTTCAGGTGTCCATGCGTCCTGCGCTTGTAATCAGAGATTTGTAGTAGCAGTGCCCGTCTCATGCCGCCTCAGGCAGTTATATAGTGCTGCATGACCAACTCTCCCTCATTTCCTTCTTTACTGCCTTTGGCTTCACTCAGAGCAATTAGCAGCACCTCTTACCTGCTTTTAGCTAAGCTAGCTTTATGGTTAATAGTCAACTTAGTAGTTAGATAGTTAATCATTCTTACCCTTTATACTTACCTTTATTTTATTTTTTTTTTAAATTCTTTCTTTTTTCCCTTTGTTAGGACTTTAAGTTTAGGCTTCTAAACTTTAAGTTACTGCTCCCCTTCTCAATTTGGGACCGAACCTCTCAGGCATGCCAGGATCACCAGGATTTAAGTGCTGTCTGACTTGCAGATTGTAAATCCCTGTTTCTGACGGACGTCTGTCTGCTGTGTCGGTGAGACACACATCTCTTAAAAGCGTCCACACTGCTGTAATCTAAAGGCCAGAAAGACATGTCCTGTTGACTTTATTATAATAATATTTATCAGTTTGTTCCAAAACCACTTCTATTGACACCTCAGTCTGGGACAATTTCTCAGATTTGTCACCTAAAAAGAATGGCTCAAATGCAGGAATCTCCCTCATAACCTCTCAAATGAAAACTGATGCAAAGAATTCATTTAGCTTCTTTGCAATAGCCTTGCCTTCCTTGAGTGCTCCTTTAGCACCTTGAGTGTCCAGTGGGGCCACTTATGGTTTAGCAGGCTTCCTTCTTTCTATATATTCGCTGTTAGTTTTCATGTCTTTTGCTTGTTGCTCTTCTAGTCGGCCTAATTATACTTGAACTCTAGCAAATTAAGTGTAGATGTTCTTTTCTGTTTTCCTCAGTAGGATTTGACTTCCAATTTTTGCCTCTTACTGCTTCTTTTACTCTGTTGTTTAACCATGGTGGTGTATTTTTTGGTCCTCTTGTTTTTTCTTGTATTTGAAGTATACATATAGTTTGAGTTTCTTTTATGGTGTTTTTAAAAAGTTTCCATGCAGCTTGCAGGCATTTCACTCCTGCGACTGTCCATTTTCATTTCTGTTTAGCTTCCTTGTTTTTGTGTAGTTACCCCTTCTGACGTTAAATGCCACTGTGGTGAGTTTCTGTAGTATTTTCCCCCTTAAGGATGTTCAATTTCATTACATTATGGCTGCTGTTACCAAGCGGTTCAGCTTTATTCACCTTTTGGACCACATCTGTGCACCATTTATGACTAAATCAAGAGTTGTCTCTGCGCTTCTGGGTTCCAGGACTAGCTGCTCCAAGAGGCAGTCATTAATGGTATATAGAAATTTTATCTCTGCATCCCTTCCTGAGTTGACATGTACCCCAGTCAGTATGGATAGTTGAAATCCTCCATTATTGGGTTTTCTGTTTTGTAGCTTGTCTAATCTCCTTTCATATTTCACAATTACAGTCACCATCCTGGTCAGGCGGTCAGTAGTATATTACTACTACTGTACTCTTATTTATTCAAGCAGGGAATTTCTACTCATAGAGCTTATACAGTACAGTTTGATTCATTTAAGATCTTTGTTATATTCGACTCTGTGCTTTTTCTGCCCCGCTCCCCAATATAGTGCCACTTCCACACTAGTACAACCTATTCTGTATATTTTGTACCATGGTCCTACCGTGTCTCATTGATTATCACCAGTTTTTGTGATGCCTATTAGTATCAATATCCTTATTGAATACGAGGCACTGTAGTTCACCCATCTTAGTATTTATGTTTGTAGAAGCATGTAGAAAAAAAATGTCAGTGTTTTGTTGTCTGCCTGCATGTGATGTAATTGAATGGAACTCTTTTATTTTTTTTTCATATGACTGTTTCTCTTCAGTTTCTACCTGTACTTCATATCCTATTAAAGAGGAGAGGTTAGAAATTGAAAGAGTATCCCTTTTAATATACCTTCCCATAAGGCAGGGGTGGGTTCACTTTTTGGGCAGAGGAGTGGGGAAATTGTATGCAAGGCCATGGCGGGGGTTGGGGTGTGGGTGTGGGTGCGGCATGTATGAGGGGGCTCAGGGCAAGGGGTTGGGGCAGAGGAGGGGTGTGGAGTGCAAGAAGGAGCTCAGGGCAGGGGTGCTGGAGGGATGCGGACTGCGGGAGAGGGCTAAGGGCAGGGGTTGGGATGCGGCAGGGGGCTCAGGGCGGGGAGTTGGGGGGCGGGGTTCAGGAGGGATTTGGGATCCGGCCCAGCGCTGCTTACCTAAAGCGACTTCACAGCACCACGGGGGGCAGTCCTACGGGCCGGATCCAAAGCCCTGACAGACCAGATCTGGCCCACGGGCCACAGTTTGCCCACCCCTGCCCTAAGGGATTTGTCTGTCCAAACTATGTGCTCTTCTGTGTACCTATCATAGTTCTCCAGCCTTAAAGTAAAAATTCTTCTAAAATCTTTTTAATTTTACATACTAGCAATCTGTTTCTCTTTTTGGTGCAGGTGGAGCCTATCCTTCCTGTGTAGGCTCCTCCTTTCCTAAAAGGTTTCATATTTCCTAATAAACCTAAATCCCTCCTCCAAACGCCATAATCTTTTCTACACATTGAGACCTTGCAGTTTTGCCTGTCTGGCCCTGCTCGTGGAACTGGAAGCATTTCAAAGAATGCTACCCTGGAGATTCATGGATTTTGCCATGAACTGCTTCCAGAGATCTCAGGGGAAAGGACCCACCTATTATAAGAGTCTGCTTCTCAAAGTGTTTGTGAGAAGAGAAATTTGCATGTAAAAGAACAAATTATCTATATGTATTTACATTATTGCTTAGAAAACCTAACCTGAACTTCAAAAAAAATTAAATGTGTTCTCAAATGTTTTTTTAAACTAAAACAAAGAATAATATAGGTAGATTTTCATTGCACTTACATATTAAAATATATTTGACACTGTGCCTCTGAAGTCTTGACTTTTGTGTTTATATTTAGGTGCTTTCATTAGTCTAAAAGATGCTGAACTGACTTTGGCTGTTGAAACTTGTTTAAAAAGCCTACTGCAGGCATTTTGTTGTGATAATCATCATGATGAGAGAACACTTCAGACACTGATGTCAAAGTTTTATTCATCTGGATATCGGCCCCAAATAATTGTCAGTAGGTTTCTAAATGAAGTGTATGATGTCAGACCCAGGTGAGTTCCAAGTTTTGAATAAAATTGCTGCTTCAGAATCTTGATCCAAATGGCTTAATAGTAACTCCAATATACACATGACCGCACATGAGAAAATGCATTGAATTTTTAAAGTGGCTTGCACTTTTTAAATATGTACATTTTAGTTTTGTTTCTTTTCTCATTTTCTCATAGGGCCGTTCACCATCCAGAATTCCCATCAGTCCTTACAGCTTTAGAAATAGATAATGCAGTGGTTGCTAATTGTTTGATTGACATGAGGGGTATAGAAACAATCCTGCTAATTAAGGTAGGACAGAACTGCCATATTTGTTTTTGCTGTAAGTTTTAAAAGGAATTTATATGCTAACGAGACTTTTTGTAATTAAAAAAAGGCAACCTAATTGATTCTTGCTTCCCCAAGATACCTATGAAAACAAGGCATTCTTCTTTGAATGGTTGCAGATGTGTATTCCACTCAGTACACAAGTGTGCACACAGCCAGTGCACTGAAGCCAGATAACTTTTCCTAGCATCATCCTAGGGGTGGTGCTCTTGCTCTCTGTACCTAAGATCTTTCCATGGCTATATAAGGGCAGCGCAGCCCTAATCCTGCTTACATCCTTCATTTTGGAGTCAGAGCTTCCCATGTTTTTTTCCTCATGGATTTTCAACATCAGTTATTTGTAAGTAATTAGTAGCACCCTGTAATTAGTAGTTAGTCATTAGCTTTCATTTCTGTTAGCGTTATATAGTGCTATGCCCTTGCCAGGGTTTGAGAACTGTCCTTCATGTGAGGTGGCAGTTCCCAATGACGACCCCCATATGTGCTGTTAGTTGTGCTGAGGAGAGGGGCACATTAAAGAGAGGTTCTTCGTTTGCCACTCCTTTAAAAATAAGACTCAAGTGGCCCAATATTTGTGCTTAAAACAGCATCTCACTTAATAGGAATAAAAGAGGTCCTGGATAACTCTCATCCAAGAATATTAACGGAACTGGCACATGAAACTGCAAGGCCAATTACAAAGATTTTTAATGAATCTGTCAACTTTGGGGTCATACCTTATGACTGGAGAAATGTGGATACATACTTTAAGAAAGGGGGGAAAGAGTGATCCAGGAAACTACAGACCCCTTAGTTTGACCTAAATTGTATGTAAGGTCTTAGAACAAATTTTGAAAGAGTGATTTGTTAAGGACATAAAGGTAAAAGGTAATTAGGATAAAATACAACATGATTTTACAAAAGGTAGATCGTGCTAGATCAACTTAACCTTTCTTTGAGAAGATAACTGATTTTCTAGAAAAAGGAAATGCAGTAGATGCAATCTGTTTGGATTTTAGGAAAGCATTACAGTTCCACATGGGAAATTATTAGTTAAATTGGAGAAGATGTGGATTAGTATGAGAATTGAAAGGTGGGTAAGGAACTGGTTAAATGGAGGATTACAGCGGGTGAATTATCAGGCAGATGGAAGGTTACTAATGGAGTTCCCCATGGATGGGTCTTGGGACTAGTCTTATTTAAAAGTTTCATTTATGATGTTGGCACAAAAAATGGGAGTATGCTAATAAAATTTGCGGATGATGCAGAGTTTGTGTGGTATTGCCAATATAGAAGAGGACTGGAATATTGCACAAGAAAATTTGGAAGAACTTTGAAATTGGAATAAAAGAAGTGGGATGAAATGTAACAGTGCAGTATGCAAGGTTAATGGTTTACTTAAAATATTTTTTGATATAAAATAGTTGTAAGTGAGAGGACAAGAAAGATCTGTGTGCATTGATCAGTCACAGGATGACTATGAGCTGCCAATGTGATGCAGCTGTGAAAAAGGCTAGCACAGTCTAAAGATGCATCCCATGAGGTATTTCCAGTAAAGATAGAGAAGTGACGTTTTCCATTGTAGAAGACATTGGTGAGATCACATCTGGAATACTGTGTTCAAGAAAGATGAATTCAAACTAGAATGAATGCAGAGAAGGGCTAGTAGGATGATAAAAGGAATGGAAAACCTACCTTAGGAGAGGAGACTTAAGGAGCTTGGCTTGTTTAACCTAACAAAATGAAGGCTGTAGGGGAGATATGATTGCTCTCTATAAATATATCAGAGGGATAAACATCCTAGAGAGATTGGAGTTAAGGGCCAATGTTGGCACAAGAACAAATGGATATGAACTGGCCATCAACAAATTTAGAAACCTTTGTCTAATTTCAAGCCTAACTGTCAGAGGACTGAAGTTCTAGAACAGCCTTCTGAGGGGAATAGTATAGGCAAGACACCTAGCTGGCATCAGGGCTGAACATGATAAGTTTATGGAGGGGATATATGATGAGGTTGCCTACAATGATGTAGGGCCCATTTGTGACCTCTGTTAACAAATATCTCCTGTGGCTGGAGATGGTAAACTAGTGGGGAGGGGTATGAGTTACTACAGAGAATTTTTTCCCCAGGTGGTTCTCACCCACATGGTCAGGGTCTAAGTGATTACCATTTTGGGTGTCAGGAAGGAATTTTCCTCCGGTCATATTGACGAGACCCTAGAGGTTTTTTCCCTTCTGCTGCTGCGTGGGATATGGGTCACTTGCTGGTTTGAACTAGAGTAAATCGTGGATTCTTTGTAATGGGAAGTTCTTAAATCAAGACTCAGCCTGGGACTATTACAGGAGTGGATGACTGAGGTTCTGTGGCCTGCAGTGATGCAGGAAGTCAGACTACATGATTCGGATGATCCCTTCTGCCCTTAAAGTCTATATCTAATATTAAGAACACACCAGAGAACCATCTACAGTTGGAAATTTAAGCTGTTACTGATAGTAGATGACAGTAGGTCCACCTGAACCAGAGCGCAAAACTGTTTAACTACTTTTTGTCTTTTGGTCAAAGCTATTTTCAGCACCTCAGAAAGCTGTGTTTCGAAAAGGTTTTCTTTAAACGAGTTAAATAATTGTTCCAGTTTCGCTAGCAGTTAAACAGTTCTTATCACTGGTTCAAAGCAGGGCGGATTTGATTTAAATGAAATTGATTTAAATCACTAATCAGGAAGACTCAATTTAATCATGGATTTCTACATAAAAGTGCATTCTTGTTGCATATTCATATTGTTCACAACTCCTTCATATGAGATCCAAATTGGGTCTCTTTTATGGCCTGCTGCCATTATAGGTTTTCCCTTCTAGTGTGAGAATGTTATGGTATGATAGATCTCAAATCGATGAAGGCTACACTCAGAAAGACCTCAAAACTTCTGGAATATGCTGCTCAAACAGTTTCACTTTTGTTTTTACTGCTTGTCCCTCCCTTCTCACATTTATCTCCAGACTTCTTCTCCTTGTCCAGATCTATTCTGCCCTCAACAATCTTCTGTTCATTGAACTTCTTGAAATTTTGCACTTTTAGAGAGAGAGAAGGGATTGATTCTGTATACACAAATTTGCAGAGGGACAATAGGGTTGAGGTCTGTTATTTCTCACCTCTATACATTATTTATTTAAAAACATTTTTGCTGTTAACAAGCATGTTATCTCTGGAAACACAAATCCACAGTTTGAGAACTGCAAAACTAAGCATCTCTGATAGTATCTTTCTGTCTACCCAGTGGGACTCAGGGCTATGTCTAGAAGGCTAGGTCTATGCTATCCGCTGGATCGGCGGTTAGTGATCAATCTATGGGGGATCGATTTATCGCATGTAGTGTAGACGCAATAAATTAATCCCTGATCGCTCTCCCGTTGACTGCTGAACTCCAGCTCGGCGAGAGGCAGAAGCAAAATTGATAGGGGAGCCACGGCACGCTGCTAGGACACGAAGTAAGTAATTTTAATTCGATCTAAAGTACGTTGAGTTCAGCTACGCTATTTTCGTAGCTGAAGTTGCATATCTTAGACACCACCAACCCCACCCCACTCCAGCGTGAACCAGGCCTCCTTCTTAGAGTGCTTGCTCATATCCATTCCAGTTAGGTGTGCGCGCGCCGCGTGCACGTTCGTTGGAGATTTTTACCCTAGCAACACTCGGTGGGCCGGCAGGGCGCCCCCTGGAGTGACGCCGCTATGGTGCCGGATATATACCCCTTCCAGCCCCTCCGCTCCTCAGTTCCTTCTTACCGCCCTTGTCGGTCGTTGGAACAGTGGAGCACAGCTTAGCTGATCTCCACCTCCCTAGCGATTCGCTCATTTCTATTGTATTTGTGTATATAGTTCGATTTCTATCAGTATAGTAAGTTTAGTTAGTTCTGTAGTAGTTATTGTAGATAGTTAAGAGGGATCGGGGGCTAGCCCCTTTTCCCTCCCCCGGTACCGGGGCCCATGCCCGGTTCACCAGGCTTCAAACCGTGCTCGGCCTGTCATAGGCCGATGCCCAAAGGAGACCCTCACGACTCCTGTCTTAAGTGCCTGGGTGAATCCCATCTGACGGACAAGTGCCACATCTGTAAGGCGTTCAAGCCCCGGACTAAAAAAGAGCGAGACATTCACCTAAAACAACTGCTGATGGAGGCAGCGTTGACTCCCCAGTCCTTGGCACCGTCAGCGGCACCGGGAGCAAGTGCCTCCTTGGCACCGGTGCGCACTCCAACAGCGAAGGCTCCTCGACATCAGCCATCACCGGCCCAAGCTTCTACCTGGCACCGTTCACTCTCACCACGGAGCAAGAAGCACAAGCCTCCTGCGGCTGCTATACGTACACCGCAGTCTGAGCGCTTAGCCAAGTCGGACCGCCCGGCACGTCAACTGCCGCGGCACCGACGTCCTCCGCACCATTGATTCCGGCCTCGCTGGAGCCGTCGAGTCCGGTGCTCACCAGCTCCCCAGTACGCGCCGTGGTTGAGCTTATTGTGCCCTCCACTCCGGAGACGTTTTCAACGGCACAGGACTTGATTGCCTTGACGGAGCCTGAGCTGTCTCAACCCCCGGCACCGCCGGTGCGGGTTCCTCAGGTCCTAGGCAAGCCAGCCCTCATGAGACCTTCTTCGCCTGGTACCACGGAACGTCGCCAGTCCTGATCCAGGTCCCACGGGCATTCCTGGTCCCACGGCCGCTCGCAGTCCCGGTACCGTTCCCCATCGAGGTACCGGTCGTACTCGCGGCACCGCTCGAGGTCCCGGTCGCCATCCAGGTACTACCGGCACTGCTCCAGATCTCGGCACCACTCGTGGCACCAGACTCCTCGCAGCCGATCTCGGCACAGCGATTCCAGGCACCGGTCGACTTCCCGGCACCGTGCTGGTCGCAGGTCCCGGTCCCACTCCCAGCACCATCACGACTCTCAGTACCGTTCTCCGGCATCGCGTAGGGACGGTTCGAGTGGATGCAGAGACCTACATCAAACGGTCTCCGCTCCCCCATGGCCGTCTTGTCATCAGTCGATCTCTTCCCATGCAGAGACTGCATCATACTGGGATTCAGATAACCACCAGGGACCTCATCAGTGGCCCTTTTGGACACCTTAGGCCTACCACCAAACCCAAGGTGATCTGCATGTACCATCGCGCTCCGGCCCTTCTGAACATTGGGCGCCAGAGACCACGGTGAGCAGACCTCCCCCACCAGGTACAGAGGAATCTCCAACACACGTGCCAGACCCACAAGATCCACCACCTCAGGACATCCCCCAAGACCAGGAGTCGATCCAAGACCCACTGGTTCCCGGGGTTTCATCCTCTTCCTCCCCAGATGAAGCGATGGCGGTGACGTCTACATCTGGACTGCCTCCAGTCGACCTCAGGTCACACCAGGACCTCCTACGCCACGTCGCCCTCAACATCAACTTACGTGTAGAGGAAATTCCTGAGGTGGACGACCCCGTTGTCAGTATACTGTCAGCTGAGGCTCCAGCCAGGGTGGCCCTCCCCTTCATCTACTCGATACAGGCTAGAGCGGATACCATCTGGCAATCCCCGGCATCCATACCGTCCACAGCCAGAGGAGTTGAACGTAAATACATGGTGCCCTCCAAAGGGTACGAGTATCAGTACATACACCCCCCTCCTTGTTCATTGGTTGTTCAATCCATCAATGAACGGGAGCGCCATGGCCAGCAAGCCCCTGCTCCTAAATCAAGGGAGGCCAGGCGAATGGATTTGTTGGGGAGAAAGATCTATTCTACAAGAGGCCTCCAACTCAGGGTGGCGGACCAGCAAGCCATCCTGAGTAGGTACAGCTATAACACCTGGGAGGCAGTAGGGAAGTTTGTAGAGCTCATCCCGCAGGACTCCCGCCAGGAATTCACAGCTCTCCTGGAGGAAGGGAAAAAAGTGGCGCGGACCTCCCTCCAGGCCTCGCTGGATGCCGCTGATTCGGCAGCTAGAACCGTCACCTCTGGGATTGCCATGCGGCGTATATCGTGGCTGCACGTGTCAGGCCTGCCACCTGAACTCCAGTACACGATACAGGACCTACCCTTTGATGGCCAGGGCCTCTTCTCCCAGAAGACGGACCCTTGGCTACAGAATCTGAAGGACAATCACGTAATTATGCGTTCGCTGGGAATGCATACGCTGCAGACTCAAAGACAGTCTTTCCGGTCGCGACCTCAGCGCCCCTACCCCCCACCTCGACTAGGGCAAGACTTCACCAGAAGGTGAGGTCGTACCTCTCGCAGACGACAGTCTGGACCTCAGGGGGGTAACAATTCCGGTCCCACCAAGCCACCGGCGGGACCAAAGCCAAACTTTTGAGGTTGCGCTCCAGAGCACTGTAGCAATGACCTCCCAGGCTCCCTTCCAGTTCGCCAACCGCCTTGCCGCATTCCTCCCTGCATGGTCCCAGCTAACTTCGGACCGTTGGGTCCTCCGCACGGTGGAATCTGGCTACTGCCTTCAGTTTATTTCAAACCCACCTCCCCACCCTCCCTCCTCGTCCCTCTTCAGGGACCCCTCTCATGAGCAACTCCTTATGCAGGAGGTTTCAAGGCTCCTTGCGATGGGAGCTATAGAGGAGGTTCCGGAGGAATTAAGGGGCAAGGGGTTCTATTCCAGATATTTCCTAATTCCCAAGGCGAAAGGGGGCCTCCGGCCTATCCTGGACTTGCGAGGACTGAACAAATTCATGAGAAAGTTCAAGTTCCGAATGGTGTCCCTGGGAACCATCATCCCTTCCCTGGACCCCGGAGGTTGATATGCTGCTCTCGACATGAGGGACGCATATTTCCACATCGCGATTTACCCTCTGCACAGAAGGTACCTACGCTTTTGGTGAATCGTCAACATTACCAATTTGCGGTCCTTCCCTTTGGCCTCTCTTCGGCCCCTCGGGTATTCACGAAGTGTATGGCGGTAGTCACCGCCTCCCTCCGCTGTCGTCGAATACATGTCTTCCCATACTTCGACGACTGGCTTATTCGAGGGACCTCCGAGGCTCAGGTTACCCCTCTTGTAAACGTCATCAAGGGCCTATTCACCCATCTAGGCCTGATTATCAATCTGGACAAATCCATTCTGCTACCTACGCAGAGGATAGAATTCATAGGGGCCATGCTGGACTCCAGTCTTGCAACGGCCAGCTTGCCCCCACAGCGGTTTCAGACTATAGTCTCGCTTATACAACAACTAAAAAGCTTCCCAACAACTTCTGTCCACACCTGCCTCGGCCTCCTCTGTCACATGGCTGCGTGCACCTTTGTTACGAAGCACACGAGACTGCACATGCGTCCTCTCCAGACTTGGCTCGCCTCAGTCTACCGTCCACGCAGGAATGCCATAGACATGATAATCATGGTTCCACCAAGCATTCTGGGCTCCCTTGACTGATGGCTGACACCCTCCCTGGTGTGTGCCGGTCGTCCGTTCCATCCGCCACAGCCCTCGGTGTCTCTGACAACAGACGCTTCCTCTCTCGGCTGGGGTGCTCACTTAGGGCACCTTCGCACCCAGGGTCTTTGGTCTTTTCAGGAGCTGGCGCTTCACATCAGTGTCCGCTAACTGAGAGCGGTCCGACTGGCGTGCCGGATCTTCCAGCATCACCTACAGGGCCGTTGTGTTGCATTTTTCACAGACAGCACAACGGCCATGTATTACATAAACAAGTAGGGAGGGACGCGATCTTCCCCCCTTTGTCAAGAGGCGATGCGACTGTGGGACTTCTGCATAGCCCACTCGATAGACCTAGTAGCCTCCTTTCTCCTGGGAGTCCGGAATTCTCTTGCGGATCACCTGAGCAGATCCTTCCTGTCCCACAAGTGATCCATCTGTCCGGACGGCCTCCTTTTGGTATTCCAGAAGTGGGGCTTTCCCTAGATAGACCTCTTTGCCTCCCGAGAGAACATGAAATGCCAGATGTTCTACTCCCTGCAGGGTCGCTCCCCAGGCTCCCTCTCGGACGCATTCCTAATTCCCTGGGAAGGTCGTCTACTTTATGCCTTTCTGCCCTTTCCCCTAATCCACAGAGTCCTGCTCAAGCTCCGCAGGGACAGGCTAATCCTGATCGCTCCGGCGTGGCCGAGGCAGCACTCGTACACCATGCTGCTCGATCTATCTCTAGTGGACCCGATACCTCTGCCGCTCTACCCGGACCTGATAACACAGGACTTCGGCAGACTTCACCACCTGGATCTGCAGTCCCTCCTCCTGACAGCATGACTACTGTCTGGCTAAACCAATCCGAATTGCGCTGTTCCACCCCAGTGCAACAGGTTCTCCTGGGAAGCAGAAAGCCTTCCACGCGGGCGACATACCTCACCAAGTGGAAGCGCTTCTCCCATTGGTGCGCCCAGCGTAACCTTACTCCCGAAGATGTATCGGTCCCAATTATCTTGGACTACTTATGGTACCTCAAGGAACAGGGCCTGGCGCTCTCTTCGATAAGGGTGCATCTGGCCACGATTTCCACCTTCCATCCTGGGGAATCCGGCAGTTCGATTTTCTCTCACCCTATAGTTTCCAGGTTCCTTAAGGGCTTGGAACGACTCTACCCTCCGGTTAAGCGCCCTTTCTCTACCTGAGATCTCAACCTTGTATTAGCTAGGCTCACGGGCCCTCCCTTTGAGCCATTAACCACATGCTCGCTGCTGTACCTGTCCTGGAAGACAACCTTCCTCATTGCTATCACCTTGCCCAGACGAATATCGGAGCTTCGTGCTTTGATGGTAGACCGTATACGATCTTCCACAAGGACAAGGTACAGCTGTGGCCGCACCCGGCTTTCCTTCCCAAGGTGATCTCTGCCTTCCACGTTAATCAAGACATTTTCCTACCAGTCTTCTTCCCGAAGCCGCATACATTGCGCCGGGAACAACAGCTACATACCCTGGATGTCCGCCGGGCCCTCGCCTTTTACATTCAGATAACCAAACCTTTCAGACGCTCGCCTCAGCTGTTTGTAGCGGTCGTGGAGCGCATGAAAGGCATGCCTATCTCTTCCCAGAGACTCTCATCCTGGGTGACGTCCTGTATCCGGACATGCTACGACTTGGCCCGCATTCTGACTGGCCATCTCACCATTCACTCTACTCGGGCTCAAGCCTCGTCTGCCGCTTTCCTGGCCCACGTTCCCATCCAGGAAATATGTCGCGCAGCTACCTGGTCTTCCGTCCATACTTTTGCATCCCACTATGCACTGGTCGAACAGTCTAGAGACGATGCCGCCTTTGGCTCAGCGATGTTAGATTCCGCAATGTCTCGCTCCGACCCCACCGCCTAGGTAAGGCTTGGGAATCACCTAACTGGAATGGATATGAGCAATCACTCGAAGAAGAAAAGATGGTTACTCACCTTTGCAACTGTTGTTCTTCGAGATGCGTTGCTCATATCCATTCCACACCCGCCCTCTTTCCCCACTGTCGGAGTAGCCAGCAAGAAGGAACTGAGGAGCAGTGGGGCCGGCAGGGGTATATATCCGGCACCATAGCGGTGCCACTCCAGGGGGCGCCCTGCCGGCCCACCTAGTGTTGCTAGGGTAAAAATCTCCGACAAATGTGCACGCGGCACATGCACACCTAACTGGAATGGATATGAGCAACACATCTCGAAGAACAACAGTTACAAAAGTGAGTAACCGTCTTTTGTAGACTTAGCACTGAGTCCCATTGGGTCGATAGAAAGATTAACCTAACTAATCTATACAGAAGCCTCTGGGACCCCATAAGATTGGGTCCCTAATCCATGAACTATTGGAATTCTTTTACAAAACTTTTCTTAAACATAATATGAATTTATTCTCATACTATAGAATTAGAATTTATAATCCCTATTCCATGATGAGATATCTTTGAGCTATAATTTATCTTAATTAAAACTATCTTTAGATTGCTTTTTTTTTAAAAAGCATTTTATCAAAAAAATCAGATTTAAATAAAAGATCCATTTTTTTTTAAGTTATTGATTTTTATCCACCCTGGTTCAAAGAGACCCATTGCTGGCAGTTGTCCGTTTCCTAATGTAAACTAAGCTTTGAAAAGCAGTAATATCTGAGACCTCCTTCCCAACCCCCCAAGAAGTTCTGGTTCATAGCAAAATAGATGCAAGTTTACAATGTAATATGGCAGGGGAAAAATGCTAATAGGATTAGTTCTGTCTGTACTGCACTTAACATACTGCTCCCAGTTCTGGGCATCTTAATTTCTGACAGATAAAGAAAATTGCAGGGAATTTGGAGAGAAGCAAGAAAACAGATTACGGGGCAGGAAATAATGGCCTATAAGGAAAGAAACTAGTGTTACAAGTATTTGATTAATTTCTTTCTTCTGATAGATATTGCTTGGGTAAGTAACAGGACACAGTCCTCTAAGGTTTCAGAATAGCAGCCGTGTTAGTCTGTATCCACAAAAAGAACAGGAGTACTTGTGGCACCTTAGAGACTAACAAATTTATTTGAGCATGAGCTTTCGTGAGCTAAAGGCCACTTCATTGGATGTATGCAGTGGAAAATACAGTAGAAAGATGTATATATTTGTCTACATTTAAAATGCTGCAGTGGCACAGTTGCACTTCTGTAGCGCTTCAGTGAAGTTACTGCCTACGCTAAGGGGAGGATTATCCCATTGATGTAGGTAATTCTCCTGCCCGAGAGGCACTGTCTACACTGGAGGTTAGGTTGATTTGAGTGCGTCACTCAGAGATGTGGATTTTTCACATCTGAGTGACGTAATATGAACCTCAGGCCTAGTCTACGCTAGAAAATATATGTTTGAATGGTGTGAAGATCAGAGAGAGAGAGGATTTGTTTTAAGTCATTAGAAGGAGATGTAGCTAAGGGTATGTCTACATTTAAACATGTACAGTGGCACAGCTGCAGTGCTGCAGCTACACCAATGTAGCGCTTAAGTGTAAACACTACCTGCACCCAAGAGTGGGGTGCTCCCATTGGTGTAGGTAATCCATCTCCCCGAGAGGTGGATTCTTCCATTGACCTAGCACTGTCTACAGTGGTGGTTAGGTTGGCATAGCAACATCTCTCAGGGATGTGAATTTTTTACACTCCTGAGAGACGTAGTTATGTTGATATAAGTCCCCAGTGTAACCCTAAGAGAAATGGGATGGCAAGCATACTGGGCTTGGCCTAAAGAAAGCTGAATCAATTTTACCGAAGGTGTTTTGATTAAACCGGTGCAACTTTTATATGTAGGCAATCGTGTAGTTGTGGAGTATTTTTCCAAAGGAAACAGGGAAAAAGTCATTAATTGAGAGATTTAAAATGAAACTGTACAAAGAATACTACCAGATGGATTCAGTAGATGATCTAAGGGTGTATTCCATCTTGAATATCATTATTTTTGTCATCTTAAGACCCTTTAGTAGACTCATTGGTCCAGGTAACTCTTAAGTAGGTTGTTTTTTATTCGAAGTGTAAGGGACTTAGACTTTTCTTAAGTGTCAAATCAAGTTCTTAAATCTTAAACTGAGTTTTCTTACTGTTCCGAAAGCAAGAAATACCACGCCTGAGTTTGGTAGAAGTCAGTGAGAGCTTTGGGTGTTCTAAGGATCAGAAACATAGATAACATTTCAAATTGCTAGCCACTGAGAGTACTTTTTATGAGAAAAAGCCTATGTTTTTCAGAGTAACCCAAAGGCTCGTGAAGTAATGCAGAGCAAGAGGCCTCCAAAAAACTGTAGAGAAGCTTTTACTGCTGAGGGTGATCAAGTGTTTGAGAGACGTTATTATTCATCTGATAATACCAGGCCAAAATTCCTAAGTAAAGACGTGGAAGCAGAAATAAGGTTAGTGTCGTATTGCTGAAGTGTAAAGTATTCTCTCTCAAGGTGATACAAGTAACATCTTTTGCTCTTTGTCTTTCTACTCCTGTTCGAGGGGTTCAGGAGTGTTTTAAAACACAAAATCTAAAAAGAACTCTACCTTCTGCATTGTAGAAAAAGGTACCCTTCTCTTCAGTTCACCTTTCTTTTCCTCGACTTAACTCCATGACAGTGTCTGCATCACACTTTTTTCTTGCCAAGTTTTTTTCCTCATCCAGACTTATTAAAATCACGTATCAATTTTCCAGAAGTACCTTTTGTAATAGATTCATATTTTTGAGTTCCTTCTTAATTGTTTTGAGCTTGTGGCATGTGGATGTGGCCCAAAAACATGGGATTTGCAGAGACAACATACTCTGAGAAATCCAGTTACCTTCCTTTCATTTTTGTAGCCTTGGTCAAAGAGCAAGCCTGAAATGAAAGGTCTCTAAAAATACTATGAAAATGGAGTAGTGTTTCGAAATTAGCCTCACACCAATTTCCCTTTGTTAAAAGATTTGTAGCTATTTTGTTAGGTCATGTCTACGCTACAAAATTAAGTCAAGCTAATTTATGTCGGCATACAGCTGCTGCAGTAATTATATTGCTTGTGTATGTCTACACTTCATTCCGTGTGTCAGTGGTGTGCATTCTCACCAGGAGCACTTGTATCATTTTGGGGCATTTTGGGATGACTTTTGAAAGCCAGTAACAGTCTATATAAGCTTTGCAGGGTCTGCACTGACACTGTGTCAACCTAACTGCATTGACATTGACTCTGTGCCTCTCATGGAGATGGAGTTAAATCGGCATAGTGGGGCACTTATGTTGGTGGGAGCAAAATTTTAGTGTACACACTTCCATTGTTAGATCAATGTAAGCTGTCTTGTGTTGACCTAACTGTAGTGTAGACCAGGCCTCAGTTCCAAGCATTTGGCATACCTACTGTCCCTGCCTGCAGGTATATGGGATCTTGGGGAGCAATTACCACACAGGTCGGGTGCCAATTAATTTCTTTATTAAAGGAAAAAGGAAGTGGTGAGAATTTAACAATGAAATACAATGGGATGGGGTGTATAGGGTGTTTACAATAGACAATGATGCGGGGGGTTCTTATTGAACAGTGTAGGGAGTTCTAACTGTGGAGTACAGTAAGTGGGGTTCAGCACAATGGGATACAGTACAGTCAATAAGCGTATCAAAAAGAAATGCAAAATAAAATGGTAGCTTCTATATAAAATGGTCAACAATCTTAGATAGAATGTATTAAGTGGTTAGTGGCCTTATACACGATATAACACAATGATATCAATGCAAATACAAAGTATATCAGAAAAGTGGAAGCAACCAATGGAGTGTTATAATTACAAGTAAAATGTGAAGGCTGTGTCAAGGAACAGGAACGGGGAGGGGAGTGAATGATTAGTAGCAACTGATGAGAGGAGAGTGCGGCTGGAAGCAGCGAGAGACTCTGAAGCCCTGCAGGGTAAGGACAATGGAGCAGTGTGATGGTGATCTTCGGTAGGGGAGCGGCAGCGGAGAAGTGTAAAGAAGGGCTAGAGAGAGGTTTAAGCAACAAGCGGACAGCAAAAACAAAGGAAAAAAAAGCGGCAAAGGGTTTGGGAAGTTTCACAGGGGGAGAAGCAGCAAGGGGTTTGGGAAGTTCGGAGGGTGATGCAGACGCGGTGGGGGGAAGCAGCAAGGAGTTGGGAAGTTCGGAGAGAGTGCAGATGCGGGGGGAAAAGCAGCAAAGAGTTACAACAGGGAGACACGGAGAAACACACAGGGGGAGATTGGAGCGGGGGAAAAATAGACACGGGAAAGTTCAGTGAGAGATCAGGACAGCGGGAAGACGAATTTAAGCAGCAAAAACCTTATCTATCTTAACGAACGACTAGGCAAAACAACAAATATCACAATTCTAAGCAAAACTATAACAAGCAACTATACGGTGCAACAAAACAGTAAACTATAACAAGGCAGGTGAACTTACAAGCTCTACAATCTTAACAAACTATGACTTATTAATCTAAAAAAACCCAAAACCTATGGTGCACCTTATGCTATGGGGAAGTTACAGAGGGCAGAATGGTATGTGCCCAGGATCCAGCTCCCAAGGAAGCCAAGGGATGGTGGCTGCAGTGGATACAGCTGAAAGCAGAGAGCCCCGAGGCAAAGCCCACAGGAGCAGAGCTTAGCAGCGGCACAAACTTATTTTTAGCAGTAAAGCGCCGCGGAGTTCGAGAGGTTTTAAGACACACTGCAAGGTTTAGCTTGAGTCTGTGTGCTGGGGAAACAGAGCCAGCAGCTAAAGTAATAAAATAAAAGTAGGGAAAGTTTTTACAGAGGGATTCTTACCAGTCCCCAAGGCAGCAGGAAAGGCAGAAACAGCAGCAACATTAGAAGAAGCAAGGAGGGCTCGGTACAGTCTCAATAATCAGGAGATCTCTGAGGTAGCAATTTGTTCTTCGTGGGGGCGGGGGGTTTAAAAAACCGGGGGTACGCTCAAAAATGAAACAAGAGCGGGGAAAGGACCCCCCAAAACCCCTGGCTGATCAGACCAGGCAGCAATGCAGGAACCTTTCTGATGTTTGTTTCAAAAATGTCTGTTTTTAAAGGCAAATTTAGGCAGTCTCCCGCCAGTAATCCTGATAGGCTCCCTCTGTCACAGGGGAGGAGGCACAGGGAAAAACTGCAGGTGAGCTCAGAGACATTCCTGTGCAGAGTCCTGTGCAATAGGTGACTCAAAAGCACATGAGGCCTGTGACTCATGCCCAGGATCTTAAAAACACAATAGGTCTTGCAGCTCTGGACATTGCCTGCCCTACACCGAGCCCAGGTTCAACGAGGTGATAACAGGACTAACCCTTTGAACAGGGCAGTGGTCCCATTTAGCACCCAGCACAAGTGGCCATCCCTTTGAGAAGGGCAATGGCTCTTGTTAAACAACTTAAGGGGCCCTCCCTTTGAGAAGGGCAGTGGCCCTGGTAAACAACTTAACAGCCAGGGAAGGGCGGCCACAGGAGGAGAACAAAAACAAAATGGAGTATGGGGACAGCTGTAAGAAACAAAATGGAGTATGGGGATAGCTGTAACAGACACCTACGTGCAACTATATGTAGTCATCTTGATTAGTCTTACTTTTTCAAAACAGCAAGCTTTAAAAGAAAACCAGCATTTATTCTTGAGAGATTTCAGAGGTGGTAGTAATAACCTTTTTGACCAACTCCAATTAGTACCATTAAAATACTTTATTTTGGGGGCTGAGCTATAATACAGATTAAGTGAGAAAATAGGTCACTGTTGAATTAAAAATTTATTGAAAAGAAATTTTCCTTAACTATTAACACCTAAGATGTTTAAAATTCTGTGAGTTCTTCTTCGAGTGCTTGCTCATATCCATTCCAGTTAGGTGTGCACGTGCCGCATGCACGTTCGTCGGAAGACTTTTACCCTAGCAACACTTGGTGGGCCGTCAGGGCGCCCCCTGGAGTGGCGCCGCTATGGCGCTTGATATATACCCCTGCCGGCCCATCCGGCCCTCAGTTCCTTCTTACCGCCCGTGTCGGTCGTTGGAACAGTGGAGCACGGCTTAGCTGATCTCCACCTCCCTAGCTATTCACTCATTTATATAGTTATTGTGTATATAGTTGGATTTTCTATAGTTCTAGTTAGTTCTGTTTTAGTAGTTCTTGTAGTAGTTATTGTATATAGTTAAAGAGGATCGGGGGTTAGCCCCTTCTCCTCACCCGGTACCGGGGCCCATGCCCGCTTCCCTGGCTTCAAACCGTGCTCGGCCTGTCATAGACCGATGCCCACAGGAGACCCTTACGACTCCTGTTTAAAGTGATTGGGCGAATCCCACCTTGCGGACAAGTGTTGAATCTGCAAGGCTTTCAAGCCCCGGACAAAAACGGAACAGGACTATGGCCTGAAGCAACTTTTGATGGAGGCAGCTCTAACTCCTCCAGCTTCGGCACTGACTGCGGCACCGAGGACAAGTGTCTCATCCGCACCGGAGTGCACAACTGCAGTGAAGGCTCCTTGGCACCAGCCTTCACCAGCCCAAGCTTGTGCTCGGCACCGCTCCCTCTCCCCAAGGAGCAAGAGGCATAAGACTCGTGCGGCCCCTGTATCTACGCCGCAGTCAGAGCATACAACCAAGTCGGACCACCCAGCACTGCTAACTGCCGCAGCACCGAAGACCTCTGCACCGTTGATTCCAGTCTCACAAGAGCCGTCCAGTCCGGTGCCTGTCAGCTCCCCGGCATACGCTGTGGTCGAGCTTGTCATGCCGTCCACGCCGGAGATTTTCTCCACAGCACGAGAACTAATTGCCTTGACAGAGCCCGAGCTGCCTCAACCCGCAGCACCGCCGGTGTGGATTGTTCAATCATTGAGCAAGCCCACCATGATGAGGCCATCTTCACCTGGTACATCGACCATCACCGGTCACGATCCAGGTCCCGCAGGCACTCTTGGTCCTGCCATCGATCCCGATCCTGACGCCTCTCGCAGTCCTGATACCACTCTCCATCTCAGTACTGGTATACTTGCTGCACCGCTCCAGATCCTGGTCGCCGTCCCGGTACTCTTGGCACCGGTCTAGGTCCCGACACCACCGTACCTCTCGCAGCCGATCTCGGCACGGAGATTCAAGGCACCAGTCAACCTCCCGGCACCGCTCTGGTCGCAGGTCCCGGTCGCACTCTCCGCACCAATACGACTCCCGGTACCATTCTCCGGTACCGCGTAGAGAAGGATCGAATGGACGCAGAGACCTGATCCAATCGGCCTCAGCTCCTCTGTGGCCTTCTCGTCATCCATCCCTCTCATCCCATGCGGACAGTGCTTCCTATGGGGATTCAGATATGCATACCCATGGCCCGGACCACGGACCTCATCAGTGGTCCTTTTGGACACCTTGGGCTTATGACCAAGCCCAAGGGGAACCGGCTGGCCCATCATGCTCTGGTCACTCAGAACATCGTGTGCCAGAGGCCACTGTGAGCAGACCTCCCCCGGCTGGTACAGAGGAAACCTGTACCCAAGCATCGGAACCACACGATCTTATGGCTCCGGAGATCCCCCAGGATCGGGAGTCAGTGCAGGACCCATTTGTCCCTGGGCTGTCATCCTCCTTTTCTCTGGATGAGGCAGTAGCGGGGACATCATCATCGGGCCCACCTCCGATTGACCTCAGGTCACACCAGGACCTTCTGCAGGATGTTGCCCAGAATATTAACTTACCGGTAGAGGAAGTTCCAGAGGTGGCGGACCCGGTGATAAGCATTTTGTCTGTGGAGACGCCAACTAGAGTGGCTCTTCCCTTCATCCGTTCGATCCAGGCTAGAGCAGACACTATCTGGCAATCCCCGGCATCCATCCCGCCCACAGCCAGAGGGGTCGAACAGAAGTACATGGTGCCTTCAAGGGGTATGAATACTTCTATGTACACCCCCCTCCCTGTTCATTGGTTGTACAGTCCATCAATGAACGGGAGTGCCATGGCCAACAAGTCCCTGCACCTAAATCAAGGGAGGCCAGGCGTATGGATTTGTTGGGACGAAAAATCTATTCCGCGGGAGCCCTCCAACTCAGGGTAGCGAACCAACAAGCCCTCCTGAGTAGGTACAACTACAACACCTGGGAGGCGGTGGGGAAATTTACAGAGCTGGTCCTGCAGGACTCCCGCCAGGAATTTACAGCACTCCTAGAGGAGGAGATGAGAGTTGCTCGGACCTCCCTACAGGCCTCGCTAGATGCTGCCGATTCGGCGGCTAGAACAGTCGCCTCTGGAATAACCATGCGATGTATATCATGGCTGCAAATGTCAGGCCTGCCACCTGAACTTCAACATACCATACAAGACTTGCCATTTGATGGACAGGGCTTGTTCTCACAAAAGACAGACCCCAGGCTGCAGAGTCTAAAGGACAACCGCGTTATTATGCATTCGCTGGGAATGCATACGCCACAGACTTAAAGACGGCCATTCCGCTCCCAATCTCAGCGCCCTTACCCCCCGCCAAGGCAAGACTTTGTCAGAAGACGAGGTCGTACCAACCGCAGACGTCAGTCTGGACCTCAAGGGGGTAACAATTCCAGTCCCACCAAACCAACAGCGGGACCCAAATGAAGCTTTTGAGGGTGCGCCCGAGAGCAGTGTACCAGTTGCCTCCCAGATCCCTTTCAGTTCTACAACCGCCTTTCCCCATTCCTCCCTACGTGGTCCCAATTAACTTCAGATCGTTAGGTCCTACGCATGGTGGAGCTTGGATACCATCTTCAGTTTGTTTCACCCCTTCCCTCCCACCCCCCCTCCTCGTCCCTCTTCAGGGACCCCTCTCACGAGCAACTCCTCCTCCAGGAGGTCTGGAGACTCCTTACAATCGGAGCTATAGAGGAGGTACCGGAGGAATTAAGGGGCAAGGGGTTTTATTCCCGATATTTCCTAATCCCCAAGGCAAAAGGGGGCCTCCGGCCTATGCTAGACTTGCGAGGACTGAACAAATTCATGAAAAAGTTCAAGTTCCGCATGGTATCCTTGAGAACCATAATTCCTTCCCTGGACCCCGGAGATTGGTACGCCGCTCTCGACATGAAGGACGCATATTTCCACATTGCAATTTACCCCCGCACAGACGGTATCTCTGCTTTGTGGTAAATCATCGACATTATCAGTTTACTGTCCTTCTCTTTGGCCTCTCCTCGGCCCCTCGGGTCTTCACGAAGTGTATGGCGGTCGTCGCAGCTTCCCTATGGCATTGTCGAATACATGTCTTTCCTTACCTCGACGACTGGCTTATTCGAGGGGCCTTCGAGGCACAAGTCATCAGTCATGTGACCATCATCAAGGACCTGTTCACGTGTCTAGGCCTGATAATCAATTTAGAAAAGTCCACTCTGGTGCCTACGCAGAGGATAGAGCTTATCGGGGCCATGCCAGACTCCAACCTTGCAACGGCCAGTTTGCCCCCACATCGTTTTCAGGCTATAGTCTCCCTTGTACAAAGACTTCAGAGCTTCCCAACAACCTCTGCCTGCGCTTGCCTTGGCCTCCTCGGTCGCATGGCTGCATGCACATTCATCACAAAGCACGCCAGACTGCGAATGCGTCCTCTCCAAACTTGGCTCGCCTCAGCCTATCGTCCGGGCAGAGACGCCATAGACATTTTACTCACAATTCCACCGAGCGTTCTGAGCTCCCTCGACTGGTGGCGAACGTCATCCCTGGTGTTTGCAGGTCTGCCGTTTCATCCACTGCAGCCCTCCACGTCCCTAACAATAGACGCGTCATCTCTCGGCTGGAGTGCTCACATAGGGCACCTTTGCACTCAAGGCCTTTGGTTGTCCCGGGAGTTGACGTTACACATCAGTGTCCGAGAGCGGTTCGGCTGGCGTGCCGAGCGTTCCAACGCCATCTACAGGGCCATTGTGTTGCAGTGTTCACGTACAACACAACGGCCATGTATTACATAAACAAACAGGGAGGGACACGGTCCTCCCCACTTTGTCGGGAGGCGATCCAACTGTGGGACTTCTGCATAGCCCATTCCATAGATCTAGTAGCCTCCTTTCTCCCAGGAGTTTGGAACACTCTCGCAGATCTACTGAGCAGATCCTTCCTGTCGTATGAGTGGTCCATCCGTCTGGACATTCTCCATTCTGTTTTCCGGAGGTGAGGATTTCCCCATATAGACCTTTTTGCCTCCAGAGTGAACAGGAAATGCCTCTCGGATGCTTTCCTAATTCCGTGGAAAGGTCACCTATTTTATGCCTTCCCACCATTTCCTCTCATCCACCGAGTTCTACTTAGGCTCCGCAGGGACAGAGCCCGCCTAATACTGATCGCTCCGGCATGCTGAGACAGCACTGGTACACCCTGCTGCTCGACCTTTCTCTGTCAGACCCGATTCCCCTGCCACTCTGCCCAGACCTCATCACGCAGGACTTCGGCAGGCTTCACCACCCGGGCCTGCATTCCCTTCATCTGACAGCATGGCTGCTGTCTGTTTGAGCCAATCGGAGTTGCGTTGTTCCACTTCAGTGCAGCAGGTGCTGCTGGGAAGCAGAAAGACTTCCACGCGAACAACATATCTTGCTAAATGGAAGCGCTTCTCTCACTGGTCCACCCAGCATGACCTTAGCCCACAAACTGTATCAGTCCCCATTATCTTGGACTATTTATGGTCCCTCAAAGAGCAGGGCCTGGCGATCTCTTCTGTAAGGGTGCATCTTGCAGCTATTTCCACCTTCCATCCTGGGGAAACTGGCAGTTCCATTTTTTCTCATCCCATAGTTTCCAGATTCCTCAAAGGCTTGGAGTGACTCTACCCTCAGGTCAAACGCCCTACCCCTACCTGGGATCTAAAGCTTGTGTTAGCTAGGCTCATGGGTCCCTCCTTTGAGCCTTTAGCCACATGCTCGCTGCTGTACCTGCCCTGGAAGACAGCCTTCCTCGTCGCTATCACCTCGGCTAGGCGATTCTCGGAACTTCAAGCATTGACTGTAGATCCCCCATATACGGTATTCCACAAGGACAAGGTACAGCTGCGACCGCACCCGGCATTCCTCCCTAAGGTGGTCTCTGCTTTCCATGTTAATCAGGACATCTTTCTGCCAGTCTTTTTTCCAAAGCCGCATTCATCGTGTCGGGAACAACAGCTGCACACTCTGGATGTCCGCAGGGCTCTCGCCTTTTACATCGAGAGGACCAAACCCTTCCAACATTCGCCTCAGCTATTTGTAGCGGTGGCAGAGCGCATGAAGGGCATGCCAATCTCTTCCCAACGAATTTCATCTTGGGTGACATCCTGTATTCGGGCATGCTGTGACTTGGCTCACGTTCCGACCGGCCATCTCACCGCCCACTCTACTCGGGCTCAAGCCTCATCTGCTGCGTTCTTGGCCCATGTTCCCATCCAGGAAATATGCCGCGTGGCCACCTGGTCTTCCATCCACACCTTTGCATCGCACTATGCATTGGTCCAGCAGTCCAGAGACAATGCCACCTTTGGCTCAGCAGTCTTACATTCCGCAATATCTCGCTCCGACCCCTCCGCCTAGGTAAGGCTTGGGAATCACCTAACTGGAATGGATATGAGCAAGCACTCGAAGAAGAAAAGATGGTTACTCACCTTTGTAACTGTTGTTCTTCGAGATGTGTTGCTCATATCCGTTCCAAACCCGCCCTCCTTCCCCACTATCGGAATAGCCGGGAAGAAGGAACTTAGGGACGGATGGGCTGGCATGGGTATATATCAAGCGCCATAGCGGCGCCACTCCAGGGGGCTCCCTGCCGGCCCACCGAGTGTTGCTAGGGTAAAAGTCTTCCGACGAACGTGCATGCGGCGCGCGCTCACCTAACTGGAATGGATATGAGCAACACATCTCGAAGAACAACAGTTACAAAAGTGAGTAACCGTCTTTTCTAATAACTTTTTGCTGTTTAGGGTGTGGTTTTGTATTTATATTTTTCTCCATTTAGATTATTAAAATAAATCAGTCAGATTCTCTTATGTTAATAATCAGCTTCTAGTCCACTACTTTTTTCAAGTTTTCAGTTGTTACCAAAATGCTTTTATATTTCTGTTGCAAATTTTGCAAGTGAAGTGTTTTTTTAAAAAACAAAAAACAAAGAAACAAAAAAACAACAAAAAGTCTCCCTTAGAACGTGGGATGAGTATGGCATTTCCTTTAGTCTCTCTTGTATTATAAACATTACATTTTTATTAAGCCTTGTACTATAAAAAAATGTTGTTAAATCTTATATTGGGATCCTGCTTAATCTATTGTTTCTTTTAAACACTAACACTAAAGCCTATATTGAAATACGCATAATTTACTGCAAAAAAGTGTTTTTTACTATGGTCGGCTGAGATGCTGCCACTGCCGTTTCCAGTTATGAAAGCTATATATGAGTATTTTGTCCACTCTATATGAAGGTTAACTAGAGTGTCTGTTTTGCTTTTTAAGTGAATTTACTGCTCACTAAAAGTGCCATATTAACAGTCTTGAGGATTGAAATCCTCCTTAAAAAGAACAAGTATGCGAAGTGGTAGGCCAAGTTTCTCCATACTGACTTAGAACTTTGGTTAGAGTGAAGTATCTGGCCTTCAAGTATACTAGCAATTTTAGAAGTAATAACACATTTTAGTTCAGGCACTTGGCCTTTCTGCTAAAGCTGCTGATAAGGGTTCTTAATGAGATGGTGGTTTATTTAACACGGATGCAGTACCCACTAGGGACTGAACAGAGACTACTAAATAACTATCAGATGATAACCAATTATGAACTAGTGAGCTAGTGATAAAGCATTCAGTCTCCCTATCAGTCATTAGCTCCTATATCAGAATTCTTGTTTCATTGCCATTGTTCAGTCCATTTGGTAGAATTTGTAATTGGTGAGCATATAATCTTATGATAAATTTTATATTTTAAGTCACTTGCAGAAAGAAGTTGAAAACAAAATGGCACAGTTGTCAACATCTCAACATCGTTTACGTTCCAATGAAAATGAGACAAGACAGAATGAAGACTATCTTAATCGTCGTCGTAGACAACAAAAAGAATTACAGGTAGAAATATGTAATAGACTGCTAAAGTCAAGAATGCATCTGTTTTAGCCTATTGTATTAGTCTTTTTTAAACAGTACACTTTTAAACAAGTGATTTTCACATATATTTATTTTGGTGGCTTTGCTTTTGTTTAAAAATGTACAAAGTCTCAGGCTCTATTGTCATTAAGTGTCCTTGCTTCATGAAGCTAGACTTATGCTCGCATGATTCCCCTGTTGTTCTATGAATGCTCACTACAGCATACTTTTTATTGATTTTTCCCTTTCTATGTAAAATAATATTAAAAATTAGGGTTTTCACTTTCCTTGGGAGACCAATATAATAAATACAGCTTTCTACGATGTGTATTCCTTCAGTCTAATTTCTTTTTCTTAATTTCATCCCATTAATCCTTGTTTATGCTTTATTAAAACATAATTACGTTATCTTCCTGTTTAGCATTTGCATCCTTCAGCTGTTATGTATTAAACTTCCTAGGGGTATCCAGGGTTGTGAGGCACCTTGCTAATGTGAGGAAGTCTTGTCTGTACCTGCCTTGGGTCAACTCCTTGACTCTCCAAGCCACAGGCAATAGGCATAGGCAGTAGGCATACGCCATACCCTGAATCCTCCAAGCAGTCCCTTGCGATGTTGAGCCCCTTATCCATTGGACAGTCACAGAATTACCAGACCCACTGTTCCCAAAGGAACAGCACACCACAGCTTAACACAGAGCCACGTAACAGACAGTACTTAGATTCGTTCATAAAGAAAATCAAGTGTAAATGTATTTAATGAAGGCTGTAGATTCAAATGATAACAAACAAATACAGTATACCCCCGATTATTTGAATAGGATAGATTCTGATAATTGAAAGTTTGGATAATCAGGAGGGCAAGAGCCATTCATCCATTCAGCAGTGGGGTGGCTTCCCCCCCAGCCATCTTCCTTGCAGTCCTGGCTGTGGGGGCCTCTGCTCTGCCCTACTTACTCAATCCCTTGACTGTGGGGATGCAAAGTTCTCCCTGCAGGGCTGGTGACACCCTGTCTCTGCAGGCACAAGACATGGAGGGAGGCTGCAGTCCTGGTGAAACAGAGCAGAGATCCCCATCCAGAACTCTGCTGAGCCCCATTAGGACCACAGCCATCCTGCACCTTGCAACTTCCAGGTGCTGGTGGATGTCACTAGCCTTGCGGCAGCTCAGGGAGCCCTTTGCAGCTCTACTGTCATGGCCCCGTTGCTTGCTTATTCCCATGACAGTAGCCTTGCAGGACCCATTCAGCAGCAGGGTGGTTCCTGCTGCTGAGGACTTGTCCTTCTCCTCTCATTTCTGGCCAGGGCTCTCTGCTGTATTATCCGAACCTCCACATTATCTGAATCCCATCCTTGTCTCCCAGCAGGATAAATGCAGAGGGCATGTATTTCATGCTGTGGGACAAGGAAGGAATTCACATAATGGGGACACATTTCAGAGTGGTTGCCTTGTTAGTCTGTATCAGCAAAAACAATGAGGAGTACTTGTGGCACCTTAGAGAATAACACATTTATTTGGGAATAAGCTTTCGTGGGCTAAAACCCACTTCATCAGATGCACGGAGTGGAAAATTCAGTAGGAAGATATATATATAACAGTACTTAATGTAAAGGTTCAGATAATAGGGTTTCGGATAAATGTAAGTATATTGTATTGGAAACAAAGGGTTACAAAGAAAATAAAATTGTACCACACATGCTAGTGCCTAAACTCAGCTAATAAAACACCCTCTTGTCTAATAAAGTACTGCTTGTCCCAAAGGCTATCTCACAGCATTCTTCAACCAGGATGACTGAGATCCACCTTTCATGAGACCAAGCCTGCTGGCAGCCTGTCTTCCCCCAGATGAAGGATGCCAGGGCATTTTTGTGCACTGCTAGATATTGTAAGACCAGTCCTTTGTTTTTTACCTTTAAAACAGACACCCCACCTCCCACTGTTCTTGATAAGTTTCCTTCTAAAGTCCCTACAGTCTCAGCACTGGTGTTTATTTTTTTATGCAAATAGACTTCTTTTGTAAGACACATAACAGAAAGCTAGGGAGATAATGGTCTTCTACCTCCTGTGTGATGGAATCAGTCTCAGGGCATGCAACTGCTGCAAAGCCTTAACATATATATTTATAGATATTATTTGCATGTACATTTTGCAAAGATTATGATGACCAGTGTGATAAAGGGTTTGAGTGGAAACCTTAAGAGAGAGACTTCGGTGAACTAGAATGTAAATACCTCATCCAGGGGATCCCTGTAGCCCTTGTGACCTCCTGTGCCTTCTGCCAATTGGCATCACAAATGATCTTTAGGTCACAAATGTCTCTTTCCTTCCCTCCATATTCCCTTAGTTATTGCGTAATTGAATTGTGCATATTTAGTTACTTTTACATTTTCTTATAAATCTCTTTCTAAACAGTCATTTTTCTTGTTCTCAGAATGCCTCTTTATAGTAGGCTAGGTTCTATATTGGCCTACTATATTGGCCAATGATGCTCAAATTATCAGGTAAATAATTGCCTATAATAAAAATAAATAAATAAATAAATGGAGATATACCAGTCTCCTAGAACTGGAAGGGACCTTGAAACATCATCGAGTCCAGCCCCCTGCCTTCACTAATGGGACCAGTTTTTGCCCCAGATCCCTAGGTTGCCCCCTCAAGGATTGATCTCACAATGCTGGGTTTAGCAGGCCAGTGCTCAAACCACTGAGCTATCCCTCCCCCCCAGTGTCCTATTATGGAAGTATGTGCACTGAAGTGCATATAAGTAGTTGTACAGTATCAGCACATGGACTAAAATTTAACTACTGCAGAAAAATATTTGAAGGTGGGTCTTTTTGTAATATAGGAAAGTTTTATTCTCCATTATTTTGAGAAAAATGTAATTAATGAAAATGTAATTTTAAAAAATTACTTCTCTTTGGAGCACCTGCACTTCTGGATCAAAATGTCCATGTTTTGATATGGATTTTGGGTTACCTGTTTAATTTTCTAAGAAAAAAAATGTTTGCTTTTTCAGATGAAAATAAGAAGAATAAACATAGAAATAGCAGATCTTGAGAATGTAGAAGAACACCAATCAGTAGACATCTCTACATTAGTAAGAATGATTAATGTATTCTTTCTCACCTTGATGTATTATTCTATTTTTTTTAAATGCTAGTAATGAGAACTTGTGTTTGATTAAAGCTGGTTGTCTTCAAATCAAAACATATCTCGATTTGAAGATAACACAAGAAAGAATCCACCAGTTCTCTTTGTTCCAATAGTTAATCACCCTCTCTTAAAAAATAATATATACAAAAAAATGTGCCTTACTCCCAGACTAAATTTGTCTGGTTCAGCTTCCAGCCATTGGTACTTGTTACTCTTTTTGTGCTAGATTAAAAAGTCTTTTAGTACCCAATATTTTCTTTGCTCTGTAATCAAGTTGCCTCTCAATCATATTTCTGATAAACTAACAAGATTGAGTTCTTTAAGCCTCACAGTATAAAGCATTTTCTCTCACCCTTGAATCATCTTTGTGGCTCTTTTTTTGTACGCTCTCCAATTTTTCAATATTCTTTTTAAAATGGATACTTTGAGCTCATTGATGACAATGTTGAAGACTGACTTAGAATCTCCTGTGTCTAGGACAAATGAGGCAACCCATTTTTTTTTCCAGTGCTATCTGTACAGACCAAGATGTTTGACTCCACCTTAAGTCATAATAAAAATAATAATAATTGGAGATATACCTATCTCCTAGAACTGGAAGGGACCTCAGAAGGTCAGCAAGTCCAGCCCCCTGCCTTCACTAGCAAGACCAAGTACTGATTTTTGCCCCAGATCCCTAAGTGGCCTCCTCAAGGATTGAACTCACAACCCTGGGTTTAGCAGGCCAGTGCTCAAACCACTGAGCTATTTATTGCTCCTCCATCCCCATAATGGCAGCATCCTTTTAAATTGTACTGTGATAGCATCAGGACTAGTACCAATCTCTGCAGAAGCCCACTAGAAACACTCTCATTTAATGATGATTCCCTATTGACAATTATTTTTGAGATCTGCCAGCCGGTCCTTAATCCATTTATCATGTTTATAATTCTTGTGGGGTGTTAAATCAAATGGCTGACATAGGTATAAGTGTATGATATCTACTTAGTTACCTTTATCAACTAAATTTTGATCTCATTAAGGTTTGTTTGACCAAACCTATTTTTCTTAAAACCGTGTTGACTTGCATTAATGATATTCTTATCCTTTAATTCTTTATTAATTGAATCCGTATCAGCTTTTCCACTGTTTTGCCTGAGACTGAGGTCAGTCTAACCTGCCTGTAGTTAATTGAATCATCCTACTTGCCCTTTTTGAGTATTGGCACAACATTAGCATTCTTCCAGTCTTCTTGAATTTCCTTGGTATTCTAACATTTATCAGAAGTGAACATCAAGGGGACAGAAATCTCCTCAGCCAACTCTTTTGAGCACTGTTGGATGCAAGTTCTATGAGCCTGTTTTACGTTTTTATCCCTAGTAGATATTCTTGTTAGCTAATGTACTGGAAAAACCTTCATTATTCTCATGTGATACAAGTACATCATTCTGCTTCTTTCCAGTACAGTACAGAAATATTTATTGAATACTTCTGCCTTTTCTGCATTGTTGTTAACAGTTTTAGCATCTCCATATAGTATTATGCCTGTAGTATTGCTGTAATTTATTTTGCTATTAATACACCGAAATTCCTTATTGTTCCAACATCTGCCAGTCATGATATTTTCCCTGATATTTTTAACTTCCCGTATCAATTTTCTAATTTGTGTTGATTGCCATCATGGCTTTTTGGCCATCTAATAAACTTTCAGTTCTCTGGTTTGATTTGATTGTCTGTAACAACCCCGTGCAGTATCTCCCCCTCCTGGGCATGTCAGTTAGCCCATTGATACATAGACATTCTTATTAGAGAATTGAATACACTGTTGCATATAATCTCACAACCATAGAAGTGACTCTGAAATGAATGTCTTGTACAACAACCAAGGGTGGTGTTTTTTCTCTTAATTTTCAAACCTATGTTTGTATGCTAACAGGAAGATGAAGCTAAAGAAAACAAACATAAGATGGAATCTGTTAAACGGGATATGGAACAGCAAAGGGGAAAAATGGAGGACTCAAAAATTATTCTACGAGTGGCTGAACATAAACTTGAAGAAATTAAAGAAAAACTTCACCAAGTAGAAGAAATAGCCAGTCCAGTCAAGGTAGAAACCGTATAAATATACAGCTTTTAAAAACATGCTTGATTTTCATTTGTTGGCAAATGTAGTACTAATCTTCAAAGAGGGGAACAAAGGATCGGGGGAATTATTCCAGTCAGCCTGACTTTGATATCTGGAAAGATACTGGAACAAACTATTAAACAATCTGTTTGAAAGCACCTAGAGAGTAATAGAGTGATATGAAATAGCCAGTATGTCAATAAATCATGCCAAACCAGCCTAATTTCCTTCTTTGACAGGTTACTGGCCTAGCTGATGTGGGAGGTGTTGTAGAAATGATGTATCTTGGTTAGAGTAAGACCTTTGATACAGTCCTACATGTCATTCTCATAAGCAAACCAGGGAAATGTGAATCTAGGTTAAGTTACTATAAGGGCAATGCACAACTGGTTGACAGATCATACTCACAATAATTATCTATGATTCACTGTCAAACTGGGAGAATGTATTTAGTGGGCTCCAACAAGGGTCAGTCCTGGATCTAGCACTAGTCAATATTTTCATTAATGACTTGGATAATGGACTAGAGAGTATGCCTATAAAATTTGCAGATCACACCAAGCTGGGAGGGTTTGCAAGTGCTTTGGAGGACAGGATGAGAGTTCAAAACGACCTTGACAAATTCTCCAGTTGGTCTGAAATCAACAGATGAAATTTAATAAAGACAAGTGCAAAGTACTACCCATAGAAAAAAAAAATTGAGTGCATGTCTTCAAAATAGAGTATAGCAGGCTAGGCAGTAATACTGCTGAAAGAGGTCTGGGGTTCTGGTGTGTCACATTGAACAGGAGCCAACAGTATGATGTCAAAAAGGCTAATTTTCTGAGGTTTATTAACAGGAGCATTGCATGTAAGGTAGTAGAGGTTATTGTTTTATTTTACTTGGGCACTGGTAAGCCTTCAGCTGGAGTAGTGTGTCCAGTTTCAGCCACCACATTCTAAGAAAGGTGAGGGCAAACTGGAGTTAGCCCAGAGATCAGCAGCAAAAATAATCAAAGGTTTAGAAAAGCTTGCCTATGAGGAAATGTTAAAAAAACTGGTTATGTTCAGTTTTGAGAAAAGAAGACTGAGTGAGAGCCTGGTAAGAGTTTTCAAAATATGTTAAGGGCTGTTATAAAGAAGATTGCGATCAATTGTCTTTCCTGTCAGCTGAAGGTAATTGGCTTAATCTTCAGATATTAGGAAAATCTTTCTAACTATAAAGATAGTTAAGTATTGTAATAAGTTACCAGTTTATAAGAGAAGTGCCCATTTAATGGGATTCTCTGTTCTCTTCCCATTTTTCAGCCCACTGTTTCTGAGCTCTTCTTCCCAATGAGTAAAGAATAATACTATTCCTTTACAGACTGCATACAACCCCTAAAAGTAATCAGTATGACAGAGGAGCAACACGAGGTATTCTCTTACTGTACTCTTTCTGACAGAATTGAGTGTGTACTCTCACATAAATTGCTGTTACTGCCACTGGAGTTCAGAGGGAATGACATTATAAAATGTGAAAATCTAGAAACTATGTTAGTGGAGCAGTAATGGCTAAACATACTCCCCTATTTTAACTTAGTAAACATTGAGGAGGTGTTCACAATTCTGCCATTCCAATTAAATGTGACGTTTTGATTTGCTCCAAACAGGATGAATTAAGCCAAGCTGACTTAGAAGTGGAAAAGAGTAAACACCACTGGCAGCACTATGAAGAGAAACAGAAAGAGCATTTGGCATCCATTAAAAAACTTAAAGGAGAACTAGCTGCTAAAGAAAAAGAATTAAAGGTATGAGGGTTTTTGACAATTTGTAGGGGACAAAAGCTGGGTATTCAAGGTCCATTTATTACTTGGATAGTCAGCTGTTCCCTCTGCTAAGTGAAGTTTCTGTTATTTTAAAATTAGTATCATAGTCCCTTGCTCTAACCCCAAGTACTCAAGAAATCTATCCTGCATACTATTGTCCGTGTTTTAGTTGTCTTTAAGTATTGATTGCTAGGTTAGCTAAAAAGAACTTGAAGTGTATGTGGTATAGTTTTCTTTTGATATATGTCTTAATGAAACATCATAGGGATTTTAAGCCTACCAGTTAATTTAAATCTTTCCTGCAGTCCACCATCTCCCACAATTCTGGACATCTGGGTTGTTCTCCTCTCTCGGAGTGGGTTCAGCATTTTGGCACCGCATGGTCTGGTCTCGCCTATTCTGCTTTTGTGTGCTGCCTCCACAGCCACAGACAGTGGTAGTTTCTTTTGTTCCTGCCTTCCCTCCTTCTATTTTAACTTTTCTGCACATTTTTTGGCAGGGAGCAGTATTTTCCCTCCTTGACATTCCTCCTCCTCCTCCTCCTCCTCCTCCTCCTCCCTGATCAGTTAATTCTTCAGGGTTTAGCCCTCCCTGAGCCTCCCCTATTGCATCTCCCTCGTGGACAAAATCTTTTCTTTCCAAGGGAAATTCCTCCTTCCCTGCTTCCCAGGAGATTGTGATTCCTTTCGTTTTGTTCAACTGCAAAGGTGTGACACATCTTAGATGTCATAAGAAGGTTTAAAAGCATAAAGAATCCACAGGAAGATTGGGCTTCTAATTCATTTCCTTCCACTTGAAATACCTTGAACTAAGGCCAGGTCCAGACTAGAGCTTTAAATCGATTTTAAGAGCTCTAAATCGATTTAAAGCTGTAACCGTCCACACTACAGAGTGCATAAAATCGATTTTAAGGGTCCCTAAAATCGATTTTGGAACTCCATCAAAACGAGAGGAGTAACCCCAAAATCGATTTTTTAAAATCGATTTTATGATAGTGTGGACGGCCATCGAAGTTAATGGCCTCCGGGACGTATCCCACAGTGCTCTAGTGGCCGCTCTACACAGGTAAAGGTACTCTTCTGCTGGCCAGGTAAACAGGAAAAGCCCCGGGAAGTTTGAAATTCCATTTCCTGCTTGCACAGCGTGGAGCTCTCAGCAGCAGAGAGAAGAATGCAGTCTCCTGAAAATAGGAAAAGAGCTCCAGCATGGAGCACACAGGAGTTACTCGATCTGATAGCTGTATGGGGAGAAGAGTCAGTGCTTTCAGAACTGCGCTCGAGCAGACGAAATGAGAAAACCTTTGAAAAAATTTCTAATGCCATGCGGGAGAGGGGACATACCAGGGACTCGTTACAGTGCCGAGTGAAAGTGAAAGAGCTCAGACAGGCGTATCAGAAGACCAAAGCAGCAAAGGGCAGGTCAGGCTCTGCCCCCAAAACATGCCGGTTCTACGACGAGCTTAACGCAATATTGGGGAACAGCGCAACGACGAACCCCCCCTTGTCTGTTGATTCAGAGGTGGGCGTTGTGATTCCTGCAACTACGGAAGATTTATTTGATGGCGATGATCAGTATGATGAGGACCAAGAGGAGGAGGCTCCAGCAGAGAGCACAGAGCATTTTATCCCCCCAAACAGCCAGGATCTTTTCCTCACCCTTACTGAGGTTCCCTGCCAGCCATCTCAAGGCAGTACTCCAGAAAATGAAGCTGAGGGACCATCCTCTGGTGAGTGTAATTTTTTTTACTAAAAGCTTCGGTTTAATGTAAGCCTTTTTTACTGGGTGCTTCAAATCACTACCTGTACTTAGAGTCACTGACCAAGTAGATTAAAAACCTTTCCTAAAACAGTGACCCATGAGGTGGTTTTTAGAAAAGTCTCCATTGTTACAGGGCGGATTCATCCTGCTTGTTCGGGGAACGCGAGAGCAAACCGCGGGAAGCTACTCTTCTTCCCTGCTTTGCTCTCGCGTTCCCCGAACAAGCAGGGCTCCTTGCCTGCGGTTTGCTGGGTGGTTCGGGGAACGCGAGAGCAAACCGCGGGAAGCTACTCTTCTGCCCTGCTTTGCTCTCGCGTTCCCCGAACAAGCAGGGCTCCTTGCCTGCGGTTTGCTGGGTGGTTCGGGGAACGCGAGAGCAAACCGCGGGAAGCTACTCTTCTTCCCTGCTTTGCTCTCGCGTTCCCCGAACAAGCAGGGCTCCTTGCCTGCGGTTTGCTGGGTGGTTCGGGGAACGCGAGAGCAAACCGCGGGAAGCTACTCTTCTGCCCTGCTTTGCTCTCGCGTTCCCCGAACAAGCAGGGCTCCTTGCCTGCGGTTTGCTGGGTGGTTCGGGGAACGCGAGAGCAAACCGCGGGAAGCTACTCTTCTGCCCTGCTTTGCTCTCGCGTTCCCCGAACAAGCAGGGCTCCTTGCCTGCGGTTTGCTGGGTGGTTCGGGGAACGCGAGAGCAAACCGCGGGAAGCTACTCTTCTGCCCTGCTTTGCTCTCGCGTTCCCCGAACCACCCAGCAAACCGCAGGCAAGGAGACCTGCTTGTTCGGGGAACGCGAGAGCAAACCAGGGAAGGAGAGTAGCTTGATTACCAGTACAATCTACTACAGGGATTACTAGCCATTATTAACTTACCATTTTCTCCGGACATGGTCTGTGTGCTCCCCTGACCTGCGTCTGAGCAGAACTCTCTGTCCTCAGCCACAAGCAATAAGTATTAAAGGAATCCTAAGGTGACCTTGTGGTAAAGTAAAATGTTCAAGGTTCGGTAACAGGCACAGGTCAGTGAGGGGAGAGACTGTATGCATGGTTGTGTGAAATGTGTCTCTTATGATTCTTTTATCACTCTTTCCAAACCCCCCCCCCCCCACACACAGCTGCACATTTCTCCAGCCTCCCTCTCGCTTCTCATCTACGTGGGGGGGGTATCATAAGAAGACTGAGGAAAAGGAGGACGCGTGAGGACATGTTCACCGAAATTATGGCAGTAACCCATACAGAGAGAGCTCAGCAGGGAGACTGGAAGCAATTGGTCGCAAAGTACAGGGAGGCTGCCAGTCAACGCGAAGACAGGAGGGACCAACGCGAAGACAGGAGGGACGCCAAAAATGATGTCAGGTGGCAGGAAGATCAGCGCTGGCGAGCAGCAACTCTGGATCTTCTTCGTGATCAGACTGACATCCTCCGCGATATGCTGCAAGAGCTCCGTGGTTTCAGAATGCCCCTACAGCCCGTGTATAACCTCCCTCAGTACTCACCCTGTCCCACACCTTCCAGAACCAGGCGTGTAAGAACGCGTGGGGGAAGGCTCTCTGCACCAGCCCCCTCCACCGCTGCGGACACTCCAACCAGAAGGCTTTCATTAGATTGAAAAGCCCTTTGTGTCCTGTTTTTTCCCTCCTCTAATGATCCAAACTTCTACCATGGCACCTTTGCCTATTTTTTACTCTCAGGTCATGCTATTAAGGCAGTGTGACTGTAGATTGGTAATGAACTAAAGCAAGCAGCTTTGGAAAGCTGCACGGAAGCTAGTTATCAGCATCAGGATTTGACAATTGGGGATATGGGCAATACAGGGAAAACAAAGAAAGCAGCCATACCGTAACCTGGTCCATGAGAATTCTTGTTCTGTCTTCTCTGATGCACTTTCTTCTTTCAAACCTCCCTCCCCCTTCCTCCAAACCTCCCTCGCTCCGTCCCCCATAGAACAATGAGTTATGAAATTTCATGCACAGTATTGTAACAACAAGCATTATGCTTGATTGATGAAAGGGTCTGATTTTAAATAAAGAACACAATTCTTGTAACAAATAGTAGTAACTTTATTTTCAATAAAAAAGCAGTTAAGGAAGGTTGCAGGTACTGTGCCTAGCAGCAGACGGAAGCAGCTAATGGTGGAGGTAGGTAATAATTGGGAAATACAGAAGTATATGTTTTCCAATGGACAGCTCTTGCAAGTAACCTAAGCAAGCAATTGAGGAATGCTGCAGGCAAAGTATCTTGCAGCAGCAACACCGCATAGACGGGGAGGGCAGCAATCAATTGAAAGGAAAATCAGCATTCAAACTGTACCCTGGCCCATGAGGAAGCTACTTTTCAGTGCTTCTCTGATGCGCACAGCATCCTGGTGAGATCTTCTAATTGCCCTGGTGTCCGGCTGCGCATAATCAGCGGCCAGGTGGTTTACCTTAGTCTCCCACCCCGCTATAAAGGCCTCCCCTTTGCTCTCACAGAGATTGTGGAGCACACAGCAAGCAGCAATGACAAAGGGGATATTGGTTTGGCTAAGATCTGAGCGAGTAAGAAGCGTTCGCCATCTCGCCTTAAGCCTGCCAAATGCACATTCTACCACCATTCTGCACTTGCTCAGCCTGTAATTAAACAACTCCTGAGCACTGTCAAGGCTGCCTGTGTATGGCTTCATTAGCCAGGGCATCAAGGGGTAGGCTGGGTCCCCAAGGATAACAATAGGCATTTGGACATCTCCAACTGTTATTCTCTGATCAGGGAAGTAGGTCCCTTGCTGCAGCCGTTTAAACAGTGTAGTGCTCCTGAAGACACGTGCGTCGTGAACCCTTCCTGGCCATCCCACGTGGATGTTGGTGAAACGTCCCTTGTGATCCACCAGGGCTTGCAGAACCATCGAAAAGTACCCCTTGCGGTTAATGTACTGGGCACCCTGGTGTTCCGGTGCCAAAATAGGGATGTGGGTTCCATCTATGGCCCCCCCACAGTTAGGGAATCCCATTGCAGCAAAGCCATCCACAATGGCCTGCACGTTTCCCAGAGTCACAACCTTTCGAAGCAGCAGCTTAATGATTGCTTTGGATACTTCCAGCACAGCAGCCCCCACAGTAGATTTGCCCACTCCAAATTGATTACCGACTGACCGGTAGCTGTCTGGCGTTGCAAGCTTCCATATGGCTATTGCCACTCGCTTTTCCACTGTGAGGGCTGCTCTCATCCTGGTATTATGCCGCTTCAGGACAGGAGAAAGCGAGTCACAAAGTTCAAAGAAAGTGCTCTTACGCATGCGAAAGTTCCGCAGCCACTGCGAATCGTCCCACACCTGCAGGACTATGCGGTCCCACCAGTCAGTGCTTGTTTCCCGTGCCCAAAAGCGGCGCGGAACGGGTAGAACCTCACCCATAACCGTCAGGAGCTCCAACGTGCAGGGGCCCGGGGAGTCAGAAAACTCGTTCTCCAGTTCGTCATCGCTGTCGTCCCCGCATTCAAGCATTCTCTCTTGCATTTCTGCATCATGGGTCAGCAGTGATAGAACGAGAATGCGTGAATTATTTACAGCATTCGCGATCAAGGACAAGAGCAGACCTGGATCCATGCTTGCTGCAAAATGGCGTTTCCCTCACTGCAGCCAGTAAAAACAGCGCGAACTGACTGTGTGCCGTTTACAGGAAGGGGGGGGGGGGCTGTACCCAGAACCACCCAGGACGGGGACTTTGATCCCATCATGCACTGGGCTAGTAACCCATAATTCCAAAGGGCAGGGACCCGTGCAGGAACTGTGGGATAGGTACCCAGAGTGCAACGCTCAGGGAAAAGATGGACGCCAGGGAACATGGACGCTCAACATCGATGTAAGTAGCCCTAGTGTGGACGCGCAAAATCGATTTTATAAAGCCTGCTTTATAAAATCGATTTTATTAACATCGATTTTACCCTGTAGTGTGGACGTGGGCTAAGAGCTTCCAAGTCCTCCATCACTAGGTGGAGAGACTACGTATTGTGGAAGCTTATAAATCATCAAAGATTCCTCTCCCAGAAGGGATCAGGGCTCACACTCTCATGAGTGGAAAAAGCAAATGCGTCCACGTTGGAAATTTGCAAAGTGACTCTTTGGTCTAAGTAAGCAGTACAAGGTGAACCTTCTACCTTCTGCGGACAACGCCTGTGGTAGGAAGGTGCTGCAGGCAGTGATCCAAAAATAATAGACTTTTGAGCAAGCTCACGAATAGGGGAGGGTATTTCTTTCCTACCAAATTTCTTGTTTCACAACCTTTCCTATATCCGTTCATTGCTGACTCCTTCCCAGACATCCACAATTGTGGGAGACATTGGGCTGCGGAGCAGAAAATTTCTTACCAAGTTTCTTTCAGGTAGTATTGTCTCCCACAGTTCTATCCATCATGGATGGTTAATGGGTAGAGTCAGCTGTTAAGTGGAATTGTTAACATATGACTGTCTTCTTTAATCTATTGTACATAGTTATTTCTTATCTCTGGTATATGTGTTAATGATATTATGCAAGTTTTAAAGCTTGGGAATAACTCAGTGTGTCATCAAAATACTGATCTGCCTCCATGAGCTGCAGAGAGAAGAGAGCAGTCCAGACATGCAGAATAGTGGGAGACATTGCTAGCAGAAAGGAAATTATTGATGAGAACTTTTCCATTAGATAACTCAGGCTTATAGATAACCAAGCCAAGAATGCTGCTTTTGTACCAGTGGGGAATATGTGATGAAAATGTCTTCACCCAGTGAAGTTTATACTTACTGTCTCAGATCTGAAAACAAATAGCAGTTTTTCTGAGCATTGCTTTTGTTCAGGGTGATAATACATCACAGGAAAAATCAGATAGTTTTTATACAATCATCAATATGGCATTTAAACACAAATGTAATCATCAAGAGAGCTCTATGAAAGGATTCAAGACTGAAGACAAAAGAGAGGCTATTAGGATTCTAAACTTCATAGGAAAGTATCTAGCAAATGGCCGGAGCCAGTGGGGACAGACACAAGCATTAGACTTTTGACCAGTGGCTGCAATTTTATTATAATTTAGAACAGCAAACAATTGCTAAAGCAGGGGTCGGCAACTTTTGGCATGTGGCTCACCAGGGTAAGGACCCTGGCGGGCTGGGCCAGTTTGTTTACCCGCTGCATCCGCAGGTTCAGCCAGTCGCGGCTCCCACTGGCCGCAGTTCGCTGTCCCAGGCCAAAGGGGGCTGTGGGAAGTGGTACAGGTTGAGGGGTGTGCTGGCCACTGCTTCCTGCTGTCCCATTGACCTGAAGTGGCGGACTGCGGCTAGTGGGAGCCGTGATCGGCTGAACCTGTGGACGTGGCAGGTAGACAAACCGGCCAGCCCGGCCGGGGTGCTTACCCTGGCGAGCCACGTGTCAAAGGTTGCTGATCACTGTGCTAAAGCGTCATGTCCCGGCAATGCAATATCTGCTCTAAGCTGTCAGTAGCCTGCAGGTTTGGCGCCTCCTTGTGCAGTAGCTTGCCAGGAGCTGTAGGCTTTGGAATTGAAGGCCTCATCGGGTCTGGTTAGTATTTGGGCAGTAAGTTTCCTCCAAAGTCAAGCATCAACAGGTTAGGGTGCATGCTGCATTACACGTTTCCCCTTTTCACTGCTTCCAGGTTCCCTTTAGAAGTTGATTTTAAGTTACACGCATCAAGGAAAAATGACTAAAAGAACACTAGATGACTAAAGGAGTGCAGCTTCATTGTTTTGTTAATAAATTAATAGAAGGTAGGATTTTAGCAACCTACTGATTTAGATCTAAAATATAGTTTATTACAAATATAGGTAAATTATGACACGAGAAGTCATTCTTCCGCTCTACTCTGCGCTGGTTAGGCCTCAACTGGAGTATTGTGTCCAGTTCTGAGCACCGCATTTCAAGAAAGATGTGGAGAAATTGGAGAGGGTCCAGAGAAGAGCAACAAGAATGATTAAAGGTCTTGAGAACATGACCTATGAAGGAAGGCTGAAAGAATTGGGTTTATTTAGTTTGGAAAAGAGAAGACTGAGAGGGGACATGATAGCAGTTTTCAGGTATCTAAAAGGGTGTCATGAGGAGGAGGGAGAACTTGTTCACCTTAGCCTCTAATGATAGAACAAGAAGCAATGGGCTTAAACTGCAGCAAGGGAGATTTAGGTTGGACATTAGGAAAAAAGTTTCTAACTGTCAGGGTAGTTAAACACTGGAATAAATTGCTTAGGGAGGTTGTGGAATCTCCATCTCTGGAGATATTTAAGAGTAGGTTAGATAAATGTCTATCAGGGATGGTCTAGACGGTATTTGGTCCTGCCATGAGGGCAGGGGACTGGACTCGATGACCGCTCGAGGTCCCTTCCAGTCCTAGAGTCTATGAATCACTATAAATATATAGTTTTCAGATAGATACTTCCTTTCTCCTTCGAGTGATTGTTCATGTCCATTACACATTAGTTGTGCGCTTGTCGTGTGCCTGGTCATGGGAAACTTTTTCCTTTAGCGGCTCCTGTCAGGCTGGCAGGGGAGCCCCCGCCAGAGTGGTGCCTCCATCCTGGTGCATATATACCCCTGCCAACCCGACTCCCCATCAGTTCCTTCTTACCATCGGTGGCGGTGTTGGAACAACTCCTTATCTTTTGCTTGCGAGTGATCCCTTAGCATAGTTATCTGTAGTTAGCAGTTAGCAGTTGTTAATAGTTCTCAGTAGGTAGCACTTCTAAATAGTAAATAGTTAAGCTTCCTTTGTTTTAGGTGTTTGAAAGTTGTTTCCAGCACCAGCCCTGGGCTGCGGGGCATGCTGCAGGCCCAAGGCTTTAAGGCTTCTGCCACGTGCCGCGCGCAAGCCTATGTCAAACAGTGATCCCCTCAACTTGTGTCTCCGTTGCTTGGGGGAATCACACCACACTGAGTGCTACAAGATCTGTAAGGCTTTCAAGCCAAGAACTAAGAAAGAAAGAGACTTTTGCCTCAAGCAGCTACTCATGGAGGCCACGCTGCAACCTTCAGCCTTAGACCATCCGGCTTTGGCGCCGGAGTCCTCAGTGCGGAGTGCCCCGGCGTCAGTTCGTGATCTGGCACCGCAAGCATACAACACCGAGGCAGCAGGACAGGCCCCAGCACTGTTTGATCTCGTTAGCATGGTTGAAGGGCCAACCTAGAGCAGAGGGTGCTCCCCGCATAAGGAGGAGGTGCCTCCAAAAAGACCAAGCACTCAAAAAAGTGGTGTGGCCCCAGGACACGCTTTTCACAGGTCGGTCCAAGGAAGAGGTCCGTTGCCATGTGACGGTGGCCCTGGATGTATTCCGCAGACTGGGTCTTCTAGTCAACGTGCCCAAGTCCTCCTTGATACCTATGCAAAGACTGGAATTCATCGGGGCAGGACTGGACTCAGTACAGGCACGAGCAAGCCTCTTGGAATCCAGATTTCTGGCCATCCAGCGAGTCATAGACTCGATGCTAAAGTTCCCCCTACCATGGCCAGATGCTGTCTGCAGCTCCTGGGGTACATGGCGGCGTGCACTCACGTAGTCAAGTACGCTCGGCTATGGCTCAGGACTTTACAGGCATGGCTAGCCAGATTGTATTGCCTGGGCAGAGATCCCCTAGATCTTGTCATGACAGTTCCTGCCCAAGTACTGGACTCCCTGCTATGGTGGCTCAGTCAGCTGGTAATATGCGAGGGTATCCCCTTCGCAGCACAGCCGACTCTGACTCTGGTGATAGACGCGTCAGACCTCAGCTGGGGAGCTCACTTAGGGGATCTAAGGACGCAAAGCTTGTGGTCCAGAGATGAGAGGTTGCTCCACATCAATGTGAAGGAGCTCAAGGCAGTTCGCCTAGCCTGCCAAATCTTTCACGCTGCTTTAGAAGGGCACAGTGTGACAGTTCTGACAGACAACACCATCATCATGTTTTATATAAACAAGCAGGGTGGAGCCCGCTCCTCTCCCCTCTGCCAAGAGGCTCTTCTCCTGTGGGATTTTTGTATAGCCCGCTCCATCCGTCTCGTAGCGTCATTCCTCCCAGGAGAGCAAAACAAACTGGTGGACTGCCTCAGCAGGTCGTACCGCATGCGTGAGTGGTCGATGAGATGGGATGTCTTGCAATCGATCTTCCGAAAGTGGGGATTTCCCCAAATGGACCTCTTTGCTACCAAGGACAACAGCCAATGTCCACAGTTTTGTTCCTTCCAGAACCACAGTCTGGGCTCAGTTGCAGATGCCTTCACGATCCCTTGGAGCAGGAGTCTGCATTATGTCTCTCCACTGCTCCCACTCATCTACATAGTCCTCATCAAAGTTTGCAGGGACAAAGCGGTAATAATTCTGATCGCCTCAGCTTGGCCCCGCCAGCATTGGTTTACAGCCCTGCTGGAGCTGTCAGTGGCCGTCCCAATTGCCCTGTCCCACCCCGCACCGAGATCTCATCACACAAGACTACGGGCATCTGCTCCACCCGGATCGACAGTCGCTGCATCTCATGGCATGGAAACTCTATGGTTGAACGCTGTGGAGAGCCAGTGCTCCCTTCTGGTACAGCAAATTCTCCTTGGCAGTAGGAAACCTTCCACTAAGGCCACCTACTTGGCTAAGTGGAAAAGATTCTCCTGCTGGTATGAACCAAAACAGATACAGCCACTTCAGACCACCATTTCAGTCGTCCTAGAATACCTCCTGTACTTCAAACATTAGGGTCTCGCTCCCTGCTCAATCAGAGTGCATCTAGCTGCCATTTCGGCGTTCCACCTGGGGGTATCAGGGCATTCTGTGTTTTCTAACCCCATGGTAGCCTGATTCCTTAAGGGACTGGAAAGGGTGTTTCCCTGCTCACGCCCACTGGTCCCTCCCTGGAACCTTAACCTATTCCTGGCCAAAGTTATGGGATCCCTTTCAAACCCCTGGCCACTTGCTCTCTCCTTCACCTCTCCTGGAATGTGGCATTCCTGGTGGCCATTACGTCTGCGAGGAGGGTGTCTGAGTTGAGGGCCCTCACCTCGGAGCCTGTGTATACAGTTTTTATAAGGAAAGAGTGCAGATCAGGCCACGCCCTAAATTCCTCCCTAAGGTAGTTTCACAGTTTCATATGGGGCAGGACATTTGTTTGCCGGTGTTATTTCCTAAACCACATATGGACTCCAGTCACCATAGCCTGCACACTCTAGATGACCGAACGGCCCTGGCATGCTATCTAGAGCGAACTAGACCTTTCCGCAAGTTGACACAGTTGTTTGTCGCTATCACCGAGAGAATGAAAGGGCTTCCAGTCTCATCATGGATTGCGGACTGCATCCGCGCGTGCTACAAGCTTGCCAAGGTGCCAGCCCCCCGATCGTGGCTCACTCGATTAGGGCCCAAGCGTCCTCAACAGCTTTTCTGGTGCAGGTCCCGATCCGGGAGATCTGTAAAGCAGTCACCCAGTCGTTGGTGCACATGTTCACAGCCCACTACGCAGTCAGTTAGCAGGCCAGAGATGATGCGCCGGTCAGCAGGAACAATCAATTGTTCCATGACTCCTACCTTCCTCCTGTGGTAATCTTGTGAGTCACCTAATGTGTAATGGACATGAACAATCACTCAAAGAAGAAAAAACGGTTACCTACCTCTCGTAACTATTGTTCTTCGGATGTGTTGTTCACATCCATTACACTTCCCACCCTTCTTCCCCTCTGCTGGAGTCACCGGCAAGAAGGAACTGAAGGGGGGGTTGGGTTGGCAGGGGTATATATGCACCAGCGTGGAGGCACCGCTCTGGCAGGGGCTCCCCTGCCAGTCCAACAGAAGCCGCTAAGGGGAAAAGTTTCCGATGTCCATGCATGCGATGCGCGCGCACCTAATGTGTAATGGACGTGAACAACACATCTCAAAGAACAACAGTTACAAGAGGTAGGTAACTGTTTTTTCGTATTGTAATAAATTACTGCTACAAGAGCCCCAATCAGGACATCCATTGTACTGAGTGCTATGTGCAGACGAGAGAGACACTTTCATTGGAGACTTCATTTCTTGTTGCACAGTTTCTCTCATAGTTTACTAATGAGCTATTGCTCCTGTGGAATTCGAAGGCCGCCTAATGTTGCTGGAGAATCCAGGACTGAGCTCTTCCCTTCAGCTCAGACCACCAGATTTTCTGTGTCTGATGTTAGAGCAAATTGGCAGTTCTGTTTTTCCTGACCATTTTGTATTAAAATATTTTATTTTTAATCATTTACATGCAGTTGCGACTTCCAATCTTCTCATCGTTCTCTTCCCTTGGATTGGGTAAATAACAGTATTTGGTTACAACTGCCTGGATCTGCCATTGCAGCACCTTCCTGCCAGATACCTGTGCCCCTGCTCAGTCATGGCAGAACTATCCTGTGAGCCCCTGACTTAAATCTAAGCAGTTTTCCTTGTGTGAGGCAGTGGATGCAGGTTCTGCAGAGTGTGAATTATGTGTTGCCTGTTTCTAGCCAGCCAACCTTGCACTGCCAGATTATGGGGTCAGTCAGACTAGCATGTCAGTTCCCCATCCTGCCTGAGGAGCCATGATCTCAACACAGAAAAGCCCAATTAAGTAATTCTGGTCTTTTGGTAGAGAGTCTAAAGATGAGGAGGAAGCTATTTGGTCAGCTCTTGGTAAATTTTTTCAACAGACCTGTGTTGGAGGGGGAAAAAGCCTGAAAGGATCCAGATTCCCCATCTTCTCTCTCCCCTTCCCAAAGATACTAAAGTGAGTCCTCAGTTCCCTGGAGAAAGAACCAGGGCACCTACACAGCTCCCTTTCCTCCCTCTATGAATTGTGTGGTACCCATGACAGGATGAACAATGTATTACCTCCCTGCTGTAAACAGACAGGGGAAGAGGTACCGTAAATACATCTCTCACAAAAAAACCAAAAACAAACCCAACCAACAAGACATTTCCAAGAGAGGATTCCAACCAGTGGCTTGCAAGGAAGTCATTAATGTTCATACAGTATCTGCCCTTTCAAATATCATTAGATACATGTCTTCCCGTTGATGAGAGCATCATAAAATTCAAATGAGGATATTTGATTAAAAAAATTAATCATGATTAATTGCATTGTTAAACATTAGAATACCAGTTTGAATTTATTTAAATATTTTTGGATGTTTTCTACATTTTCAAATACAGTGATTTCAGGTACAACACAGAATACAAAGTGTACAGTGCTCACTTTATATTTATTTTTGATGACAAATACTTGCACTGCAAAAAACAAAAGAAATAGTATTTTTCAATTCACGTAATACAATTATTGTAGTGCAATTTCTTTTTCATGAATGTTGAACTTACAAATGTAGAGTTATGTACAAAAAAACCCTGCATTCAAAAATAAAACAATGTAAAATTTTAGAGCCTACAAGTCCACTCAATCCTACTTTAGCCAGTTGCTCAGACAAACAAGTTTGGGTAAAATTTGCAGGCGATAACGCTGCCTGCTTCTCATTTACAATGTCAACTGAAAGTGAGAACAGGCGTTCACATGGCACTTTTGTAGCCAGCGTTGCAAGGAATTTACGTGTCAGATATGCTAAACATTTGTATGCCCCTTCATTCTTCGGCCACCATTCCAGAGGACATGCTTCCCTGATGATGTGTTGTTTACATTTGTGACTGAGCTCCTAGGAGGAGAATTATGTGTCTCTGACATGCCATATATTTCATGTCTGAGCAGTCTCGGATGATGACCCAGCACATGTTCATTCTAAGAACACTTTCACAGCAGATTTGACAAAACACAGAGAGAGTTCCAATGTGAGATTTCTAAAAATAGCTACAGCACTCGACCCAAAGTTTAAGAATCTGAAGTGCCATCCAAAATCTGAGAGGGATGAGGTGTGGACCATGCTTTCAGAAGACTTAAAAGAGCAACACTCAGATACGGAAACTACAGAACCCGAACCACCAAAAAAGGAAAATCAGCCTTCTGCTAGTAGCATCTGACTCATGATGATGAAAATGAACATGCGTTTGTCCACTCTGCTTTAGATTGTTATTGAGCAGAACCCATCGTCAGCATGGATATATGTCCTCTGGAATGGTGGTTGAAGCATGAAGAGACATATGAATTGCTAGCGCATCTGGCACTTAAATCTCTTGTGGCACTGGCTACAACATTGTTTTATTTTTGATTGAAGTTTTTTTGGTACATAATTCTACATTTGTAAGTTCAACTTTCATGGTAAAAAGATTGCATTATAGTACTTGTATTAGGTGAATTGAAAAATACTATTTATTTTGTTTTTTTTCAGTGCTTGTAATCAAAAATATATATGAAGTGAGCACTGTGCACTTTGTATTCTGTATAATTGAAATCAGTATATTTGAAAATGTAAAAAGAAGCCAAAATATTTAAATAAACAATAGACTATTATTGTTTTGCAGTTCGTTTAATCTCACGATTAATTTTTTTAATCGCTTGACAGCCTTATTTGGGAGCCTGAGGTAGATGCAGTAGTTGATCCACCAGTGAAAGACATTGTCAAGCCTTCATAATGGGACTTGCTTCCAAAAGACCGCATATACCATAAGAGTTATGACGTATTGCACAGCAGATTCAAAACCTCTCCTATAGCTATTCAGACCAAAGATTTTTTATGTTTAGTAAGGAAAGCTGACTTCATGCTCCCCGCCCCCCCACCCTCCCACACAAGAAGTGGCTTATTCTCTAGAGGTGTGACCCTTGCCCGGAGTGAGATGTCTCGGGTTCTGTACTCATCGAAGCCTTTATGTGATCTGTGATGAGCAATGGATTCCAACTAGGTGGCTACAAGGAAGCAATATAATACCTATGAATAGGCATTGCTTATCCTAAACTGGTATCTTGTGCATCCAGACTTACAGGTGAGGAGCTATTGGGGAAAATATTGAGATTGCAAAGAGGCCTCAGCCCTCGCTGTTGAAACCAGCATAGCAATCCATTGGTTGCTGCCAACACCAAAAGTATCCAAGAAGGGACTATGACTCTGGCAGATGGAAAAATCTGGAGCAGAAGCTTCCAAAGAAGCCTAGATAAAATGCTCTTCAAACTGCATCCTTTCAGCTCATTTCAGAAGCTCTATCCAGGTGGTGGGTTTTTTTGTTTTCTTTTTAAAGAAAAAGCAAGGTGCAAGAAACCACATAGGTTATGATACTTGCAGGGGAAGTCTTCTCCAACTTCCCATTGGAGGTTTGCCTTATGATTGAGACTTGGGGGTCTTATAGCCTTTCCCAAATCAGGAAATAATTAGAGGTCAAAAGCTTCTCTGTGATAATGGAAATAATGTCCTGGGTAGAGAAGAATTTGCTGCTTTTCAAGACAGTTTACATAAAGGGTACAGAAAAGAGAAAGAAAGAGTGAGTTGTAGTGGTCCTCCTACAGAAGGCACTTTGGGCTTGCTAGATACCCAAAGACCCCATGTTATATCTACAAAGAGCACTGGACCTCTTGAAGCAGGGACTCTTTCAGTCAGATTGGAAACATCTGCAGTTAACAACCTGGGCATCAGAAGAGAAGTGTAGTTTAGAATTAACCTCCGATACAGTTGACATCCCAACAAAACTTAGGATGTATCGTCACTGGTTTAGTCAAATTTACTTTCTTGGTGTAAGGGGAAACGAAAAGCTCTTTTGGGGCAGAGATTGCCTCTTTGTGCAGTCCCTAGCACACTGGGTCCATGACCCCTACATGATGATGTCATAGAAATGCAATAATAATTCCAAGTTTCTGATGTGATTTCACATACACTAGAGTTTCTTCAGGAGGCTTGGTTGGAGTCCTACAACCAAGCAGGGTAAAAATGTGGGTAACAGCCATAACTACATTTTGTCATCAGGTATTTGGAGTATTGAGTGCTACGTTTAATCATAATGACAAATTAAAGAAGCTTGCAGTTGGCCTTGCTAATCATATCACATGTGAAAGGCAAGTTTTGGAATTAGTTCCCATGTCCATACAAGAACCACACTCCCTTTGTCATGAGGGAAGGATTATGCTTATAGCTCCAGAAAACTCAGTTCAAGATATGTTCCCTTTTCCACAATTTCTGGGAAGTTCTCCCACCATTTTGTTCTAACCTGTGGAAGGTGTGTTATAAATGGTTATTCCTTGAGTGCTAAAGATCTATCTCAAGCATCTGAAGTACATATGTACCTTTTCATCTCATTCTGTCCAAAGTGCTTAGGCCTCACAGTTTCAAGTTTTTTGCAAGCAGGAGGTAAAAATGCAGGGATCTTCCATCTAAATTACTCTGTTATAATAATTAATCTTTGCTTATTCTTTCCCTCCTTACCTCTGGGATACACTGCTTATTACTTCCCATGAATAATTAAAGAGCAGAGAAGCTCTGCAACAGAATGGTCAATTTCTTACCTGATAATTTTCTTTCTTTTAGCAGCTTCTCTCTGTATTCCATCCACCCTGGTACTCTGGTAAATGATCAGAATATACATTGAAATTTTTCTCTGAAGGGAGACTTAGACATAGACAATTTGCATCAGGTTGTCTGAATACTAATAATTGGTTGCTGAAGTGTTTCTACAGCTGTTGGAATTTTTTTTTGGGTGGCCTGGGATGAAAGACAGAGCTTAGTCCTGGAGCCTCCAGCTACAACACCGGACCATCTCTGATTTCCATATGTGGAGAGCCCATTAGTAATGAACTCAGAATTTCTCTTTTACTGCTTTTCACCATACAAAATGTTATAGCTGAGAAGAAGATACAAATAAACCAAAATGTACAGCATTTTTTAGCATTTCAAACTTCTCTTTAGGAAAAGATTGCACAGGCCACACAAATCTGCCCGCAGCGGATAGAAGTCAACAGAACTGTCAAGAGTCTTGACACAGAAATGAATCGTTTAAGAGACCAGATAAATTCAAAAAGAGATCATCATGGAAACAGAGAAGAAATAATCAAGTAAACAATGGCTACATATTTTGGGGTGGGAGGCAGAATGGTTGCTTCATTGGGATAGCAGATTAATTTTATTTTAATTATCAACTTTTAAACAAGTCTGATTAATGGTGGCGGGTGCTTTTCTTGAAATGAGTAGTCACAGGTTTAAATATATTTGTCTGCTCATTGCATTACTTCTATTGCACCCAAATGCGATGCTGTATGCTTCAGAGAAACTGAATAAGACATGGTCCCTACCATAAACAGGTCACAATTTTTATTTTTATATACAATATGACAAAAATAGGAAGAATGGAGTGAGGAACCTCTTTCCAGCTACACCTCTACTCCAATAAAACGTGACCCGATATAACACGGGTTCGCATATAGCACGGTAACCCCGGGTCTCTGGCAGTGCTTTAAAGGGCCCAGAACTACAGCTGCTGCAGGGAGCCCTGGGCCCTTTAAATCACCACTGGAGCCCTGATGCTGCTATCCCCGGGGCTGCTGCAGCGGCGCTCGCCTGGCAATTTAAAGGGCCCGGGCTCCCTGCAGCGGCCGGAGCCCACAGCTTTTTAAATCACCGCTGGAGCACTGCCGCCGCTACCCCGGGGCTCTGGCAGCAGGGCTCTGATGGCGCTTTAAAGGGCTTGGCGCTCTGGCCGCTATGGGGAACTTCTAGACCCTTTAAATCAATGTCGGAGCCCTGCCATCGCTACCCCAGGGCTCCGGCAGTGGGGCTCGAGTGGCGATTTAAAGGCCCCAGGGCTCCCTGCGGCCGGAGCCCTGGGCTCTTTAAATCACCACTGGAGCCCTGCCGCTGCTACCCCGATATAACAGTGTTTCACCTATAATGTGGTAGGGATTTTTGGCTCTCGAGGACAGCGTTCTGTTGGGGTAAAGGTGCATGTCTGTTGCTCTGGCATTAGGATGCTGGCCACTTCACTTTGCATGGCATTTTTTCTAAGGCAGGATCCGTCATAGTCATCAAAATAAGTGGTGCCAGATGTTGTGGGTATTTGCATTTTTGGAGTTAGGAAATTCACAGTTTTAAAGCCAAAAGGACCAGGATGATTATCTAGTCCAATGGTTCTCAAACTTATTTGATTTCCACCCCCCTCACCTTTATGTCTATAGTTGTTCGCGCACCCCCCACTCCCCCCGTACATATATTACCACCCAGCTCTGAAGGCAGCGCCGTGCCAGCAGGAGCACAGAAGTAAAGACGGCAATATGAGAAGGGATATTTGACAATATTACTTGTCCCAGCAGTCTTAGCACTCCGTTGCTACCCTTACTTCTACACTTCTGCTGCTACACCAGGGCTGATAGCTGGACCCCTGCTGCCTCCTGGTGAGCAGTTTGGGAGGCCTCCCTCTGTTCCCTGTATCCCTGTCTCCTGGGTGTGCATGGCCCTTTTGCACATGCCCCAGCCACTTGGGGCTGACAGCCAGAGTTCTTAAATAAATAAAGGCACATAGCTCGCACTTCCCTTGATGCATTCCCATGCCTCCCTTGTGAGGTCCACCCCATAGTTAGAGAAACGTTGATTTAGTCTGACCTCTTGCATGACTCTGAACTTCGCTCTGTAATTCTTAAACCAAGTCCAAAAATTTGTGTTGAACTAGAGTTGCCTTTTAGAAAAAGAAATCTAGTCTTGATTAAATAGATTCTAAGGCTAGAAGTTACCATTGTGATCATCTAGTCTGACTGCCTGTATAACACAGGCCATAGGACTTTCCAAAAATAATTCCTAGAGCATATTTTTTAGAAAAACATCCAGATTTGATTTAAAAATGGTCAGTGATGGAGAATCAACCTTGGCCATTGATAAATTGTTTGAATTTTAATTGCTCTCACAGATAAAAATTTGTCTTATTTCCAGCCTACATTTATCTAGCTTCAGCTTGCAGATATTGGAGCATGTTATACCTTTCTCTCCTAGACTGAAGAGCCAGTTATTAAATATTTATAGTCTAAAAGTACCTACATGGGGGGAACAATCAAGTCATCTGTTAATCTTCTCTTTGTTAAGCTAAATAGATTGAACTTGAGTCTTTAATCATTCTCATTCTTTAAATCTTCTCCAATTTGTTAATATCCTTCATGACTTGTGGGCACCAAAACTGCACACAGTATTCCAGCAATGGTCACAGAAATGCCAAATACAGAGGTAAAATAACCTCTCTACTCCTACTCAAGATTCTGCTGTTCATGCATCCTAGGATTGCATTAGTTCTTTTTGCCAAAGCATTACATCTGGAGCTCATCTTCAACCAATTATCCACCATGACCCCCAAATCTTTTTGTCACTGCTTCCCAGGATCGAGTCCCCCATCCTGTAAGTATGGTCTACATTTTTTTGTTCCCAGATGTATACATTTAATCATATGAAAACTCGTATTGTTTGCTTGTGCCCAGTTTAACAATCAATCCACCTTGATCTGAATCAGTGCCTTGTCTCCTCCATTTTGTGTCAGCTGCAAATGATGAGTTGTGATTTTTTTTTTCAGGTCATTGATAAAGATGTTAAATAGCATAGGTCCAAGAATTGAGCCCTGCGGGGCCCCACTGGAAATACACCTACTTGATGACAATTCCCCATTTACAGTTACATTTTGAGACCAGTTAGCCAGTCTTTAATCCATCTTTGTGTGCCATGTTATTTTTATATCGTTGTATTTATTTAATCAAAATATTGTCACACCAAGTCAAATGACTTACAGAAGTCTAAGTATATTACATTAACACTATTACCTTTATCAACAAAACTTGTAATCATATTTTTAAAAAAAAAGATATCAGGTTAGTCTGACAGAATCTGTTTTCTATAAACCCTTATTTGTTTTCATTTATTTACATTACCCTCCTTTAGTTCATTATCATGTACCATATCCACTGGTTTCATTATCTTGCCTGGGATTGATGTCAGGCTGACAGACCTATAATTACCTGGGCCTTCCAGTTTATACTTTTTAAAAATCAGCACATTCACTTCCTTCCAGTCTTCTGGAACTTCGTTCGTGCTCCAAGACTTATTTGAAATCAACACTGATGGTCCAGTGAGCTGCTCAGTCAGCTTTTTAAAAAATTATTGGATGCAGTTTATCTTGATCTGCCAATTAAAAATGTCTGAGTTTGGTAGCTTATATTTAACACTCTCCAGAGATATTAGTGGAATTTAGTATCATCACCATGTGGTGAGTCTTCATTATGTGTTTTTGTTTTTACTCAAATACAAATATATTTTTTGAACAACTTTTGCCTTTTGTGCATTATTATTGATAATTCTACCATTTCCATCTAGCAGTGGACCAGTACCATTTTCAGGATTGTTTTTGTTCATAGTATAGTTAGGAAAAAAACAACTCTTTATTGTCCTTAACTTCATTGGCCCTAGATTTCTCCTTGTATCCCTTGGCTTCCTTTATCAACTATGCACAGTTCCTAATTTCATTTATAATCACTATTATTAATATCTCTTTCTTCCATTTGTTGTTTGCTATTTTTTACAGCTGCCTTCACTTACCCTTTAAACAGTGTGTTTTTGTTTTTGTTTTTGTTTATGTTTTTTTAACTAGCACAACCTTCTTCCTCAATGGTGAGATTGTGGCTTTGGGGGCATTTAGGACGGTGCTCTTAAATGATTTTCAATTATCATTCACACTCTTCTGCTTAAATTCTTCCTCTCAGCTAGTTTGGTTCTCAATTGTTTTCATCTTTCTGAAATTGGCCCTACTAAAACTCTGTCTGTCTCCATCTATCTATAACTTATTTTACTGGTCTAGACTTTTTTCTGCTTGCACATTATAAATGTCATCAAGCCATGATTAATTGTAACTAATTTACCATTGACTTTTAGTTCTGTCATCAGTTCCACTTTATCTGTAGAACAAGGTCTAATATAGAATTCCACTGTGTTGGCTACAACACTTTTTGAGTTAGGAAATTGTCATCAATATGTTTAGAAATTCCAAGTATATTTTTAGTATGGGTAGCATGAGACCTCCAGCGTATATCATTCATATTGAAGATACTCATGATCACAGAGTTTTTATCCTGCACATTGTAGAGAGGCACATAAGGAAGCAGTCATCCTGTTCTGTGTCATGATTTGATAGTCTGTAGCACACAACAGCTACTACCCCATTTTGTGCTTTATCTGTTAAGACATTGATCTGTAAGTATTCAAGACCATTTTCTTCTGAGTTGTCCATGACTTGGAAACAGGTAATGCCATTTTTGCTGTAGAGTACTACTCACTCTCCCCATTTGCTCCTTCCTAAATAGGTTATGACCATTGATTTTAACATTCCAATTGTACAAATAAACCCCCCAGGTTTCATTAATACCAACTAGATTGAATTTATGCTTCTAAATAAGCAATTCCAATTCCTCTTTTTTTGTTACCATGGCATTAGTGTGTAGGCAATTCAGTAATTTCTTCTCTTCATTTCCTTTGGTTCCTTGATTAATCAACATCCTCATTTTTGTGCTAGCTGATGGCTTATTTCTTCCCTCTTTGTATCCTCCCCTTTTGCTACTAGTTTAACCCCCTCTTGACTACTCTAGCCATCCTAGTGTAGTCAGAGATTGGTTTACCCTTTACTGAGGTGAAGACCATGTAAACTATATAGTTTAGAAGGTGGACAAATCTTCCACAAAATTAAAGCCCAACACCACTTACCTAGCCAGCGATTCACTTCCAGAATCTTCTGCCTCCTGTCTTCCTTTCCTCATAGAACAGGAAGGATTTCAGAAAAGATTGCTTGGATATTTTTGTTCTTCATCACACTTCCGAGTTTCCTGAAGTCATCTGCTGTCTGCGAGAGATCTCACAACACAGTGTCAGTAGTGCCATTATGACCCATTACCAGTGGATCCTTGCCCATAGATTTCAGAAGCCTATCCAGTCTTAGGGTGACATCTTGTGTTCTGACTCTGGGAAGGCAGCTCAGTGTCCTTTTGTCTGCCTGTCCCTTGCCAAATGTTCTTTTGAATCGTGTGAGTATTGACTCTGAAGACTCAGAGCAATGGAGAATCTGGGTTTGGACTGCTTGCTAATTCTAAACAATCTGTTCCAGACTGACGGATTGTGAGACTTTTTCTGTAATTTATCTGCTCATAACAGAAAATCTGTTGGTCTGGATTATTTCCCTTCCCTGTAAATGTGAGTTTTATAGAGTTAGAAGCTTTTGAAATTTTACCTAATGGAGCTTGTAATACAGTTATTGGGGGAGCTGTTGGATAGCAGATCTCAACCAGTGAGGTACCTCTGTGTATTGTTGGACACAGTCAGTCCAATAGTCAATTCTAGACTAAATAACTTCTTGTTATGAGAACACAAATGTAGAGGTGAAATTGAAATTGTTATTCAACAGTCAAGCATCTCCCGCAATACTGATATGTATGGGCTATTTCTCTCCTGTCTGCAGTTTCTGGAGGCAGTTCAAAGTGGTAGCACAGCCGATTCTAGCATGCTCCCTTCGCTGGCTAGCCGTCAGATCTTTTGCTTTCATTGCAGTAGTCACGTGACTAATCGCTTTGCTTCTGACTCTTCTTTGACAGGCTTTATTGTTTTTAGGTGGGGGAGAGGAGCAGTAGTAAGCAGCTGTCCTTTGTTGTCATTCTCTCTCTCCCCTGGATTGGATCTTGAGCAGTGTGTTGGTCTCAGCCACACTGAGCCAGTGCTGCAGCACTCACTACAAGACTCCTGTCTCCCCCAACCCCAAGGTACGGCAGAGCAGTTGCATCATCACTAAGCTAAATTCAAGCAGTATTCTATCTGAGACAGCTTTTGCAGGCTCTTTGGAGGGCAAACTGTGCCTTGCCTATTCTCAGCTAGCCTACTCTTGTACTGATAGAGCACAGGGCTGTTAATCAGAAAGGCATGTTGGGTCTCTTACTGTCCCCAAAAGCTGCAACTCCAACACAGAAAAGCCCAATCAGGAGACTCAGACAGAGTGGAGAAAGAGATTCCAAGAATGAGGACTTCAGCAAGCCCATGGTGTAAATCCCAGGGCAGCACAGGACTGTAAAGAAGGGGGGAGGGGACTTTTAGGGGCCTCGTGGTCCCCCTGCCCAAGTCCTAAAATGAGTTGTCTGTTCCCTGGGGAGAGAAGCGGGTCTTTTATCTAGTTCCCCTCTTCCTGGTTCCACCAGGGAACTTGGGAATGAGACCCCATCTCCTAGGCAGAGGCATTGGGACCTTAAAGTGGGAGGACAATGAGGGAGACATGTCCAGAGGGCACAAGGCTCTGCATTCAGCAAACTGCAAGAGACCATGCTCTGGCCACCGTTGGGCAACAGCATCCACAAAGCAGAACAAAAAAAAATCCCCAGAACACTAAAGAGGGCAAGGTAAGGTGCAAAGTCCTCTGACTCAGGCAGCTCCTCCTCTGCAGAGGTTGTATTTCTGAGAAGGACATGGGAAAAATAAAGCCAAGAACTTCATCCCAAGACGTGCAGAACCATGTGCAGAAAGTTTGTATCCACAATCCAGATCCAACCTGAATAGGAAAACTAGGACATACCTAAAAACAAATCTTTGCCTTCCAAATCCTCACTGGAGGAAGCAGCTCCCCTGTACCCATCCTTTGAGGATGTGATTCGAGAAGGATGGGAAACCTCAGGCAAAGGGGAACATACGAACAAGCATGCACCTAAAATACTATAAATGTCAAGGGCCCCAAAAGTGTGATTCTGATATTCCAAAGGTCTGTGCTGCAGTGACGTTACTAGCAAAAGATATGGTGATACCATCAGAAGGGGATTTCTTTCCCAAAGATCCAGACAACAGAAAGGTGGAAGCTAGCCTTAGAAGGGACTTTAAAGCTTCCTTGTCCTCCCTTAGAGCATCCTTGGCAGCTACAAGAGTTACAGTATCCTGCCTGAAGAACGGAGACCACTCATACTTCTGGCCTGCTATTAAGAAAATTTTCCTAGAAACAGCCTTTATGGAAGGTGCGTCAATGGAGGTAATGAGATTTTCAGCAAGGGCCATGGAATCCAGGTCAGTAGCCAGATACAGTGTATGGCTTCTTCTCTGGAATGAAACAAATCCCATGTTCATCTAAATTAAAAGTCTCTCTCTCCTATTTGGGGAAAAATTGGATAATATAGTGGCAGAAAGCACTGCCAAACTGAAACAGTCCCTCCCCATGCAATCCTGTGAACAGTGATTATAAACCCAGCAAGAGACAGAAATGCTCCTTTCATCCATCCTCACAAAAGTACCAGAGGAAAGACAACAGGCATATCGGGAAAACCCTGGAACCAGGGCTTGCGTGGAAAATCCAAAGGAAGTCCCACTGCCTGTAAGACCCCACTATGACAAGGAACAAACGTGTGTCTGCCTAGATCCTATTTCTCAGAAGAAGAACATATCAACCACAGGCAAGTGGGTGAAGAGGGTAATGAGTTACAGACAAGTCCCTTGTACTAAAAGCCTCACCCCATCCCTTCACCCAATCCCCAGCAGCCTCATCTAATAAAAACTGGTGTTGAATGAAATTTTGCATCCCCTGAATGTAGGCGTAATAGGAGTTCCTTCAGGAAAAAGGTTCTCAGGTTTCTATTCTATTTTCTTCATTGTCCAAAATGCACTGGGGTAGGACGAGTCAGAGCCATGTTGGACCTCAGTGGCTCAACAAATAGATGAAGAAAATGAGTTTCCAGATGGAGACCCTAGATTCAACAGTGGCATCCCTGTCCCAGTGGGACTTTCTCACTTCTATGGGCCTAGAAGATGGAGATCTCCACATTCTCATATGGTCATGCTACCGCAGACTGTAGAAAGTTGCATATGGTATGGCTTACTACGAGTACCAAACTCTCTTCTAGTTGGTCTCTCATCAGCCCTCACAGTATTTACCAAGATGCTTGCGGTTGTAACAGCCAGACTCAGGTTTCAGAGCACTCATCTGTATCCTTCTTGGATAACATTTTTGATCAGAGCTCCGACCCAAGCTGCAGAACATAGTGCCACAGTTTGGACTCTGGATCTTCTCCAAGTGCATGGCTTTGTTATAAACACCAGTAAAAATGTTGATTCCCCCCCCCCCACAAAGATAATTTATCTAGAAGTGGAAATGGACACTTCTGCAGCAAAGGTCTACCCATCACTGGATGTATTCCAGGAGATCCAGTATGTGGTATCTATACTGGTCAAGTATATAAGGCCAACCATAACACATCGTCTCCAAATATTGGGTCTCCTGATATCATGTATAGAGATCACCCTATGGACAGGGTCTCTTTATCGGGGTTTCCAGGCCTTTGTACTGAAAGTATGGAACCATTGTCTGGAACACATGGAGGATCAGGTCCTAAACTAGGTACTGGATTTTGTAAGATGATGGGCAGTCCCAGACAGTTTCCACAGGGGTCTTCTCATATGTCTTCTAGACCCACAGGAACTCTCAACCAATGCCAGCCTGTTAGGGTGGGGCGCACACATCTGAGCCACAGAAAAGCACAAGATGCCTCAGACTCTTGAGTAAAGAGCCTGAGAGTCAATCTAGCTCTGCTAATGTTCCAGAGCTATCTAGAAGGCGACCATATTCTGATCCAATTGGACAGTACAAACTTCTATGGCCTATCTCAACAACCAGGGAGAGAGAGGAGTTCAACTTTACAAAAAATATCAGTATTGGAATGGGCATATAGGACCCTTCCTGCTGTAAGAACGATACACGTAAAAGGAGAACTGAACCAAAAGATGGACTGGCTCAGCAGACAGTCATTAACTTAGAATGGTGCCTAAATCAGAAAGTCTTCACTTTGATCTTGCAGACGTTTGGCCTCGCTTCAGTCAACCTGTTTACCAATCACAAGAACCCAAAGCAGGGTTCTTCACCAGAAGAATACTTCACCAGGGAAACAGATCCAGTGTCCATGGGGACAGATGCTCTTTCACATAGATGTGGCCACAAGGCCTGCTATATTCATTCATGCCCTTTCCACATCTAGGAAAGGTGATCCAGGAGATAAAGTAAGAAGGCACAAAGGTGACAATGCCAACTTCGCAACAGCAAAGGAGACCATGTTTCTCTAGTCTGATAGATTGAAATTGGGACCACCATTGCAGCTATTAGTGAGAACACAGACATCCTTCGCCAAAGCCCATTCTTCCAACCATACCCAGACCATCTATAAAACTGATAGTCTGGCTATTAAAGGGAAGTGTTGGTCTATCATTCAAAGTGATCAGAACTCTCCTCCAGAAGAGCTTCCACATTAAAGGCTTACTCCTCCATCTGGAGTAGGTTGCATGGTATCAAGAATGCCAAGGATCTTAATACTCCTGTTGTTCAGGACGTTCTTGAAGAGAAGGGACCTCAGCCCAGCACCGGAGTACTTCAGGTGTCAGCCATAAGTAGCATACTATTTCACCCTTTTGAACCACTGACATAAATATCTTCCTTCTGTCTGTCCCTCAGAACCTGTTTTGTGGTGGCCATGATGTCTGCTAGACAAGTTTCTGAACAGGTAGCTTATCCATGCAGGAGCCCCACTGTGGGTTCCACAATGACCAAGTGGTGGTAAGAATTCCAGAATTGTTCTTGCCTAAGATGAATTCATCTTTCCATGCCTCAGAAGAGATCATCCTTACTTCATTCGGTCCAAAGCCACAGTACCAGGGTATAAAGCTGTGGCGTGCAATAGATGTTCGAAGAGCACTGAAGATCTATGTCAAGGGCACAGAATGAACAAGAAGGTTGAGCTCCTTGTTTGTCTTTCATCTGAAGTGCCAAGGGCTCGGAGTTTCCAAACTATCCTTGGTTAGATGGATCAAGCTCTGTATTTTAGAGGCATATATAGCATGAGAGGGGCTCCTATTCCAGATGGAATCAAGGCCCATTCCACAAGATCTGTGGCAACCTCATGGGCCAAAGAGTTGTGCTTCCACCACAGAGATCTGCAGGACAGCAACATAGTCTCAGGCTAATACCTTTTAGGTACTATAAAGTGGACTTTCTGTCCTCAGCAGAGGCCTCCTATGGTGAGAAGGTGCTGCAGGTGGTGGTCCACTAATAGTATTGCCGTTTAAGCAATCAACAATGCTGTTCCCTGTCTCATTTTTTTTTCTCCATCCATCCCTACTTCTGTTCACTGCTGGCTACTTCCTCTATATATCAGAATTGTGGGAGACACGGAGCTGCAGAATGATAAATTTTTACCTGATAATTCCTTTCTGCTGGCAATATTTCCCACATTTCTACCCTCCTTGGATGTCTTAATAGCCAAGGGACAACATTTTATTTTGATAGTTACCTTTGTAGACTGTAGCCTGCCATACACAATTAACTGGCTGACACCTGAAGTTATTGTTACTAATCACATTCTGAGTTTTTGCTTTGAAACGACTCATCTGGTGGCAAACCAGAGAAGGGGGCCTGTCTAGCATAAGATATGCTACAGCTTTGTACTGGAAACTGAAGACAGGAGGGGAATAGACCATATATATCAGAAGGGAAGTAGAAGAGAGGGAAATAGCCCATACATATCAGAATTGTGTGAGACACTGCTAGCAGAAAAGAGAGTACAGTAAAAGCTCTTTTATCTGGCACTTTACCAACCGGCAAGCTCTATAAACCAACATTTCTGATCTGCACTGAAAGTCTGGTTTATAGTGCGGTTGGTGCAGGGCAGGCAGGGGGCGGGGGCTTGGGAGGGGTTTGGGGTGCCGGATGGCGGGAGGGTGCTCACCTCAGGTGGCTCCTCATCCCTGCTGTTACTGAAGAGGCACAACCAGGTGGCTCTGCAAGCACGCTGCCTCTGTTCCCCGTCCCCAAGCGCTGACTCCATGGCTCCTTTTGGTTGGGAACCGTGCCAGTGGGAGCTGTGGAGGGCAGTGCCTGCAGATGGAGGCAGCGTGCCTGCTTGCAGAGATGCTTGGCCACACCTCCCCCAGGAGCAGCAGGGACGAAGAGCTGCTGGAGATGAGCGCCACTCTTCCCCCCCCACCCCGACCAAAATTTCCTCCCAGAGCATACCCCTCAGTCCCTCCCATCCCCCCCACCCCTCCCTCTGAGTTAACTGGCATTTTTAATTTACCGGCACTCCCGTTCTCCCAGCATGCTGGTTAAAAAAAAAGCTTTTACTGTATCAACTAAGAAATTTACTGTTCCTTTTCTTCCCCAACAAACAATAATCTTTCTTTTAACAGTGATTTTCCCTTTCCCTGTGAAAATTCAGGTTATGTGCCCACACAATGTTAGTTTTAGAGGGATTGTGAGCGTATGTGTGTTTTTTGTTTTCTGAAAAAAGAATTTTGGTTGTCAGCCTGGTTTTAAATTAAACATCAAGAATTTGCTTGGGTCCTAACAGCATCTTTTGAGTTTAACTAGATATTTATGAAAATCTTTTTGCTGATAAACAGGCAGCTTATTGAAGCAAAGGACAAATATCAGGATGCAGAAGGTAAAGTGAAGAATTTGAAGAAGTTTATTAAATTGCTGGATCAAATAATGACACAGAGATACAAAATGTATCAACAATTCAGAAGGTGAGTATGTTCTTCATTGTAGTGTTAGTGATTTAAATACCTGTGATGGGGCAGATTAAAAATATTTGTCATAAAATTCTGTCGATTGGGGAAATTTAGGCATTTCCCAGGGCCACTCAGAATTTCCCAGGGCCACTGTATTCAACTTACGCTTACTTCTGTACACTTCCTGTATTTCTTCAAGATGTGTTGTCCACATAGATTCCAGAACCTGCGCTCCTTCCCTGCTTCTATGAAGACCTACTTCTCTGGAATTCTGTGTTGTGAGGGAACTGAGGGACAGATGGGTCTGCTCTGTCCTTTATTCCCTGGGGTGAGAGCATTTAGTATGCAGGTGCGACCTCAACAGACTCTGCTGGCCGAAAGAATCTGATATTCTGCACGTGGGGTGTATGCACACCAAGAATGGAATTCATGTGAACAACACATCTCAAAGAACCACACTTACTGGTAAATAACTGTTCTTTCTTGAAGGAATTGTGATGTGGAGCTTTTGTAGAGCGAGGAGATAATATATTGAACAAAAAAGCTGTAGATCCTTCCCCCTTTTACCTTTCCAGTGGCTTTTGGGTATTGGCTGTAGAATAACAAGTTAGCTGCAATATATAACTAAAGTTTAAATTATTGCTTTTAAAAAAATAGCTTAAGATACTGTGCAGTAAATACTTACTTGGTGTGTTTTGTGGGGTCTAAGGAAGTGGATCTAACTTTTCTAATATATGTTATGATCGAGCCATTGAGACATCACAGCTAAAACTGCATTGTTATGCTCTTAAAATAGGAGTTCAACCTCAAAGACAGTGCATCTGTCCCAATTTTTAGTATATAATTTCTGACTAAAGCTTGCATTTTCTGAAGATTTTCAAGAAAATCAGTTAATTTTGTCCCCAAAATAAATTCACATTCTCAATCTCAATTTTTTGCTTCAAAATGACAAATTACAGAAAGTCAAAAAAATGTACATTTTTGGGTTTGTTGGGCTCTCTGGAGTTAAAATATTTTGTAAATTAACAGCAACAAAAAAAATTAGTGGTCTTTGTCATAATTGAATCCTTTTGCACAACAGTTAGCCAGGGGACATGAAGATTTATAATTCTCACGTAGCTGCTGGTTTCTCAAAGAAAGGACCTCTTCTGGCCCACTTATGGCTGAACAGTTTTCACCAGGATCCTCTGTGCAATAGCTATTGGTTTATTGAAAACTAGGAGCACCATAAAACTGCTGCAGCCTCTTTGATAAAGCAGTTGATACTGTGTCAAGGATCTTGTTCTTTGTGAAATCATTCAGCCAGCACAGGAGCCCCTGGGCTTCATGAAAGCAACCACTACCAAACTCAAAGATCCTGTTCTTTCCTAAACCGTTCAGCTGGCTTCAGAGTTCCTCTCGTGAACCAACAGGAGAGTTTCACAGAAAACAGGATCTATGACAAAGCAACAGGAGCTTTGACAAATACTAGGCTCTTCATGAGAGTGCCTTTCTGTCTCAGGAGCAGATATTGTTCATAAAAGTTGCCATTGCTGCATTAGAGAGCCTTTCTTAATCTAAAAAAGTGGAAAATTAATACACAAAAACACTATGGTGTGTGAGAGTTAAGGTTGTAGATTTTACATCCATTGCAAAACCACTAAAGTAAGCAAGGAAAATATAAAGCCTCTAACAGTTTGTACTTTCTACTCCTCTATCCACACTTCACAACTAAAATAACCACCTTACCACGCAAAGCATCACTACTTCAACTGTGCCGCAATAGAAGTGCTAACAATTCCAACAAACCCTTCTCCAAATATTGAGTGAATGTGGTTTTTTCCCCCAGAACTGCGAAGAATACATAGTAGTGGTGTCATAACTTAGTCCCAGATTTGGACCGTAGCATCCAAAATATGGGGGTTAGCATGAAAACCTCCAAGCTTAGTTACCAGCTTGGACCTGGTAAAGCTGCCACCACCCAAAAAATTAGAGTGTTTTGGGGCACTCTGGTCCCCCCAAAAACCTTCCCTGGGGACCCCAAGACCCAAATCTCTTGAGTCTCACAACAAAGGGAAATAAACCTTTTCCCTTCCCCCCTCCAGGTGTTCCTGGAGAGATACACAGAAGCAACTTCCGTGAATCTAAGCAGAGGGATTCCACCCTCCCCTGTTTCCAGCCTGGAAACACAAGCACTTCCCTCTTCACACAGAGGAAATGCAAAGTCAGGCTAGTAAATCTAACACACACAGATTTCCCCCTGACTTCTTCCTCCCACCAATTCCCTGGTGAACTGCAGACTCAATTCCCTGGAGTTCCCCACTAAAGAAAAACTCCAACAGGTCTTAAAAGAAAGCTTTATATAAAAAGAAAGAAAAATACATAAAAATGGTCTTTCTGTATCAAAGTGACAAATACAGGGTCATTTGCTTAAAAGAATATTGAATAAACAGCCTTATTCAAAAAAAATACAATTCAAAGCACTCCAGCAACTATAAACATGTAAATACAAAACAACAAACCAACTTTGTACTCACAACTTGGAAACAGAAGATTAGAAAGCAGGAAATAGAAAAATCCTCATAGCTGAGAGGGACAGGCAGACCAAGAACAAAGGACTCACACACACAAACCCTTCCACCCAGATTTGAAAAAGTCTGGTTTCCTGATTGGTCCTCTGGTCAGGTGCTTCAGGTTACTTTTTTTTAGGTGAAAGAGACATTAACCCTTAGCTATCTGTTTATGACAAGTGGGGATAAGTCTGGGAAGCTGGTGATAGATGGCTCCCATCCATACTAAAGTAACATTACATTGTTAAGTGTTTTAGTAATGAGGTGTATATGTGTCTGGGTGGAGGAGTATGTACTTTTAAATGGTTTGATTAATTTCCTTGCTTTTGTGGTTCTGTTAGGTGTGCTATATATGCAACATTAACACATAGAACAAAGGTATTGTTGTATGTATTATATTGTTAAAATGAAGCAGTAATTTAATGTTAAGATTCCACTCGTTCATTTTTGTTGTGGGATCTTTGACACTAAATCTGTTCACCTTTTTTATGTATATTATTTTTAAAGATCACTGATTTGGTGTTTGTTTGCATTATTTATCCAAAAAGGTGCCTTACTTTACGATGCAAGTTCTATTTTAACTTCTTATTATGTCAGCGATCTTACTCTGGAAAAATGAGTTTTGACCACAAGAATGAAACACTTTCAATAACAGTAAGTCACTTTGTATTTTCTTTATTAATACCTTACCAAAAGTTATGTTTGATGTTAAACTTTGGTGGAATTTTTAACCCTTAAAAAATTCTGTTTGGGTACCTTTTTGTATTTCAGTTACTTGGCAAATTATTAATGCAGATTTTTGCATGAAAACAAAGTATCTGGTTTCTGTCAACTTACTTTACTATTTTTTGTTCTCCATCTGAAGTCATATAGTATAATCTTCTGACATTTACAGTTAGTGTGAATTGATTATCCTGTAAGAGGATGCAGGTGCAGAAAAAACAAGATGAGCTGTTACAGGAATAGATACCTAAATGTAAATTTAAAATGTGAAGATGTAGTAAATGTATAATTGGTCAGCATTGTTTCAGACTTGCATTCTAACTTTTCAAACGATGATTAGGAAAATGAAAACAAGAGAAATCATGGTCTGTTACAGCAGTGTCCAGTAAATTCCACCTGATATTTACAGTTAGTAATTTTGTCATTTGATGTTATCCCACCTTTAGTGTGGCAGTTTCTCTAACTAGACTTGCACAATTTTTCAGACCCTTTAACAGTTGAAGACCAATTATAATTTTTTTTTTAAAAAGGATATAAATCACTTGTGATCAAAATGTTTTTCTCTAGATAGGAGAAATGTGGGGTAAGGTACAAAACTTGCATAGCATTTCAGATTCTTGTAACATACAACACTGTCTTTAACCAAAACACAAAAAAGGCAGTTCATTATTTCTGCTGCTCAGATGCATCAAGTCCCTCTCTTGGGTCCCTCTTGTTTTGATTTCTGTCCTGTTGACATATTGTGTAGAGCGATTCAGCACCTCTGTTTGTCTTGAAAGATAAAAAGAGAAGAAACAAATTATGAAATACTTTGCTTAAAAAATTTACCAGCAAACACAATGTATGTTTACCAGTATATTTTGTTACAATATCTTTAATTAAAACAAGTTTTTTATTTTTTTCAAACACTTCAGAATAAAAAAAATATAGATACCACAAGGTGTCACTGTAATCCAAGGAACAAAGAACTGTTTACCCTATTTCATATATTCATACAGAGGGGCTATTCCTTGTTAAAACACCAGTAGTGATATAGTTTGCTGCAGTTCTAGGATCATTGGTGTTTGACAGAAACATAACTACACTAGGTGATGAGTTTAACACTTTAAAAATAAAGAATTAAAGATGTCATAGGCTGAGTTATTGGTTTAAATTAAACCTGGTCCATTTTTATTTGGGCAAAGCAGTGGGACAGTTGACTTGCAACTAACCCTTACAAAATTGTGTATGATTGAACTATTTTAGTTTCATTCAGATACATATACACTGAAATATACAAACTTACTGTGTTGCTACATATATATATTCATATTCATGTTAGTTTAATATTTGTAAACATAAATCTTGTATGAAAAGATTACAGTTGTGCTTCTTATTCAAGTATCCATCATGATCTACTAATTAAATGAATATCTTAACTTAATTCAAGGTCCAGCCTGGAGATATAAACAAGGCTGCTCTAAACGACATGAGATCTCTATCAGGAGGTGAACGTTCTTTCTCAACAGTTTGTTTCATTCTTTCTCTGTGGTCCATTGCTGAATCTCCTTTCAGGTGCTTGGATGAATTTGATGTCTTCATGGTAAGTATAAATTTAAACTACATCTTCCAGTTTTGCTGTATAAACTACCAAAGTAATTAAGTGGAGATCATTGGAAAGTTGAAAGACTATGGTAGAACCTACTAGCATTTTTCCTCTATAATGCTAATTAGAGAATACATCAACTTTACTCTCTGGTTTTCTAAGTTGGTAACCAGAAATATGGCGCTTTTCTGTGTAAATAAGTCTCACTACTTTAAAATATAAGTTGAATTTGTGAGATAACTCAGAAATATAACTTCCATGTAACTTGCTCTTCTGGATCTTAACATTTTCCCCAGTCCATAACTGTCTGCATAACATCACTGAGTTTCCTCAGAGATCTGCTAAGAAAGCTCTGGTCCTACCTCATGCCCTCACTTCATCAGTGTACAGTTTTGCCTTCACAAGCAGTTTAGCTCAGTGTTGCTTCTTGGAAACACGAGGTAGGTTTACATTCCTCTCCATGCTTATACACCAGAGTTCTTCCAAAGTTATTGAAACACAGATGAATTAGTATCAAAATACCAATACAAACTCATATCTTCTAACTCGATTTATAAAGAATTTATATAGGAAAACCCTGTACAGCGCCTTCCTATCAAAGAATGCCTCTGTGGAGATCAGGCAGTCCGCTTTGTAGTGTGTGTTCAACTTGTCAGTGGAGAACCAAGTGGTTGCCATTCATATTTCCTCTGTTATAGCTGATGACCTCTCTGACCAGGGTATGATCACGGGTTATGTTGAGGATGGGCATTTATGGCTTCAGGACCTTGCGTGATAGATGCATTGTATGCGTTGATTATATCATAAATCTAGACAGGGAGGATACAGATACTCTGCAGTGTATGCACCTCAAACATAAATGCCAACTTCCTACATGATTTGGGGGTTTTGTGATATAATTCAGCTCTTCGTTGAACATTGTTAATTACGCCAGAGTCTGTCTTTGGACTCTTGAGAGTCCTAAAAACAAACAAACAAATCTAGAAAATTCCAGTGAGAAACTTTGAGAGAACTTTAAGGTTGCACGATGAAGTGATCAGGACAGTAATAGGTAACACCACCACTGTGCATGTGCATTACAATACAGTGTTTAATTTCATGGTCATATTCTGGTTTTCAAATACAATATACATGCACATTTTTCTGCAACTTTGTATGGTCCATTTGTGTAATTGACAGCAAGAAGGCAGGTCTTTGTAGGAGTCTGTGCTTTGTTCATTATGCATGTTGTATATAAGTGACTACCAAGCACTCTTTAAGTGTATGCTGAGTGGTGCATGATAGCATAAGGTGCTATGCACGTATCCAGAGTAGTAGAAAAAGGTCTGATGTATTAAGATATAGTAGGTTAGTGTGTAGTTGAAGACTGTATCATAGTACACATATGCAAAGGGATAGGGGTAATGACAGGCACACAGCCTCTGTACACTTCCTAAATTTTAGTGTTTGGCTGTAACCTTAATGTTCTCTTGATGTAGATTTTTTTGATGGAATTTCAGTGTACGTGTTTCAGTTAATTAGTTAATTGTGTTAGCAAAATATCTCCAAACTTAATTTAGTTTTTGCAGGTGCTTATATTAATAGCTTCTCTGTACAGTAATGCAAGACAATAAACATATATTATAAACACCAATAACTGGTCAATCCTCTGTTCTTAGGACATGGTTAATAGAAGAATTGCAATGGACATGATGCTCAAGATGGCAGATTCTCAACGTCATAGACAATTCATTTTGCTCACCCCACAGAGCATGAGGTAATCATTTTTCCTTAAACTTCATAGCTCAAAAAGTGCACTAGAAATGTTAAATAGATATGTAAGAAAGAAGGCAATAGACTTTTTCACAGTATACATATGCCTAGGATATCCGCATCCAAAGCATTCTTAAATGGCCACTGTGAGCATTTAAGTAGTATTTGTTCACTTCCCTACTCCACTCTCCTTCAACAATTTCAAGCTTCAAGATACTGTGGTCACTCTTATTTAGGGTACATCTTCACTATGAAATAGAGTGTGATTCCCAGGTCACATAGACATACACTAGCTCTCATCTGAACCAGTGCATTAAAAATAGCAGTGTAGCTGTGGTAGCATGGATAGCGGCAGCAGTGACACTGTGCTAGCTGCCCTGAGTGCAAACCCTGCTTGAATCCCATGGGTATGTAGCTGGTGCTGCCTGTGCTACTACAGCTTAACTACTACTTTAGCATGCAAGCTCAGATGAGAGCTAGCACTAGTATGTCTACACAAGCTGGGAATCAGACCCCAAGCTTCTAGTGGAGATGTTGCCTTAGTATCTTCACTACACTAGCTCTCTGAACCATTTCCTGTGTTACTTAAAATTAATTCAAAGTAACCTCTCCTTTGTATGTTCCAGAACAAACTATTCCAAGGAGTAATTTGCTTAAGATATCAAACTTTCTGCAAACTGTTTTACTGTTACAGTAAACCATTTTATCTGGAGTAATTGTTCTCTATTATTCTCTCTCATTATTTTACTGTATTTTGCTGCTTATCTCTTGCAACATGCTGACTTGTTCACTTATTCAGAAGCTGTTAATACACCCCTACTATTATTATTATTATTATTATTAACTGGATTTTTGTAGCTACACATATTCTGTCCTTAGAAATTGTCATTTGATAGCCAATGCAATTGTAGTACTCCTCCACCTTCGTGACCAGGTTTCTTTCCTATATTTACTCGTGGCGGAATTCTGCACCACTGTGCAATGCAGAAATTAACGTGCCCACAGAATTTCCTTTCCTCCACAGAAATGGGCTGCAGTGCTGCTAGCTGCCACTAGGGCCTGCTGGACTTGGCAGAGGCCAACTCGCACATAGAAGATACTGCCGAGGGGAGGGAGCTAGAGGGGTCATGGCAGGTGCAGTTCCCAACTAGCTCTGAGGGAAGGAGAGGGCATCACACAGGATGTGTAAGCCTGGCACTGAGCATCAGACTGTTTCTCCATCTGGATCCCTAGGCTCTGGGGGAGGGAGAGGGGTGTCTGGGCAAGGGGAGGCTCCCGTGGCTGGACTCTAGGGGAGAGGAAGTGTGGATATCTGGGCAAGGAAGGGGGCAGGGCTGGGCTCTGGGGACAAGGGCATGCAGGTATCGGGGGGGGGGGTGCAGCTGGACTCCAGGGTTAAGAAGGTGTGGGTATCTGGGCCCGAGGGGGCCTGTAGCTGGGCTCTGTGGGGTAAGGGTTGTGGGTGTCCGGCCCTCCGGCTGGGCTCTGAGGGGAGACAGGGGCCAGAGAAACAGGAACTGTGTTGTCATAGGGGTTTCATTAACTCTCTATTCCTGGGGGAAATTTTTTGTGTCTGTATTGTTACAGACATACTTGTTGACAGCATTTTGAAATAAATTACCAAAATAATTTAAACTGGTGTGATTATGTAATGTTATCTTGACAAATACAGTTTGCACAATTTTAAAATATTGTGCGCAGAATTTTTAATATTTTGGTGCAGAATCCCCCAGGAGTGCTATATAGTTTGATGGCCAGGAATTACTGATTATTTTTGTGCTATGGTGTCTCAGAAATGCTGTTATATCTAAGTGAGTCGACAGGTTTGCTTTTCAGTGATCTGCTTTCATGCATCCTTATGTAAAATTGTTTAGGAAAGAGTGGCTGTTGTATCTCCACCTCTGAGAGTCTGTAGGTTTGAGATTGATTCTCATTAAACATCTAGAAGTCCCTTTTGAGTTTTTTATTAGAGCACCCTCCTGGCTTCAATTAGATCAATCAAGAGGGTAGATTGATTACAAGCCCCTCCTCATTTGGTGCTTACTAGCCATACTGGTGCCAATAAAGATGTCTGTTCCTTATGTTCATGAACCATGAGGACCTGGTTTTGTTCCTGGCCCTTTTGCAAGGATCCAAGAGACAGGTGTGGAATACTGCTTGAAATTTTTCCCCATAATCTATGCAGCTATGTGAAGTGAGGTACAAAATGTCCCTGAAGATGAGGATAGGATACTTGGGTAACTGGAAAACTAATGATTAACTATATAGTGGACGTGGTTATTTAAAAAAATAATAATAATAAAAAATTCCTACTTCGGGAAATAGAGAGTAGATATATGAAATACAATTGATGCCAGTCTTAGTGTCTGTTGCTCTGAATAATGTGAGCAGAAATAAACATTACATAGCTTAGAAAAAACAGGGAATGTATTTATCACAAGAATGTGCCTGAGGTGGAACAAAGAGCAAGTTTGCTGTAGATGTATCATAGCTATTCTATCAAGCATTTAGATTTTTTGTTTTGTTTTGTTTTGTTTTGTTTTTAAAAGGCATTTAGGATTTAAAAGCACAATTTAAGTCCCCACAAACCCAGCTCAAGATAATTTAATGTAAAGTCAACCTGGTAATGTTATAACCCCGGAATAGGAAATACAGTAGTGTATATCTAAAAAGGAGATCACAAACTTAATCTAATCAAACTAGGTAGCTGTAAGAAAAATGTTGACGTACCAGGGAAGGTTTGTGGTTGGTTTGTGGGTTTTTTCCCATAAATACAGGGGACTCTTTTTTTCCAGGCATAATTTTTAGACTAAGTAAAATCACATCATAAAAAGTCAAAGTTAGTATTAATAATATGCTAATAACTTTTTTTGAGTATGGAATGTGAACTCTCAAGAAGTCGCCAGAAGATATGATGGAATTAAAACCTTTACGTTGAAATTTGTTTTATAAATGTCTTGATATTAATTTAGGAGCAGAATAAAATTATATTCTGTCATAATATTTTTAAAAAGTAAATACCTTTCTGAATAATTTATGAAGCTATATTTAGTTAGGAATTCACCATTTGATTGTATTATTCTAGGTACACCTCTACCCCGATATAACGCAACCCGATATAACATGGGTTCGCATACAATGTGGTAAAGCTCTGATGTGCTGCTCTGAGAAGCGTGTTAAGGGAGCTGGGCTGGGGCCAAGGGGTTGGATAAGGGGCAGAGGGTCTCGGGGCAGTCAGGGGCTCCCCCACCCCAGGGTCTAGGAGGCAGGAGCTGTGGGGGGGGGGCAATTTTGGGGTCCCTGCAGTTCTAGAGTGGCCCGGGGGAATAGCAGGGGGCCAGGAGCATCCCGCTCTGCTCCCCTCATCCCGGCCTCGGCTGTGTCGCTCGGGGGAGGGGGCTTGGGGGAAGGGATCCTCCCACACTCACTAGCAGCGGGAAGTGGTGCAACGCGGCCGGGAGGTGGCAGAGTGGAACAAGCTGGGGTCGCGTTGCTCCGCTTCCTGCCACCGCAGGTTAGTACGGGGGGCATCCTTTCCCCAGCCCCCTGCACTCACCGGCAGCGGGAAGCGGAGCGCCGTGGCTGGGAAGTGGCAGAGTGGAACGAGCTGGGGCCGTGTTGTTCCGCTTCCCACCACTGCAGGTGAGTGCGAAGGGCGTCCTTTCCCCAACCTCCCCGCGCTCATCGGCAGTGGGAAGCAGAGCAGCCCGGCCCCAGCCCGCTCCACTCCACCAGCTCCCAGCCGCGGCCCTCCGCTTCCCACCGCTGCTGAGTGCCTGTCGGGGTGAGGGGTGTGGATAGGGGTCAGAGCAGTCAGGGGACAGGGAGCACGGGGGATGGGTAGAGGGTGGGGTCCTGGCGGTGATTAGGGATAGGGGTCTTTGCAAGGGGTGGTCAGGGAACAAGGAACGGGAAGTCCAAATCAAGTTCGATATAATGCGGTCTCACCTATAACGTGGTGAGATTTTTTGACCATGTTATATTGGGGTAGAGGTGTATATGGTTTCATACATTTAAGTGAAGTATTATGAAGTCTGATTTCACATTTTGTTAAAGTATATGCATTTAATTGCAGTTTTAATATGGAAGAACACTAATATAATGGAAACAAAAGTACAGAAAAAGTACAGTTAAGCTATTTTGTCGGAACAGCCTCTAGGCCACAATTTAAAGCCTGGATGCTGCGTACACATATGTGCATAACTGCACTTAGGTTGAGTTGTGTGAGTGCATGTTTGCAGCATCAGGATCTAAGATAAATGTAAACTTTAAGGGGTGTTCGAGCACTAATTTTATTTCTCTTGGAGTTTGTGCTGTTAGTTTAAAACTCCATTGGTATAATTTATACAGTCTAGATTTTAAAATTTTGGGGCTTGAATAAAAATGGTATTTGTTGCGTAAAATATAGAGATTTCATAGCTCAAGGTGAAGACCATGGGTTACCGTTCTGGACATACTGAAATCTCTGGAAACTTGGCTATTCACTTCAGTAGGGCCAGAATTTTACTCTATTTTGCTGGTTCATATGATCAAAGAAAAATTGCTGTCATATAAGGCAAACAGGTAATGGAGAGTCAAATTGGCAGAAACATTAACTCATTCACAAGGGCCATTATTTAAATTGTGTATTCTGTTTCTAGTTCCCTACCCACGAGCGGCCTTATTCGGATCCTCCGAATGCAAGACCCTGAAAGAGGACAAACAATGTTGAATTTTCAACGTAGACATCAAGAAGAGGAAGAAGACTAAAATTAATAAATACCTTTGACACATTAACATGCTATCCCATATGTTCAGGTTTTTATAGTAGAAATGTATATAATTTATATGTCTGTAAGATTACTAAGGGCTTGTTTACACACATGGTGCAGCAGTGTGCACTGTAGGGTAGGATTTCTAAAGCATGCCAGCGTGTTGCACACTAATTGGTCTGTGTATATCCTGCTGGTATGCACTAAGATTTCCCTAGTGCATTTCACTCCACAGCCTGTGTAGACAAACCCCTGCTTTCTTATTGTTGCGAGTTAAGAGAATTCAACTGAAGGATATTTCTAATACAGGAGAGAGTTCCTTTATTTTTTATAGAGAAATAATTTGTGTAATGAAAATGTAAATGAAGTGTGTAATTTTAGTAAAACTACAACTTAGTTAAAAAAAAATTCAGTTTGGTTCAGTGGAAAAAATTAAATGAAAATGTTCATTTCAATTAACTTTTTTTAAAACTGCCAACTACTGTAGATTAAAACATGAAATATACTCTTTTGGCTCTTCTGAAAAATGTAAATATATTTTGTATAATTATGCTGGAGAAAAATCATTTAAAAAAAACCCTTTAAAAACTGATATAAGTAGTAATGTGTTTACACACGCGCGCACACACACACAGAGTCCAAGTTCACTTAAATTCTGCTTGGGTTATATTTTTCAACACTGTTCAAGAAGGTTTTAAAATGTAACGTAAAATATACTAAATTTTCAAGACTGGATTTTGCTGTTCAGTGTATCCAGGACAGGATCATTTTGCTATCAGGCAGTATCTGTGATTTGTTTTGATTATATTAACTGTGTTAATATCATCTGCAATATTTTGCCTTGATACATTTAAGAACAGAGCCACTTATAAAGGAAAGTGTAACAAAACAATAGATTCTTCTTCGAGTGCTTGTTCATGTCAATTCCAATTGGGCATGCGCGCATGAGTGCATAGCAGCTGGAAAATTTTTCCCCTCGCAGTATCGGTTGGGTCGGTCTGGGCATCCCCTGGTGTGACAACACCATGGCACTCAATATAGGACCTTACCAGCCTGCTACCTCCTCAGTTCCTTCTTACTGCCAGTGACAGTTAGCTGGAACTTCCCCTTGCTCTTGTGACCATGACCACGCTGTGGGACTTTTGTGTAGCTCATTCGATACACCTGCAAGCACTGGACCTCAGGAGTACAGAACAAGTTGGTGGACAGTCTCAGCAGGTCTTTTCATGGGCACATGTGGTCCCTATGCCCAGATGTCACAAACTCCATATTCAAATGTTGGAACTTTCCCCAGATGGACCTGTTCACCATGTGATGCAACTAGAAATGCCAACAGTTAATATAATATATGGAGATATATCTTGTCTCATAGAGCTGGAAGGGACCCTGAAAGGTCATTGAGTTCAGCCCCCTTCCTTCACTAGCAGGACCAAGTACTGATTTTGCCCCAGATCCCTAAGTGGCCCCCTCAAGAATTAAACTCACAACTCTGGGTTTAGCAGGCCAATGCTCAAACCACTGAGCTATCTTATCTCTCCCCTCCCCTCCAAGAATTGGAATTGACATGAACAAGCACTTGAAGAAGAAAAAACGGCTACTGTCTCGTAACTGTTGTTCTTCGAGATGTGGTGTTCGTGTCCATGCCGATACCCACTCTCCACCCCTCTGTCAGAGTAGACAGCAAGAAGGAACTGAGAGGGTGGAGGGTCGCTAGGGCCTTATATTGAGCGCCATGATGGCACCACTCCAGAGGGTGCCTAGATTGACCCAATGGATACTGCTAGGGGAAAAAATCTTCCAGCTGCTGTGCATGCACATGCACACATACCTGATTGGAATGGACATAAACAACACATCTCGAAGAACAGTTACGAGAAGGCGAGTAACCGGTTTTCTGAAACTTTTGCTCAGATCTTTTTAAAGCTGTCTTCTCACCCAACATTATATAATGTTAAAAGTATTATTAGTTAATACATTCAAGCAAAAAGTAGAAATTGCATGGTGTAATATCAGAAATACTCATACCAAAAAATCTTGCACTATAGGCAGGACAACCTGTGCCTGCCCATACTGGGGGTTGAGGGGCTGTAGAGGGGGGTAGAGTGATGGCAACCAGCTTCTGCAGTGTTATTGAGCATGCACAGTCTGTGTAAGCATGCTCAGTACAAGCCAAGCTGCAAATGGGAGGGGGGGAGGGCAGGTGGACGTGACCCCTTGTAGCCCTCATGCGTCGCGTCTGACTGCAGATAGCTGTCGTCCTACTCTTGGAGTTCTCTGCTGCTTTGTTTTTTACATACTTTCTTGGTGCTACAGAATGGGAGAAAACTTGTTAGTTTAATTCCTGTAAGGTCTCAGTTTCCTAAACTAGATAAGTTGTTGCCCAAATGGGAGGAAACCAAGCTCTTCCAAACTTACCTGCCAAGTTTGTGTGGACACTTTTACTGTATTTGTCAAAATCACTTTAAACATACGTGTTCCATTTTCCAATGGAATTGGAGTTCCTATGTCTATGACAAGATTTGTACTTTTCAGTGTATGTTCTTATGACTAAAAAGTGCAGAATTCGTTGGCAAAATGATCTTTGACTGGAAAACTACCCTCTCACTCATCCCAAGTGGTTCTCTTTATCAGCCATTTGAGGCTCTTAGACATCTGCATAATACAACTAGCAAATATTGCCTTTTAGGAAGTTAGATGCCGAATCCTATTTAAACAAAGCGTGTATGTTAATGTCTTGTGCAAATGTGCATGCATATCTAACAATTTAGATCTATAGTAAAACGAAACATAAAGGAAACACGCATACCCCACACAGAGCTGCCAGTACCAGGGAATAGACAACACTGGAAGAAATGGCACTCTGATAGTATGGTAATGGTCACAAGTATAAAAACCTAGCCTAAGAGACATGAAATATCATATATTTTTAAATGACATTTGCTAGGTAGCATGTGCAACAATATGAAAAACTAAATACAGTTATAACACGTTTACTAAAATGCATATCGGGGTTAAGATCCATGTGCAATAGCATGTATAGTAAACGTGTCTGTAGTTTACTTCTGTTTGCTGTTGTACAGTTCTGCTTCTGGTTTTGTACTATACCTAGGAACAGTAGCATAGTGTTAACGCATGCAGGTATGTTATACAATAACCTTACTGTTTCGTTTTTACTATTGTACAATGTAGTGGGAGGTCCTGTTTTAAAAATAAAAATGTTTTAATAGCTTTTGATCATGAAAAATAGGGGGAATACTATTTTTCTTTGTTTATTAATTATATTTATCAAATTATTCCAAGTAAACTCTCTGGCCCCTTAGGAATTTAAAGCTACTAGGAGCTTTTCTGCAACTCAGTTTAAAATTCAGCCATTCTGCCTGCATCCTTTTGAAGTTGCTGTGGCTCCGGTATAACTCAGTTCTTTCAAATAACCAGCTGTTTTAATTAAAAGGGTTTTTTGTTTTGTTTTGTTTTTCCCTTTTTGATGCCAAATTTTAAATTTGTCTAGAAAAGCTTCCTTTTCAATTTTGCTATTTTAACTGACCTCAATGGTCCAGGTTTTCTTCAGTTGCAGTAAGGCGAGATGTTGATGTTCAGTGTTTACGTGTCTAGATTCATGTGAAGTGGGAGAACACAAACTGTGGATACTTGATGCCAAAAACTATGGTTTTCCTCTATAATACACTTGTTTTTTTGCTCTCTTTCATGAGCTATTTGATGTGAAACCTTAGTCTCACTACATGCTCTTAAACTAAGTGATAAATTAATTAAGATTTACTGACATCTACTGCCACTGGGAAGAAGTCCTGTAAGGCCCTTGCTGGCAAAATAGGAACCAAAAGAATAACATGGCATTTGTTCCCACTGACTTTCTTCAAGATCGAAGAGAATAAAGTGCATAGAAAGTGTGTAAAGGCAAAAGGAAAAGCCTGCTTCATCTTAAATATGTATACATCCTTCATTTCCGCCTTTTTAGATAACTGCTGGAAGAGGACTAGAGAGTTAAATTACTGCAGCTCTCACTAAATATCCTTCTAGCTTTTATACGTGATCCCAGTTTTCTAGCAGTTTCCAGAAATAGGTAGACTTTTCTTAAACTATTTAAAGCAATTGCAGACATTTCCTCAGGCTTTCTGTTCAAATCACTTGATATGTTTCTTCTGAATTTATCAGTTCCTGTAAAGTATAAAAATGTGGGACTGACAGAACTTCATAGGCACTGACAGGACGTCTTTTGAAGTTGATTTGCCCTGAATAAATCAGTTGTTCATACAATAGCTGAATCACCTTGTTCTTGTAATGCTCTTGAATGAGCCTTCTTGGTTCTTGAGTTCTCCTGTTCTTAGAGATATTGATTTACTTATGCCTGTGATATGCCTGTTGGGCTACAAAAAGACAATCTTAATGCTGCCATAATTACCTTTCTGACATTTATATTCAAGCCAATGGCAGTGCTTTAATGTCTTGAGCTCATTGCCACTGAAATCTGTTGGAGCTTTTTCATTTTCTTTAATATGAGGCCCTAAGTGAGATGTAGAAGACCCACTGCAAGTCACAGTAAATAAAGCAGTGATTGATATGAGCATTAATTTAAGGAAGTACTCAATATATAATTAGTAGCTTAGCGTTTAATAAGCACTTAATTATTTTTAAACTAACATGAATTATACCACTTAATAAATTTAGTGAGGGTACTAATAGCAGTGTCTTAGTGAAATTCTGGTGCAAAATAGTAGCTGAAATTTCTGTCTTTGGCTGCTTAATGTGAACAGGCAAATTAAATGGGATCATGTCTGTTGTCATGATGAGGGTGGACCAACTGAACTGATTCTGATCAAAAGACGATTTAATTATTAGTATGCTTCACGGGAAAGTTTTATGGTGAAGAATCTGCAACATATGGACGTGTCAAAAAAATGCTTGCTCCTTATTTATTGACTTGTTTGGAGATGTTTACTCTGACTTGAACCTTAGAACCCAGCTTGCTTTTTGAGTCTCGAAATGCAGGGATGATTTGTCTTGTTTTTTTGAGGCATGATTTGGAGATGGGCCGAACTGTGTGTCTTCTTCAAAAGGTAACAAAAGTAATTTTAAGGCACTAGAGCTTTGCTGTCTTCCCCAACTGGCAAACATGGCCACAGTGCATGCATTGTATTTTTCTGCCATAATCCTGTAAAGCATTTTAAGGGAAGTCAAAGGCTAATAAACTTAAGAGGGCCTTAGTGAGCTGGACAAGTGAAACATTATCTGCAGTTCCTCAAGTCATTCCAGGTGATTTCAGCCATGTAATGGGATGAGTTGCTTATCTGTTATCTCATAGATTTTCTACTATCCTCTTTGCTTTTTTATTTGATCTCATTGATGTTATAGTGTTATGTGGGATAAAATAGAGTTAGGCCAGCTTTAGGTCAAGAGAATGGATGGTGCTTTGATTTAGAAGTAGTTTAGAAAGCTATTTAAGCAAAAGAGAATTGACATTCTTGCTGGCTGGAAATCTAAAAGGATGCTTTCAGGTTCTGGGTGAAATGAAGCAATACTTTAAAAATTGTCAGGAAGTAAAGCAACCCCTTTTCGTCCAGTTTGAGTTTTGAATTAGTGGCTGGTAGGCCTTGAAAATGTTCACCTTACAGTGGTTGTAGCCATTAAATCTTAAACTCCACTCTAATGACTCTGTTGTTGCTGCTGCCCTCTGAAGAGTTAATTTTGAGTGAGAACCTTACTCGGATGTCAGTTGTGTCTGTTTTCTCCTCCATAATCAAGGCTTCTGAGGAACTTATTTTAAGCTACCTAGAAAGAATCTTGACCTGAATGTTTTGAATATCAGACTTAACAGGACTGTATGCAGTAACAATAATGGGTGATAGATCCAAGGCATTTAATATAGAAGTATTACATACTTGAAATCAAGGTCCTTTTATGAGCGGGACATGGTCTCTAATATTCAGTGATTTTTCTGAAGGAGGTACCAGGAGAGAGGAGCTGCAAGTTTACAGTCATATCACAGCTCTTCTGGCAATGCTCTGAGAAGTCCCACTGTCCTATTCCCTAGCTGCTTTTTCTTCTGTGAAATATACTGTAGCAGTGACTACTTCTGCAAAAGCAGGATTTGCTGCCAGTGCCATATTATTAGGGAGATCAGATACTAGAATACCACTGGATAAGGAAGAATTTTGAGGGTGAGCGCCTTTGTATTTTCACCTGCTGTTTTCTTTCTGACATGTAGAATTGAGAATCTGTCCCTACGGATACATATTAGAACCACAGCATTTGATTACAATTCATCAAATAAGGCCCTTTGGACAAGAATTGAGTTCTTCTTCCAATTCCATTTACACTGTTTTCATAACAAAATATGTATTTTTTCCAGTATTGTAGTACCAGATTCTTGTCGTGACTGAATTATTTTTTTTCTCTCAGTAGCAACATGCTAAAGATGTGAAATAAGAATTAGGGGGGGGAAAGTCAAATGTTATAAATTTATTTTGGGACTTATATTGCAACCTCTTTGGAAGCTTTTGAAAATTCAGGCAGAAATCAATATAGTTCCAATAAAACTTTTTTAAACGTCCAGTAATACAATATTTTAAACGTATATATACTTTTTAATTAAGGGAACATTTTAGCAGGATTTACTTAATTTTGTTCATACTGCATTCCTCTGACATAGCTCTTTCCAGATTGAAAGGATGCAAATGAGGTAAGAATTAAGGCAAACCTAAAAGGCATGCAAATGAATTACATTTATATTCACTGACAATACAAGCACATGTGTGGATCAGACTCATGAACTGAGGAACTTTCGCCTCTGTCTGTCCAGTACTACTTTACAGCAGAATGGTGACATGGTTTATAATCAACAGTTACATTACCATGGGAAGTCAGTGTCACTAACATTACTCAAGCTAGGAGACACATAGCTAGCATCAGTAAAACGAACAATCAATAGTATTTCACTGCAGCACGGTACTGCTGCACAGGCTTCAGAGGAATAGGATTGTTATGAAATGACATTGCACACATCACGTTGTGGCAGTTTATTTTTACAATATATACTTTTAAAATTCTTTAGCAAATGACATTCTCATGCACACCAGTGTTTCAAACACAAGAAGCAAGTCCATTTATAGGTAGTCCAAGCAATTTTTGTGTGTGTGGAAATAGCTGCAAACTGAATGGAACATCTAAACTTCTGTGCAGTCCATAATACATTTTACATTAGCTCATTTTTGAATGTCACACTGCAGGAGTAATACAATGGAAGGATCACTCTTTGCAGCTTCTTTGAATTCATCCAGTGTGATCTGGTCATCTTTGTTCTTATCCATTTTGCTGAAAATCTTGTCTACTCGTTGCTCTGGTGTGAGACCATCCTCATTCATTTTCATCATTATCACAGTACCCACCATCTTGTAAATGGCCTTTGGAAAGACACAAAAAAGGTAAATAATAAATTTAAAAAATCAAGACTTGGAGTAAGTATAATTAAGTCTACTCAGTGCATGGTTCTGGGTGTCATGATTATATGCAGAGCTGATTTTCTAACTTGAGATGGTGATTATGCCTTCAAATTAGCTTTAAAAATCCCAGACCCATTTGCTTCTGACAAGGAAAAACAGCCTCTTAAATATTTTAATGAAATTCATTAATATAAATACAGGCTTCTTTAAAATGTTTATTCCATTTGGCACATTAGAACTAATTTGATTCTTCAAACACTTGAAACCTTTGTTTAAAGAGAATCATAACTTTACTGTTATAAGTGAGTTTCCAATTACAAGTAGATGCGTAGTTTTATTTATGATAATCCAATAGAAGTGTAGTCTCGTAGTCTTAAAACAAACTAGAACAGCACTACAGCTCAAATCCCCCTATGCTCTGGATCATATGTGTGTGCACTTCTGCAATCTGAGGTTTTTCATCTCTTTGAAACATTTTGTACAAACTGACTGATCAGTTTCCTAAGGTCATATTCTTCAACTGTTCGGATTTTTTGTTTGTTTTGTTTTTGTTACGTTTTTGTTACAAGATTATCTTGGTTGGTAAGAAGTAAACCTACCGTAATCATCTGTAGAACACTTGACCAAGAATGAAAAGATTTTTCCATCAGGTAAAGATTTAAGCTTGTTTTAGAACTATATGTCACTTTGAGAATTCCTATTTGAGGTCTTAGAAGTGTTCAGCTGTATGTTTTTTACACACATCAGAAAATTATCAAATGTACCTCTTAAAATATAAGTATATGCAAGTGTGCATACACTGCCCTCAGAAATCATGGAAACATTTTTTTTTAAATCTTTCCATTTGCTAATCACTTTGAGAAATGACACTAAATGATGGCTCTGCATTACATGATCATTATTCTATTAAGATGGGGGCCAACTGAACAAGTCTATAACAAATTTCCAATGTTTAGTGAACACTGGAATATCATATTTTAGATAATGGAATGGTTTTTTTACAACTGGAAATATTACTGTTTGGAGAATCCAATTAAGCTACTGTATGTAATCACTAATTTGGCAACATTTTTAGACGTTACTTCTACTGCACATTTTTATAATGGAAGATTCTAGTTACTAATAGAATTTGCATTCTAATGTTGGACAGATAAGTTCTAACTATCTTAATGTGTTGTGAGATGCAAACTCCTTGGTGAAACTATGCTTTCTACAAACCAGTAAGACTTAGTTAGATTTCAGCATTATCAGCACAGCTTCTAGAGAAATACAAGTTCTTTGTGCACAGGCTGCATGTTTTATGCACAAACTCTTCTGAGCTCGGCACGCCACCCATGTGTGCTGCTTGTTAGTGTTTGTATCAGGAAGTTTGTGTACTGGAACGGGTGCTACACCTTATGGAAAATGTTCAAAACTTATGTTTGGAACAATGTGTAATATTTATCTTACCTCTATAATTTCCAGCATCTCCACTCTTGTAATTTTACCATCTCCATCTAGGTCATACATATTAAAGGCCCAGTTTAGTTTCTGTTCAAAACTACCCCTTGAGGTAATGGACAATGCACAAATGAACTCTCTGAAGTCAATGGTTCCATCGCTGTTCTTATCAAAGGTTCTGAAGGCATGTTGGGCAAACTTTGAAGCATCTCCATATGGAAAAAACTGCAAAATGAAATATAAATGCTGTCATTGGATGTTCAAGGGAACAATCTGCATACAGAAATATTGAAGTGAAGCTTTTAGGAAGACTTACTGTGATCTGAAGATTTTATTGCATATTCTCAATTTATCAGCAATAAGCCAGTATAGTCTATCAGTGCCTAATATTAGAAAGTGACTCCTTACAAAAGTGCATGGTAATTGTACAGTAAAGCATTAAGAGCACTTTTTCATAAAAAGAGAAGGGGAAAAAAAGCTTCCAACAAGGAAATATTTTGTACCCACCCACTACCTTTATCTTCAAAGCTAACTTTAAACCAGATAATTCTTAAAGTGCAGCTATACACTGAGAAGTGATTGTAAATAAAAAACAATAGCACTGAGGGAGCTAGCATCCCATGTTTCTTTATAGCAGCGGCTTCCAGAGGAAATTTCCTTGGTTTATATGTAGAGAGACAGTTTCTATCTTCCAGCCTTGAAAATTCAGCCTGTCATCTAAAAATCAAGCTGATTTTTTTTTCTGGCTCAAGTATCTTTCTTAATATTCTGCATTTGAAAAATGTAGCCTAATCTGATTCCAAATGAAGTCAACAGGGACTTTGCCATCCAATGCAGGATTCAGCCATTAGTTAACAATTCTGTTGCTGGTGGATTTTATTCTATCTTGAACAACTACAATTCTCATGGTGGGTTAGCTCTGTGCCACCATGAGAATTGTGCAGTACTGCTCTGCAGTATGAATACCAATGAAAACCTTATCTTGAGAAAGGGAAGTAAAACATCTCTGACTTAAATAAAATGTTAGAGAGGGTGACCTTTTAGAGCCATTTTTCTGATCATAACTGCCTTTTACAGTGGGTTCCTTTAAATGGGGTATGGATCATCAGCAGTAGTTACATTTACAACTGCATTTGCATTGAGATCTGTTCTAAGTATAGGAATTATTGCAACAAATGCCACAAGCTCAGATGAACAGCACTGTCTTCATTTTTAAATTCAGTATTTTTGCTGCTTAAGAGAAATCGGTTGTTTTTCTGCAATCAAGTTAGGGTGACCAGACAGCAAACATGAAAAATTAGGACAGGGAGTAGAGAATAAGAGGAGCCTATATAAGGAAAAGACCCCAAAATTGGGACTTTCCCTAAAAAATCGGGACATCTGGTCACCCTAAGTCAAGTATATGGGCATGTTTACTGCTGTTATTTTTTTGTTTGTTATAATAAATTCACACATACAGTACAAAATCAGGAACATATGTTTACTTATGCTGATTTGCATAATACAAGTAAATGGGAAATAAACTGAGATCCAGCTAAATATTACATTATGCTACTCATGTTCATTTCTCAGTTTCTATTAGATAAATATGCAGCACATTCCAGTTTAGTGAAAAAAAATTAATTACTGTTGCATGCATGTCTGGGGCTGAGACTTTCTAGTAACTGTAATGTCCTGCTCACACAGATTCTCTCCTATGGGCTCAGTGCAAGAAAATGTCATTCATGAAGGATGTTTTCAAGCTCATGTTGAAATCCCAATGAGGGCAAAGGGACATAAGTGCTTCCTGGCTCAGGACGTATGTTCATACAACACCAGCACCATGGAATCTGACTGAGGTCTTTGGGCACTGCCATGAGATAACGTCACAATGAGGTTGTGGGGATGGGGGATACCATTCAACATTTCATCTTAACTAATGATGAATATGAGGGAATCATTTTAGAACCAGGGCAACCTTCCTGCTGTCTAGGGCCCCGAATGCCACTACACTATATCCAGTGTGGTACAAGTTAGCACAGTGACACGTGCTGCCTGTGCACTGTAGAACAGAGCTGCCTGTGGGTGGGAGTAGGGTAGACCTGGGATCTTGAGGATCCATAACTATGCGCATTCCATCAGCCATTTCCATCTTGTGGGAGCTGCTACTTTCCTGAGGCTCTGGTAGCAGCTCTGCTGCTGCAACTTTTGTGGCAGAAAGGGGAGGGGCAAAAACTAGGATTCCTTATGCCCTTTGCCCTGCTGCTCCATGCACTGGGATCAGGCTGTATCCCTCGCTGAACAGAGAACAAGATGCTCATTGGCATGTGTGATTAGCCATTTTTATCAGTTGAGAGTATATTAATCTTGGCCCTGGGCCCCTAACCAGATATGTACATCATACATCTTTGGATTGTATTAGGTTAAGCTACCATTACAAAGTACAATATATTTTAACCATTTGCATTCGAAAGCTGCACTAAGAGAGTATGTCTACACTGCATTGGGAGTGAGCCTCCCAGTCTGGGTCCACAGACTCACATTAGCGGGGCTCATATTGAAAACAGCTGCTTAGAGATGGCTTTGACGTTGCAGCTTGGGTTGGAGCTCATGACTACACAAGGAACAAGTGGAGATTTGGGCCTGAAATCTTAAGCTATGTACGCAGCTATGCCTCAAGCAGGAATTGGGTCAGAGTTTGGATAAAGTAGACAAACACATTTCATTTTTTCTCTCTTTTCATGCCCTTCTTTCATTCTGACCTCTACGTGTACTTTGCTGTAGTGCTGAACGAGCTGATGAACAATGTTGCTTTCCTTGTGTTTGCCTAAAGGATATTTGTATATCAGGCTGTTTTTCTGCTTGTCAAATATTTATGGTCCCTACTAGGTAAGCAATTCTTGCAAGTTAATTCTGCAAAGAGAGGTGGAAGTCCAATCATCAACAGACAGATACAGCTTACAAACAAATGCAGAGGGCACCAATAAATGACAGCAGCAATGTTAGAAAGGTACAAAGCAAATTCAGACAAATCTCCAGTGGTACGTGTTGCCATGCAATAGTGCAGTGGTCCCTAAACTATTCAGGGTTATAACCCCCCTTGCCCCAGGCATGAGGCCGGCAGCCGCGGCCAGGGACAGGAGCAGAGCTGGGTGGCACTCCCTCCCCACCCCCATGCTCCAGCTGTGCCCCCACCAAATGATCCTTCCTGCTCCCCTACGGCAACATGCCCCACAGTTTGGGGACCTCTGAAATAGTCTTACAAAATGTGGAAGTTGAGTGGAAGATTGGTGAATTATAGAAACTAGCTTTAGCCATTCATTGTTAGAATAGTTTTGATTCCCATTAAAATGAAATAGTGCTACAAGATGTTTTTATAAAATATATGGACATTGTACAGTTTGGAAAATCGGTTTCCTGTCTGAAGGGGCCTCTGCATATTCCCAATTGTGGGGTGCACCCACCTGCCCATGGCAACAGTAGGCTTTAGGAACCTTCTGGAAGAGCAGCACTGAGTGAGAGTGTCTTCTCATGATACCAGACATGCATCACTTAGTTTCTAGTCCCCAAACCCCTCACCTCCTGCCTCTTCATGGTCAACATGCCCAGAGAACTTTTCCAAGGTCAAACCAAAAGTTTCCTGTTAACATCTTGTGAGGTTTAGACAGAGAATTTTAGGTGGCTTCTGCATTGCTGTGCAGTTTAGACTGCTGAGCTATCTCTGTCCTGGTTCCTTGGCTTATTTCCATTCCAGCGTCGTCTCCTATCCCTACAAAATACACCAGGTTTACATGGACATGCCCAAAACCTGATGTGCCTCAAGGAAAATCATTCCATGGATTGTTATTTCACAATTTCATAGGATTTAAGGCCATAAGGGATCATTCAATTATCTAGTCCAGTGGTCCCCAAACTTTTTACATCATACCCCCCCTTACCTCTGTCCACCACCCCCAGCCGTTGGGCGCTGGGAGTGGGACCACGCTTGGATCTGTGGCTGGGAGCAGAGCTGGAGGTGGGGATGGGGCCAGGAGCAAAGCCACAGCTTGGGGCGGGAGGCAGAGCGGAGCTGCAGCAAGGAGCCAAGGCTGGGGCAGAGTGGGGGCTGGGTGGCGCTCCTTCCCTGCCTGATGTTGGGGTGACCTGGGCCCTGCTGCATCCCCCCAGAGAGAGGGTGCCCCATAGTTTGGGGACCACTTGATCTAGACTGACTTGTATAGTCAGGGGACTGGACTCGATGACCTCTCGAGGTCCCTTCCAGTCCTAGAGTCTATGAGTCTATGAGATCATGCCCTTAAACTTCACCCAAGTACCCCGATATTGAACCCAATAACTTATGTTTGGCTAACGCATACATTCCAGAAAGGCATCCAAGCTTTTCCTGAAGACATCAAGAAATAAAACATCCACCACTTCCCTTGGTAGCGTGTTCCAGTGGTTAATTGCCTTCATTGTTTGTTTAAAATAAAACAAAAAACAGGTGCCTAATTTCTAATTTAAATTTGTCTGGCTTCAGCTTCCACCCCTTGATTCTTCTTATGCCTTGCTCAAGTTGCTCTGCAAACTTAAAAAGCACATTAGTGCTCGCTATTATCACCCCACAAAGTTACTTATACATTGTAATCAAGTCACCTCTCAATCTTTTAGATAAGCTAAATAGGTTCCGCCCTTTAAGTCTCTCATCATAAGGCATTTTCACCAGTCCTCAAATAATCTTTGTGGCTCTTTTTCCTGCACCCTCTCCTATTTTTCAACATCCTTAAAATGTGGACACCAGAACTGTATGCAGTATCCGTTACTGATTTCACCAAGGCCATGCACATGAGTGAAATCAAAGCCCTACTCAACACTCCTGTTTATATCGCCACGGATCCAGTTAGCCCTTTTCACCACAGCAACACGCACTGGGAGTTCATGTTCAGCTACTTGTGACCCCTAAATCCTTTGCAGAGTCATTGCTTTCAGGTTGTGGTACCTTATTTTGAAGGCATAGTCTGCATTCCTTGTTCCTCGGTGTAGTCGCACTTGGTTATATTAAAATACATCTTGTTAAAATGGGCTCAGGTTACCAAGCAATCCAGATCACGCTATATGACTGCCCTGTCCTCATAATTATTTATCACTCTGCCAATTGTTGTGACAGCTGCAAATTTTATCAGCAGTGAGTTTATAGTTACATCCAGATCCTGGATAAAAATGTTGAGTAGTGTTGGACCTAGTACCAATCTCTGCAGAACCTCACTAGGACCACCCCCATTTGATGGTGATTCTCCATCGACAACCACTTGCTGAGATCGGTCCGTTAGTTCTTAATCCATTTAATGTGTGTGTTAGTGATATTATGTAGCATTAGTTTTTTTTTTAAATTAGCATGTCACGCAGGACTCAGTCAAATGCCTTACAAAAGTTTAAGTAGATATTTACTCAGTTACTTCTTAACCAAACTGGTATCTCAAATAATGAAGCTAGGCTGCCTGGCATTAATTGTTTGTTTGGCAATGGGGATCTTTGATGCCTTGGACCCCAAAGGACAGCCCAAAATTAGGGCCACAATCCCGTGCTTGCACAGTGATAGAATTAGGCCTGAATTGAGTTTGATGGTTTCTAAGATGGGGAAGCAGATGTCTTTGATACCAGGGTTGCCCCCTTCCTCAGGCTCTAATCTGAAGAAGTATTCTTGGTTCATTTTTAGGCTTCTGCAGGGCCCAAGGCTCAGTGACACCAGAATAAGTGAATTTCTCAAGTGTGAATATCCAAAGGTAATACACTATGAACCACGGTAAGAAAACTTTCTCTCTCTTTTTGGTAATAGCTTACTAAAAGGAAACCTTTTATAAGTCCAGTTACAGGAGAGCAAACATACCATTCCCATTCACATCATTACCAACCTCCGTGTTCAAAAATCATGAAATTGGCTTAAAATAAAATCGTAAGACTGGAGGGGACCTCGAGAGGTCATCTAGTCCACATGGCGGGACTAAGTATTATCTAGGCCCTCCCTGACAGGTGTTCGTCTAACCTGCTCTTAAAAATCTTCTATGATGGAGATTCCACAACCACTCTAGGCAATTTATTCCAGTGCTTAGCCACCCTGACAGGAAGTTTTTCCTCCTGTCCAACCTAAACCTCCCTTGCTGCAATTAAGCCCATAGCTGCTTCTCCTATCCTCAGAGGTTAAGGAGAACAATTTGTCTCCCTCCTCCTTGTAACAACCATTTATATACTTGAAAATGATCATATCTCCTCTTCTCAAGACTAAACAAACCCAATCTTTTCAGTCTTCCCTCATAGGTCATGTTTTCTAGATCTTTAATCATTTTTGTTGCTCTTCTCTGGACTTTCTCCAATTTGTCCACATCTTTCCTGAAATGTGACACCCAGAAATGGACACAGTACTCGAGGTGAGGCCTAATCAACATGGAGTAGAGCAAAATTACTTCTCGTGTCTTGCTTACAACACTCCTGCTAATACGTCCCAGAATAATGGTTCACTTTTGTTGACGCATATTTAGCTTGTGATCCACTGTGACCCCCCAGGTCCCTTTCTGCAGTACTCCTTCCTCGGCAGTCATTTCCCATTTTGTATGTGTGCAACTGATTGTTCCTTCCTAAGTGGAGTACTTTGCATTTGTCCTCACTGAATTTCATCCTATTTACTTCAGATCATTTCTCCAGTTTGTCCAGATCATTTTGAATTTTAATGCTATCCTCCAAAATACTTGCAACCCCTCCCAGCTTGGTATTGTCCACAAACTTTATAAGTTTACTCTCTAAGCATCATCTAAATCATTGAAGACGACAGTGAACAGAACTGGACCCAGAGCTGAGTCCTGTGGGACCCCACTCGTTATGGTCTTCCGGCTTGACTGTGAACCACTGATAACTACTCTGTGGGAACAGCTTTCTAACCAGTTCTTCTTCGAGTGATTGCTCATATCCATTCCAGTTAGGTGTGCGCACCGTGCATGCACGTCTGCCGGAAACTTTTTACCCTAGCAACTCCAGTGGGCCGGCAGGTCGCCCCCTAGAGTGGCGCCGCCATGGCGCTTGATATATACCCTTGCCGGCCCGCCCGCTCCTCAGTTCCTTCTTACCGCCGTGTTGGTTGCTGGAACTGTGGAGTGCGGCTTGCTGTCCTCCACGTCCCTAGCTCTCCTTCATTACTGTCAATAGTTGTAGTGGTAAATAGTTTAAAAATACAGTTTAGAGTTGTATAGTAATTAGTAGTTATTGTATATAGTTTATAGAACTTATTCGCGGGTTGGGCCATTGCCCTTCCTGGCGCCCGGCACCAGGCCCATGCCTGGTTCACCGGGCTTCAAGCAGTGCTTGGCCTGCAAGAGGCCGATGCCAACTAGCGATCCCCATGACGCATGCCTGAAGTGCCTCGGAGAATCGCATATCGCCGAGAAGTGTCGCATCTGCAAGGCCTTTAAGCCTCGAACAAAGAAAGAGAGAGATCAAAGACTGCGGACTCTCTTGATGGAAGCGGCACTGAATCTGGTACCGTCAGTGCAGCCGGCCACCTCTACACCGGCACCGGACCGCGCCGGCACCGGAAAGACACTCCGGCACTGCCCATCCCCGGCACCGGGATCCGATCAAAGACCCTCGACGTCTGCGACATCATCTCGGCAGGCTCGAGTGGAGCGCCCGGCACCTACCTCTGCCGCGGCACCGCCTGCAGGGTTGCCGTCGACTCCGGGCCCGGAAGTTCTGTCGAGTCCGGCCCCTCCTAGCTCCCCCTTAAGATCTGGGGTCGAGCCATTAGTCCCGTCCACGCCGGAGACCTTCGCTTCGGGGCGGGACTTGATAGCTCTGACTGAGCCATCCCAGCCTCAACCCCCGGTACCCCCGATGCGGGTCATCTCCAGAGGCAAGCTAACGTTGAGAGCGCCGTCTCCGGAATCCAGTCATCGATCGCCTTCAACGCCCCGATGACGTGGACGCTCGCGCTCTCGGCGCCGCTCGCAGTTCTGGCACCGCTCTCCTAGGTGGTACCGGTCGCACTCGCGGCGCAGGTCAACGTCGGTACGGTCCCGGTCTGGCTCTTCTCCATACCGGCACCGGGACTCTAGGAGCCGTTCACATCGGCAATCAACTCCCCGATCGACCTCCCGGCACCGAGCCGGTGGCAGGTCCCGGTCCCGGTCGACCTCCCGGCACCGCGTCGGTGGCAGGTCCCGGTCCCCAGCGCCATCCCGGCACCGCATCGGACGTAGATCGCGGTCCCGATCCCAGCACCGAGCTGGAGGCAGGTCCCTGTCCAGATCCCGGCACCGAGTACCAGACTGATCCCGGTCCCGGTCCCGGCACCGGTATGGCTCCCGGTACCGATCCTCGGCACCGAGAGGATCGTCGGCGTCGGGACTGAGAGATGCTTATCAGCTGAGTTCGGCACCTCTATGGCCTTCGAGGCAGCCATCGGTCTCCTCTCAGGCGGACAGCGTTTATACGCTGGGCCCGGACAGACACGCGGCCCTCTTTCAGGACCCTCCGCCTCAAGACCAAGGGCCACAGCAGTGGGGGTTTTGGACTCCCTGGGCATACCATCAAACCCAGGGTCTGCAACATACTTCTCCCCGGCCTGCGGCGGACCGAAGACCACCAGAGTCAACGCTGTCTCGCCCCCCTCCCTCTCCGGAAGGCGAGGACAGGTCTAGCCCCCAGAACCCAGAGCTCCCTCCGCAGCCGGAGGGCCGGGTCCAGACGGAACCCCCTGTGGACGCTCTGCTGCCAGGGGCTCCTCGTCATCTTCCCCTGACGAGGCAGTGGCAGGCACCTCGTCCTCCAGCCCTCCCCTTCTCGACCTCAGGGCACATCAGGACCTCCTCAGGCGCGTGGCGCAAAACTTGAATTTACAAGCGGAGGAGGTCGCTGAGATCGAGGATCCGGTGGTCAGCATCCTCTCCGCAGATGCTCCCACCAGGGTTGCCCTGCCTTTCATTAGGACCATTCAGGCCAACGCCACCATTATCTGGCAGTCACCGGCCTCCATCCCTCGTACCACATGAGGCGTGGAGAGAAAGTACATGGCCCCCTCCAAGGGCTATGAATTCCTGCACGTCCACCCGACACCGTGCTCCCTCGTGGTACAGTCGGTGAACGAGAGGGAGCGCCATGGACAAGAGGCCCTGGCGCCCAAATCTAAGGAGGCGAGACAGATGGACCTCCTAGGCCGTAAAGTCTATTCGGCAGGGGCGCTACAGCTCAGGGTCTCCAACCAACAGGCCCTCCTTAGCCGCTACTCTTTTAACTCCTGGGTAGCGGCGGACAAGTTTAAGGAGCTGTTGCTGCAGGAGGCACGTCAAGAATTTGCGGCGATTCTTGGCGAGGGCAAGAAAGTCGCAAGGACCTCGCTGCAGGCCTCATTGGACGCTGAAGACTCGGCCGCTCGGACCCTTGCCTCAGGGCTTACGATGCGCCTCATATCCTGGCTTCAGGTCTCTGGCCTTCCACCGGAGCTCCAGTATATCATCCAGGACCTCCCCTTCGAAGGCCAGGGCCTGTTTTCAGACAAGACAGACCCCAGGCTAAAGAGCCTTAAAGACAATCGCGTCATCATGCGCTCTTTGGGGATGCACACGCCCGTGACGCAGCGCAGACCCTTCCGGCCACAGAACCAGCAGCAACAACGCCGGCCGTATCCCCAGTTCCGCCCACGGCAGGACCTTAATAGGCGCCGGGGCAGGAACAGTAGGCGCAGACAGTCGGGTGGCCAAGGGGGGCAGAACCAAGGCTCCTCCAAGGCCCCACCCGGACCCAAGCCTTCATTTTGAAGGTGCGCCCGAGGGCGCAGTACCAGTTTCCCCTTCGGATCCTTCCCCACAGTTTTCCAACCGTCTTTCGTTTTTCCTCCAGGCGTGGACCCGAATAACATCAGACCGCTGGGTCTTATGCACTGTACAGGCCGGTTACCGCCTGCAGTTTTCATCGCCCACCCCTCCCACCCCCCACCCTCGTCCCTCTTCAGGGACCCCTCTCACGAGCAATTCCTCTGCCAGGAGGTACAGACGCTCCTCGACAAGGGAGCCATAGAAGAGGTTCCAGAGAGCGAGAAGGGCAAGGGTTTTATTCCCGATACTTTCTGATCCCCAAGGCCAAGGGAGGCCTCAGGCCTATCCTCGACCTGCGAGAACTCAACAAGCATATGGTGAAGTTGAAGTTCCGCATGGTATCCCTGGGGACCATCATCCCATCGCTGGATCCTAGAGACTGGTACGCCGCCCTCGACATGCAGGACGCTTACTTTCATATCGCCATATTTCCACAGCAGAGACGTTTCCTTCGCTTCGTGGTTGACCACCAGCATTATCAATTTGCGGTCCTCCCATTTGGCCTTTCTACGGCCCCGAGGGTATTCACAAAATGCATGCAGTCGTCGTCGCACATCTTCAGCACAGCCGCATTCACGTGTTCCCCTACCTCGACGACTGGTTGGTCCGAGGCACATCAGAGCTGCAGGTCCGCGACCACGTCCGCAGGATCAGCAACCTCTTTGCTGCCCTAGGCCTCATTGTCAACGTGGACAAGTCCACTCTGCTCCCCACGCAGAGGATAGAGTTCATCGGGGCCGTTCTGGATTCCACCTTGGCCAGGGCCTTGCTACCATTGCCCAGGTTCCAGTCGCTATCGGCCATCATTCTGCGCTTGCAGGCGGCCCCCCTGACCTCCATAAGAACATGTCTGACCCTCCTGGGCCATATGGCGGCCTGTACGTTCGTGACAGCGTATGCTCGACTCCGCATGAGGCCCCTCCAATCTTGGCTCATCGCGCAGTACCGGCCAGCCAGACATTCGTTAGACGCAGTTGTCACCATCCCCCAGGGAGTACTGGACTCCCTCCGGTGGTGGCTAGACCAGTCCGTCGTGTGTGCAGGGTTCCCGTTCCATCCGCCCCAACCCTCGGCATCCCTGACGACGGACGCCTCAGATCTGGGCTGGGGGGCGCACAGCGGAACCCTGAGGACTCAGGGCCTGTGGTCCCCCCAAGAACTGGACCTCCACATCAACATCCAGGAGTTGAGAACGGTCCGTCTTGCTTGTCAAGCGTTCGTCCATAACCTTCAAGGTCGCTGTGTCGCGGTGTTCACCGACAACACGACGACCATGTACTATATCAACAAGCAAGGCGGCACCAGATCCTCTCCCCTATGTCAGGAGGCGACGCGGCTCTGGGAATTTTGTATAGCCCATGCCATTCACCTCACGGCCTCCTACCTCCCTGGAGTACGAAACACACTGGCGGATCGCCTGAGCAGATCCTTCTGCTCACACGAGTGGTCCCTTCGCCCAGATGTCGCCCTCTCACTCTTCCAGAGGTGGGGTCATCCCCGGATGGACCTCTTCGCGTCCAGGGGGAACAGGAAATGCCAGGCATTCTGCTCCTTTCAGGGTCGGGAGCCCGGGTCATTAGCGGACGCCTTCCTTATCCCATGGGCGACCCATCTGTTTTATGCGTTCCCTCCGTTCCCGCTGGTCCACAAGGTCCTCCTCAAGGTGCGCAGGGAAAGAGCTCACGTGATTCTGATAGCCCCAGCGTGGCCCAGGCAACATTGGTACCCCATGTTGCTGGACCTCTCAATAACCAACCCAGTTCCTCTTCCCCTTCACTTGGATCTGATCACCCAGGACCACGGCAGACTCTGTCACCCGGACCTTCGGTCTCTGCATCTCACGGCGTGGCTCCTGCGTGGCTGACCAGCTCCGAGTTACGCTGCTCTACCCCAGTTCGGGAGGTTCTCCTGGGCAGTAGGAAGCCTTCCACTAGAGCTACGTATTCAGCCAAGTGGAAGCGTTTTTCCTGCTGGTGCTCGGAGAAGGGTTTTCTCCCTATGGAGGTTTCCATCGCCAATATTCTGGACTAAATCTGGTCCCTCAAGGTCCAGGGTCTGGCAATATCGTCCCTTCGGGTTCACCTAGCGGCCATCTCCACCTTTCATCCGGGAGGAGATGGCCATTCTGTCTTCTCCCACCCTATAGTGGCGAGATTCCTGAAGGGGCTGGAACGTCTCTACCCACAAGTCCGTCTCCCTGCCCCTTCATGGGATCTCAACCTCATTCTGGCTCGGCTCATGGGCCCTCCATTTGAGCCGTTAGCGACTTGCTCCCTGCTCTACCTCTCCTGGAAGACCGCCTTTCTAGTGGCCATCACCTCAGCTAGACGGGTGTCGGAACTCCGGGCCCTCACGGTAGACCCCCCGTATACGGTCTTCCATAAGGACAAAGTGCAGTTGAGACTGCACCCTGCCTTTCTCCCTAAGGTGGTCTCAGCCTTTCACATTAACCAGGAGATCTCCCCTTCCTGTCTTTTTCCCAAAGCCCCATTCGTCCCGCAGGGAGCAACAACTCCACTCGCTGGATGTCCGTCGGGCACTAGCGTTTTATGTGGAGAGGACCAAACCGTTCCGCAAGTCCCCCCAGCTCTTCGTGGCGATAGCGGACCGTGTCAAGGGCCTTCCTATTTCCTCGCAGAGGATATCCTTGTGGGTAACATCCTGTATCAGGACCTGTTATGACTTGGCTCACATCCCTACGGGCCGTGTGACTGCGCACTCTACCAGGGCGCAGGCGTCATCGCTGGCTTTCCTTGCCCGAGTGCCGATCCAAGAGATCTGTAGGGCTGCGACCTGGTCATCGGTCCACACCAGAGATGATGCGGCCTTCGGCTCAGCAGTGCTCCATGCCGCGACTTCTCACTCCGACCCCGCCGCCTAGGTAAGGCTTGGGATTCACCTAACTGGAATGGATGTGAGCAATCACTCGAAGAAGAAAAGACGGTTACTCACCTTTGTAACTGTTGTTCTTCGAGATGTGTTGCTCATATCCTTTCCACACCCGCTCTCCTGTCGGAGTAGCTGGCAAGAAGGAACTGAGGAACGGGCGGGCCGGCAGGGGTATATATCAAGCGCCATGGCGGCACCACTCTAGGGGGCGACCTGCCGGCCCACTGGAGTTGCTAGGGTAAAAAGTTTCCGGCAGACGTGCACACACGGCGCGCACACCTAACTGGAATGGATATGAGCAACACATCTCGAAGAACAACAGTTACAAAGGTGAGTAACCGTCTTTTATGCACCCATCTTATAGTAGCTCCATCTAGGAGTTTATGATGAGGTTTTGTTTAGTTTAAAGGACTCTTTATTTGCGTTTTGCTTTCTGAGCCTTTAGAATGCATTCTGGGTCACATTTTCAGGCTTTTCTCTGAAACCGTAAGGGCTAGAAAGTATTTTAAAAAAAACTCGGATTCCAGCATAAGAACGTTAGAACATAATAATGGCCATGCTGGGTCAGACCAAAGGTCCATCTAGCCCAGTATCCTGTCTATTGACAGTGGCCAATGCCAGGTGTCCCAGAGAGAGTGAACTCAACAGGCAGTGATCAAGTGATCTCTCTCCCGCCATCCATCTCCACCCTCTGACAAACAGAAGTTAGGGACACCCTTCCTTACCCATCTTGGCTAATATCCATTAACGGACTTAATCTCCATGAATTTATCCAGTTCTCTTTTAAATGCGGTGATAGTCCTAGCCTTCACAACCTCCTCAGGCAAGGAGTTCCACAAGTTGACTGTGCGCTGTCTGAGACTTGGAGAAAAATACCAACTATTGTGAGGGTCATGATAAAATTTCACAGTTTGGCAATACTGTGCTAAATACAAGGAGGTCTGGGGCAGTGAAAACTCAGAGCTAGCTCCTGTGACAGTTCCACCCAAGTTCTGCAAACCAGTATAAACAGTCTAATATTAAATGTATAACAGTGATGCTGTTCCACATTGATTTGTTCCAACAAGAGCCTGGTGATGGTTCCACCCCAGAAGGGAATTAGAATGAACCTAATCTGTTTTCCACTGGAGTCTCAGGGACTCAAGTTAGATGCACACTAAATGCCTTTGAAAATCTCACCCTCATCCTGTTGGAGCAGGAGGCTGGCCTATTGCATAGTGGGTTAGGTACATTGTTATGGTTACTGTATTGCTGTTTACATTGTGTTTGCTTTACATTGTGTTTGTATGTGACTCTCTCTTTCTCTCTCTCTGATTTTTTAGGATATGAAGCTTCACAAAATCATGCTGTCTCACAAAGTGCATGTTTAGGCTGAGAAGCCTGGCTGTTGTCGAGAAGTCAGCATGTACTGCTAAAGGGGACCGACAACAGCTTTGCAGATCTCTCTGTTACTTTCATCAGTGGTCACTATAATCACTACAGAGAAAGGCAAAAAGATGAAGGGAATTGGAAAAAATAATTTTTGTGCCTTATATAACTAGAGAACCTTGCTAATATGCTTTACAGTTCTACTCCCTGAGAACATCCTTGGTGTAATGTACACGCCCCTGGGCTCCCAGGCATTCCTTAGGCACTGACTGTAGGCCGTCATTAGTGGTGTTCAGGACTGTCTGCAGCAGAATGAGAAATTCTGTTTTGTCTTCATCAGTCACTCTTCTGTGCAGTGACTCTGCTCCCTTGTACTGAGAAGCACCAGAAATGGAGTTGCCCTCCGGAACCGAGAGGCATAACATAGCAGAGTATCCCTTTAACCCATTAAACTAAGCGCTGCAGAGTGAATGATGGAGACTGTAGGAAATGGGTCAGGAAGATACTGGGAGCATGGACTGCTGTGAATCAAGGAAAACAGACAAGGGGAGAATGGAAGGAGACCAGCTGCTAATGAGACTAGGCATCTACCCCCCTCCAACAGAAACACTCTGGAGCCCAGCAGTCAGACTGGGAGCCCTAGAACTGAGGTGGGTGGGTTAGGATGGACTCTTTGGCTAGCAGAGTGAGTAAAGAATAAAGAGGGGTCTCTGTAAATTTGTTCTTGAAGACCTATCTGTGTATCAGTACATCCCTAGTTAACATGAACGTGTGGGCAGTCTTGGTGTAAGCACAGGACTCCCATTAATCTGTGTTATGCCCATACAACTGGGAATTGAATAATATTCTATTACTCTTCATCAAGGCCAAGAGCTGGATGTGTCTCCTCTGGGCTAACATGAAGATATTTAATATGTTCCAGATCTGAGTGCTGAGACAAATGAGTGAGCTCCATGCTTTTCACTATTTCAGTTTGTCCTCAGGTTAACAGCAAATACAACAGCAGGCCCCTGAATCACTGAACTGGAGCTCTCTTCCCGACTAGGAACTGGAACTTGTAATTGATGCTTGAAATACCCAGAGAAAGCCCTTAAACCTGCAGCTATGGATTTCTAGTATTCTTGCTTCAGACAAACCAAAACTCATTGTCAAAAATGTTTAAAGAAAAAAGACATGGATAATGTTTCCATTGTGCAGCTTCTGGCTCTGAGAAGATTTCCATGTAAGAAATGGAGCCAAGAACCGACTTAAGAGGAAATTGGCACCTGGCCTGTCCTTGAACTATTTTTAAAACTATCCTTTTGTGCTCTTTGTGTTCAAACTAAGGTACATTTAAAATGTTTTGTTACAGACAACTGGCCTAGAGATGAAGAAAGGAGGACAAGAACACTGCTGTGCCCCCTATTCCTAGGCAGAAGCAGGAACTGAAATAACCTCCTCAATCTATTCCCAGCAAACGAAACATGAAATGACCTAAACTGGAAAGTATCGGGGGTAGCTGTGTTAGTCTGGATCTATAAAAGGCGACTAAGAGTCCTGTGGCACCTTATAGACTAAGAGACGTATTCGAGCATAAGCTTTCATGGGTGAATACCCACTTTGTCAGATGCAAGCTCATGCTCCAATACATCTGTTCTTCTATAAGGTGCCGCAGGACTCTTTGTCGCTTTTCTAAATTGGAAAGTTACTTGATTTTTATTAAAGCAGAGAATCTGCTGAGGAGGATGAAGGGGAAGAGAGAGGTTATTCACATCCACACAATAAAATGCAAAGTTGCTGCATCCACCTTTGCCTGATTTTCAGAAATAAATGCTTAATGTCTATTGCTTTGAGTAGATCAGGAGTATGCGTTGGTAGATGGAATCTGGCATATGTCATTGGGAATTAAAGGAATTAAGCTTTATCATTATGAAATCACTGGGTCAGAGAACAACAAAACACACTTCTTTGGTTTGGCTTTTTTTGTTACGTTTTTGGGAAAGTCCTATATACTTTAATTGGTCTGAAACTGCCACGGCTGTGTAGACATTATAGAATGATATGGTTGGTTTACAAACTCTACAAAGGCTATTGTTCTCTATTAAACTTTTTCTTTTTCATAGCGTGTACAGTGTATTACCTACTGTAAAAATAGCTACTGCCCAAAGAAAAAGGAAAGGAGAAAGGATCCCTAGAAGGCACAGAAATGGTTCTGAAAAAATTGAATTTACCAGTCAGGCAACCTGCCATAGGCCCAGTACTTGATGTTTCAGAAACAGATAAGGAACCAAGACAGGGATTGTCAAAAGATCCTAAGGGAGTTAGGGGCACATTCCCGTTGAAATTCCTAATTCCCTTAGGCTTCTTTGGAAAAACGTAACCCAAACCCTGGCCGATTTACAATGTGCTGTGTCAAAAGGAACAAAATCTTCCTGGCTGCCACCAGCTTACAGCAGGAAGGATGAGACTGATTTACACTTATCAGTATAGGATCTTGCCTTTGCCATGCATCTTAGTGACTGTAAAATTAGCCATTTATAAAATCAAAGCCAAGTATGTCTTTGTGACCTTGTGCAGCATTGAATTCCATGGCTGACCAGCCACAGACTATCCAAAGGGCAGGTGAGAAGTTAAATTTAACATTTCTTGCATTTCTGCTTGTCAAATCTCATCTCTTTTCTCATCCATGCTTTCCAACTGGAGTAAAGCAACTGCTTAACAGCCACATCGCTCCTTTGCAGTGCTAGGGATGTGCTAACTATTAGAATAAGTAGGCAATTTTAACTGAGGGGGGAGGGGAAGGTTCTTTCTTTTATTTTGTAACGCTCGTTCCCAGTCTAGGAAAAGAAGACAGTTTTAGGGGGTTCTTGTCTTCTGGAAGATTTCTGACAAATCTCTGTGGCTCTCTCTGGTTTTGTTCAAATAGCTTAGGAAATAGCTTTAACGGTCCTCAGACCAAAGCACTAGGAATATTAATCAAATGTCTAGAAGATTTAGTTACGGCTGCACCTTCATAATGTCAGGAGGTGGGTCCTCTACCAGTAACAGACCTTTGAAAAAGTATTGTCAGCTGCAGCTCTCAAAGCACTCTCTAAACATTAACACTCAGAAGGTTGTTTATTAACCCCATTTTACACATGGGCAAAACTGAGACAGAGAGGTTAAACACATGCCCAGGATCACAGAGTGAGCTGGTAACAAAGCCTAGAATAAACCTGTAATCACCTGCTTTAACCACTTGCCAACACTCCCTCTACTAAATATGTATCTTGTCACTTGTTACAACAATAAATAAATATCAGCATGGCCCAAACTTCTGAATGCTGAACTCACTTGCCCGTACAGAAAAATAAAACAAATCACAAGCTTGACATCCCTATTTTAGAACTGTAATTGAATCATATTTTAACATGGGGCCTTAAATGTTTAGTTCAGTGATTGCAATGGTTTCTTGTGTGGTCAAAATTTGGTTTTAGTTTAGAAAGTTGGATGTGATTCTAGATCACAAATAGAAAAAATCACCTCATCATAACTGTTCACCCAGCCTAACACAGGGCTAGAGTCTCAGAGTTTGTCTATGTGGAGAAATTTAACAGCAGAAATATATTAGTATAATTAAACCATTACAGTTATACTAGTATAACATCCCATGTAGACAGAATAAGCATGCCTTTTTCCAGTTTAGTCTATGCCCAAGCTGTATCTCAACCAGCTTAGCATTCATCAAAGGAAGTTGGGACAATTTTCTTAAGTGCCTGAGTCCTATTTTCAGAAATGATTTAGGCACACAGGCTCCTAAATCTATTGAAAGTCAAGGAGTGAAATCCTGACTGCATTAAGAAATCTTAAATTCAAACATGTAATCTCTTTACGGTAGCAGAAAGTACTAAAACAAAATCATCTAATTTCAATTGACAAGGTATAAAATGTCTGGCATATGAAATATAAACAACAATTAAAATAATGTATAATAATCTAGCTATGCAGACCAAGTTTTATTGTCTAAATTTATCAGTACAATATATTTAATTGAAGCAAAATTTGAAAGCTTATCACAACATCTGATTTGAAACATTTTACAAGACATCATTTTGATCCCAATGAGACAAGAAATCATGAAAGATCATCTAAAATAAAATGTTTTATTTATTGACAATTTTATATTTAGAATTAAATTTGTATGTGGTCATTTCAGACCTCCAAGAAACTCCCTTCAGATCATAATAAAGGTAATAGTGAGGGACTGGACTGTATGACCACTAGGGAAAATAATAGTGAAAATAAAACTCAAAAAAAACTTGTTTTGTTGGCAAATCAACATTGCTGTGTACTTATGTTTTGGATGAATTAATGATCACATTGTGTTTTATATTCAGAAACCTACCAGAGATACATGAGTCTTCCATTAAAAAAAAATTAGAGCATAATTTACCCCGTGTATGAGAGGAGTTTATGTTTCTACTAAAATCAGCTATCCAAGTAGGAAAGCGGAATTATTTGTGAGTACAATAAAATGCAAGCGGGATACAGGTGTGGCATTTCTGAAATTACTAAGAGTGGGATATTTGGTGTTATATCCTTTAGCCCAAAATTGTCTACAGGCATTTGACTGCACTTTGATACATATGTTCTTAATTAGGGGAAGTTGAATCTGCCTCTGTTTATTGATAAGAAAGATGTTATTGTCTGGCTATGCTGAACAAAGGACAGAAGACACTGCATGCGGTTTAATTAGGCAGCAATTCCATTCTTAAATGTCTGGGAGTACCTGTCAATAAAGGTACAGTGCAGGTAATTCCATAATCATTTCAATATATACCCAAGGGGCTTCCGTCAGCCCTCCCCCTTACCCGTCCTGGTCCCCAGCTAACCCTCAGTCCTTACTTAGGCAAAACTCCCATTCTCTACAATGAGAGTTTTGACTGCACAAGCAGTGACTAAGCACTTCAGAATTTGGCTCAGTGTAAGCAGAAGTAATTACAGAAGCTTATTGTCCATTAATACTTTAATCAAATGTTAAGTGATTTAGATCTTTCAAATGCACAGGGTTCTGTAATGTTCTCAGTCTTCATCCAGATAGTGCCATACCACCACAGACAGTCACAAATACGCATCTGAAGAATACATCTTAGAGCTATTTTGTTCACACATATGAAAAATCAAATCATAGTTACTCTGGATTAATTTTATTACGGAAGTTCCAGGGGGTTGATTTTAACAGTTAAATTGGAACATGTTCCAAATCTTCATTACAGAATGATATTTCAGCATACTGCAATACAATTGGCTACACTGCACGCAGGTCTATGTAGTGAGCTCTGTTCACAGTTCAGATTTACATTAAAGAGGGGGCCCTCTCCGATCTGATGTTAACCCACTTTCTAGTATGTCTGTTCAGCAGTGGAATCTCAGCAGTTGTCCTATGTCGGAAGCTCACAATGTGTGGGCTGTATTCACCTCATATGCAACTGATGCTTGTAGGGCTTTCCCCAAATTTGCAGCAACAGTTCTATGGAAAGCTTCACAACCATTTTTCTAATAACTGTAAGAGGATTCAAGGGAATAGACACTGTGAACATACTACAGTTCTGCTCCACCAGATGGTTATGTTTGTGTGCTTGAGTAGATAGGCTAGTAAACCGGGCATTTGCTTTGCTAAGCTATTTCCAGTTTTTAGATGAAGCTGTAGAAATCCACATTTAATTGCAAGGCCTCTGACAAAGCATGATCATTATTAGTCTTTCTTCACAAATGTTAATAAATATTTTCACTGGGTTGGGTTTATACCCCTTTTAAAATCTTTGGACCACTATGCTACAACTCAGGCACTGGATTCTATCGCACTTCACGTGTGTAACCGCAGGAACCGTAAAATTATCAAAGCAGTTGATGACATTTACATTGGCTCACCTATGGGACTTCAGCAGGAGCTGATACAATACTCAGTAAAGAAACAACATTGCTGAAGATGTAATTTTCATTTATCTTAATGCAGTTAGTCAAGAAAGAGATGCCATTTCAGAATCAGGGGCCTGCTCCTTCTCCCATTGACTTCATGGGTCACAAAATCAGGACCTGGGATCCCTCCCCTTATTGCAATTATTCCATCTTTGCAGAAAACAGCTATGCATTCCTCATAGGTCATACATCTGCCAGGGTATTTCCCAGAGCTAATACACAAGTCTCTGTTGGATAACTTGAAGAAAGAAGGCCAAATTATGGCTCATACGCCAGCACCTCTATGGTGCAAAGGGGCCATAAAGCTGCCCTAAGAGAGCAAATGCAGAGAGACAGCCTGAGTACACTGTACTGCAGCAATCCTTGCTATTGTAACAGTCCCTTGGTAGCCACTGCAAACGGTGAAAACTAGAACAGCCCTGCGATACATAGCCACCTTCTCCTCCCCACTCCAGGCCTTCCTGGGCCCTGCACTAAGCACAGCTCCCCCAGGCTCAAAGATCTGGTTTTATGTTCACTGGCTAAATCTGTTACCTGATAGTCATGTGAATGCAATGGATCCATATAAATGGAACCTGGTTTCAAGTTGCAGGATGCCTAGTAAGGAACTGGAATTACCATTGCTTTCAGCATTAGCATAGGCTGTTGGTATCACTGCCACACTGCATCGCAGAAGATAGCAGAGTATTTTCTGCTATAAAGTTAATACAGATAAATAGCAGAAATAAAATCTCAACTCCAATGCAAGAAAGTTTAATAATGTTGAGAAATGGTCTAGGAAAAAGACACAAGAAATGATAAGTATTATTAAAAGTGACCTGTAATAGAAAGTCAGGAAAGAGATTCCCCCCGCCCCCAGTTGTTTTTGACCTTAGAGTTGTTTTATACACACACTTCCAGAGATCTAAGTAAACGGGTTTCATAAAATTGATATAGTTAGTTCAGTGCAAGTCTCTGTGTGGTGACTCTTGTCCTCTCAGGTAAGCCTAACTAAATGAGTTTTAAACCACACCTTTTGTTGTTCCAATGCATGCTTGTATGTAGACCCGTCTTTAGACAGATCCAGTGAAATACTGGCCCCAGTGAAGTCAATGAGAGTTTTGTCATTAACATCAGTGATGACTTCACTCATCAAATCTTGTCTTCCCCGCTTTTTCTGGAGGTCTCCTTGGAAGATCAGAGAATTGGAACAGTAGTTTTCTTAGCCCTTGACAGAGGGACTTTGGATAACAAGGTTTTCTCTTCCAACTGTCTATTATATATTTGAGTTAAAATAGACAACAAACAAATCAACCAAATAACAATCTTCTGAACTGTCAAACACACACAGCTTCTACTGACTGCCACAGGAGACATGGGTGTTCATCACCTCTGAAAATCAGCTCAAATTACCAAACAGCCTGACTAAACATTCCTGCTGAGCCTGCGGGTATTCGGGAGACATGCTAGTGAATTATCCTTGTTTGAATTATTTGCAGTGTGTGCCTCTTAGGTTTTAGTGCACCACTCAACACTGTAGTGTCAGTGGACCAGAAGGCTTGTTCTTTGTGGAGAGCTTGGTGTTACTGCATGTGGACCTTGCTTATTATGCTTGTCATAGAAACAGCAGATGGAAAAGATTTATTAGGTCATCCAGTCTATACTCCTGCACATTTAGAACTGAAATATGTGATAATTTCTTCCATGTGTGATATCTGTTGCCCTATTTGCTGTGAGGTCTTCTTAATATATAAAAAAGTTCAAATTTATTATGTGATTATTGTGTATAATCTAATCTCCTTCTTCAACAGGGAGAAGCAGTAGATGTGATAAAGCTTGACTTTAGTAAGGCTTTTGACATAGTTCCAAATAACATTCTTATAAGCTTATATAGGGGAAAATGGTCTAGATGAAATTGCTATATGATGTGTGCACAACTGGTTCCAAAACTGAATTCAGAGTAATTATTAACAGTTTATTGTCCAAATGGGAGGCCATATCAAGTGTGGTCCCACAGAGGGTCGGTTCTGAGCAATAGTCAACTGACCAGTATTCAGTATTTCTATTAACAGCTTGGATGATTGAGCGGAGAGTACATTTATAAAATCTCAGGATGACACCTAGCTGGGATGGACTGTAAGCACTTTGCAGAACACAATTAGAATTCAATAGGCTATTGATAAATTGGAGAAATGGTCTGAAATCAATAAGAATAAATTCAGTAAAGACAAACGCAGTGTAGTACACTTAGGACAGAAAAATCAGATGTACAAATACAAAATGGGGAATCACTGGCTAGGCAATATTACTGCTGAAAAGGATCTGGGAGTTACAGGGTACCACAAAGCGAACGTAAGACCACAATATGATGCTGTTGTGAAAAAGCCGAATGCCATTATGAGATGAATTAACAGGAGTATGGTACGCAAGATATGGCAGGTAATTGAGTCACTCTGCTTGGCACTGATGAGGCCTCAGCTAGAGAACTGCATCCCCGTTTTGGGTGCCACACTTTCAGGAGGCTGTGGACAAATTTGAGGTAGTCCAGAGGAGAGCAACAATGATAAAAAGTTTAGAAAACATGACCCATGACAAAAGGACTAGCACCCCTTCTGGTCCACTCACACTGGTTTACGTTGGTATAACTATACTGATTTTAATCAAGATATTCCAGATTTACATCAGTGGAAATGGTATCAGAATAAGGCCTATGGCTTTACTTTCACTATTCAAATGAATCAAGTGGATTTTCTATTAGTGGTGCGGAGGCTGTATACACCCCTTTTTGAGATCGATGGGAGCCACTGTAGATAAAGTGAATGGGCTGCAGAAATCTAAATATGAAACATCTAGGGAAGACATTTACACACTGCAACAGGGAGAAGTTGAGTTACCTGTTGTTTATCACACATCTCTCAGCAGATCTCATGTGGAGGGCGTAGCATTAAAAAGCTTCCAGTCTGCTGGATTAATCTCTTTATTCACAATGTGGAGAATTAGTCATTAACTAGGAGGAAAATGAATTGATTTTCAATCACTGCTTTTCTGTAATTAGATTTAAACAATGAGCAACCTAATGCAGCCACGGTTGTGCTACAAACCAATGTGCTAGCGGATCAGTTATGGCCCACTGCAAACAATCAATCTCAGAGAATTATTGCCAAAACAGTTAGTATTACCAGTGCATTACACCAGAGCTGGGACTGATTAAATGCGATTTCTTTTTATTCTTCCCCATTTGAGTGACAGCACTGGAGCATTTCATTTCTCCATTTTAATATTGGCACGGTTCACACTGCCCCAGGGTCAGTCACAATACAGGGATTCAACAATGGCAGAATCCAGCTGTAGCTATACCCTAGTTTAATTACAACATCCCTTCATTTGACACCACGTCTTCTGTTTAAGAATCTGGGACCATACCAGACTGCCGAATGCACCAATCTGGAGCAGATTTGCCCCTTAAAGAAAGCTTCTGACTTCTTTTCCCTTCTGAAAAGGACTGGACTTTCCCAGTGAGTCTTAGCCTTGAAGGATCAGAGCATTAATTCTAATGTCATGCATGCTGTCTCATCAACTTTTTGAATATCAATTTGTAGCTCCCAAAGAAGCAGGATTAAAAGCACTAGTTTGTGCAGTTTGCAAAACAAGAGATTTGAAATGGAGATCATCAAATGGAGATAATCACCTTACAAATAAATAGAGGGAGCTGCATAATAATGATAAATAGTTCTCTCTAAGCACTTATGGTTCTCATCCTCTAGCTACCTGTGTGCCACATTTACATTAATAAATCTATTCTCACAGCTTCCCCACAAGGTACAGAAGTAGTAGTAGTCTGCTTTTAGAGAAGGGCGACTGAGGCATAAAGAGACTAGATGGCCAAGACAGAGAAAATTTTCCAGTAGACATGGGATTTGAACTCAGCCCTCGTAAAACCTAGCTAGGTTCTTTAACTACCACTCCATCCTTACTCTCTGATAGCCAAATCATACACCTGGGGGCCCTGCCCTAAAGAGGCCACAGCTGACCCACAGCATGCTAAACTGCCAGCCACGGCCCGAACATGATTTTCAGAATGCAGCACCTGTAACTGCAAGATGAACGCAATGTCCAGGATTTGGTACTGAACATAGAGCCCACTACCTCCAGAGACAACCTCGAGCTTCCCACAAGCAGACCTTGATTACAGCTAACTCAGAAATCATTCTGCCATCACCACACCTGGACCCAGCCACCTGCACACTCTTGGTGTGGGCCACTACTAGTTCTCTCAGAAGGCACAGTCTACTACCATGCAGACAAAGTTGGCCAGCTGAAGGTTGGTGAGCTCAAAAACCAAGTATAATGAAAATGCCAGCTTATTACTGGGTATTGCTTTTACCCTCCAGTTTAGCATCCAACCAGTAGAGGACTCCACACTCCCTGTGCCGCTGACAGACCAGATGCCAGCTTTTGCCCAGGCTACAGGCATTAACTAAGAACTGACAATCTGGTAGCTGCAGACAAGACCAGGTCACCTGTATGTTACTTTTGCTCAAAATAGGTATTAGTCTCATACAAATATATTTAGTATTTAGACTCTATGAATTCCTTGTAAATTGCTGCCTGCATTAATCTCACTTGTCAAGTATGGATTTCCTTATAGCATGAAATATAGGTTTGCTTTATAACTTTGAAAATGTTTGCTCTGAACTTGTGAATGAGGCATGGGTATAATTTCCGTCCCCACCCCATCCAGAAGGGCTATCAAAATCAGATGGGCCATCACAGATCATCACACTACAAATGATTGGCCCTAGTGCACTGAGGAAATGCTACATGCAAGGAAGCTCGTCCTGTGGACTTGGAAGATGAATGAAGAAGTAAAACAAAGCCATGGGAAAATTTGCCATTGTTTTGGCTGTTTGAATCTGAAGGGCCAGAGACTCTAAACTGAAGCCAGAGATCCCCTGGGGATGCCTCTTGGATCTGTCTTGAAAGACACTTTGAATTGACAGATCACTGCAATTCTGTCACTCTCAGGATTTAGATGGTAACTCATCTGTGTCTATATGTTTGCTTGCTTTCACCTGTAAATAAGGTCTCATTTCTTTTTCCTAGTTAATAAACCTTTAGATAGTTTATTACAGGACTGGATACTGGAGTTGTCTTTGGTATAAGCTCTAGCATACCAACTGACCTGAGGTAAGTGACTGTTTGCTTGGGACTGGAAGCAAATTGCATGTGGTGTGATTTTTGGTGTAAGTGACTATTTATCACTAAATCCAGTTTGTCTGGGTGGCCAGGTGGACTTGAGAGTCATCTCTTAGGGACTGTCTGTGACTCCATGGTCAGACTGTTACAGTGATCCAGGAGTTCACATTTGTCCCTGGCTTGGTGAAATCTAACAACAGAACACTCCACCAGTTTGGGGTGTTTGCCCTGATTTTGACAGTCTGCCCTGAGGCAGGCACTCACCGTTGTCAGCCACCCACTCCAGGCCGCATGACACCCTCACAACAAAGAAAATGGAAAAGCAACCTGAGATCAGAGGGGAACAGGGCCTCAGAGGGAGCCAGAGGCTGCATGGGAGCAGGAACATTAGGCTAGAGACAGTAGCCTGGGAGCTGTATTGAAACAACCAGGTAGCAGACACTCTGGGAGGTAGGATGGGAAGGCTGAATGCCAAAGCACAGGCTGTGACTTAACAGCATCCCAATGCAAAAGCCTCACTGGTGTCTGGAGTGAGTTTTAAGTGGCCTGACCAGTTCATTGTATTTCAATTCACTAATGTCAGAGCCTGTAAATAAAAGGTGTCATGTCAGATATCAATAGAAAGCTAATTACATACTGATCAGTAATATTATTGTTTAGTGTATGTACAGATGACAAATTCAAAATTACAAACATATTGGGAATTATGTTCTTAAAGTGTATCTGTCAGGCAGGGCCGCCCAGAGGATTCAGGGGGCCTGGGGCAAAGCAATTTTGGGGGCCCCTTCCATAAAAAAAATTGCAATACTATATTCTCATGGGGGCCCCTGCAGGGCCCAGGCAAATTGCCCCACTTGCTCCCTGCCAGAGGCAGCCCTGGGAAAAATAAACCTTCCGCATCTCAGCACAAATCCAGCTTTGAGAAAACTTCTTTACAAGGTATCGCTGGTTCTCAGCATCAGCTAGTGCTAAAAGGCACTAAAGCTCATTAAAAGGGCTGGACAAATATTTTCCGTCAAAACTTTTTTTGGATCGAAAACTAGGGGTTTTTTAAAAGCAAAAAAAAAATCACGGACAATGTCTGCTTTCCTTTAAAATTTGTTGTGGTTTTTTTTAATTAAAAAGCTGAAATTAGTCTGTCAAAACCTGCATATGGTTTGGGGTTTCAGAAGTGTGCGGCCAAACGTTTGCTGCTTGCTGTGTTTGATTGTTTAAAGAAACACTAAAAAATTCTGCTTAAAAAGATCCAAAACTTTTGAACCACCTCAGCTTGTGACCAAACGCCTGAGCCCATCCAGTCAGAGATTTTTCCAGGTTTCTCATACTCTGCTGGCTTTCTTGACTCATATCTGTCTCCATAACTTTGGGTTCATTTAGCTTAGAACATAAGAACAGCCATACTGGGTCAAACCAAAGGTCCATCCAGCCCAGTATCCTGTCTACCGACAATGGCCAATGCCAAGTGCTCCAGAGGGAGTGAACCTACAGGTAATGATCAAGTGATCTCTCCCCTGCTATCCATCTCCACCCTCTGACAAACAGAGGCTAGGGACACCATTCGTTACCCATCCTGGCTAATAGCCATTAATGGACTTAACCTCCATGCATTTATCTGTTTCCTAGAGACTGGCTCCATGGGGTCCCTCACAAACTGGAGACGGTTACTGTGGGTTTGTCTTTAGTATAACTTATGTACATACTCCATGAACTGAGCATTTGAGCTTGTTCCAGAATCTGGGATGAGTCTATGTTGTGAAAACTGACATGCTCAAAATAGCACATGCATGTGAATGGACACAGGGTGCTAAAATTAAATTAACCCAGGGGTTCTCAAACTGGGGTCGGGACCCCTCAGGGGGTCACAAGGTTATTACTGGGGGTCGCGAGCTGTCAATCTCCACCTCAAACCCTGCTTTGCCTCCAGCATTTATAATAGTGTTAAATATACAAAAAAGTGTTTTCAATGTATGGAGGGGGAGTCGCACTCAGAGGTTTGCTATGTGAATGGGGTCACCAGGACAAAAAAGTTTGAGAACCACTGAATTAAATCCTCTGAAGCCTCAGGGAATGCCCGGGGAGGGGCGGGGGGGGGGAGGTGTCTCCCTTGGTAGGGTCAGGAAGGAGGTAGGTGGTGTAGGATATTGCTCTTCTCATGTGATCCCTCCCCCAGTGGCTAATTTTAAATGAAGCTACTCTCCCCTGACATGAATCTCCCTATGGCACTGAAATTAAATATAGACTATAATTTGACAAGTAAAACGGATGGTAGCCCTGATGGAAAAGCTAACAGCTTGGCTCTTCTGCAAGCCTCAAACTGCTGAATGAGCTTTAGGGTAGGGAAGGCTGTGCCTCCCAAACAGCCTGGCCCTGCCCCGTCTGACCCCCCTACTTCCTGCCCCCCAACTGCCCATCCCCCTCAGAATCCCCGACCTATCCTGTTCCTTGCCCCCTCACCATCCCCAAGAGACCCACCACCACCACCCCGGGACCCCACCCCTGCTTCCTGTCCCCTGACCGCCCCCTCCCACTTCTGCCCCCTCTCTGTGCCCTGACTGTCCCCAGGACTTCCTGCCCCTTAGCCAACCCTGGCCCCAGCCCCTTACCCCTGGCGCCCCGCTCACCCGGAACCTTGGCGCGTTGTATCCAGCAGTGTCCCTCAACAGCGGAGCGGAGCGGCGTGGCTCCGGCGGGGCTCCTGAGCCCCGCCCCACTCAGAACCACACGGTAAGGGGCCGGGGCTGGGAGCTCAGGAGGCCTGCCGGAGCCTGCTGTTCAGGGACAATGCTGGGTACGTTGAGGCTCCGGGTGAGGGGCAGAGGCAGGGTCAGGCTAGGGCAGGAGCCTCACCCGTTCTCTTGGGGGCCCCTGCGGAGCCCGGGGCCTGGGGCAAATTGCCCCACTTGCCCCCCCCCCCGGACGGCCCTGCTGTCAGGCAGGACTAAAGTTACCCCACCCTAGACAAAGGAATGTGGATCTGCCACCTTGAAAGTACTTCCCAGGTATAGTAAGAGACAATGGGAATGCCGTTTGGAGAGAAGGTGATCAGGACCATCAAGCCAACAAGAGGAGAAGATAATCGATCAGCATCACAGCAGGGAGAGGAGATTGCAGGAAACAGACCAATTTGCAGTTTAGCAAATACCAGTGGGGAAAGAAACCAGCATTAAACTTCATTCTCATGGAGACTCTATGGTGTTTCCCCCACAGTTTGAATGAATTTTACTTTAGAGGGGGACCTACAGAAGAGTCTATTTCAAAAGTTCCCAGGACTCTAAAAGAGAGGGTCCAAGAACCCAAGTTATCTTTCACCTACGAAGACAAACAAACCAAACACTCTGGGCTTTGTGGGGGATCCTGATCCGAGGGGGGTCAGCCACCTTGCTGGATGGTAGATTGTTAAGAAAACTACCTTGAACAAATGCTGTAGCATAACAAATGTTAAGTCCTGGCCACCAGAAAGCATTTTTCACTTTTATCTCCTTGTAACCATTTCTTACTCTATCCTTTATACTGGAACTCATTTAAAGTGCTCTCACCTTCTGATAATAAATTTGTTTTACTTTTAATTTAAACCAAGCCAGTGCTATGTTTGACTAAAAGTGACAGCTCAGTCCAGTTTAAGTGATAAACTGTGCATTTTGTCGTTGTAAAGGAGCAAACAAACCTTATCTTCCTCTGAATGGTCCTGGAAAGTCTGGGCATTGCAGAGCACAAAGTTTTGGGACAATTCAAGCCTGTGAGTGTGTGTGGGTCTCCCCTGCATATGGTAATTTGCTGACAGAGACCAGAGAGGGATGTTGTGTTGTGGCAGGCTGCTGGGTGGTGACCCAGGGCTGCACAGCACACAGGCACTCAGGAAATTCATGCTTGTCTGATGGCTGTTGGTGTCCAGGCTGTGAGCCACAGCAGCAGAGCATTCAAGGCATCCTGGGTTATGGGGCAGGCAGGGCAACAGCCCCTCACTAGCCTGAACCACACCTGAGAATGTGATAGAGACATGCACTGACCTTGGCGGGATTTGGGGGGGGACAGCAGTTGCCATAACAACCAGATTGAGATCTATACCTGCAGGCAGGAGGATCATGTGGCGAGGCTCCAATGAGCCCGTAATTGATGGATAACATAATTAGACTCTGGCCAGACAATCTACAGGCCAGTACATAGTTGCCTCCATGAGCGGGATGGGTTGAAGGGAGCATGTTCTGGCACTATGGCCTGCATCCACTTGTAATGGAATAGCTCCAGGGGCTGGGCTGAGAACGGTTGGGTTAACATTTGTGTTGCAACCGCTAACGCCGTTGTGCTGAGAGTGTTTGATTTCTAGCAGCTTTAGCAAAGGAAGCCTCAGTTTCTGGGAGTGGGCGAGGGGATGTGGAAATGCACCAAGAGGTCGGGCCCAAAGAGCTCAGTGTCTGCCCCACAGCTCCTGGCACACCCAGCACGCTACATCTCTACATCAGAGGGGACTGGTGTACCAGTACAAATGCAAATATTAGGGTGTCAGAGGTTGGGTTAGAACGCAGAATGGAAGGGCATATGGTAAAGGCGGGAGAGTTGCTGAGAAGGACCCCCAGCACTGAGAGACAGGGAGGATGGTATCTACTGTAACGGAGACTGGAGGGTTTGGGGGGCTGTGTGAAATGGGCTTGTGTCATCCTTTTTTCATCAACGTCCTTTAGCCTGAGGTTTATCCTATTGACTTCAGCTTTCAGTGTTCGGTCTGAAAGGCATCTTGAAGCTGGCAAACCTGCCTCAAAGTCAGACTCTGTAATGAAATTGCAACAGACATGTTTTCAGGTTTCCTCCCAAAGGAAGGTTTATCCACCAATAACTCTGTACACTTTTATTTTTATTTGATTTATTTCAGCTGCATGTGTACATAAAACTCATGAGGTATCATGATCTAGGGTATATGGCCAGGGCCAGCTCCAGACACCAGCTAAAGAAGCAGGTGCTTGGGGCGGCCAATACAAAGGGGCAGCATTTCCGGTTTTTCAGCAGAAGTTCGGCGGCGAGTCCCTCAGTCCCTCTCTTCCTCTTTGAGCTGCCGCCGAAGTGCTGCTTGGGGCAGCAGAAAACCTGGAGCCAGCCCTGAATATGGCATGAGAGGGGGGTTAGGAAACCTAGGTTTCTGCCACTGACTGGCTGTCAATTAGATACTCTTGGTGCTTTATTTTCCCCTTCTATAAAAGGGAAGGTGATATTTACCTGCATTTGTAAAGTGCTTTGAGTTCTACAGGTGAAAAGGGTTGTATTATTAAAAGGCACAGATAATTAAGTATACAGAAAACAGCACAAATTACATAAAATATATAGTGTATTTTCAAAATAGGCTCTAGATTATACACTAACTAATTAGCCTAGACCTTAAGACAACCAACTACAACACTGGGCCAGATCATATGCCCTAGATGCATGCACAGAGCTTTGTCTCCATAAACGGGGGTGCTGGAACAATTTTTATAGTGAGCATGCTGAGAGCCATTGAAGCAAATTGTAAACCCTGTATATAATAGAAACCACTTCAAGTTTGGGGGTGCTGCAGCACCCCCCGCAGACCTAGTTCCAGCACCTATGTCCATAAATGCATCTGCCTCTGGCTACTGTTTCCATGGAACTGTCTCACTGACTTTGACCCAACAGCAAGTTCTGTGGATGAAGGACTCTGAGCTTGGGGTGGGCCACCAGAGTGATGGGAAGATGACAGCTGGGAGGTAGCCAGAAGGTGCATAGAGTCAGGTAAGATCTCTCCCAGCTACCAACAGTAAATGGGTCAAAAAGTATAAACAGGCTTCATTAACTTTTGCATGGAGTCTCCTTTGTGCCAAAGAATCCCAGGGTAAGGAAGGATTCCAGGGGCTACCACGTCCATGGTGGTGCCTGGCAGTAGCACTCCAATGGAATCACTGTGCTTGGAAATGAAAAGCGAGGCAGGGAGATCTGGGGCCAGTATGGAGGCACATCATCTTGGAATGGCCATTCCTGTGTGTCTCCAATTTCCATGATCCCTGAGGACAGAGGCAGAACCCCCTATTCATCCCATGGAGAAGAAAATCCCAGCCCTATACAATGATGTCAGGAAAACTTAGTGAAGGGAACCCTCTTAAGTCCTTAGAATTCCAGATACCAGTGTTAAATTCCTTATCACAGAGGTAACTCTAATCCAAATTAATGCTGTGAATTTTTCCCCTCCCCATAAAAATTGTCTAAGTGCCTGGAGTTCAAACTGGGCATCTACCATCTATTTGTCAGAAGAAAGCTTCGAGGGCAGGTGTCTATTTATAGGCAAGGCAAAGCACAGAGAGATGCTTCAAGATCATTGTTTTCCTTTAATAAGCACTACCTAAGAAATGCAGTGGAAAAGTCAGTCTGATACAATTTGAGCTGCCCCAGAGTACAATTAATTAGTATGCCCTGGGGGGAACTACTGATGCTTTTCCACACTGAATAATGAATATGAGCAATTGGTTTCACTTTGTTCCCCAAATATTCTGGCAAACATGTTAAATATATCAGCTTGTATTTGGACTTGAATAAATGGCAGCAGTTGCTCAGTGCTTAATGTGCAGATAGCAAAAACCACGGAGGCTCAGTATTGTGGGGGTGAACTGAGAAAAGCATTAGTCAGACATGGCCTCACTAGCTTTGGACAGAAAAGATCCCATGGAGCATTAAATACAAAATCTGAGAGAACTGAAAGGAACTCAGAAAAAAGACAGCTATTTAAGAGAATTTCTCATTCATAAATGAGAGCTCATGGGCTGAAGCTGAATTTGAACTAGTGTGTAAATAATTCAGGCTGAATGTTTTTTTAGATGAATGGAAAAAATTGTCAGTGTCCTCAATAAAAGCCATTTGTGTAACCTTGCTCAAGAGGAAGCTGGATGCACTTTTGAAAAGGAAACAATACAAGGGTAAAAGCCTTTGAATGCCTTGGCACAGCATTTGCTAAGAATTCACTAGCAGACCACATCATCTTTAATGTTGCTGTGTTCCAAACACAGTGAAGATAAATAAAATGCAATATAGGCAGAAATGGCTGGACTATAAAATACAGTAACCATGGCAGACCTGTTATGCTAGCACTTGGCTTTTGATATGCAGACAAGGCAAATATAAGATATAAAGCTATAAGAAATTATTATGAAGAAGCTACCACTTGTATCAAGGTTGCAACCAGCTTCCTTTGTAAAAGATATTTCCTCTAAGGAACATTCTAAGGCCAGATGTGGAGCTCATTCCCATAGGAGGTGGTCAGTGAGTGATGTGTGTGTTGGAGGAGGGAGGTAGAGGGAAAATGAATAGAGGTTTCCTGTTAAACAAGAGAAGAGAAACCTGTAACATGCCTCAGCCAGGACATGGATAAAGACAGAAAAATTCTAATGGACTGGGGGACTCCAGTTATATGAAGAAGTTTGTAGTCTGTGCCACACAGTGCTGGAGCACTAACAGGAAACAGTATTTTGGTGTTTTACCAAGGGACCACATGACCAACAAGCCTCCTGCAGTGGCAGAATTGACAGCTCTGCCTGAAATTCCTTAGTAGCAGTCCAGAACCCAGTGGGCACCTTGAGAAAGATTGTATATGTTCCTAAGCCGCTGTACTACCGTTCTCAAGTTTTAATTCTTTGAGCACTAAACCAGACAAACATTATGTGATGTGACAGACAGGAAGAGGATTATCAGTACAGCACAAGCTATAAAGGGCCAAAAGATATTGCTTTTCCCTGACCTGAGTCCTCTCACGGACATGTCAGAAAGAGTTTGTCCCTCTCTGGTGTAGCTTAGCCTACTGGCTGTAAATAGGCTTCCAATGGCGCCCATGGAGTTAAGAGAGCATAGGGGTGCTTAAGCCATTACTCCCTTTCAAAGAGGTGGCTCATAAAGCCATTGATGTCAGGCAGGGATTCCCGCATGTCTGGGATTCTTCAGCTAGCTAGATCTATCCTGTTTGTGGCACCTCTGCCTGGTGGACTGTTGCGAAAGGGATCTGGCACAGCATAGTACAAGAGTGGAAAGAGTTGTACTTCCCCAACAATATGCCAGGTTATCTCTGAAGAAAAATCTACATCCAATTCAGCTAAACTCTGCCGGGAAAAAAATCTTTGCAGCTCTGTCAAGCTATTTTTAGTTCTCAGGAAAAAAAAGGACCAGTCATTGCCCCTTCAAAGAATGTTTATATCCCAGTTTTTTTTATTTACCAGGTTCCCTACTGTCGTTCAGTTGTGGCTGATTGGCTGCCTATTCTGAACTGGAGTTACGTTCTTTTTTTACTTTTATAATTGTTTTCATTCTATTTAGCTAGCATTGCACCTAGTGAAAGTACCTGGAAGCACAAGCACTGACTTTCAGCTTTCCCTGGGGGTGCTCCACCCCCACTCCACTCCAAGGCCCCACCCCCACTCCATCCCTTCTTCTGAGGACCCACCCTCGCTCTGCCTCTTCCCACCCCCTCTCTGCCCTCTTCCCTGAGGCTCTGTCCACCCCGCCTCCTCCCCAAGCATGCCTTGCCCTCGCTCCTCCTCTTCCCCCAGCTCCTCCCACTCCCTCCCAGCACCTCCTGCCGACCGCTGAACTGCTGATCGGCGGCAGGCGGGAGGCACTGGAGGGTGTGTGTGTGTGTGAGCTGATTGGTGGGTGCTGAGGACCCACTATTTTTTTCCCTGTGTGTGCTTCAGCTCCAGAGCACCCAGGGAGTTGGCACCTATGATTGGAAGAACTTTTTGTGGGTCACAATATTTAATGTTTAATTTCGATAATTCAGTCGCTGACCTGTTTCACTTCAGACAATAGGTTTCTTTCCGGACAAGAAAGTTTGTTAAATCTTACCAGTTAGTTATGTATACAAGATAGGGATTTGACCCAGTCTCAACTTTTGTGACTGGACTCTGTATCCCACTCTCTAACCCAGTGTAATATGTTGAGTTTCTTTTGCCTACAAGCAATAAAATGTATTTTGAAAAACCCTCAAACAAATCCCCAGGCTGCAAACTGTGGTGTCCCTAGACATGCAGCCCTTTTCAGACAGGGTTGAGGCCGGGGATGGAAAAATGAATAGAAAACCCTAGATAAGGCCAATATCACTAGTATATGCCTCTGAGGTAAAATTCACCAATGCCTACAGGGCTGGCACAAGGAAAGCTTATGTAGTGCCAAAGCCTTGTGTTGACCTCCTGGCCAAGGGTGAATGTCACCCATGTGAACATGTCAGCATTTCCCCCAAGCAGCTGAATGTGATTGACTAAATAAGTAATAGCTCATATCAATACATCATATGAAAGCACTCTTCTTTTAGCATAATTGGTATTTAACGCTCTCCTTAAATCACAGGTGCTATATCGATTATGTTGATTATCTGCTTTGTTAAGGAGGATTCATATTACTCAAGTGACTCATATAAACTGAACATATGAACTGTAGTTCAAAGAACAGGATTCCAATAATCAGGCAAAATCTGAGGTGTTATTTCCCACTTCAAGCCTTCTTTCATATTGTCTTTAACCACTGACATGTTATCTGTGATCCTTTCAGGAAATTTACTAATGTACTGGATACTGGAAAGCCCTGCTGAATTCCTAGTAAAATCCATAAGTATCTACAGCGTATGGCAAATAATTCTAAACATTAATGTTAGATGACAGCAAGAGGTGGTGATGGAATGTGACTGAGGTTTGGACATGATGCAAGTTTGAGGTCACAGTATCATGCGGATGAGTCTTGTCATTACGCTGAAATGTAACTAAAACTGCCATAGTGATACTGGTGCCGGAACAGTTTAGTGTGACAACGAGGTGACCAAAATCCAGAACGACTGCAATGCTAAAGGAAAGAAGCTGGGTTTTTCCTATCACCACTACATAACTAGGAAAGGGTCCAGCACCACTATTGTTCTAGAATCACATTCCTTTTGAGATGTCAGCCTGAAATTAGAATAGAGCTGTGCCGTATTTATGCAGAGATGGATTTAGTGTGGCAGAACGTAACTTTTGGACAGGAACATATCCAAGGATGTTTCTCTTGCTGCATTGGCTCTGATCAGGATTCACAGAATCATAGAATCATAGATATCAGGGTTGGAAGAGACCTCAGGAGGTCATCTAGTCCAACCCCCTGCTCAAAGCAGGACCAATCCCCAACTAAATCATCCCAGCCAGAGCTTCACCACCCTCCTAGTGAAAAAGGTTTTCCTAATATCCAACCTAAACCTACCCCACTGCAACTTGAGACCATTACTCCTTGTTCTGTCATCTGCTACCACTGAGAATAGTCTAGATCCATCCTCTTTGGAATCCACTTTCAGGTAGTTGAAAGCAGCTATCAAATCCCCTCTCATTCTTCTCTTCTGCAGACTAAATAATTCCAATTCCCTCAGCCTCTCCTCATAAGTCATGTGCTTCAGCTACCAATCATTTTTGTTGCCCTCCGCTGAACTTTTTCCAATTTTTCCACATCCTTCTTGTAGTGTGGGGCCTAAAACTGGACACAGTACTCCAGATGAGGCCTTACGAATGTTGAATAGAGGGGAATGATCATGTCCCTCGATCTGCTGGAAATGTTTCTACTTATACAGCCCAAAATGCCATTAGCCTTCTTGGCAACAAGGGCACACTTTTGACTCATATCCAGCTTCTCATCCACTGTAATCCTGAGGTCCTTTTCTGCAGAACTGCTACCTAGCCATTTGGTCCCTATTCTGTAGTAGTGCATGGGATTCTTCCACCCTAGGTGCAGGATTCTGCACTTGTCCTTGTTGAACCTCATCAGGTTTCTTTTGGCCCAATCCTCTAATTTGTCTAGCTCCCTCTATAGCCTATCCCTACCCTTCAGCATATCTACCACTCCTCCCAGTTTAGTGTCATCTGCAAACTTGCCGAGAGTGCAGTCCACACCATCCTCCAGATCATTAATGAAGATATTGAACAAAACCGGCCAACGACTGACCCTTGGGGCACGCTGCTTGATACTGGCTGCCAACTAGACATGGCGCCATTGATCACTATCCATTGAGCCTGATGATCTCGCCAGCTTTCTATCCAGCTTATAGTGCATTCATCCAGCCCATACTTCTTTAACTTGCTGGCAAGAATACTGTGGGAGACCATATCAAAAGCTTTGCTAAAGTCATATAAGGCAACGAATGGGTCTCCAGTTACAGCAAACTATTTTGTGCTTTTGCTTTCCACAGACACAGACAGCAAAGCTGTCACTGCCTCGGGAGAGGTGACAGCATGTGTATTTAGCCAGCCTCACTAATTTCTAAGATGTGTGGTAATAAAAGGTTTTATATTTTCCCCACATATAGGGAGCTTTTCTGATGACAGTTTCTCTACAGGCTTTACCAACTGTCATCTCAATTCCACAGTCATCTCAAAACAAGAAACTATCCTTCGTGGCTGGGCTCCTGCACCAATGCAGAGCCCCACTGCCTTTGATGAAGCTTTGTGTGGGAAGCCCTTTACTGAGGTCACTGGGGGTCTGCACAGGCCTGGGGGTCCAGTCAGTTCGAGTAGTTTGCAGGATCAGGGCCTGTATACATACACACATCACCACTGACATCCATTACATCTAGGGTGAAGGCAGGAAGGCAACCAGTGTACAGTATGCTATACAACAGTGAGGGAGGGGAATGGGCAAAGGGCACAGGGCAGAGGCCTGCTTTTCAGAAAAATGCCCAGGGATTCTAGTTTCCGTGTAAAGCAGATAGGATCACAATTTTTGAGGAGAGAGGCATAGTTCGGCATAGAATCAGATCTGAATCCTGTCTTCCAGCAAATTCTTTATCGAAAGGATATCCCCTACTTTAAAACATTAAAAAACAAGTGCAAAGGCCAACAAATGGGCTGTCCTGAGGCTCTAAGAAGTTCACCTTAAATTATGTTTTCAAGTGATTTCCAGCAATTACTTTACAGTATCAACTGCCATTTTTAATGCTGCATTAGTACATTTATTTATATTGTACTTTTAATACTAGATTCTCAACTACACCCAATACGGTTTGGGCAAAGTGAAGAAGAGAAGGAGCACAAAGGAGTCATTAGTGCAGAGACGACCCGGGCCTGCTGATAGTGGGGTGGGGGTGGGGGGGTGAAGATCCCTGATCCTGGGGCTGGTTTCATGCCGGTTTCTACTGTAGCTTAGTCTCTGGGCTGCTGTACATTAAGCAAGCTGCCAAAGACTCTCTGGGTGGTACCAGAGAACAGGGATTCTTCAGCTGCTACCCCATTTCATAAAGGTGGATCACAGAGCCATTTATGTCATACCATGGGAGTCATCAGCTTGCTTGATCCACTCAGTTTATGGCTCCTTTTCCTTGTGGACTCATGTCAAAGCTGTGACACAGCCTACCCCATCACTGGAACACTACTTCTACAACATGTACCAGTTTTTTTTCCAGGTTAAATGAAAGTAATAAGAGCAATTTAAGCCTTTCCCTCCTCTGCTTACTTAACTATTTTGGCCTAAACATATTCTGACAGGAAAATTAAAGATCAATTGTCAATAGAACTAACCGAGACAAACTGAATTATGCATTTGCTTTATAGCAGAGGCTCTCTCTCTCTACTAACAGTGCTACTTTTCTTCCAGCAGCACATGTGGTAGAATGCAAAACACTGCTCTGTCCCTTCATGGCACTTTATAGCTGGCAATACATATTTAGAGCACAGAGCACAGCTGATTTTATTTCTCTTACATGTCTGTGCCATATCTCCCTTCCTAAATTCCACCCTGACCAGGAGTCTGGATTGCCGACCAAGCTGAGTGGAAAGTTCATGCACTAATGAATGTAGCCCGACCTATAGATTATGTATTAATTATATTGTAAGCAGTGTCAGGATAAGCTCTACACTGACATCTGGTGGAAAGAATTTCAGAGAGTGTATTTGCATAGGCACGCCTACCCTATCCCAGACTGCCGAGCTGTGGGACTGCTTGGTGACAAATGACTCACCCTCAGTTGGGTGGTACTTGCTAGACAAGGGACATGGGTTCCAAAACCCAGAGAATTGAGAGAGGCTAGTGACAGGTATCTGTGTCTGGTGGTGCAGTCTCCTTGTGGAGCCAGAAGCACCAGTTCCACCTCCTCCTCTCTCCACTGTGGAATGTTAGAGTTGATTTTTTTTATTCCCTTAAGAATCTAGATACAGGTTACTGAGCTGAACTCACTTTGAGCTAATGGTGCACTAGCACTGGGGCTCCCGTACTATGAGCTGGAATCACTAAGAGCTGAAAATCACTAAAGAGCTGAAATTATGGAGCTGAGAGCACTGAGTACTGTGCTAACTAGTGGGGAGCCCAAAGCTATACTGTGGAACAGAGCCACTGGCGGAGTGGAGCAGTTTGTGGGGACGGCTGGAGCGGCTCACGGGACAGCTGGTGGAGCAGAGCGGCTGGCAGAGCGGAGTAGCTGTGAGACGGGTGGAGCGGCCCACAGAGCGATCAGAGCCGAGCAGTTTGCAGGGACAACTGGAGCAGCCCACAGTACAGCTGGTGGAGCAGAGCAGCTGGTGGAGCGAAGCAGTTTGTAAGGACGGCTGGAGGAGCAGAGTGGAGCGGCTGGTAAAGCGGAGCAGTTCGTGGAGAAGGTGGGAGCAGAACCCACGGAGAGGCAGGGCAGTTGGCCCCGGACCACGTAAGGTGCCCCTTTCTACACAGGCTGGGGGGGGGGGACCTCTGCAGATAGACTCTCGAACTTTGGGGCTGCACTGACCCAGGACAGAGACTTTTGGGATTGTGGGACTTTTGGGACTGTGGGTGATTTGGGGGTTGCTGGACTCAAGAGCCCAGGAAAGAGGACACAGCCCAATTTCCTGGGGTGGGTCTTTGCTCACGGTTTGGTCTATGAACTCTAGTTGAGGTGTTTTTCCCAATTTAGTGTTTGTTGTTTATCTCATGTATTAGACCTTTGCTGCTACACCAAGACTCTGTGCTTGCGAGAGGGGAAGCATTGCCTCTTTGAGGCGCCTAGGGGTGTGTGTAAGATTTTCCCAGGTCACTGGGTGGGGGCTCGAGCTGGTTTGGCATTGGGTTATTGAAACGGAACCCCTGGATACTGAACCCGGCCCTTGTTGCTGCCAACTCAGAGGGGCAGAAGGGTTACATATTGATTACTTAAGAATTCCGTTATCACAAGAGGGTTGACAGGATCCCAAGATCAGGCCTAGTATTATTGAAATGACTGTACAGTTGGGAACCCTGATGTGCACGGTTGCAACACTCACACTGTTGGAACCCTTCTATATTTACACTAGTTGATTAATACATTTAGCAAAGTCACAACCGCTCTAACTCAATCAGGTAGATAGAGATACTACAGCATGTACAGCTGCACAGCTCTACACTCACACCATCCCTTGCAGAGCAACCTAATATGTTAGCCATTATCTTCCTCATCACCATTACCTCCCTTCTCATCAACAGGGGCCATCATTCTGGCTCCTCCTAAGGGCTACATCTCTCTCTCCTCTTGCAGCCATGCTGGGATACAGCTTTTATAATAGCAGCAAAGAATCCTGTGGCACCTTATAGACTAACAGACGTTTTGGAGCATGAGCTTTCGTGGGTGAATACCCACTTCCTCAGATGCATGTAATGGAAATATCCAGGGGCAGGTATATATATGTGTGCTAGCAAGCAAGCTAGAGATAACGAGGTCAGTTCAATCAGGGAGGATGAGGCCCTGTTCTAGCAGTTGAGGTGTGAAAACCAAGAGAGGAGAAACTGGTTCTGTAATTGGCAAGCCATTCACAGTCTTTGTTCAATCCTGAGCTGATGGTGTCAAATTTGCAGATGAACTGAAGCTCAGCAGTTTCTCTTTGAAGTCTGGTCCTGAAGTTTTTTTGCTGCAGGATGGCCACCTTAAGGTCTGCTATAGTGTGGCCAGGGAGGTTGAAGTGCTCTCCTACAGGTTTTTGTATATTGCCATTCCTAATGTCTGATTTGTGTCCATTTATCCTTTTCCGTAGAGACTGTCCAGTTTGGCCGATGTACATAGCAGAGGGGCATTGCTGGCATATGATGGCGTATATTACATTGGTGGATGTGCAGGTGAATGAACCAGTGATGGTGTGGCTGATCTGGTTAGGTCCTGTGATGGTGTCGCTGGTGTAGATATGTGGGCAGAGTTGGCATCGAGGTTTGTTGCATGGATTGGTTCCTGAGCTAGAGTTATTATGGTGTGGTGTGCAGTTACTGGTGAGAATATGTTTCAGGTTGGCAGGTTGTCTGTGGGCAAGGATTGGCCTGCCACCCAAGGCCTGTGAAAGTGTGGGATCATTATCCAGGATGGGTTGTAGATCCTTGATGATGCGTTGGAGGGGTTTTAGCTGGGGGCTGTATGTGATGGCCAGTGGAGTCCTGTTGGTTTCTCTCTTGGGTTTGTCTTGCAGTAGGAGGCTTCTGGGTACACGTCTGGCTCTGTTGATCTGTTTCCTTATTTCCTCGTGCGGGTATTGTAGTTTTGAGAATGCTTGGTGGAGATCTTGTAGGTGTTGGTCTCTGTCTGAGGGGTTAGAGCAGATGCGGTTGTACCTCAGTGCTTGGCTGTAGACAATGGATCGTGTGATGTGCCCGGGATGGAAGCTGGAGGCATGAAGGTAGGCATAGCGGTCGGTGGGTTTTCGATATAGGGTGGTGTTAATGTGACCATCACTTATTTGCACCGTGGTGTCAAGAAAGTGGACCTCCCGTGTAGATTGGTCCAGGCTGAGGTTGATGGTGGGGTGGAAGCTGTTGAAATCATGGTGGAATTTTTCCAGAGTCTCCTTCCCATGGGTCCAGATGATGAAGATGTCATCAATGTAGCGTAGATAGAGAAGGGGTGTGAGTGGACGAGAGCTGAGGAAGCGTTGTTCCAGGTCGGCCATGAAGATAATGGAAGGGCTAGCATAACCTTAACTGCAATGGCACAGATGGTAATAAGATTCTTCGGAGGTTCAGTTTTATTCCTATGGCTTTTCTCCATGGGTGTCAGAGATAGAATCTCTTTATTCTAAGCATTTTATATTAGCTCCTTCAGGTTGTGTCATTCAAAAGGTAATAAGACCTCTTACAAATCACAATACACAGGAGAAAAGGAAAAAGTATCTTGTCTCCTTGAGATATCAATTACTTTTCAGAAAATGACAATGAAATATTCAAATAAGTTACCCACTGCTCCTTCTTATACCTTTAAATATATTCCCAGTTGAAAGATTTTGCAAAGACAGAGTTAAGGTTGAGACTATATTGCCCTTTAAAACAGCATTAAATATTATAGTTAATAAAAAATAAAGTACTATGAGTCACAGAAACTCAAAAAATTCACAGGTAAAGGTTCTACAAGTCTAACATTAAGTCTACATATAATCCTATAGTTTAGTGAGCCTCACTAGTTGCCACACCATATTTAAGTCTCCTCTGTTGAGAACATTAATTTCAATCAGTGTGGTCTTTAACTGTATGATGACATAACGTGCACAGCAGCAATCAAAAGGCTAGCCATATTTTAGGAACCATTAGGAAAGGGATAGAAAATAAGATAGAAAATATAGTGTTGCTATTTAAATCCATGGTGTATCCACACATTGAATATTGTAGCCAGTTCTGGTTGCCTCATCTCAACAGGGATATAATGGAACTGGAAAAGATTCAGTGAAGAACAGCAAAGACGATCAATGGTATGAAACAACTTCCATATGAGGAGAGACTAAAAGATTAGGGCTGTTCACCTTAGAAAAGAGATGACTGGGGGGACAGAGGATTATAAAATCATGAATGGGGTGGAAAAAAGTGAATAGAGAAGTGTTATTTACCCTTTCACACAATACAAAAACTAAGGGTCACCTGATGAAATTAAGAAGCAGCAGGTTTAATATAAACAAGACTAAGTATTTCTTCACACGATGCATGACTAACCTGTGAAACTTATTGCCATGGGAAGTTGTGATGGCCACAAGCATAACTGGGTTCAAAAAAGCACTAGATAAATTCATGGAGGATAGATCTATCAATAGCTATTACCCATAATGGTCAAGGATGCAACCCCATGCTTGAGGCAACCCTAAACCTTTGACTACCAGAAACTAAGTGTGGAAGCCAGAGATGGATTGTTTGAAATTGCCCTGTTCTGTACACTCACCTTGAAGGTGTGGTATGGACCAATGTCAAAGACAGGATACTGGGCAAGACATGATCCCACCCAGTATGACAGCTCTTATGTTCTTATATCCAGCACAACTCTTGCTGTTGGCCAATGAACTGATGCATCATGAACTGTACAGGCACACAGGAAGAAGAGATTACTTCTGGGGGAATTCTGCACCAAAAAGTTAAAAATTCTGCACATAGTATTTTAAAATTCTGCAAAAGTACACTATAGAACAGTGATTTTCAAACTGCAGGGCATGACCCAGTACTGGGTCACGGAATGGAAAGCACTGGTTTGCAGCGGCTCTGGTCTGCCTTGCCGACCGGGCCATTAAAAGTTCAGCTCCCTCCCCCTCCACCCAACCGTGTCTTTTATTTGCAAGCTGTGAACCTCATCAAGAGGGCTTTAAACTAGAAAGTTGGGGGAGATGGTTGGGAAATGTTCGGGAGATCTCCACGCCAGAACATAACCTGGAGAGGGAAGTAAACAAAGTGAGCGGGGATACCCTTGCGGCCCCAAGATTTGATCCAAGGAGGAATAGTGGAGTAGAAACCAGAGTAACGGGTGATGCTGGTGGCAGACAGTTTGTGCACAACGGGGGAAAGAATGTCACTGACACCAAACGCCGAAAATTAAAAGGTTTGTACACTAACGCGAGGAGCCTAGGTAACAAGATGGAGGAACTGGAGTTACTCATGCAGGAAGTGAAGCCGGATATTATAGGGATTACCGAAACCTGGTGGAATAGTACTCATGACTGGAGCACGGGTATTGAAGGCTATGTGCTGTTCAGAAAAGACAGGAAGAAAGGCAAAGGTGGGGGAGTAGCCTTGTACATCAATGATGAAATTAAATGTAGCGAAATAAGATGCGATGGAATGGATAAGACGGAGTCCGTCTGGGCAAAAATCACGCTGGGTAAAAAAGCAACTAGAGCTTCCCCTGAGATAGTGCTTGGGGTGTGCTACAGACCGCCGGGATCGGATTGGGATATGGATAGAGACCTCTTTAATGTCTTTAGTGAAGTAAACACAAAGGGAAGATGTGTGATTATGGGGGACTTCAACTTCCCGGATATAGACTGGAGGACAAGTACTTGCACGAATAATAGGGGTCAGATTTTTCTGGATGTGATTGCGGATGGATTTCTTCATCAAGTAGTTGAAGCACCTACTAGAGGGGATGCCATTTTAGACTTGGTGTTGGTGAGCAGTGAGGACCTTGTAGAAGAAATGGTGGTAGGGGACAACCTTGGTTCGAGTGATCATGAGCTGATTCAGTTCAAACTAGATGGAAGGATAAACAAATGTAGATCTGCGATTAGGGTTTTTGACTTCTCGAGGGCTAATTTTAAAGAGTTAAGGAAATTAGTTAGGGAAGTGGATTGGACGGAGGAATTAGTGGATTTAAATGTGGAGGAGGCCTGGAATTACTTTAAGTCGCAGCTGCGGAGACTGTCGGAAGCCTGCATCCCGAGAAAGGGGAAAAGAACCATGGGCAGGAGTTGCAGGCCAAACTGGATGAGCAAGCAACTCAGAGAGGGGATTAGACAAAAGCGGAAAGCTTACAGGGAGTGGAAGGAAGGCAGGATCAGTAAAGAAAGCTACCTTGCTGAGGTCAGAACATGTAGGGATAAGGTGAGGAAGGCTAAAAGCCGCATTGAACTGGAACTTGCAAAGGGAATCAAAACCAATAGTAAAAGGTTCTACAGCCACATAAATAAGAAGAAAACAAAGAAAGAAGAAGTGGGGCCGCTATACACTGAGGATGGAATGGAGGTTAAGGATAACCTAGGCATGGCCCAACATCTAAACAAGTACTTTGCCTCGGTTTTTAATAAGACTAGTGAGGAACCTTGCGATGATGGAGGGATGATAAACGGGAATGTGGATATGGAAGTGGATATTACTGCAACTGAGGTAGAGGCCGTACTTGAACAGCTCGATGGGTCGAAGTCGGAGGGCCCGGACAATCTCCACCCGAGGATATTAAAGGAACTGGCGCGTGAAATTGCGAGCCCGTTAGCGAGAATTTTTAAGCGATCGATAATCTCGGGGGTTGTGCCGTATGACTGGAGGATTGCTAATGTAGTTCCTATTTTTAAGAAAGGGAAAAAGAGTGATCCGGGTAATTATAGGCCTGTTAGCTTGACGTCTGTAGTATGTAAGGTCTTGGAAAAAATTTTAAGAGAGAAAGTAGTTAAGGACATAGAGGTCAATGGTAATTGTGACAAATTGCAACACGGATTTACTAAAGGTAGATCGTGCCAAACCAATCTGATCTCCTTCTTTGAGAAGGTGACGGATTACTTAGATAAAGGAAATGCGGTAGATATAATTTACCTAGATTTCAGTAAGGCGTTCGACACGGTTCCGCACGGGGAGCTGTTAGTTAAATTGGAAAAGCTGGGAGTGAATATGAAAGTTGTAAGGTGGATAAGGAACTGGTTAAAGGGGAGACTCCAGAGGGTCGTATTGAAAGGTGAACTGTCGGACTGGAAGGAGGTCACCAGTGGAGTCCCTCAAGGATCGGTTTTGGGACCGATCTTATTTAACCTTTTTATTACTGACCTTGGCACAAAGAGCGGGAATGTGCTAATAAAGTTCGCGGATGACACGAAGCTGGGGGGTATTGCTAACACGGAGAAGGACAGGGATGCTATTCAAGAAGATCTGAACCACCTTGTAAACTGGAGTAATAAAAATAGGATGAAATACAATAGTGAGAAGTGCAAGGTCATGCATTTAGGAACTAATAATAAGAATTTTGGATATACGTTGGGGGCGCATCAGTTGGAAGCGACGGAAGAAGAGAAGGACCTTGGGGTACTGGTTGATAGCAGGATGACTATGAGTCGCCAATGTGATACGGCTGTTAAAAAAGCAAATGCGATTTTGGGATGCATCAGGCGGGGTATTTCCTGCAAGGATAAGGAGGTGTTAGTACCGTTGTATACGGCGTTGGTGAGACCCCATCTGGAATACTGTGTGCAGTTCTGGTGTCCCATGTTCAAGAAGGATGAATTCAAACTGGAACAGGTTCAGAGACGGGCTACGAGGATGATCCGAGGAATGGAAAAACTGCCTTATGAAAGGAGACTCAAAGAGCTTGGCTTGTTTAGCCTGGCCAAAAGAAGGCTGAGGGGGGATATGCTCGCCCTATATAAATATATCAAGGGGGTTAACGTTAGGGAGGGAGAGGAATTATTTAAGTTTAGTACTAATGTAACCACGAGGACGAATGGGTATAAACTGGATATTAGGAAGTTTAGGCTTGAAATTAGACGAAGGTTTCTGACCATTAGGGGAGTGAAGTTCTGGAATAGCCTTCCGAGGGAAGTAGTAGGGGCAAAAGACTTTCCTGGCTTTAAGACAAAGCTTGATAAGTATATGGAGGGGATGTTATGATAGGATCGTTAATTTGGGCAATTGATCTTGAATTACCACCAGACAGGTCTGCTCAATGGTCTGCGGGGAGATGTTGCATGCGATGGGTACTGAGTTGCTGCGGAGAACTCCTTCTTGGGTGCTGGCTGGTGACTCTTGCCAACATGCTCAGGGTTTAGCTGATCGCCATATTTGGGGTCGGGAAGGAATTTTCCTCCAGGGCGGATTGGCAGGTGCCCTGGAGGTTTTTCGCCTTCCCCTGCAGCGTGGGGCACGGGTCGCTTGCTGGTGGTGTCTCTGCAGCTTGAGGTCTTCAAACCATTTTTGAGGATTTCAAAAACTCAATCCTGGGATAGGGGTTGTATAAAATTGGATGGGTGGGGTTCTGTGGCCTGCCTTGTGCAGGAGGTCAGACTAGATGATCAGATTGGTCCCTTCTGACCTATGAGTCTATGAGTCTATGAGAACTGGACTCTGAGGGACTGGGTCCAGCAGCTCATAGTGGTGGCCAGAAGCTTTGCAGCACATTTCTGCAAGAGAAAAAGGAAATTCTACACAGAACACTAATTCTGAGCAAATTTTGCATCATGCAATGGTGCAGAATTCCCAAAGGAATAAGAGATGCGTTTGGTGTAGTGCAGCCTGCTCCAGTTATGTGATGTGTCTTGCTGCCTGGCCTGAACTGGGTAAATTGGCATTTGAGTGCTCCATGAGGTGCACTGAGCTGCCACAAAGGGAAAGCAAACATGCCAGCTCTGTGTAGATGCCCTTACTCGGGGGTGAATGAGACACATCCTTATTCCAACTTGGCCAATTAAACTACATTTTTTAACAAAAACAACAAAAATTCTCCTTTAGGCAGAGAATAGAATCAAGGATATTTATATAGAAAAGAACTTTCCCCAGTAAGTTAGTGTTGCGTGTGCGCACACACACTCGCACTTGTGCTTTCTGAAGCAGTACATTTCATCTGAAAGACAGTGAGTCAGGACAGTACTCCTAACAGAATGATGGGGTATTGGTTCATGCAGACTCAGAGGAAAGTGTTCTTGCAGCACCTGAGTTTTCATCAGAAATCTCTGAAACTACTAGCCAGTCCAGATTCTCCTCACAACTCAAAGTGATATGAATTAATACTGAGTTTGACTTTAAATCTGTATTGTATGCACTTGGTTGTGACAAAACAAAAATCCAGAACAAAGCACTTCACTGTACACACTTCTCACTTCTTCCCCTGGTGAGATGATGAAAAAACAAACACGTGATACGTTAGTCACTTTGCTTAATACACGACAAGAAGGCACTCAGATACTATTGTGAGCAAACAGGAAAGTAAAGCCTACACCAATTTCTGCATTCTGGAAAAAATCAAGGAATTCTTCCAGCAATTCCCTTTATAAGTGAGTGCTGTATTTTGTAACTTTACAGAAGTTCAAATATAGCCAGTGTAGGTAGCACAATGCAGCAAGTCTGCAGGATGCCATGGAGAGTGTGAGGAGCTCTCTGAGTACCATGTATTTTCTATGAAACTAGACTTATTTAACAGGTGTTAATGAGTAAGGAAATAACTGGAAAGCAGTATTAGTACTGATGATGTTGACAAGGAAAATATTCATACTGAACATTGTGCCTTTGCTAATGAGGAAAAATAGAGTGTGATTAGATGGAACAATTGCTTTAATCTGGCTATCACATTCGGTTCCTTTCACAAAATACTTGTCAAACTGCTTTCTAACAAATATATGACTGGAGATTAATTATTCAAAAATAAAATAATACAAAGTCTCCTGGCTTCTGTTGTGCATGTAGCAATATCCTTTTTATCCTTTCCCCTCATCCTTTTCTTCAACTGCAAATCTGGTGCTGACAGGTCCCCTCAACCCCCCATCCTGCACCCCATGGTAATCATATTAATTTGTGGGAGGGAAATCTCAGACAGTAAATGAGGTTTTTAATCAATCAATCTGAGACCAGCAATGCAACTGAGGTATTTTATTATTTTATTTAATCACTACTTAAATGTTTTGGCCAAAATGTCATACTCTTATATCCTCAACTACCTTTACAGGTATTAACCAAACAAAGCTTCTGGCTAGTTAAAGAACAGATAACACGTGCAAAAGCATTTTGTAGCTTATAACTCAAATTCTGCATTTAAATTATTTCTGTGAAAACCAAGACCACTAAAAAGAACAGTGCAGATCCATTTTGACAGTGCTACATGTTTACAATAGCCTTTTAGGACCTTGTGTTCCCACAGGGTCAGGTGCCTTGGAATGCAGGAAATAGTAGCAATTTACTATGAAACTTTCCTGAAAAGTTCAAGCAGTAGGTAAATTTCCCATTTGTCATGTTGCCATAGTGAATTACTCCTAAAAAAGAGAGTATGTTAAAGATCTGAAGAAGGTCTGCAAAAAGAAAAGAATGTGGGAGAAGTCAATGGGAAATAAAGTCGTATGTAACCAAGGTACCGACTGTGAGTCATCCCTCTCACTAGACCCAAACAAATCTTGCTGCTTCTTGTACAGCATCATTAAGATCAGGCCTTTCCTCTCTGTACTAACAGCTTAAAGTCTCATCCTCATCCCTTAGTATTTTTGTTTTCACAACTTTCTTCTTCCTCTCTCTTTTGGAAAAAATCCCATCTTGCCCCACTTCATGCCATTTAAAATGCTGCTGCCAACATTATCTTCCTGCTTTGGCACTTGGATCACATCACCTCCTCCCCCTTTTTGCATCCCCACTGCCCTCCTCTTCTCTACCACTTGAAACACAAACTACTTGCCTTCACTCTTAAGGCCCTTCCTGGACTATCCCTCCATCCCTATCATTTCTTGTATAGAATCAAGATGTAGACTTCCACGTCTGATCAGCCAACAATACCACCCTGGATTGTGGTTTTGTCAAATTTTTGGGCAAGCACCATCATGATTCTTTCTATGTTGTCCCTTGTGCATGGAATTTGCTCCCTGTAAAAGTCCCCAAGGCCACCACATCCTTCTCCTTTCAATCTCTTCTTAAAACTCACCCTATGCAGTGATGCTACAAAACACTTGACAGCGGCTCAGTGGGTGGTGTGCTGTGGCATCAGGGGCTATTTCACTGTACAGAACTGTCATTGTTCATTTTTGCTCCCACCTAAATCTATTTGTTATACCCACCTGATATCATTCAGCTTTAAATTTAGACTGTAAATTCTTTTGGGCAGCAATCATCTATTTGTTAGATGTCTGTACAGAGCCCAACACAATGGAGCCATGGCCTCATGGTATCATAATACAAACAACAATACACTTATCTTCCTGCAATATGTAGGATTCCCTGAAAACACAACACTTAAAAACAAATCTATGTCACATGTTACCACTGCTTTTGGAAATATATGCATTTTTACTGTTATGTAAAAAAAAGGCATATGAACACATTTGTGTGTTTCCAGCCCATTTGCAAACAGCAGGAGGATGGGGGACTCCTGTCAGATAGGCTTGGAAATGATTGATGTCCTGGCCCTCAAATCTATATTATACATAAAAAGAGCCCAAGTTACATGTGAATAAGCTCAGTGTTACCTAGGGTTGCCAGGTGTCTGGTTTTTCACCGGAACGCCCAGCCGAAAAGGGACACTGACAGCAAGTCTGGTTGGTGGCGCAGAGGAGCTAAGGTAGGCTCCCTGCCTGCCCTGGCTCTGCGCAGCTCCCAAAAGTGTCCGGCATGTTCGGCTTCTAGGTGGCCACAGGGGCTCCATGTGCTGCTTCCGCCCTGAGTGCCAGCTCCACAGCTCCCATTGGCCAGGAACTGTGGCACCACCAATGTAAAAAGAAGTGAAGAAAATTTATGCTATCTGATCTTATGGGAGCTGATCAAGTCCTTGTATAACAACTAACACAAACTCACTCATTTTGCACTCAAGTGCAAACACTCCTTCTTCTGCCAAAACAAAAAACAAAAATCTCCATGCAAAAAAATATGAATCAAAAATGTTCTGAAAGCCTTTTGTTGTTCCTTAAATATGTAGTTTATTCTTTGACGCCTCCTGGAAAGACTGGTACCTAACACTGTATGTGGACAGCTGTTCGTGACACAACTATGCAGTAGCTTTTATTAATTCAAATAACTGTCTAAACATCTTTCAATTTTGTTTTCAGCATGAGCAGCCTAAATTTAATGCATAAACTTGCTCTCAATTTTTTCAAACAATTATTTTACCTTTAGTAACATCTCTATATCACAATTATGTTCTCTCTATATACTGTTTCAGAAACAGACATTCTTATTCTAAGCATATTACACCATCCATCCACCCATCCCTCCTTTTTACAGCCCTGGGATTTAAATCCCAGATTTGACAGGTAACTCAGTCTTGTTGCTAAGCAGCTAGTTGGTCCACATGTAACTGCAATAATGGAAATTCTCACAGCTGCAAAAGTGGAAAGCTCTTGTCTGTAAAAAGCAGATGTTTATAAATCAGTTTGAAACTCAGTAAGTGGCAATATTAGATTAGCAAAATTCTTTCCAACCAAAATTCAATCTTTAATCCTCAGTCATCCAACCTGACACTCTGCTACCTATAAAATCTAGAGAACTAGGAAAAGGAGACAATAATCAGCATTTAATTATGGCAATTGTAACCCATTCATCACTGTAGTAACTAGGCCCCCATATGGTTGCCAGTAAAGTAGATCATCTTCCATCATATTTAGTAGCTGTGTGATGCTGGCAAACCAGGTACTAGCTCTTGCCAAGACTACAGGTGTTAGCTGAAAACTGACAAACTCATAACTGGTGACCAGTCCAGTTCACCTGTATGTTAGTTTTGCTCAAAACAGGTATTAGTTTTATAAGACTGTTTTTAGTGTTTCGCTCTATGACATTCTTATAAATTGCTGCCCACATTAATCCCAGTTGTAACGTCTGTATTCCAGGCTATAAGAAAATATGTAAATTTGAATTAATAACTTTGAAAATGTTTGCTCTGAACTTGTGCACTGAGGCATGAGACTCCACCCGACCCCCACCCATCCAGAAGGACTATCAAAATTTAAGTGGGCCACTATAAGAAAAAGCTTTGTTAGTTGCCCATCCACCCACGGAGAAGTATGAGCAGAAGGCTTTGTCCCATTGCTATGAATGCTGGAAGACGGAAATAAAAATAGTTGATGTGGAGATTTTTCATCTCTTTGCTATTTGAACTCTCACAGGGTCAGAGAAACCAAACTGAAGCCAGAGATCCCCAGGGGTTACCTCCTGAGTACACCCTGAAAGACACTTTGGGACAGATCACTACAACTGTCACTCTTAGAATCTAGATGGTAACTCATTTGTGTGTATATGTTTGCTTGTTTTAACCTGTAAATAACATTCTTTTCTTTCTCATAGTTAATAAACCTTTAGGTAGTTTATGATAGGACAGGCATGGTCTTTGGTTTAAGTTGTAGGAAACCAATTGATCGTGGGTAAGTGATGGTTTCTTGGGATTGGAAGCAACCTGAATATGGTGTGATTTTTTGGTGTAAGTGACCGTTTATCATGGGGTGGCAAGATAGACTGGAGAGTCTAAGGGGACTGTCTTAGACTCCATGGTAAGACTGTTATATTGATCCAGGAGTTCACATTTGTTCCCGCCTTGGTGAAATCTAATTATAGAACACTGGGGTTTCTGCCCTGTTTTTGACTAAGTCTGTCCTAAGGTAGGCACTCATGGTCATGCTTGTGAGCCACTTAGGGTGACCAGATAGTAAGTGTGAAAAATCGGGACGGGGATGGGGGGTAATAGGAGCCTATATAGGAAAAAGCCCCAAATATCAGGACTGTTCCTATAAAATCGGCACATCTGGTCACCTTAGAGCCACTCCAGCCAGCCTGACAGGATGACATTTTGGCCTCATTGAAGTCAATAGCAGAACTCCCATTTGACTTCAATAGGACCAGGTTTTCAGCTAATGTCTTTTTTTAATGACAGTATATATTTAAACAAGCATCAAAACGTGTGTGTGTGTTAACTCAGAGCCATCAAAACTTGTGCATGTATATATGAACCCAGAGCCAACTGTTTTGTCACTGCACCTCTGTTTACAGTCAGAGATCTCTGTTTCAGCCCATACTATGATAGTTTCAGTTGCACCATGCAGCAGATAGACTGGTGAATTATATCTGAAGCTCCTATATATAGTGTCTTATTTTTAAGGCATCCAGAAGGATCCAAAAGTCCTCTAATGGTTTTGAATGATCCAAGTCAGAGCGGAAGGATATGACTTCAAGAGACTACTCACAAGCTTAAAGTAAAGCACATGCTTAAGCGCTGGTTTGGCAGGAGACAGAGTTCAGCATCTTAGAGGACTGTGCCCAAGTTCAGCATTGTTGACTTTAGCCCCAATTCTGCATTTTTCGCACACCCAAAAGTCACTGTGTTTGGGGTGTTCAAAACAATGCAGAAGCACACTCTGTGTTACGGAAACATTCTACACGAGTCAAATTCATACCCGATGTGACTCTACAGACTTATGCCAGAGATTAATTTGGCCTCTTTTGTATACCCCTGTGCTGTCTGGGCCTAAGGCACTATATAAAGCAAATGTGGATTTATTTTTCATGTTTAATGTTACTGCTTTTGATGCAGGAAGTAAGCTGTACAAGGATCACTTCTAGTGCCCTGTTAAATGGCATGCTTTGAAGCAAACAGTACATCAGCTACAAAAGACTAAGCTAGCATCTTGCATGGCTGTTTAGGTTAAAAATGATATTTTCATTGCTGCTGTTCAGTGTATCAGCATGGTGTGGTGGAGGCTACATTTGTTTTTAAAATCTCTCTGCAGCTCAAAATAATCCTTTAACAGGACAGTCTCAGAAGATAGATGAGATTCCTCCTAGAAGCAGCCCCTCTAGGTCAGTGTTGAGGCACACAGGGGAGGCAGAGTGGAGACAAACAAACAGTGTGGTCCAGGGGATAAGGCACTAGACTGCAACACATGGGACTAGGGTGACCAGAGAGAAAGTGTGAAAAATTGGGACGGCCGTGGGGGGTACTAGGCTCCTGTAAAAGAAAAAGCCCTGAATACTGGGACTGTCCCTATAAAATCAGGACATCTGGTCACCCAACCTGGATGCTATTCCTTACTCTGCCACTGCCCTGCTGTGTGATTTTAGGTAAGTCATTTCAGCTCTGTTTCCCTGCCCATCTTTTGAGTATAAGTTACCTGAGACAAGGACTAATTTCCATTAGCCAGGAGGATTAGATGCTCTCTCTTGTGACAAACAAGTCAATTGAAGTGGTAGGGTAAGAACCCAGGAGTGCTAATTCCTAGTTTTTCGCTCTTTACACCATATCATGAATTTATAATGCACTATTAGCAACATGAAAGTAAAGTATGTCAAAGGCCATGCTGTTCCAGGCCCAGACCAACACACACACACATTCACTTTGTTCATTATTACTTTAAAAATACAGAACCAGTTGTCTTCAAACTTCGCTAGAACCTCTTATCTCAAAGAGATCTTCCATATAAAAGGGGTTTGAAATGTCTAGCTTAATTATCAGAACATAATATTTCTGATCAGAACTTGTAGGCAACTTGTACTGTTTTATTCTTGAAAAACAGACTACATGAACAGTTTTTGCTCAGACTCTTCAGACAGTCACCACTGAACTAAGACTGCATAGAAAATTTCAAACTAGAAGAAATTATTTTTCATAGATTAAGGCCAGAAAAAACTATTATGATCTAGTCTGACCTTGTGCATAACACAGGCGATGAAACTTCACCCAGAAATTCCTACATCATGTCCATAATTTCTGTTGGGGTGATAGCTACAGCATATTTTGTTAACTTGGGAAAAAAAGAGTCTAGAAGTAGAAATTCAACTTCACCTAATACACCCAGACTACATGTACACATACGTACATATATACACACACACATTGATTTTACTGTGTTTATATTTCAACAGTAGTGGTGTAGTTTACTTTACAGGAACAGCATCACAAAAAATAAATAAAAAATAGTTCCACCTGAAAACTGTACCCGCTTTGGTTACATGTAATATCAGAGCTTTCCAAAACTGACAAATTAGAAAATTTCTCTCTATTTTCTGCCATTTACCTTGCATATTTGACAGCCCTTCACACACAACTGGGTTTGCTGTTCTGTTAATGGTCAGTTGCACTTCCTGTCTCATGCATCAGCATGACATCTCTCATGTACTGCTCTGAGAGGGAATGCTTGTGCACACCCATGCCCAGTCCCTGAGGAAGGCTGTTTACTACTAATCATAAACCAGAGAGGTTGCAGTACCTAGCACACAGGGGCTCTCTAGGATTTACTGTACTAGAAATCATTTTTAAAAAATAATTTAGTCTGCAGTGTTGTCCACATGGAACCAGGGCCAGTACAACCCATTAGGTGACCTAGGTGGTCGCCTAGGGTGCTAGCATTTGGGGGGCGGCATTTCGGGTCCTTCAGCAGTGACTGGATCTTCGGCCGCTCCAGTCATTGGCGGCATTTAGGCGGAGAGACCTGGGGCAAGAGGGCACGGGGAGGGCCACCTGCAGGAGTAAGGGGGGACGCGGCAGGCAGGAGAACGGCTCCCCGCCCCAGCTCACCTCTGCTCCACCTCCTCCCCTGAGCATGCTGCCCTGCTCTGCTTCTCTCCCTCCCAGGCTTGCAGCACCAAACAGCTAATTGGGAGGGATAGCTCAGTGGTTTGAGCATTAGCCTACTAAACCCAGGGTTATGAGTTCAATCCTTGAGGGGGCCATTAAGGGAACTGGGGTAAAAATCTGGGGATTGGTCCTGCTTAGAGCAGGGGGTTGGACTAGATGACCTCCTGAGGGTCCCTTCCAACCCTAATAGTCTATGATTCTAAGTGGAGCAGCGACAGCGTGCTCGGGGAGGAGGCAGAGCAGAGGTAAGCTGGAGTGGGGAGCTGCTGCATGGCTCCTTGGGCCAGGGGGAGCTGCCATGGGTGGGCACCTCAGGGTGGAGGGAGGGACCTGCTGCAGGGGGTGCCTCAGGTGGAGAGGGGATGGGAAGCTGCCATACGGCTCTGGGGGCCCAAGGTAGAAGTTTTGCTTAGGGTGCAAAACATCCTTGCACCCGCCCTGCATGTGACATTTCAGGAGCACCAAATCCATTCATCAAATGTTTACATAGACTTGCTTATTTGCACAGTGCTGAACACTAACAAGTTTTTACTTAATTCAACACCAGATTACTGCAAAAGGGTTGAAATAATAGATTTTTCTATTCCCAGTGTTTTGTGGCAGGTTTTTTTTATTATGATTAGACAAAATTAATTTGTGATTTTTTTCTTTTTAAATTTAATGTTTGGTCAGCTTTAGTTGCTCATTCTCTAGATTTGTTTCCATCAGCCACAGCACCGAATCACCTAGGAATGTTTCATTTTGGTAGCAATCAATGTGACGATTAAGCAAACATTTCTAGCTCCAATTCTCTACCAGAGTAAATAAGTGCTGGCGCACTGACTTCAATGGAGTTTCACTCCTTTGCATTGCACCATTGTCCCATTATCTGGATGCCCAGAAGTGTAATGTTACAATTGAACCACATCCTTTCCCAGTTCTAGCTCCCAAAGGACAAATAAAAATAAATATTATTTTACATGAAAAAATCTGTTTTAAAACTGTCTGCATTTTTAAGGATTGTGTAAGAGATGATCAGTTACACTGCAGCCTCTAACAACTAGAAAATAAAATGTTTAGCATTTACATAGTGTTTTTCATCTTAAAGTGCTGCACAAACATTAAGTAATCAAGCTTCACAATAACAAAGTGAGGAATGTAAGGAAGCATTATTTTGACTATGTATTGTAATTATATTGTCTTATTAAGAATTTCCTGGTTTGTGCCTTGTAAAGTAATTATTGTAATTATCATAAAAGCTTATAAAATGTCACAGGGTTTTTTGTTTGTTTTGTTTTTTTTGTTTTTGTTTTTGTTTTTTTACTATAAATCAACATTAAGCCAAGGAACTAATTTATAGCCTACTGTAGGGATACATTTTTTTCCATATATCTCTACTTCTATTTTCTCCTCTTGTCTACTTGAGTAAAGTCCATTTAACCATTTTGGGCTTGACCTTAAGTCAACGGGCAATTTGGCCACCAACATTAATGGGAACAAGACTGGGCCCTTTATTTTAGCAAACAAATTCAGGAATAAATGGTAAATGTGGAGTTGCCTCAACAGTCTTTACTGGATGTTTGCAAAGTGCTATTATGAGACTTTTGAATGAAATGTCCTAGATAGGTTCAAAGCAAAACCATTAAGACATGATTGCTTGTGTATCCTTTCACTGGGAAAATAGAGTCTGTAACCTATTTTACTTTCAGTAATCATAAAACCTGTATGTTCAGGTGCTATGGTCTATATAGGTAACTGGATAGAAGTGTTGCAGAATGCTGAATTTCAACTGACCTCTTCTAGATCATCAGAAATGCGGCCAGAAAAGGCTAGGCTACATCACTGAAAAATCTTGGAGAGTGAGGAAGATGATAATTTGATTAGCCCTTAGGAGGGACTTCCTTATATATCTGTGATTGACCGAAGGTTAACTCTGAAAAGGGTCCCAGTTAGTTTTCCTTAGCTATAGGGATGGCAGTAGTGGGCTAAATCCTAAAAAATTAAGGGTTTAAAACGTAGGAATATGAAACACCTTAGGGCTTTGACAAGCATACTGTGGCATAGATGCTGGAACTAGGGATGCTGGGGGTGCTGGCTTGAAGTGGTTTCCATCATATACAGGATTTACAGTTTGGTTCTTTGGCTCTCAGCACACCCCCCCCCATACAAATTGTTCCAGCACCCCTGCACTGTGGATTCCAGAGGAGACAAGGAAAAGACTGAACGTTAAGTGAATTCCACTGGCCTCATTCTCCTCTCACACTGTAGTAAATCTCAAGTCCAGGAAGTTACACTGGTGCATAACCGACAGAAGGGAGAGAAGCATCATGCCCTATATTTGGATTTACTGAGCTATCTGAACTGCTAGTAGATCCTAACAAAACACACAAGTAATCTGCCTTCCAGGCACATCCAAAATACCAACTGTTTTTTCTGACTCCCTGAAAATGACTGCCTTGAATGGTGCCGTGCTTTCTTATATTATTCTCTATCACAGCCATAAGCTTATAATTTCCAGCTAGTCAGCTGCTAAATTGTTGTGGCATTAAGACCATCCAAAGTTGTTTAATAAACAGAGCTTCATCTATCCCCACGGGGCTCTAATGTACCTTAATATGGGCTTTTTTTCAAGAGGGGGGAAACTATCTTTCTTCTCCCTCTCTCCCACTTGAATCTTTATTATATTCTTAAACTTCTCCACAACAAACTGGTAGATTACAGGGCTTGGAGTTACCTAAGCAAATCCACTTTTACTATTACGATTGTTTATATTATAGTAATGCCAAGGAGTTTACAATGTGAATAAACAAGACAGACATAGAATGGGAAGAGAACAGTGAAGAGACTTGCCTAAGGTCACACAGCAGGACAGTGGCAGAGCCAGGAACACAACATAACTCAACTGACTCCTCGTCTAGTGCTCTGCCCACTGGCCAGGCTGCCTCTCTAAATGTTATCTTCTGAAAGTTCCTTAATTCCTGAACACTACAACCACAGATGGACATGGTGCTTTAACAGCACTGGAAAAGGAAAGAGGCACCAAGTGCCATCAACAGTGGTCTTCCATACTAGACAGCATTTCTCCAGTGGGTACCAGCAATAACATGCTGCTGGTTGTAGATATTTTGAGTGGCATTGACCTGATGGTGCTAGAAAAGGCTCTGACAGCAGATATGGGAGTATAATTTATGAACAAGAAAACCCTGCAGAGCCTGTGAGAATGGAACCCGATTGGCATGCCCGTTCCTGTTTCTCCTACCCCAGTTGTTACAGTACTCACCTGAGATGCGGTGACCTGGGTTCAATTCCTTCCTCCACTGATGTGGAGAAAGGATCTGAACAAGGATCTTCCAATTCTCAGGAAGCCAATGGGATATTCTGGGGTGGATCTGTCCAAGTAAGTTACAGTAGCTCCTGGGGCTGCCCTGTGGGCTGTAGTGCTGCTTGGACTTTGCAGAGTGGCCCCACTATGACATGTCCCTCCCACACCCAGCCCCACCTCTGGAATGCCCCCATGCCAGGGCGTCAGAGGGGATCCATAAAAAGCAGCCTCATGGCTGTCCTCCTCAGTTCCTGACCCCTGGAAATACTCCCCTCAGCAGACACAGGGATTTTAGAATACTTTTAAACCGTTCCAGTCTTTTACCTGGCATAAAAGGGCCAGAGCAGAGGTGAGGATCTCACCCCCTTATTGCAAACTTTCATTCACTTGAGTACTCCTTATTTCCATGAGACATTTGCATTGAAATCGGTGATCCTTACAGGATGAAGCCCTTCGTTTCTTTCTCCAACTCACAATACTGTAAGTAGAATAATGACATTCTACCAAGCTGGAATCTGAAACGCAGCACAAGATACTCTTGCAGTGTCTGATGTGTGGGTGCATAAACCCAAAATGGGTGAAACTGAAGAAAAAGACTGGGAGGAGCCATTCCATGAAAACAAAGAACAATGGCTCAAGTATAGAAAACTGAAACACATAACTTGCCAAAGTGAAAGACACCCTAAGGCAAAGGCTAACCACGGCAGTAATACAGGAGGAATATTTTCACAGGGATGAACTGTTCCTGAGCAATTTTTTCCCCACATATAAAACATAAACATACTTTTATTCAAACAGATTTATTTCTGGAATAAATACATTCATTGTACCCAGGCAAGAAAATTCCCACTCTGCACTGAATAATCCATTGGCTAGAGTTTAAGATCTTATTTCTAGTCTCTGTGCGTTGTAATACTCTGGTCTTATTTCACTTGTTGGGGGCTAGGTGGTGGCAGTGGCCTGTGATATACAGGTCAGACTAGATGATCTCAGGGTCCCTTCTGGCCTCAAACTCTATGACTGTATGACTCTCCCAACTAATGTCCTCTTTTGTAGGATTGCCTTAGAAGAGTTGTGCTAAAGGAATCATTTTCACAAGAGCTGGGTAATTTTGGTGAAGTATCAATTGTCACCTTTACCAGGAAAGCACAATTTGGGGACTGAATGTGTTGAGTTTTCACACTGGAAACAAACCTAAAAAAATTTCACACATTTGTCTTAGGCAAAATTTCATCATTTTCACATACAAATGCTGTGCTTCTTACAGCAAAATAAACCTGTTTTAGAGAAATGAAATATGTTTTACATCTGTTGTTCACATACAAAGGAGAGAAAAAAGAACAATGAAATATTTCATTTTGGGGGGAAATTGTTGAATTACGTGGACTCCCCCTCTTTTCCTCTACCCTTATTTTTTGCTTTCAGCTATACTTCCTCCTAAAGTGTTATGGAGCTGCTGGCAGTATCTGCACAAGCAGCTTAGTCTTTTGAAGGTGAAAATAGACTTTATCTGAACACCTGAACATTCAACACGTGCTGTTCTCTAAGGGTCCAGGAAAGAGTGCCAAGTGGAAAGAGAATCTGGAAAGAGTACAATAGGTCTGATTCTTCTTTCGGTCACATATTGGTTTTACACTGGAATAACACCACTAACTCCTGATTTACACTGCTCTGAAAGTAAAATCAGGCCCACTGCATACACCAGTTTCAGACAAGACTTTCCTCTTGATATGTAGAAAAACTCTCATGAGGGAAAGATTAAAAAAATAAGTGTGGAGTGCACACATCTTGCAGGAGGTACTCATGTCAGTAGTCTCACCGATCCCTGTATTCTCCTTACAATTTTAATCTAGAACCATAAATTCATCAGGGTTTCCTTGTTACATGCTATATTTTAACTCTAGCAGAAAATGATTAACAGATTGATTGGTTGCTTTATTATGGTAGTGTTCCACAGAATCTTTGTATATACCAGTGTATAAACATTTCCATTCTAAACTCTCATTTGAAGATATTTACACTTCAGCAGCAAACATTTGCTTTAAATGCTCAGAAATGTAAGACACACTTCAACAGAGCTGTTTGAGATTCTAGCCACTGGATTCCCACTGACTTATGGGAACCACCCACATACCCTGACTTTGAAAATTAACCATTCTCAGGCCAAGAGTTATTTTACTTATTTACTTTCATTTTTTAAACAATTCTTCAAATTGGATATTGATTTTTTTATTAAAAAAATATTTATTTTAAGCTAACAGGACCTAATACTGGAATCTCTGATTTTTTAATCCTAGAATACGGAGTGCCACAGAGGCCCCTTCTGTTCAGTACAAGGCAGCTAGGGGGATATAGGGAAATGGTTCTGGGTGCAGTGCCATCAGTATGCTGATAATACTCAGCTATGTCTTTGTGTGGCATTGGAGAGGCATGGTGCAGTCACTCCATTTCCTACATCTAGGGCTCGGATATCAGTTAACAGTCCAAGGCTCAACCCAGACAAAGCAGAGGCGATGCTAGATTTGGGGAAGCAACATGAGGAGCATGGCAGGGATAACAGTGGCCCCTTTGACTAAAAGGTTATCCCTTGCTTTTGTTACCAGCCTTTGTATCCTGGGGATACAGTTACATCCCTGGTAGCTTTTGAACGTCTAGTTTGGAGCTGTCACAAGAGTGCTCTTTTTCCATCTTTGCATAGCTAGAATATTATGACTTTCATTGTGGATGTAGCTCACCCTAGTAATTCACACCTTTCTCATCTCCATATTCACACTGCAGGCCTTCTCGACAGCATTCCATCCAATCTGCTCCAGAATCCTACTCGTAGACGTGGTAGGGATTAGCATGATTGCACGGATGTGGCTTCAACCATTCTCTTCCCAGGCCTCATCCAGCTCCTCTACTTTCAGAGGAGCCTTGCAAGGATCCATAGTCTCCCCCATCCTTTTGAACAACCATGTAAAGATGCTAGGGCAAACAGTAACACTAGCGCTGCATCACATGCACTCCAGATGCAAATTGCACCCACTCTCAGCTATCTAAGGGCACTGCTGAGATCAGCTATTAGATGAAAACAGCTGGCTGAAGTTAATCCTGGAAAGACAAGTAATGCAGGTGAGCAGGGGGGACGTATTCTGAAGTGCTCTGAAGGTGCACTCTGCAGGCCTTATTTCATAATGTTTTACAGGATTTTGGCTACATAATTTTCTGTCTTCATTGACATTACAGTTATGTAGCCTAATTACATAATTATCTGTGCTGATACATATTACAAATTAGGGCATATCATTACCACATAAGGAAACAGCTACATATTTAAATAAAGGTGCAGGGGGGAAATTTACTTGAGGAGGGAGATAGGGTTAAAGGAAAAGAATATTTCATCTTAAAGAAAGTCAAAATTTGGCCCTCATATGAGTGAACAGGAGCGGGTGCAGAGAACCTCCATTCCCTGTGCACACTGGACAGAACAGGAGTCCCCAGGACTCAAGTGAACTCAGTGACTGCTCCTTCCTAGTGTTTTCTGGGGAGCATGTCATGCCTTTTACAGAAGTTAGTGTTGGTACCAACCCAGAAACTTGTATCCAAATACTCCCAAACATTGAAAACTTTTTCATAGCTAGATCCCAAGTCCTCTCTTGTTAAACAAAGTCTCAGAGAAGTTAAGTGACTGGGTTTAGGTGAGACAAGGTAGATGAAGTAATATCTTTTATTGGATCAATTTCTGTTGGTGAAAGAGACAAGCTTTCAAGCTCCACAGAGTCTTTTTCAGGTCCAGGAAAGGTACTCAAGAGTGTCAAAGCTGGGGGGAACATGTAGTTTAGCAAAGTAGTTAACACATATTCTAAGGGACCATTCAAGATGTAATACGTATTAAGATGCTGGGCATGCTATAAGAACGCAGACAGGCCATACATTGAGTTAGTCACAGAGCTGAGAATCTGACACGTTCCTTATTCTAGATACCGACATACTGGGTCAGCTCTTCAGCTGATGCAAACTGCCATAGCTCCATTGACATGAAGCTACACCGCCTAGATTCTCACCCCACTATCTTTATAGGAATCTTTATAACAGACATTAACATGGCTTTAAATTCTGCTGAGATTTCTGTCCCAAATCTAGGGTATTCAACATATCATTAACCTTATGCCACAAACATCAAGGGAGTAGACACTGCAAAACGTATCTGGTGAGTCTCCAAAGGTAGAAAGCAGTTATTTCTCTATGGCAGAGGTTGGCAAACTATGGCCCGCGGGCCACATCCAGCCCGTGGGACCGTCCTGCCTGGCCACCGAGCTCCTGGTCCGGGAGGCTAGCCCCCGGCTCTTCCCCTTCTCTTTTCTCCCCCCCGGCAGCCTCAGCTCGCTCGGTCCGCTGCTGGTGCAATGCTCTGGGCGGTGGGGCTGTGAGCTCCTTGGGCAGTGCAGCTGCACAGCCAGACCTGACCTGGTCTCTGTGCTGCGTGGTGGTAGCAGTGGCGGCGGCGTGGCCCGGCTCCAGCCAGGCGGCACAGCTGTAGTGCCACCAGCCACCGGCACTCTAGGCAGCGCGATAAGGGGGCAGGGAGCGGGGGAGGGGGTGTTGGTTAGAGGGCAAGGGAGTTTGGGGTTGTGGTTGGGGGTGTGTATAGGGGTCAGAGCAGGAACAAGGGGTTGAATGGGGGCAGGGGTCCCAGGAGGCAGTGAGGAGGGAGGGGGGGTGGATAGGGTGGCAGGGGGCAGTCGGGGACAGGGAGAAGAGGTGGTTGGATGGTGCAGGGGGGCATCAGGAATGAGAGGAGGGGTTGGATGGGGTGGCAGGGGTCCAGGGGCAGTTAGGAGACAGGGAGTGGGTATGTGTGGATGGGGCAGGGGTCCCAGAGAGGTTGTCACGGAACAGGGTGGATTGGATGGAGCAGGAGTCCCGGGGGGGGCAGATAGGAGGTGGGGGCAAGGCCATGACCCCCTCCCCTAACCGGCCCTCCATACAATTCACGTAACCTGATATGGCCCTCAGGCCAAAAAGTTTGCCCGCCCCTGCTCTATAGCATCACTTGACATATTTACTGCTCTGGAAACACTGGAAGTGAAGTACCAAAGTATGAGGTGAGGTCCCACAACTGCTGCAAAGGACAGCAGACTGGGAAATAAGAGGGGGATATGACATACATGAAGGAAGAGGTCTCAGTCCTAATCAGACTGACAGTAACACTTCTTTAAGGAATAGGTGGACAAAACTCATTCAGAATGAGCTGTGAGGGGAAGGGAGTAGAAATACATTGCTGCACCTTCTTAATGATGAACAGTAGCTCTGGGAGACACTCTCCCTAGCCCTTTAGCACCTCAGATTAAAAGTTATATATACCATGCATTTTGCATATGGTAGCGTGAGGGGGATAAGCATAGCCTGATATACCTTATAGGTAGGCTTGCTAAAATTTGATTATTATTTTGCTTATAATTTTGATGGGTCATATAAATGGTTATTTTAATCTTTTTTCTTGTCATTGTTTAGCAAATTTAAATTTTCACAGTTGTAGGAAATTATGAGGGTATCAGGCAACCAACAACATCCAACAATAGTTATTTATTGACAGTAAATGTGGAGATTCAAAAAGTTAAAGCTTTGTAACCGTTTAACCATCAACATCACATACCAAAATATACAAAATAAATATCCTTAAATCAAACTCTAAGAAGTTCTCAAACAGTATTTTTCTTACTTTGCCTAACTGTAAATGTCTCTTATTTTTTATCAAAATATTTTTCATTGGGTTTTCTGTAGAGTGAAATCAATGTTTACCAATAGCTACAGATAAAAACTAGTCCTTCCAAGCCTACTAATAGGTGAATGGACTTTGTAGAAAGTTGATGGCAAGACCCACACAGGATTTCAGAGCAACCTCTGACTCTATTTTGTGGACTGTCTTATTTAACACTGTTAGATTTAAATAATCCCAAGTAGATTTTGTTGTTAACTCCTCTCCAAGATAAATAGGGAAATGTTGGATTACAGCTCTGCTTCTGCTTCTCTGGATTAGAGAGAGGTTTTATGAAAGGCTGTACATTCACTTATGACGGGAGTGCTATCTCTGCAACCAACAGGGCTGGGAAATCCTTGGGTAGTGTAGATTTCATACAAACCACTCCTGAAAACAAAGCAAGATCTGGCATTTTTCACTAATCCTTTCAAATATCAGCATTATTTCTCTACACTGAATTTTCTTGCTTTTATCACTTTATCTTCCAACCTGCATGTTTTCTTTAGTGTTGTTTTGTTGTGCTTGAATATACAATTAACAGAGGAAACTCTCATGCTAAGTCAGTCATCTCAACTCTGCAAATAATAGCGTTGTTGGTGAAAACAGGCAATTCAGGTGATCTTAATTAAACATGAAAAGAGGGGAATTTACTCTCGTTGAGTAAAAATAAGGTTGATATCCCAAGGTGCTGGGACTGTTCAAGCTATGTTTAGTAGAAACCTGATTTGAATCTCAACTACAGCCTACATAATAATAAAAGGCATCTAAACTGATGCCTAATCCAGCACCTGACTATTGTAGTATGCCACAGAGCTTCCTAAAGAGGCATAACTATTCATTATTAACCTACCAACCCACAAGAATGCCTATCACAGTGATATATAGGTACTGCACAAAAAAAGAACAAAGCCACTGCATATCTCCTGTTTATTCTCCCCTCCCTCTCCTCTCTGAAATGCTCTTCTCTCTCCCCCATCCTTCCCACACTTGTTGCAGGTTTTATTCTGGGGGAAAGCTAACTCAAAGAGCTGTGTTTTGGAATTCACACTGAAAGTGGTGAGATTTGTGGTTATTACAATATTCTCCAGCAAGCGAATTCCACAACCTAGGACATGTTGGTGAGAAAGCCCTGCCTCCAGCTCTTACTATTATTACTCTTGGGGTTGAAGTTTCATCATGTTCAAGAAATGCAGCTCTCAGAGGAGGCCATCACTACAAAGAGAAAGGCACTTCTGGAGGTATTAAAGACCAGTTCCTTGAAGGGTCTTAAAGATCTGAGACCTTGAATCTGATCAAGTATTCTACTGAGAGCCAGCACAGTGAGCAGAGCACCAGGATGATGTATCCCTGGTGTTTAGTGTTGGTGACAGGCAGGCTGCTGTACTCTGGACTATCTGAATCCTTTTAATGTTGGATTGCTCAGACACAGGTACAGGGAGTTGCAATAGTCTCTCCTGGAGAACATGAAGGCGGGGATTGCTATCAACATTTGGTTTCCTAACATGGTACTGAGTCCAGTACAATATCTGGGGCCAATTCAGCCCTAGGATCCGTGGAATTGTGCTGTTTACAGCAGGGCTCAGTATGGAACTCAGAGTTCTCAGGTGCACCTTCCGTAACATGAAGACTGTTTGTTCAGCCTGAGTTATGTCTACAAAACAGATATTGAAAATAGACACATGGCACCATAGAAAAACATTCCTATATTTTGAAACAAAATTCCTTGTCTCTCACAATACAAGTTTACTCCAGTATCAAGATAAAATGTCTTCTACTTCCCTTAGTTTCAGAGACTTCTTTACAAACCTTGTAGTGCTGAACAGTTTTTAATATTTTAAACAAGTAAAAAGGCGGATTGTAAAAAATGTGTCACATTAAACTTACTAAAAGACAGCAGTTTACTATCTGGATTGGAACTTGGGAGATCTGATTTCAGTTCCCTGCTCAGTCACAAACTTCCAGTGTGGTCTTGGGCAAGTCATTTAATCTCTGCATGCTTGAGTTCCCCATCTGTAAATCGGAGACTATAATACTTCTTTTCTCCCACCCTTGGTCTGTCTTGGTTATTTAGAGTGCTAGCTCTTTCAGGAATGGTTTGTCTCTTACTATGAGTATGTTGAGTATCTACCACATGGGTTCTCCGCATGGCATTTATGACTCCTATGAACAGGTTTCTTTATGGGTAGATGGCGGCAGGGTAGGGTGAGTGCGGGTGGGTCCTGAAAAGTAAGAAAGGGGGATTCTAAAACTTTTTTTCTGTTGTAACATGAGGTCATGGTTGGGAGAAGGTTGTGCACCACTGACATAGTACAATGGGGCCCTTATCTCCATTTGGGGGCTGTAAGCACTGCTTTAAAACAAATAATAAAACAATAACTACACAAAGAAATCCATGGCCTGATTGTGGCAGCAGGATCGGGCTCTTACTTTGCCAGTGTTTTCCTGCACTCCCTGATATTATGTTTTAATGATGGCTGTCTCCCTTGCAATAGCATCACTCCTTTCCTTCTGTTTTATCCTCCAGGGAAGTCATAACCTGTACTTCTGAATTCACAAGGTTTTGCCATGGAAATAATTTTGTCATTCCAAATGAGGGACCCAACAGGTAGTAAAGGAGAGCTGTAATGGAACAAAGCCCTTTATAAATGATGCACAATAGCTTTTGTAACTAGAAAACATGCTTTTGAAAAAGAAATCTTTAGAGAGATGCAAAATGGGAATGAATTTACATATTTTTCAAGTATCTGGAGGATTTTCCTAGTATGGCTTTCCCTCAATAAGGCCTTTTGGAATGTAATGTGTGCATGGATGTGTGTCAGCTTTTTAAATGCTCTGGGTTGGATTACCTTTCTACGATCTAACCAGGTTTTTTTTAAGGTTGCCCATCACTATGATATCTTAGGGCTTTTCACACAAGAAAGATAAACACAAAGATCTGTTAGCCTCTAAATTCTGTGGTTACCAAAGAAGCTTTCTTTATACTTTATGAGAGAATCTGAATTCAGCAGTTAGGGCCAGACTTTCAAAAGAACTCACAATCAGATTTTTAAGTGTTCAGTTCCCACAACTGTGGCCAGAATTTCAAAAAAGCTTATCTTAATTTTCAGCCCCTAAATAAGAGGCAGGATGGAAAACTTCCATTGGTTTCAGTGAGGTCAGGATTTCAATTTCAGAACAGCCTGGCATCCAATGTGCTGATCTTGTTTGAATATCTTGATACTGATTTTGAAGTCTAAACAAGAGTTGTTGTTTTTTGTTTTTTTTTAACTGAATGCTGAGCTTTGAAAATCTGGCTGTTAGAGACTGGTCTGAGGAGAGGTTTCCTAAAGCATTTCTGAGTCCAAGATCTATATACAGAGAGAAATATGGGAATACATTACATGTATCATCCCCCGCCCCAATGACACAAAGAATCGACTTCACAGTTAATGCTGCCTCATTATACAGGATGGTTCTTCCGTGGAAAGAACAGCCTGCCCCTTTGTTTCAGAATTCGTGAGAGCAGGCACACCGCGTTCCTGGCTTCTACTTAAGAAATGCAAGAAGTTTCTGTTGTGGTTATCTAATATGCATACATCTTTGGCATAACACCCTCTTATTGCTAGCGAGGAGACAGAGGAGCTATATTGATAGCAAAAACAGCAGTGTTATGGGAAATTGCAGAAAGACAGTAAGACTATTCAAAAAGAACAGGAGTACTTGTGGCATTGCCAAGAATACATTCTTTATGTTAAGTAGCTTTGTACTAAAAGTAATGTCTTTTTGCAGTTTCTCATAAACCTATTGAATACAATATTAGGGCACCAATTATATATTTCCTACTAAAAAACACTACTCTATGAAAATTCTATGTCCCTGTGTGCTCACTTTTTATTTGTGCTTTACAGTTTCTTCTGTTAAGTGCATTCTATATATTTACCTTTAAACAGAATAAATTTGCTTTTGTAGACGTTTGTGTCTTTATCAGGTATTTGTCACAAATGATTTAATTATATTTTTATCAAATGTTTAGATTTTGATTTAGTACTGAGGGAATACATTTAACATGTCTTCTGTCCATTTGATGTTTCCTACAAATTCCCCATAATCAAAGCAGCATAGAATCCCAGGGTTGGAAGGGACCTTATGAGGTCATCTAGTCTAATCCTATACTCAAAGCAGGACTAATGCCCAGATAGATTTTTGTTCCAGATCCCTAAATGGCCCCCCTAAGGATTGACCTCAAAACCCTGAGTTTAGCAGGCTAATGATCAAACCACTGAGCTATCCCTCTCCCCCAGCATCAATGATGCTTCTGCTCCTTCTCCCCAACAGGTCCCCATTTGCATTTTTATCTATCTGTTGTATCGAGTCATATAGATTGTGAAATCTCTGGAGGCAAGGACTGGCTTTGTTTTACTTGTTTGTGTACATTAGCCCTGAATGGGGACCTTTGCCCCACCCCCAGAATAAATAATAAATTCTTCTTAATAATAATAGTGGCTTCTTATCCAATTCCTATTTAAAAAGCTCATTATAAAATAATTACTATTATCTTCTTCATGGATCCTTAAGTCATATTTATAGATAGATACATAGATATGATGTATGACTATGTCATGTTAGGTGTGTACATGCTGCTGGTAAAAATTATACAGTATATCCTACCAAATGAACTGCCCCATTGTCTAGGAAACTTCTGAGAATTCCAGGAGTGATATTTACATATAGCTGAATTGTTCCTGAATGTTTGCATCCTGTAAGGCACAGACAGACTTCCCTGAAATAAATGGCATGCCCATCTACCCCTGCTCCACCCCCCTCCAGTATACTAAGGGAGAACTGGTTCATTGTCCCACATGGGTATACTCATCTATTTCCCTTTAATACTGCAGTGGAGTGAAACCAGTGAGAATGTCCAGTAAAATGCTACAGTGCAGTAATTCTCTTTAGCAGGGCTGGACAAAGATCCCCTTAATTTTGTTGTGATGAGAACAATCTACCTTGTCCTGCTGTCTTGCCTACAGTGGCATGAGTAACACAGGGTGGGGAGGCAGCAGGTTTAAAGGCAGAATAAGATGGTGACATCTATGGGCACTAGGATGGGCATCAGGGATGCAAGACTCTCACAAGGTTCAGAGTTCAAATAAGTGCCCATAGATTGGATGCTTACCCAGTGCCTGATCCAAAGCCAAGTGAAATGAATGAAAATACATTGATTGACTCCAGTGGCCTTTGATGTAGGCACTCAAAACTCAAGTGAATAATCCAAACCCTACAGGCAGGAAAAACTGGGCTGGAAACCTCATGAGAGCAGATTCTTTCGCACAATTTCTGATGTTTTTATTTCCAGTCTCGGCAAAAAATTATGAAAGAACTTTCCGTATTTTATTCTTGTACGTCTGGTTATAGTCACAGCTGCAGGTAGTAATGAGGGAGAAAGGAGAGCCCACATCCAAACATTAAAAAAGGTTCAGGTTAAGCTCAGTTCTAAACATGGACAAAGGTTTATGGAGGTTCATGTTTCAAACCAGTTAATTCTTCTCTAATAAGAAAGATACTTAAGACATCATTCCTACTTTATTATATAAAGCCATCAATACTTAAAATATTATTGTAGAGTTGAAATGGTTGTCTTTGTTGATGAATATTATTTTTACAGTAGTGCCTAGATTCCCCAAATGAGATCATCCCCCTTTGTGCTAGACATTGTGCAATTATAAGAGACAGTCTTTGCTCTAGCGAACTTACAGTCTAAACATAAAACAAAGATAAAGAGTAGGAGAAAGGAAGTATTTTTATTCCCAGTTTACAGATGAGGAACTGAGGCACTGAGATATGAAATGGTTTAACAAGGTTACACAGGGACCTGTCTAGGGCGGAGCGAGGAAGTGACCCTAGAACTCTAGAGCCCCTGTCCAGTGCCTTCATCCCACAAAAAAACATCCTTCCTCACTATGCAAGTTATCCAGCCTTCAAGATGGGAAACTTCTCCCAACACTGTTTTTTGTTTTTCCCAGTTTTGTCCAAACTACAACAATCATCCCTGTGTATATATTTGAATGTCTTATTCCCGAGACCCTATAAATATGCTAGTGGGTAGACAAGTATTGTTTATTAAGATTTTGAGAATTTTGTACTTCCTACAATACATTTTGGCATATACTGAAATTTGGGCTGGAGTGAGGGGCTGGAATGGAGAGTCACCTGCCTAATCTTCAGTAAATATTTGAGAATAGAGCCTATTTTTTTTCCATACGCTCTTAAAATGACAATAGATGTCAGTTGGATCTCAGTCAGGGAACGTCAGGGATAGCCCAAAACATGAACAATTATTTGACTAATTAAATCGTATTATATTTTTCAGAGCAATTTAAATTTAAACTCAATAGTATGGCTTAATAAAATACATAAGATAAATTCACAAAACTTTACGCCCAATTTATTTTTTAACACTAGCCTAAGGTGCATCATATCATAATGGCTTTGAATATTTCCTTTCCATTTGTAGGACTATTGGCGTTTGCTTTCACTGTTAACCCAGAGGACATGCTTGCCATGTTCAGTGACCTGGTTCAAAGAAGTATGACATCATAGGAGTCTATTTTCCACATAGTACACACACATAGCTCATGTTATCATTAATGCCCATTATGTACACTTGCACAGTATGGGCCACATTCATCCCTGATGTAATCCTGCTGAACTCAAAACTTAAAGCAGAATGAATTTGGCCTTTTAAATCAAAATAAGATGTATGGAATCACAACATGAATTCAGAATGCCCATGTATTTAGGCTGATTTACCTCCAGTCCCCAATTTTACTTCAATGTATTTTTGTAAATTAATTTCTTACAATGAATATACTATGAACATTAAATAAATACAACTCTCCAGTAAAACTGCTGCTAAAACTATTCAGTATCATTCAGCTATGTGGGAACAAAGTCTGGGGTCTAACCTTGATAGCCATGACATCAATTGAGTCAAAAATCACAACAGTAACCCTAAAAGCAACAAAGGGTCCTGTGGCACCTTATAGACTAACAGACATTTTGGAGCATGAGCTTGAACACTGACTTATTCACCCAGGAAAGCTCATGCTCCAAAACGTCTGTTAGTCTATAAGGTGCCACAGGACCCTTTACTGCTTTTACAGATCCAGACTAACACGGCTACCCCTCTGATACTTAACAGTAACCCTACACCTTCAGATCTCTTAAGAGCTGCACACTGCAAGTCAGTTGCAATGCATTAAAATAATAATAATAATAATAAAAACTTTATTGAACCTACAAATTTACAGGCAATGTTAAATATTTTTATATGCCAATATAAGGTGTTCTATTAAACTGTCTACATATACACCTGTATACAGAAATATCACTTTTATACAACACTCCCAAAGCAAGTTCTGTAAACCGGCAAACACTCTACACAGAAGGTCTAGTTGCATGAGTGTTATTCGTCTTAAGTGCTGCACAGTCAGTTCACAGAAAGAACCCCAGTTGCAATGAATTCAGAGCTGATCCTAATCAATATGCAGGGGAAAAAACACAGAACTGTTGGTGCCACCTCAAACAAAGCAGCAAACACTCCATCTACCACAAAGCCTTAAAGCTGGAGATGGAGATAACATGAGCTATGTGTGTGTACTATGTGGAAAATAGACTCCTATGATGTCATACTTCTTTGAACCAGGTCACTGAACATGGCAAGCATGTCCTCTGGGTTAACAGTGAAAGCAAACGCCAATAGTCCTACAAATGGAAAGGAAATATTCAAAGCCATTATGATATGATGCACCTTAGGCTAGTGTTAAAAAATAAACTTAAAGAGTAAAGACTAAAAATCAAATGAAAACAAGTCATTCACAGGTCTCTATGTAACCACTGAAGCCTCCAAAGTAACAATTACTACAATTTTTCCAATGCGTTGTAAAAAGAGAATGAAGTCACCAGATCGTAAAACTCTGCAAAACTGGCAATTTATATTAATATCACAAGAACATATTATGTGTTGTGACAGTAAACATTGTGGATGTTTTCCATTGGCTGGCTGTGTGTGGAAGGAGTCTCTTTCCTTAGATCAAAGTTTTGCCATGAACATTCTAATATCACTCCTTGATCAGACATGTCCAACTGCATGGTACAAATCCAATGAGCAGACAGATGCTGACATCTAAGAGAAAATGTAACACTGAAGTGAATGTAAACCTTGTAATCATCTTCCCAATAAAATATTTATGGAAGCCTTCCTGGCTAAAATCAAATGAATATAACTTGTGAACTTTTTCTCTCCTAACTGTAGGCTCACACTCAACATAAAGAAATAAATTAAGAAATCAACATAAATGTTATACCTTCTTACCATTAATATGCACTTCAGAGAACTGGAATGCTTAAAATCCAACAACAATGCCTTGTGACTTCTTGTGGTGACCTCTGCTGTGAAAGTCAACTTTCAAATCTGGATTTTTTTCTGTAGTCAGAAGCTAATACTGAATGAGTGCCCCAAGCATCAAGAATCAACCTCCTTGGGAACACGGAAAGTAATAGTGTCTCAGAGAGTCAGGGAATGACCTGTTAGAAGCTTTGACAATAGTACCTCAGAGTTACAAACACCTTGTAAATGAGAGATTGTTTCTTACTCTGAAATGTTCATAACTTTGAGCAAAATGTTCTTTCAAAAGGTTACAACTGAACACTGACTTAATACAGCTTTGAAACTTTACTAGGCAGAAGAAAAATGTTGCTTTTAACCATCTTAGTTTAAATGAAACAAGCACAGAGACAGTTTCCTGACGTCATCAAATCTTTTTTTTAAAACTTTCCCTTTATATTTTTAGTAGTTTACATTTAACACAGTACTGTACTGTATTTGCCTTTTTTTTTTCCTTTGGTCTATGCTGCTACCTGATTGCATACTTCTGGTTCTAATGGAGATTTATGGTTGACCTGTCAGTTTGTAACTCTGGTGTTTGTAACTCTGAGGTTCTATAGCAGTGGCTTTCAACTTTTCCAGACTACTATACCCTTTTCTGGAGACTAATTTGTCTTACGTACCCCTAAGTTTCACCTCACTTAAAATCTACTTGCTTACAAAATCAGACATAAAACTACAAAAAAGTGTCACAGCACACTTACTGAAAAATTGCTTACTTTCTCACTTTTACCATATAATTATAAAATAAATCAATTGGAATATAAATACTATACTTACATTTCAGTGTATAGTATATAGAGCAGGATAAACAAGTAATTGTCCATATGAAATTTTAGTTTGTACTGACTTTGCTAGTATTTTTATGTAGCCTGTTGTAAAACTAGGCAGATATCTAGATGAGTTGATTTACCCCCTGGAGGATCTCTGCATATGCCCGAGGGCTCATGTACCCCTGGTTGAGAACCATTGTTCTACAGAATATACATGATGAGGAGAGAAACTATGAAGTCATGGATTCATTTAAATCATTGGGAGTTTTACCACTGACTTCAGCAGAGTGGGAATTTTGCCCTGTGTGTAGACATATATATAATTTTCAGCCTATAACAAACTAGGCTAAACACATAAGAGTTATGTTAAAACAATATTAGGGGTACTTATTAACAAAAGCAGGAATAGCCAAACACTGGGGAATCTTTCTTAGCCTATATTTCCAAACACAAGTGGAACACAGAGGTGCTAAGGCTCATAGCCAGATTTTCCTTCCCTGTGTGTTGTCAAAGTTCTCATCCTTTTAAGCAGCACTGAACCCTCATACTCTGGGATTTACATTTTGCACTACCACTCAGTAACAATGGAACTAAATTTTATCTCTGGGCTATTTCCGCCTGGAATAAAGCACCTTGTGGGAGTCTACAATGACCTCTAAGGATTAGTCAGAAACGCTTTTGAAAAGAAGTCCTCGGCTGAGAGATGACATCATAAAACTGTCCCTCTCACAGAACCCCCCCCCACCCCAAATACTTATTTAGATTTTATTCCCACCTTTTTATTTGTAATTTATCAAACAGGAAGCAATGGTTCCACAATAGTTAAACACCTTATATATCTTGCTACAAATACATATTTTGCAAACGCTTATTTACATTTCCTACAAACATGCATGAGAAATAAGATGCAAGTCAATGTAGGACACACGCCAGACATCATCTAAAATGGAGGCAATCAATAATCACTCAGTACAAAACACAGTGCTCTAAAGCAGTAATAGCAGGGTTGTCACAAAATAACGAGGGAGTCAGAGTCTTCTGGAAGACAGGACTTTTCAGAACGCCATTTTAATGTACAGAAATTAAAGTGCACAGATGGTAATATTCTGCAGATGGCAGTGTCTGTGTAGTAACCTTCACTAGCACTGGGAAGGGGGACGTTTATAATATTTGTGGGGATGGTGTGGTCCAGGGCTGGGGAAATGCAGGGAAGATGGACTGCAGTTCCATTTCAGATAAATACAGATAGTCCTTGCCTACAGAGATCATTACTGAGCTCCAGGCCATCAAAGGTCTGGTAAAATTGACTGCTGGCATTTTTACTGTTCTTCAGCCTAACATTGTAATTTTCTGAACTAAGTGTTCATCGCCACTATCCAATATTTTTCCTACTTAAAGTTACTTTGAAGCCTCTGACCTTCAGGCAGTTGTTCCATTTTGAATAAAAATGTCATTATTTTTGTAATATGAATACACATCTCATGCTGTCTCCCATGTTTCTCCCCTTACGGAATAAATACATAGTAAAAATAAGAAGACATGGTACATGATAAATTAATGATCAACAAAAAGAAGGTAACCAGATGTCCTACATATCCTCTCTCATACTCCGAGGACAAGGGGAAAGTTAATGAAAAGGCAACACATTTATAACATACAAAAAGAAACTTTTTTCCCCCCATAGTGCATAATTAATCTATAGTACTTACTGCCACAGGACTGCACTGGGGTAAGAAATGACTGGGAATCAAAAGAGGAATAGATATTTTGATGGGTAATGAGAACATACACAGGATACTCATTTTATAAACCAGTAGCACTGCATGGAGGTATAGGGATCCGCCAACATGGATCATCTTGCAGGAGTGGGGCCATAAGCCCTCATCCTTCAGAGCATAAAACAACCCCTAGTTGAGAGGGTTTAGGAAGACTCTTCTCCTTTGGGAAAATCGTATCCTTCCTCTGAAACATTTGGTACTGGTCACTCTCGGAGACAGCCTACTGATCTATTTGAACCACTAGTTTAATTGCTATGGCAATTCCTACGTACATACCTGTCTGCTCCTTGTCAGTATAGACTTTAATTTGAATGATAGCCATGAAGGATATTTTTGCTCGACACATATTAAGGCACCGCTCTGATACCCTTCTTGTGGCTGTGCAATAGGAAGCTAATAAATAACGTACCTTTACATAAAGCTGCTGAAATTCGTCAAGGTTCAGTCTACCACTAGGACAGTCCTTTAGAAATCCTTTGTACCACTGTTTGAGTTCATGTTCGTTAAACTCCGTGCTCTTCACCAGATCCTCCATCACTTCAGGGGCCAGTTTGCTATTCTGCTTCCCCATTCTGCCTTAAGAAAAGCAAATTAATACAATTAGCCAAGTTGCTGTGATCGTTTTAAAACTTGATTAGCAACCAAGCTGGAGCATGCTACTGGCAGCCTTGTTTTGTGCTCACTGATCCTTTCAGCCAAGCCCGAACCCATGTTCCCCCTGATTATTTGGATGCTAAACTATATTTAAATAAGTGTTAGGCTGAATTTGAGAAAAAACAAGAAATTCGTCTTTCAATTAAAGCTCTTAAGTCCTGCAGATGGACTGCTGAGTTTGCTTTCAAAATAAATGAGAATTTGCTTAATCTTTTAAATAATAATTTAATATAAGGATTCCACCCTTTTTTTCCTTTTCTTTTTGAGAGGACTAACAGGTTCTTCCTACCAGTGGTTACCATCATATTAAAAAGTGACCGTTCTTTTAGTAATCTTGATAAAGTGGTTCCTAACCATTCCTTGGGTATTCAGTTATGAGAGAATGTGACTTAGGCTGACATTGTTAATAGTCAGTACCATGCTGGGTTGAAAAGGATCTTGTATGAATTAAAATGCAATGGAAAGATCACATTTCACAGATTCATAGATCTGATATTATTCACAGGTTTCTCTTTAATCTTACCTTAAACCCCTCCACCGATGCCAGTTCAATGATTGACAGACTTTACAATGTATGGCCCCAATCCTGCAAAGGCTTCCACATATGATTAACATTAAATTTGTCAGCAGTTCCACCGATGTACGTGGGACTTCCCACACGCATGAAGTTAATCATAGGCAGAAATCTTTGCAGGATCAGGGCCTGTAATACACCTCGCTCTTGAAATATGAAGTGCCCTGCAGTATATAGTGGGACTACTTTTTTCTTTTGATAATTTTAGGTCTTTTTTATGATATCCGCATTGACTAGTACAAATAATTCTCCCTCCTCCCACCTCATTTTTTACTTTCTTACTAATTTTTTTTAGATAATCATATTTTATCCCAATGTGCATTTTTGCAGTAATCAAGACAGTGGATGAATGACAGTGTTGCCATTTCCTGTCCTAGGCTCTTAGGGCTTGATCTCGCAAGCCCAGCTCACCTGAGCAATCCTCATTCACATAAGTAATCCCATTGTATGAAGGGGCAAAGCCCTTACAGAACCAGGACTGAGGAAAAGGAAAAGAGTGGTTAGTGCCCCAAACTGTGAGAGATGGGGAGGGGCTTCTCTGCAAAGGGTTCTGGGTAGGGCAGTCTTCATTAAAAGCCCTGGCTCCCTCCAAGCTAGAGAGTCAGAGTTAAAGGGTTGATGAGGAAGAGTCACCTGGAGCAGTGGTTTTCAGCAGATGCCCAGGGCCCCATAGAGGGCCTCAAGCAGGTTTCAGGGGTGCCTCCAAGCAGGGCTAGCATTAGACTTGTTGGGGCCCAGGCCAGAAAGCCGAAACACCACTGCCTGAGACTGAAGCCCAGGTCCCTGAGCCCCGCCACGGGGCTGAAGATGAAGCTTGAGCAATGTAGCTTTGTGATGGCCCCTGTGGCACGGGGCCCCATGTAATTGACCTGCTTGCTACCCACTAACAGCAGCTCTGGTTTTTATATGCAGAAAACCAGTTCTTGTGGCACAGGTGGGCCGTGAAGTTTTAAAAGCATATTGGGGGGCCTCAGAAAGAAAAGGGTTGAGAACCTCTGACCTGGAGGAACCTGGGCCTGCAATAAGGCACATGGAGTACTTCGAATGGGTAAATGGACTGACACTATCTTATGGAAAGACATTCTTTGTTGTTCTTTTGGGTTTTTCTATTTAAAATATTTTTTGGTACTTTTACTAATAGCCCCTGGACTGTATCATGCTGATTTTAGAAACCTTCCCTTATACTGTTAAGTCTTCCATTCCAGCTATACCCCAGCTCTTCACAGAACCATGTCTAGGGCACTTTCTATATGGTGTCTTAAACATCCCTGGTATCACATTCGAGTAACCTGTCAACCTCTGCTCAGGTTCTTCACAAGCCAGCCATCCACCCTTCACACCAACTGTAGCCAAAAAGCTGTCCAAACAAGTCAGCAGGATGCAGTTCAGAGAAGTTTAGCAAACAAAGTACCAAACATTCTTTTTTTTAAAAAAACAAACAAAAAAAACGAACAACAAGGGATATTTTTCCATAATAAAATGTCAGGCCATTTACCTGCCTAAAGTACTCCATGTGTCTCACAACGACGGAGATGACCCTTCCTCACCAGTCCTTCAACTCTAACTCTCTAGCTGGGAGAGAGCCAGGCATTTTACAAAGGGCTCCTGTACCTAGAACCCTTTGCAGAGAAGTCCTTACCATGTCTCTGGTTGATTGACAGTTTGGCTGACTCTTTTTCTCACTCCCAGTTCTATAAGGGATTCACCCCATCACACACACTGAATTCAAGTTAACCTGGTTAGCTGAGCACCTCCTGAACAGTGCTGAATGTCCTCAACCTCCGTGGACTTTCTTGGGTGTGGAAGGTGCTCCTCAGCTTGCAGAATCGGGTTCATGTTGTCTTTCATTCACAACCTTCTCCCATCTAAGTCAATAGCAAAACTTCCCTTTGTATGCAACAGAAAACCCACTGAAAATATAGGGCCTGATTCTCCACTCCCCTGTGCTTAGTGTAGTCATTTAAATCGGTGCAACACAGGATTAAACCATACCATTCTGATCTGATTGCCTTTAACACCTACTGTGCCCTCACTCTGCACAGGTGTAACTGGCAACACTAAATACAAGGCCCTAATCAGGTCCCTAATGTGAAGCATTGAAGAATATAATGTGGGGAAACAATCCTGAACTGGCGGAAGCATAGACAAGTCTTTTTCATCTATTGTGCCCAAGTTAATTTGAAGTCCAGAGATTAATTTAAATCTTGAAAAGGAATAAAAACAGACAGGAAAGAAGAATGGAAGTGGAGAAATATAATCATTAAGTGCTGTATAGTGAACATTCAGTAGATCATTTACATCCAATTATTGTCAATACTTGAGATATGAGCTGTATTTATAAACAAATACAGTTTGTTTATAAATAAAAGTCAGTTCTTTCTGTAATTTTTATATTGGCCCCTTTGTCATCTTCTACCAAAAATGTAAACATAATCTCCCTTAATCTCTCCTTGTGGGCCACATGTTCTAAACAGCAGTACTTGGGTTTCACTGTATATATTTTCTCCACTATTTTGCTAACAGGGTACTCAAAATTTCATGCGGTGCTTAGTTTTGTCCTGTGCACAGAAAGAAAGAATGTCTTCCCCGGACCGACACCTAGCACTTGTGTTTCTACATTCCAGTGTAGCACTCGCCTTTGGTGGCGGCTGTGCATTTCATATGCAAGTTCCGTTTTAAATCACCTGCCAACCCTTCCCCTCCCTCCCCATTTTAAAATCTTTTTTTTCCTGCAATATTGCTTTTAAACAAACTTTCCCCCCATTTTTAAATGTAGTCTCTTTCTCATCAAGTGAGCTACTCGTTATTCTGCCCATTTCCATCCCTTCCTCACAGCCTGCTTTATCTGGCCAGGTTCCCATAGCGTTAGCCTTCCCTCCTAGTTTTGCGTGGTTAGTGACTGTGACAGGTGTATCTCTTTGCACAAGTCTACTGAGTGATACTAGACATGGCACTAAAGCCTCTGGATCTCTGCTCAGTATCTCTTCCCAAGTTGTCACAGTTCTATTAATAATCTTTGTTTACAGCCCTTCCCATTCCATCATGTATCCATCAAGGGTGACCAGATGTCCTGATTTTATAGGGACAGTCCCCGTATTTGGGGCTTTTTCTTATATAGGCACCTATTACCCCCACCCCTTGTCCCAATTTTTCACACTTGCTATCTGGTCACCCTATATCCATCCCATAATAATTATATCCAAACCAGCTTGTCCCAGGAGCAAGTCATAACTGTCGGCAAGTCACTTTGCCAAGACAGCACAGGTTTCAGCAGCAGGAGCATTTTGGACACCCAGAAAAAGGGGCACAGTTTCAAAGGATTTACTGGGTGTGAAATAAGTGCTGTAAGTATGACCATGTAAAATAGTGCAACCAATAGGACAAAGTATTGTTAGCCAGGAATATCTCAAAGCCTTAGGGACAAATTCTGTCCTCTGTTGCACAACCACATTACGGTGTTGCACAGATGTAACTAAAGGCACAACTGGGCTCATAGTTTCTTCAGGTATTGCCAATATCTAGCAGACAGACCTGGTAAAACATGCTCTGCATTTGCTTCGTATGTAAAAATCGAAGCCCATTTTCAATCTCTCTGTTCTTTGTGAATTATAATAATCCTCATGTGGAACAACTATCGATTTATCCATTTTGTGTAGGCAAAAAAACCTAGTGCCCTTGCTTCTACTCTCATTTAAACCAGCATAAATCATCGAAGTTACACCAATTTAAACATGGGTAAGGGAGAGACAATAGTTCTAAATGTTTGTCAGTCAGACATATGTGTTCAGCTCGAGTGCACCTCTCATACATTGTACAGGGAACCTCAGAGTTATGAACACCTGAGGAACGGAGGTTGTTGGTAACTGAAATGTTCATAACTCTGAACAAAACGTTATGGTTGTTCTTTCAAAAGTTTACCACTGAACATTGATATAATACAGCTTTGAAGCTTTATTATGCAGAAGAAAAATGCTGCTTTTAACCATCTTAATTTAAACAAAACAAGCACAGAAACAGTTTCCTTACCTGGCCAAATCTTTTTTTTAAATCTTTCCCTTTATTTTTTTTAGTAGTTTACATTAAACACGTTATTGTATAGTATTTGCCTTTTTTTTTTTTAAATCTATGCTTCTGCCTGATTGCGGGCTTCTGGTTCCAAATGAGATGTATGGTTGACTGGTCAGTTTGTAACTCTAGTGTTCGTAACTCTGAGGTTCCACTGTATATGGCAAAGTTAATATATACAACTGCTTTTGTGATAGGTTGATAATGTGGATATTCCAAATGCTTTAATAGGGCAAGACTGAGCCTTTTGGTCAGAAAGTCATATATTCCTCAGAATATCTGGCCCAATATTGTCTTTGGATGCCCTCCTTTCCACAAAGCTTGTGAATTTATATTGAAAAAAATTATCTTAGGTTAATTTGACACAGTATATATTTAAAACCCTACACTGGCAAATCTAGTAGTAATACATTTTTCTCCTTGCCTCCAGTCCCAATTGTTTACAGACTGGCTATTTTACTTGTTTTTGTGTTTTAACCGGCCTGTTGATTTCCCTTGTTTTGTTTCTTTTTTGTCTTTTAAAAATAGTGCTATATTTTTCAGTCCCCAAGTACTTTACTTGTTTTCCAAGAGTTCTCAAAGATGCCTACCAATACGTATAACATCTTTTCTTATACTCATAAGGAGCCTAAAAAGAATGTTGTCTGGCTTCTTTCATTCGTCTATGTCATTTTTACTTGACTTATTAATTTGGATTCTTGATATTTCCATATCCTCATTTTTTTAATTTATAATTATATTTTTTCTAAAATGTATCCATTTATTTACATAGTCCCATTGATTCATATGGCACTTCAGATATATAAAGCGGACAAAATCCCTTCAGGAAATAGCATTCTTCTGTAAACCTCAACTCTATTTTCCAAGAAAAAATATTTTCTCAGTTATGTGGATATAATTATTGAAGTCGATGGAATTGCTCCAGATTTACACCTGTGCATTTGGGCAAACAATTGGCCCAACATATCTATCTATAATCTCTTCCATCATCATATTCACAGAAACAAAAGACTCCTTTCCTGTCTTTCTCTGTGATACATGGTCCTAGTATTTGCTCACCTGCTTGTTCCACTACAGATTGCCTGATCTGCCTCAAACACCTTTCAGCAGTCTTTGATGCATCTTGCCATATAATGTGAACCTCTCTGTGTATTGTGTTCATGCTAATTGCAATGAATAATTTAACAAAAACCTTTCATAAATGATGCTTTCTGTAAAACTTAACCAATATGTAAGGAAGCAATAATTTGGGACTGAAATCTTATGTATTTTCATTTATTTGTTAGTCCAGTTAAACATGGTACATTATTTGCTTTGCTCCATTTGATGCAGGGAACCAAACAAGTTGATCAATTCTGTCAGGTATAATCCTCTACTGTAATTATATCAACTCATTTTTTCCATCTCCTTTTCAACTTCTAGTTCTTTTATTAGCAAAATACATTTGAATTACAATCTGTGTTAAGACTCAATAGCATCATATGACTATCAAGTGAGCGCCGAGGCTTCTGGTTGCTGTACAGCCAACTAATTTTGGAAAGAAACCTATTATTCATAGATTTTTCTAGTTAACCATGAGATTTAGTTCAATCTTCTATGGTTTCTTTGCATCTCTTATTATTATGGAAGAGGTATAATCCATCCTTAGCAATGAATGTACTAGCTGCCAACACATTTAATTTTCTAAAATTAAAACATTTTACATTAAGCCACAACAATCATGGTTTACAAAACATGGGTTTTTTTCCCTCTGAAAATCTATTAATATGCATTAGGCAGAAACAGCAGAGCACAGCTGCACAACCGCTAAGTTCTTCAAGTAGGCAGAAGGTCACTCACTCACTATTAGAATCTTTTTGTGGAGCAAAATTTTTGTTTAATCTATTCATTTGCTTCCAAATCATTTTAGTATGTCAACATCCAAGCACTATTCTTCAAGTGCTGCATATTCTGGAGAATGGTACATCATCCTAAAAAAAATAATGTTTTGTTTCTAAGTAACATGCCTTGAACAAACATTTTTTAAACTTCTGTGTCAGCAAAATAAAAAAATCTACTTAATACAACCAGAGCAAAAAGCAAGACTTTCCTGGAGGGTTGGCAACCCTAAGTATTGTCCTGGAGTTGCCAGGAATTAAAGATTAATCTTTAATTAAAGATTGACATGATGAAACCTCCAGGAATACATCCAACCAAAACTGGCAACCCTATGTTGGTTAACACTTTCTTACATGATGAATCCCAGTGGGTCAAATTCTGATACCTTTACTCCTCCTGAGTAGTACCTTACTCCTTGAGCAGTGCCTTTGTGCCACATTGCAAACTTCTAGCAGACACTGAGAATGGAGTCGACATAGCTTAGGTCGACTTACTGCGGTGTCATCACCGCACTGAGTCGACAGGAGACACTCTCCCATCAACGTACATTATTCCTCTCATTCCCTGTGGCGTACCGGGGTCAACCAAAGAGTGCTCTGCCATTGATTTAACGGGTCTTCACTAGACCCACTAAACTGAGCCCCGGTGCATCAAAAGACAGAGTGTCGATCCTGCGGTAGCGTAGATATAACTTCAGATGAATATCCCCACTGCTCCTCACCATGAATGAGACAGTCACAATCTATTCCTTTGCTGTTCATATAAGTACACTTACTGTATCATTCATATATATAATATATAGATATATATATAAATAGAAAAATACTGAAGGCAAAAACACTGGGCAAGTGAAGAACTGTGGGCATAATCTGAAATAACAGACCAATTTTCTTGTTATTTTTTTTACTAAGCTGCTTAACAAATTCCCTGCCGTGCCCTGGTAATAACTACAACTCCTGACCAATCTCAGCATTGTTCCTTTCTCCTCAGGCTACTTCCGACACTGCCTTTCCTCTTACTAATGTCAGTATGAAGGATAGTTGGAAGCAAGACAAGGCTGTGAAACCAGCCTGGTGATTCATCCTTTCAAATATATTTCTTGTTCCACAGAAAAATAGAAATCTAGAGGCAGAACCTACCACACATAAACACCAAAAATCTTCTCCAGAGAACCCAGCCTGAGTAAGTAGCTGGGGGACTCTGTGAGTGAAATGCGAGAAGAATTCTCCCACCCAAACAATCATGCCGGAGTCTATGACTGGAGTGGCCTGTTCTGGCCACAGCCCTCTCCAGAACCATCCCTGCACAATACTCTCAGGGATACACTGCAGAGGGGTATGCACCTCCAGAATGGCCTCCCCAAACCCTGTCCCATGCCTTATACAGCAAAGTGATTCTGCTCCCCAAAGGTCCTCTGCACCCACAGGAGAGGAGACAGGATTTGTGCCATCATGGCCCGGAAGGGGAAGATTTATCAGAATAGTGCAGCTTTGCAGGGTGGAGGAAATTGCTGTATTCTTCCTTTTGGAAGATAGGGAGGAACCCCAATTGCCAGTTTTTCCCTTCACACGGCACTTTGGACATAACTGTATGATTTTAACCACATTTTTTCTTTCATTTGTGCCACACAGTGCAACTGAGGCTATAGCCCTTAATGAAAAATAAATAAATGGGGATTTTCAGTGTAATGCTATATTGAAGTTAATGGCAAGAAGGCACCATTTACTGCTAACGAAACGCACTTCACACACAAAGTGTGGAAAAAGGCTAGATTCTTATTTCTGTTACACCAGAGTAAATCCAGTGCAACTCCACTGACTTTATGCAGTTACTCCAGATTGATACTGGTTTCACCTGAGATCAGATCCTGGCTCAGTGTCTCTACCCACAATGGAAACGATCTCTTTACTTGGGGGGGAAATGGAAAGTTCTCACATTATAGAATGCTGTCATACACAATGAATTCCTAACTCGTTAAATGAATTAAATGATACAATTACTGAGTTGTTAAATAATAAACACAGATGGAGAGAGAAAGTAAGAGGTTTAGGCAAGCGGAAAGAGTTGTTTTCAGATGCTATTTGAAATGAGATGGACAATTGACTAGGTACTAAGATACAAAGCAGAGTGTTCCAAAGGGCAAGAGCTGCGGGGGAGAAAGCTCTAACAGCAGCAGTGGCCAGATTGTGTGAACTGATGCCTTTTCACACCAACTGTGTGCCCACACCTGACTAGTCCTTCCCCTCATTTCTGCTTATTTTGTTTCCTCTCCTCTTTTGGATGAGGTTTGGCACCTATGCAGGGGTGAAAGTAATATTCAATTCTTACCGGTACAGGGGCCCAGCTCTGGCCCCCTGGAAGGGGTGGGGCCTCAGGCAGAAGGGGCAGGGCTGGGGGTCAGCCTCCCTCAGCCAGCCCATCCGCGCTGCCTGGCCACACTGCCCGGGGCCCCAGCAGGGATTTAAAAGGGCCTGGGAGCAGTGGCTGGAGCCCTGGGCCCTTTAAATCACCGACCCCGGGGCAGCTGCCCCTTTTGCGCCCCCACGTTGGCGGCCCTTCTGGTAGGATTCCTACCAGCAGGGCCACCGATGGGGGATAGTAGGGGGGCAAAAGGGACAGTTTGAACATCAGCCGTGTACAGGCCAGTACCAGCTTCTTACCGGCACGCCATACTGGCCCGTACCGGCCCACTTTCTCCGCTGCATCTATAACAGATCTTTCAGATAGTTTAGTGGTATAAGGCTGGATGTCCATAAGGGATAATGGATAGACATGTTTTGTTTTGCTAATACTGACAGAAAATAACCATCTCAATATAGGAGACAAGCAGATCAGTGGCCTCATTTCTCCTCATGCCAAGTCGTTATTAGCTGCAGTGTTCTGTAGGCACTGGGTTGCTACAAGTTTTAAGGAGAGATTTGTTTTATCAGGATTAAGATGAATATTTCCTTATTTGGACTATTCTCTTCAACTCTGTCCTCATCCAGAATAAATGAAAACAGAACTTCAAAACACTTCCACCACCTATTGCTGTAATATGGGATTTATTCATATGCTAAATACCATGCAGCTGAACTTCAGTAATCATTAATCTGATTATTCAGACTGCTTCTCCCTCTCAGTACTCATTCATTTTGATCACTGTAACAAGTTTGCAATATGTTTCATGGCAAAGTTTCCAGTTTCCAGCTGATTTCTGTTGCAAGAGTTGTTGCTTTCAACAGAACACACTATCTCCCCCTACTTCAGTTCCCCTCAGTTACTGATAAGGAAGTCCACAATCTCCTGAATACATCAAGTTCAACTTGACCACTTAATGCAAGTTGGGTGACTGCAATGCCACTATTGATAAGCATTTCAAAGACTTGCTTTCCAGTGGGACGACCTGCACCATTTTAAAATCCTAAGAGATTCATCCCTATTCAAAATACCCTTTCTTGATGCTGAAATATTTGATAAGTATTGCTCAGTTAAAACTCCTCTTTGGAAAAGATGAGCAGTTCCAGCTATATTTGAACATCAATACCAGTCTCTGTGGGTTCCAGCCTTCCTTTGGAGTTGAGACGATATTTACCAGGGTTATAAACAATTTACTGCTGGTTTTAGATCCTGGTGACCTATGCATTTTAGCCATACCAGGCATCTCAGTGGTTTTGATACAACTGAGCATGGGTTGTTGCTCCAGTGACTAACGGTCATTGCTGCTGGGTCTGGAATTGTCCTCTAGTTCCAGTTGTGCCTGGAAGATAATGTTCAACTGATCTTGATGCACATTTGTGTAATCACCGAGAGATTAGACATATGATAACTTTCAAAGACCTAACCTGTCCCCCATGTTTAGCCCTATTGGTAAGATTATTTCACACTGTGGGGTAGAGCACAAACAGTGTACTGATGCCTCACAACTGTATCATTCTTGCTCTGGGATGCCTGCAAGTTTAGTCCAAAATGTTTGGATGCATCAGAACCACCTTCTCCTCCCCACATGAAACCAAATTCTTGTCAGCAGTAAGAGGTCATGGTTACGAAGATGCTCTTTTTCCTCGTGACCTGCATATTGAGGGTACATGCTTGGAGACAGTGAGCCGGATTTAAAATCTTGGCATCGCTTCTATGGAAAGCACGTCAGCAAGTTTTTTTTGTTTTCTCCCCACTGGTTATGCAATTTACAATGGCTGCTCCCATTTCTAAGCTGTGGCAATTTTACAAAAACAAAAACACATGCCTTCATGACCACCAGGTTTGATTGTTGTAATTTCCTCTTAATAGGAATTCCAGCAGTTCATCTGAATTGCTTGCATCACGCTTACTCACTAGATTGAACAATCGTGATTATTCCTGTGCTCCTTATACTTGATACATACAAAATAGCTAAATTACTTTAAATTGGCACTGTTGGTATTAACAGTTTAGATCTTGGCCACATTCAAGACTTCCTCTTTTAGCCTCATCCTGGCAGGTGGCTATGCTCAAACACCATATGACTTCTTATGACTATGCCTTTGAGTCTTAAATGAGTGAGTTCTGCTGTGATGAGCCCTATGGTGTGGACTTCACTCCTTCTTTACATCCATCTCAGCCTCTTCATCAGGGCTTTTAAACAATATCTAACCCCCCTTTTCTGTAAGTGTTTTAAGCACGCTGCTGGCCTCGTATTTATTACCTTCCTGCTCGAGTGCTTGTTTTTTTGATACAAACTCTAAAATGGTGGGCTTTATTAACCAACTATTTTATTGTGCTAATAATTTACAGTGTCCAGAGCACTTTAGCAGGAAGGAAAACGGGTGTAAGGGCAATAAAGCTACTCTACGACTACTGATACCCATGTAAATATTTATTCTTTTTTCACCACTCTATTTACAGTTACAAAGTGCAGATTTCCTTAAAGACAATCACAGAACCCAATATGTTAATTGTTAACATGACTTCAGCCTGTCATGAATTGATATGTACTGTGTTCCTGACACTAGTGGTTAACTGTTTTTCGAGGGCCTACTTGCTAGGGTATAATCTTGCCCCACTAGTTGATCATTCTCTCTCTACACTAGAAACTTAATTCAGGTAAGACTCAGTGTCAGAGAGCACTAGTTTATACAGCACAGGTTCTCTCTTATGGGATTGCTATTTACTTCAACCAAGGAAGGAAATGCATTAAGAGGCAAATTGAGTCTCTTTCTTCATGGGTGTGGAGGTTCCCTCTGCAGAAGAGCTAATGCAGTTATAGTGCACAAAGGAGGTGAAGACAAAGGATGAGGAAGGCATGGGAGTGCATACTCCCTACAGTGTGAAGCCCTGCTCAAGATGAGCTCCCTGAGTGGCAACACACAAGAGGTGGGAGAGGGCAGGAAAGTGCTATGGAAGGGCAGGGCCAGAGGGCTCCCGGAGCAGTCCTCCTACTCCCCCACAGGATGGGAAGCTGTACAAGAGTCTTAGGAGGCTCCTCCAGCCACTGAATTAGAGTAACTGCCATGGAATAGAGGTTTCAGCCCAGAAAGGAAGTTTCCTCCTATTCTAGGTACCTGTCCTCTGCCTAAGGCCAGGGGATGAGTTTGAGTGCTGGGCCTGAAAGACAAATTATGTAGGAGAAAAATCTAGGATACAATCTTAAAACAACAAAGAAAGATTCTATTAGAATGTGTCATGAACTTTTTGCAAAATTACAATTAGATTATGCATACTAAAACTTTTAAAAAGCACGATATAATCCAAAATCTGCTCCATGTGGAATTGTTACCCAACTATGCCCTTATCCATGCTGTCAAGGCAGTATGTTTGTGCACCCATATGCTGGGTGTAATGGCCTCACGCAATGATTTCCCTTAAGCTGCCCCTCCAAGGAGGACAAATAATTTGCAGGTTGACATGTATGTACATAGCATTACTGGGCCTCAAGGAGGACCAAATCCTGAAGCCCTTATTCAGTATTCACTCATTTAGTGCTACCTCACTGGGAATTTGCCTCAATACAGATGTTAGTAGAAACAGAGTACAGACTTTAGGATTTGATCATAGTAAATAGAGTGGAATCTTCTATTTTTATTCCTCCACTCTTTGCATCCCTTCACTAGTTTCTTCTTCTCCAGTGAATCCAACTACTTGTAGTCATCTTTAAGGCCCTTCACAGCCTATCCTTGACCTAGCTATCATCTCTTACATGGTATTGAGAGGTCGATTCCCACCCAAGTTCCTTAAATGAAGCTATCTATAATTGCCCATTTTTAATTTTTTCCAATAGGCAATTTTGGACTTTCTCCCATTCTGCCTTTCATGAATGACAGGAGCTCCCCACAAACATCTGTAAAGCCACCTTATTGTTCTCCCTTCTAAAAACACTTATCTGGCATGATGCGTACAAAAAACGCCCCCACAAATCCTTAATAATGGTAGGCAGCTGGTTTGCTGAAACCACTGATTTTCATACTCATCAGTCTCATCTCATTATTTTCCTGGGCTCCCCAATCTGTTTTGTTCACCTATAGCCTTATATGCAGGTTGCAAGCTCTTTGGGGACAGGGACTGTCTCTTTTGTTTGTACAGTGCCTAGCACAATGGGACTCCGGCCTCTAAGGGCAACAACATTAATTATTATCCACCAAAAATTTCCCTATGAGCGGTCTCATTATAATAGGAAAGGTTCAATCAGGCAAAAGATTATTCCTCATCCTGGGTGTAGCATCTGGGTCTCTTTTTGCTCACTGCAGTTACAGAGGGAGGGCACTAGTAGCTGCACTTATTGGTGCGAGAGGGTCTCTGCTAGACAGTATCTAAAGACACAGGGAAGCAGGGGTAGCAAGACAAGTCCAGAGCCTCTCCCTCTTTCTGCGGGGAATAGCTGCAGCAAGATTAGGGAGCAGGGATTCGCTCTTACTCTCACCTCCACTCACAGAATACTGGCAGCTTCTCTTCTCCCCCTCCCCCTCCACTTTGTCATGAGAGTTTTGCCTGATAAAGGCATGAGTAAAAAGGTGAGCAAGGACATCAGGATTTGTCTTAATTAACAGAGTTCCACCATAACTGAGATAATTACAAGCAGATTTCACTATTCTCAGTCTTGTATTTACATTCAATTATTCCATAAAAGAAAGAAAAAGACTGATTCTCATGGGATTAGCTGTCTTTGGGTCAAATTTATCACTGGTGTAACTGAGCGGATTTCAGCTGATGATTTTGACCCTTTGTGCTAAACAACCACACTAATGAAAACCATATGAATGTAGATGCAGCAGCTGTTAATGGAAGTGGTAAGTGTGAATATAGATTAAGGCTTATTTTTCTACTAAAACCCTTTTAAATCTAAATACAGCATCTGTGTTATTATGAATATTGCTTCCCTCAGTACAAAATCCACCCCGCACTTAGACCTCAGTCATCAGAACTTTCCCCTGTGGCTACTTTTGATGGTGCTCAATTAAATGCAGGAAAAAAAGCATTATCGAGATGACGAATACTAATTCTGCAGGATGAAACGAGTGGCTTAATGCTTTCAAGTCAGACATGGAGGGATGGTCAAAATTATTACTTGGCTAAGTAAGTCAACAACTGAATCATGCATCACTACTTATAACTCAAACAGAAAAAAATACTGAGATTTAACTTGTGGCAACATTAAATACAGAAGAAAAATAAAAGAGACTTGAAAACTTGTCTTTTTCATGGAGAAAGATGGGCAGGTAAATTGCTTCCTGGGAACTGGATAGCTCTTGGACTGGTAATAAAAGAGAAAGCCTTTCAGATCCAGGTTACTGCTTCACATTCCATCCAAGCCAGCAGTGACTGAAAGTTATTGTCATTTGTCAGTTCTTTGATGGTCTATGTGGGATAAGTTGCTGTTTTCTCAGTCCGATTCTAAATGGGAAGGTAGGTACCTATTTCACAACAGAGTGAAAGGATGGGCTTGTGGTTAAGGAACTAGGTGGAAATCTGGGTTCTGGAAAACTTTGCTTTGTCAGAGATTTACTGTGCTACTTTAAGCAAGTCAATTGATCTTTCTGGCCTTAGTTCCCCATCTGTAAAATGAGGGTAATAATACGTTCTGTGTCTGTTTTGTCTATTCACAGCTTTTAAGGACAGGGCTGCCTCTTACTATGCGTATGTACAGTGCCCAGAACAATGTGGCCCCATATCTTGGTTAAGGTCTATAATCTTAAATAATAATAACCACTGCACTAACTGGCACCCTTATTGGACATCTGGGCAAAGAGACCAATGTCAGATGGGCATGGAAACTAAATGAGCCTTTCACTGGGTCCCTATAGTTCAGAATTTAGGAACACTGATGGTGAAGCTTTCACTGGTGGTGCCTGTCCTACATCTTTTACATAGATACTGAACAGACTTCATTTTCTAGGACTACAATGTGGGTGAGGTAATATTTTTTATTGGATCAACTTCTGTTGGTGAGAGAGAGAAGCTTTCAAGCTACCCAGAGCTCTTCCTTAGGTCTGATAAAGGTACTCAGGCCTGGCCTACACGACAGAGTTAGGTCTATGTAAGGCAGCTTACATCGACCTAACTCTGTAAGCATCTACACTAAAATGTAGCTCCCACCAATGTAATTCGTCCAACACACCGACTTAATAACTCCACCTCCACAGGAGGCAAAGCATCTAAGCTGATGTAGTTAGGTCAACACAGTGTCAGTGCAGGTACTGTGCTGCTTACCTAGACTGTTGCTGCCTTCCAGAAACCATCCCACTATGCCCCACACTAGCAGTTACATTGGAGCAAGCCCTCCTGATGAGGATGTGCACCATCGAAACAAGGAGCGTAGTTTGGACACATAAAACCAATTCAATTACAGTAGTGACATATGTCTGCATAACTTAGGTCGACTAAGGGAACAGCTACACTAGAGAGTTTGCCTCTGTAAGCTCTCTAATGTAGCCACGCTAAGCCAACAAGAGTGAGCTCTCCCATCGGCTTACCTACTCCAGCTCCGGGGAATGGCAGTAGTTACATCAGCAGGAGAAGCTCTCTCGCTGACATAGCACTGCCCACACCAGCACTTACGTTGGTGTAACTTTACGTCACTCAGAGAGGTGATTTATTCACACACACGCACACACCCCGAGTGACAAATTATGCCAACAAACTGTAGTGTAGACATAGCCTTCATTTTGTGGTGCAGACTTTCCCTCAAAGTGTCACAGTTCAATACAAGATCAAATAGACAGTTTACCATAAGTAGTTAACACATATTCTAAGGTACTATTCAAAATGGTGGCCCATTAACACACCTTTAGTCATAGGAGAAAAAGGAGGGAGGGTTAGTGGCTTACAAGCTGTTGTAATAAGCCATGAATCCAGTGTCTTTCTTAAGACCATGATTTTTAGTGTTGAGCAAGGTTATGAATGTAAGCTCCCAAGCTCGTCTTTTGAAAGTGTCGTGCAGGTTTCCTTTGAGGATGAGGACCGATCAGTCAGCTGTAGAGTGAGCGCTTTGTGAAAAGTGTTCACCCACAGGTACTGTGATGTTTTTGTCTTTTATCATTTTCCTGTGAGAGTTCATTCAAGAGGGTAGTGATTGTCTGGTTTCACCCACATAGTTTTTACTGGAGCATTTAGTGCACTGGATGAGGTACACCACATGTTGTGATAGGCATGTGTAGGACCAATGAATCTTGAAAGATGTGTTGTGGGGCGTGCTGATCACTGTAGTAGTGGAGATATGTCTGCCGGTTTTGCATCTGTTGTTCTGCCAGGATCTGGTGCCACTTCAAGTTGGTGTGGGGAACTTGCTTCTGATGAACTCATACAGAAAGATGATAAAGGACAAAACCACCACAGCACCTATGGATGAACTACTTTTGCTAAACTATCTGTTTGATCTTGTACCTGGAGTGTCACAGCTAAATACCTTTCCCAGACCTGAAGAAAGAGCTTTGTGTAGCTCGAAAATTTGTCTCTCTCACCAACAGAAGTTGGTCCAATAAAAGACATTACCTCATCTCTAGTATCCTGGGATCGACACGGCTACAGCACCACTGCATACAACAACAGAAGATTTTCTAGGGCTATCAAGCCAACATTTTCAAAAACCACTAAATTAACTCAATTTTTTCTAAAAGAAATTGCTTCTATACAGATAGAAAAATTATGGGTTCAGTAATTCAGAGGAACTTTTTAAAGGCAATATATGCTTCTCCTATCTTGTCAAAAAATAATAATGCACATAATAATTTATCTTTTTTTGTATTTCACTTGCATTACTACAAGTTAGCAATACCGGTATTTGAAATCTGATTGACAGATAACATGCATGAATCTCCCAAATCCTTTTTCCTGACATAATAAAAAGAGGTTTAATAGATGAGAGTGCAAAAGAAAAGAAAAAAGTTTCCTAGCAGGGATATTTATTGGAATGGCAGCTGAATGTATTCGAATTAATATTGATAAAAAAGGCAAAAAAAAAAAGCAAAAGGAGAGCTCTCTCTGTAAAGAGATTTTGTTCACAAAAAGGGAATTTAATTATTATTTCATGTACTTCATAGCAGGACCTTAAGCCCTGGCCATATCCTTCATAGCCTAAGCTTCAAACAGAAAACTGAGATGCTGGGATATTGATCAACTGCAAACTGTTAGGTATATTCAGTATCAATAGCAGCATTTTAAAATTAACTTTATATTGAATAGGACAGGGTAAATAATATGATACATTTTCTCAAATATAAATAATACAAGTCCTTTGGCCAAATTACACACACACACACACACACACACACACACCAGATGTAGTCAGAAAGATTTTTTTTGTCCTGAAAGATTGTATGTTATAATTTCAATACATTACAAACAATTGGCAAAATTTTTCTCTAATAGTCTTCAATGAGAGTTGCATTTGCACAATTTTTTTCCTCAAAGTTAGCTCCCGCAATTGTGCTAATACAACACTATAATACCTGCACACCCACATCAAGTGTGTAAGTGCTCCTAGATTCTACAGCTACCAAGAAGGATTCAACCTATGACTCAGTGGGAAGGAGGAGAGAGGGGAAGACAAGAGAAATCATCCAGTACCATAAGGCACCACAAATCTGCAGTAACTACCACATTAAAACTATGTGCCTCAGCCTGCAAGGATGACACTAATCATTTTCTTTCTCTTGCAGAACCGAGATAGACTTGTTTCTTAAATGCTGTATTTCCAGAATTTAGCAGTGCAGCAGTCACCTTTCTTTTGAGTATCAGTGTATGGACAGATTCTAGCAACAAGCTACTGGAATCAGTTCAAGATGAGTAGCTCAGAGAATGTGCAGTAGCAAAGGTGCCAAATGAGATAGGGGCAGGGGAAACCAGCAATAAAGTAGATAAAGAAAAACTGTTGTCACAACAACGAAAATATGTTAGGATTATAAAACTAACCCAATAAGGAGCAAAATTAAAATTACTTTGCTCAAATTCACAGACTTATATCAACAAGGATGGAGCATAAAAATGGACAGATTCAGAAATCTTGAAATTCAAAATCTTGAAATGCCAAGTTGCATTTCCGCTAGACTGTAGTTGAGGAAGTAAAATATCTTTATGATTCACTGCCCTACAAAACACCAGCTGGCAGATTCAGATTTCCTTGAGAAAGCTGCCTGAGAGGACCCAGCTATGAAGGCAGCAATACAGTCTTTGCATTCTGAATAGTGGGACTTGCAGTAAATATCCATAACCCTTCATGGGGGCGTGATGTTTCTTCATAACTCAGAACAAGTCACTGCTGTATTGTCCATTGAGGCAGACGTTGCATACTACATGCTGCATCCGACAAAGTGGGTATTCACCCACGAAAACTCATTCTCCAATATGTCTGTTAGTCTATAATGTGCCACAGGACTCTTTGCTGCTTTTACAGATCCAGAGTAACATGGCTACCCCTCTGATACATACTGAGAGATGGGGATTCCAAAAGCTCTTCAACAACTAGCCATGAATCTGGCACACAAAAGGTACCAGTAGGACCAAAACCCCAGTATGAGAGTTTGGTTTCGGTGCATACAGATGCTCTTGTTCAAAGGATTGTAAAGATCTGCCAATTAGGGCAGTTAGTGGCTTTTCAAGCCAAAAAGAAATCATGGATCACATAAGACTAGCAAGAGCACTCAGAAAGCAGTCAGCATTGTGTTTTATTACAATATCTGTTGATCCTGGATGACACTTATTCTCATTAGCTACTCTAGTTCCTATGACTTCATTGGCAGCTATCACTGTAATCCCTCACCTACTTAAAGAGTGACCAATGAGTGTTTCCCCCAAATGACCCCTAACACTGAGTGTTTATAATGTGAGTAAAATATATGAAAACTCTTTTTTTTAAAAGGAATTGAAATTATGTGTGGTAATCATCTCCATGACTACTATGCTTGTATGTTTTCTTCCTTTCCCCTACATTTATGTTTTAGAGTGCAAATTCTTTGGGGCCGGGACTGTATCTTCCCATATGATTATGCAATGCCTACCACACTATGGGAGCTACTGCACTAAAAATAATAGAAGAGGTGATTCACAACTTGATGTAGGATCAGCTTGAGATATATTATTAATTTATAGACTAGGAATCTCAAACAGGATTTATAGATTCATGTATTTCAAGGTAAGAAGACACCATTGTGATAATCTAGTCTGGCCTCCTGCCTAATACAGACCATAGAATTTTGCCCAGTAATTTCTGCAATAAGCCCAAAAACTTGTGGTCGAGCTACAGTATATCTTTTAGAAAGACTTCCAGTCATGATGGAAAGATTTCAAGTAATGGAGACTCCATGACATCCCTTGGTAGGTTGGTCCAGGGCCTCATTGTGGTAGGTGTCATACAAATATTGATACCTTGATATCAGTGCATGCAGGGAAAACATTAGAGAAACTCAAAGAAACAACATGCACAAAATTTAAAAGCAGACTATAAAAACTGCAGCAAAAACCAAAATAATCATAAGAGCTATTATGGCACTGAATAGAATATTGGAACTACTAGTAAATCAAATAAGAATCCATAGGGTGCCAGCAGGCAAGGAACTGCCTGACCTGATTATATTTGTAGTACTATTTTTGTTAAAATTACTCACAGAGGTCTCTTTATATACAGAGACCAGTTATGAATCCCCTCCAGAGTTGAACAAGGAAAGACTCCAAACGATGGCTCTTTGATTTCCTCACTTTCCAATCTCAAGGACAAAGAGACAATATTAAAATAAATGAAAACTAGAAAAGCAGTTTGTTTTTTCAAGGTGGGGAAAAAAGAACCTCATATCCCCTGTTCTGAGCAGACTGGTGACTTGGGCCAGGCAGAAAGAACTTGCAGGGTCAAGAAACAACTTCAAGAAGGAGCAGAAGTCTTCTTTCGTCAGTTTGTCAAATCCACATGATCCTTCCAAGCCTATGTAAGCACCATCCAACCTATGCACTAATTGAGACAGGGATTCAGTAAAAAAAATAGTATGTAATCATGTAATTAAAGACTGCATTATTATATATACACACAAAAGGGCCAAACTAAGGTTGCACAGGTAACCTCAATTTGACATTTCCTAACTTTTCAATCCTTGACTCTGCAACCTTAAATGATATGGAAAAGGAGGTAAACAGTGAGATGGCAACATTTGCAGATGGTAATGCACACTGGAAAACATAATCCCAGCTATACCTGTAAAGTGATGGGATCTAAATTAGCTGTTACTGCTCAAGAAAAAGAACTTGGTGTCATTGTGAATGATTCTTTGAAAATGTCCACTCAATCATGGAATATCAGGGATCTCAAGAGGTCATCTAGTCTAACCCCCTACTCAAAGCAGGACCAATCCCCAGACAGATTTTTGCCCTGATTCCCTAAATGCCCCCCTTAAGGATTGAGCTCACAACCCTGGGTTTAGCAGGCCAATGCTCAAACCACTGAGCTATCCCCCCCGCCAATAATATATGGAGATATATACACCTATCTCACAGAGTTGGAAGGAAACCCCCCCCCCAAAAGGTCATTGAGTCCAGCCCCCTGCCTTCACTAGCAGGACCAAGTACTGATTTTTCCACAGATCCCTAAGTGGCCTCCTCACAAGCCTGGGTTTAGTAAGCCAATGCTCAAACCACTGAGCTATCCAAACACAATGTGCAGCAGCAATCAAAAAAGCTAACAGAATGTTGGAAATCATTAGGAATCTCTTTTCCAAACTGAAGAAAGAATGGTTTGTATTAATAACAACAGTTAATAAAAATCAGTTAGTGTTTAACAGCTTCATATGATAAGGAGCAATATGAAAGCTAAACAATTACATTATTAAGACTTTTTTGAACTCTGTGAAATGGTTGTGCAGGAGACCAAGAAAAGCCTCTTTGCCCCCAGTGTAGCATCCATGAAATCATGCATTAAAAAATTCTTCTCAATAGCGGAGAACCTGATTCATCTGGATTTTCTTCACTTGATGGCTGATTTGAGCCCCTTACATTATAAGAAATTTTAATATTTCCTTGAGGTCAGATTCAGGCTGAGCTGTTTGCCACTGTGTTAGGGGCAGACAACTGGAAAGTGTTCACTAGTCAAGTTTCAGGCTATCTGCCAATGGGAGGTTGCTGGAAGAATTTCATTCCACACTCTGTGACTCGGATCCAGGTTCTTGGAAGAGAAGACCAGTCAGAAGAAACTGGGATCCACTGTTGGTTGAGTTTGTCAGGACAAGGAGGCAGTTCATCTTTAAGAAAGCACTCTGCCCAAGAAACCATTTCTTGACTATCTGGCCAATTATCAAACTGTTTCAAATATTTCCTTTGGGGGTAAATTGAGACAACTCACAATAGGCTGGGTGCCTCAGACTTCCTGGAGCCTTGTCAATCTGCATCTACAACACATTACAGAGAGTGCACCTGGTTGATGAGCTCCATCTGGAGATGGATGAAGATCAAGTGTACCAAGTTTATATAATTATATCTATCAGCTGCCTCTGATAATGCTGATTATGAGTTATTGTTGATTTGTCTATGGTCCAAGTGGATGGGCACTATTAAGTGGCTCCATTTCCTTCTGTTTAATTCTACCTAGCTAGATAGGAGGGAGGGATAGCTCAGTGGTTTGAGCATTAATCTGCTAAACCCAAGATTATAAATTCAATCCTTGAGGGGGCCATTTAGGGAATGGGGGTAAAGATCTGTCTGGGGATTGGCCCTGCTTTAAGCAGGGAATTGGACTGGATGACCTCCTGAAGTTCCTTCCAATTCTATGATAGTAGTCTGAACTATTAGCCCTGAGCATGGAAGAACAATCTTATAGGATTCCTTCTTATTTACTGTATGTGTGGCCATTTCTATGTTAATGAGGAGACACAGGATACAGTGCCTTCAGTATGCCGTGTCCTCATTTCACCTTACCCAGAGGATATAGATGAGGATCTTACCCAGTGCCTGATTGAAATTGGATATGGATAAGGACAATTTGATTAAGACCAAAATGATGTTAGTGGTTGGGCAACATCAAAGCAAACTAATGAACTGTAATGTGTGGGAGGAGGAGCCACAGGGTTGCCATGACCATAGCATCAAATTCTCTATTATTATTTTTAACATGACTGTGCTGTGAATTATGAATAACTTTACTGTGACAAAACTGTATCCATACTCATTGGGGTGCAACTCAGCACAGAACCTGACCTGGTTAAGATCATCTCAAATGCTAGTGCAGCTGGTGCTTTTCAGATGTCATTTATCTTTAAATGTGCTGACTTCAGATGCAGCATTAAACATGGAAGAAACTTTCATAATGGTAATACCACAAAAAGTTCTTAAGTTGTTTGAAGCAAATACAACAGTTAGTAAACAAGATTAAAGAAAAGTGTTCTGGAGGACATAAAATCTGGTGCAGAATAAGAGACTCATAAAACATTTTGTATAAGGAAAAACCAAAATACAACGATGAATGAGACTCATTCATCACTGTGTTTGTGCTTCAATTTTATGCCAGGGTAACTATGGAACAACGCTGGCATTAAACTGAAACACACAGTAAAGAAATCAGATCCACAGTTTACAAAAATTCTAGCAGTAAAATTGTCTGATTTAACTTCCACACTTTGGACAGCAGCAAATCAGGATATAATGGTATGATGAGGGTTTTTTTTCTATTCCATTATATCTATACACCGTACCAAAACAAGCATACTATAAAGTAGTTCTGAGTTTGTTTGTTTTTTCGCAAAATATGCATGACATAAGTCTTAACCAAAAATGTGTCAATTTGCTCAGTACAACTGTATATATTTTTGATGTACTCATTTTGTATGAATTTTAGTTATTGGAAAAAAGCCAGATAATAAAAAAGATTACACTTTATTTTATTACATAAGGAATTAGTTGTGCAACTCATCCTTAGAGCTTGTGCATCTAATTTCCAATGCATCTCACCATGAACTAATCCCAAAACTTGAGCTAGATTCTGCTCACAGTTACATTGCAATTAATCCAGGAAAACTCCATTGATTTCACTGGCATTTTAATCTGGATTTACACCAGAGTAATCAGAATCTGACTCAAGGTCTCCAGGTGCATACATTTTTTTTCTCATGTCTCAGGATACATTTCTTTAGGTTCTTTCTTTTCTGAGACAATCTTCATATCAAAATGGAAGTGACATGCAAGTGCTTTTAACTTCAGATTTATTTAAACTTATTTCTTTTATTTGTCTTCAGCCATGAGTTATGGTTATTTTGTCCTTGTATTTTCTCTCTAAAGCAGTTTGTAATGCTTGAAAGAGGAACTGATTTGTATTGTGTGTATATATATAAAAACCAACCACACACCACACTGAAGGGGACAATACCAAGGTTGAGAGACCTAAAATTAGACTTTTGAGCTCTGTCATCATTGGCAGTGGTGTGTGTGCGTATGCATTGTACCAGGCCTTTGCTCTGCCTCTTCCATTCTTGTGAAATGAACTCTAAAAAGCCTGTTTTCCTTGAAAAATACAGCAATTTCAAGTTAGCAAATGTCTCTAATACTATGCTTTGCTGGCTGTGGCGAATAGATTCTCCCCTCGCAAATTTTCCCCATCGATGCTGCTTTAACAGTCCACAAGCAAATTGGTGCTCTTTTATAAGCCGTTAAGAAGCACATGGCAGAAACTGCAAATATATATAGTGTGCTTTGAATACAGATAAGCAAGTAAAACTGATCTACAACGGTGTCTGAGGTAATTCTGCAATTTGCAAATCCCCCCCACCTCAAAGAATATTTTATTTAAGATATGTATTTTTCTATTTAGAAAGAAAGCTAATGATCATCCATCCATCATACAGAACAGATAACAGTAGATCAGGGGTTCTCAAACTGGGTGTCGGGACCCCTCAGAAGGTTGCGAAATTATTACATTGGTGGGTCATGAGCTATCAGCCTCCACTCCAAACCCCGCTTTGCCTCCAACATTTATAATAGTGTTAAATATAAAAAAATGAGTTTTTAATTTATATGGGGGAAAAGGGGAGGTCGCACTCAGAGGCTTGCTATGTGAAAGGGGTCACCAGTACAAAGTTTGCGAACCACTGCAGTAGATGATAATTAGTCATAGCGAAGTGTAAGGGAGGTACTCTTGTGGCCCCCGCCCCCAGTGTCTGGGTGTGGTACTGCAGTCCTTGGTGGGTTTTCAGCAACTTGGTCCTCCACCTGAGTAACAAAGTCCAAAAGAACCCCCTTAGGGGTAGTAAAGAGTTCAGCACACTGTTTGTCTGCCCTCACCAGAGTCTTTAGCCACATGGCCCCTCTAGTTTCACCCGACCTTAGAATTAAAGTTCTCAGGTCCTCTCACATCTCGTCTCACCCAACCCAACCCAGCCCAGCCCGGTCAGGAACTGATCTGATAAGGTCCCGCAGCTCCTTTCATCTGAGCCAGCTGGGCTCTAACTGGCTGCATCCATGCAGCCTCGCTAGGGAGGCTGCAGGACCCACTGTTGCTGCTCCTTTCCTGAGGCAGGGTGTAGAAGAACTGCAGGGGCTCCAGCAGGGGCACCAAGGCCCTGGGACACTTTGTCACATGAAGTAACAGGGATAACTTAGTCATAGTTGGGCTCTGTGACAAATATTGCAACCACATTCAATATCTTTGAGGACCATATTATATTAAGTTTATGTATCACTGAAGGCCAGGGATTGTATCCAACTCCAGGAGGAAGAGTTACCACAGTTCCTTCAATAAGGTTATTAAGGTGAAGCACTTAGCTCAGAGGTCCCCAAACTGTGGGGCATGCCTCCCTAGGCGGGCACGGAGGAACCTAAGGGGGGCGCTAAGGCCCCAAGCCAGCCCCCACAGGGGGTGAGGAGGGAGCACCATCCCACTCCTCCCCACCCCCAGCTCTGCTCCGTTCCTGGCCCAAGGCTGAGGCTGGGGGCGGGGGTGCTAGGAGCAGAGCTGTACCTGGCTGCAGGCCCAGTTGCTGGCCCCCACCACAGCCTGGCTGTGGCTCCGCTCCTGCCCCCACCATCAGCTTTAACTCCTGACCAGGGCTCCATCCCTGGTCCCGCTCCCAGCCCCAGCCTTAGCCCCCTTGCCCCTGTCCGCATATCCCCCTGAGCTGCTGCCTCACTCCAGGTCCCAGCTCTGGGGGGGCAGGGACGGAGGGAGGGGCACAGACAGGAGTAAAGGGGGGGTGCAACAATGGGCAGTGGGGATCATAGGCTGGGGAAGGCTGTGCCTCCACAAACAGCCAGGCATGGCCCCGCCCATTCTCTGTCCCCAGACCCTCCCTCCAGCTTCCCACTCAGTGTGGCTCCAGTCTTCCTGTGGGGTGGCTCTGGCTCGGGATGCACCACCCACTAGCCCATCGCTCTGGGGCTGGGGAGGGCTGGGGCTGTGCCACCCACTATCCCATCGCTCTGGGGCTGGGACCATGCTGCCCTCCCTCTCGTCGCTTCGGGGCTGGAAACAGCGGCTGTGTGTGTAAGGGGGGCTCTGGATTGCAGTCAGAGGAGGAGAAGAAGGGGCATGGCCTCAGGTGGAAGGGGTGGGGCTGGGGGTTAGCCTCCTTCAGCCAGTAATTCATGTGCCATCCATGGGCATGAACCTCAAAAGTTTGGGGATCATTGACTTAGCTTATAAACATCTCCAGAGAGGTCTCACACCTTGGAAAGGCTTGCATGTACTGGTTCCAACTAGGTTTTCCAGAAAACAATAGACAAAAGAAAAGCCTTTTGATATAAAGAGACTGGGGTTTAAAATGACAGGGTTTTCTTTCTGATCCAGCAAACATTCTGTCTAAGGTTGCGGGGCTTGGAGGGACGGATGTGGGCAACAGTTCCATATGCGTTGGGAAGACTTTAGCCTTATAAGGTCCCCTAAGACTGATGGGTGACCACTGATAAGCTTTAAACATGTGTATAGGAATTTTTATTGGTTTCAATATGCTTTCTCTGCAATGCTTTTACCTGAAGAACAAATGCCTGGTAACTTGAAGCAATACACTGGTTTTAGCCCTTGGGGAGAGAGCACAACACAGATATGATACCTTCTGGGTCAGAGGGGTGTGGACAAGGGCCCTGCCCAGAGCAGGTGATGGCTGGAGCCCTGAGAGCTGACTGGATACTCCTAGAGTGGACCATGGAGTGGGGACACAGGTGCAGTTACCCTAAAACTGTGACAGGTTAGATTCTGATCTCAGATGCTTCCAAGCAACCCCTGCTGTAACCAACAGGTTGGGGGTCTGCATGGGTTCAACTGAGAGCAGAATGTGTCGTAGAAGGTCAAATTTAGACCTTATTGGATTTCTGAACGTAGAAAGTCAATTAATGCTGCAAAAGAAGAGTTTCTATTTGTTCTCTGTGCAGAACTCTCCATGGAGAGCATGAGTAATCTCTGTGAGATATGGAGAGGCTAAGCCAGAGAACTCCACACCAAATCTGCGGATGCTGCCCCCAACTCCAAGACTCTCCAAAGCTTCTGACACGGAGGAATTGCAGAATAGAATAAAGGTTATGGGGAAGCCCCAACCTTGCAAAAACCAAACTCAATTTGGCAGTCTCTCCTGCCCATGCACTGGCAAATGCACATAATAGGAGACAAGCCTGAATTTAGCCCCTAATGTGTGATTATTCACACAGCAATACACACTACTGCGAGAGGGGGATTTTATTATTCGTTAACCTTGTCCGAGCTGAAAGGCAAAAATAGTTTAGGCTGAACACCATATGTTGCCTTAAGGCTGAAATCTTCCCCTCCTGTTAGAAAGAAGGCCTCTTTCCAACTCTCTGTGCTATACAGTTTGGTGGCCTGAACTGTGAAGAAACATTTAGAATTTTATAGTGTATAAGTTCCCCTGGAATCTGATGGAAGATCTGTTGTATTTCATTTCCCTGGATCCTGTTGTAGTTTTTCCTAACTGTGCAGTATTTCTCAGTCAATCTATAAAGTCTTTTGTTTAGAGGGTTCAAGTGACTGTAACACTAACTACTGCGTTGCTTGTGTACTATTCATTCCAAGTGTTGCCTTTTGGTGTTTCAGGAGAAAACATGAAATTGGAAGTAAGTTCCAGAAGTGAATAGTCAGAGTAGTCCAGTTTCAACAAATATTCAAGCCCAGCTGTTGGGAGTTGCTTCCTGGGTGTTAAGGATATAAATTTAGTCTATCTTAATGTCTGTATAGCACTATGATAGAAATACTAAATGCTATATCTGGCACCTGGGTACCATGGCAACCAAGTGCTCTTTAACTACCTAGCTAGCTAAAATTAGACTAGCTAAAAATGCTTAGTAGCATTTTGTCACTATACCTAAATTACAACAAACGGAATAGGTATAAGTAAGGCAGCAATTATTTACCTATCCTAAAATGTCAGACTGCATCTTCAGTATATTACTTGCACTGCTGCTGAAGACCTTGTTATGGCCTTGGGCACTGATTCAAATAGTGATTTTTTTTCTATTAGAGGACTGTGGCAAAGTATATTCCTAGTGCTATTAGACTAAGCAAAGAGGTGAACAGTTGTTAGTGGCCAGAGAAGGTACCAATGACAGCTGAGAAACTGCTGGTCCCAGAATTTGATTCAAGGCACATCAGTGAATGGCCTGTAGCCAATTCCCTGTATAAGAAATACCCTTCTTAGTCCAACATCTAGAAGCAATGTGGACACTGAATTTTACTACAGTTCAATATTATCAGTTTTTCCTAACTTTTTCTCATCCAAAAAGAAAATGCACATGTGCATATCCCACATGCTTTGCGCATGTGCTTTGTCAAGTAGTAATGTCCCCAAGTAATACAGTGTGCTTCAGACAGTGTGCAGGGAAAGAACTCAGGGAGGGAGAACAATTCAACTTAATATAACCAAAATTTAAATAGACACACCAGCTGTTCCCTGATTCACGGAGACCCTGTAGTGTGCGAAATCAGCCTCCCCAAAACAGCATCCGGGTAGAGTTTCAAAGCCAGTGTGCAGTATTTTTCAAAGGAATGCATGGACAGGGAGGAGGCTGATTCTCAGATTTCTTCTTAAGTAGTGTATCACTCCACTCAAGAGGCTCTTACCACTCTTAGGGAATAGGGTTGCCAACTTTTTAATAGCAAAAACCCGAACACCCCTGCCCCACCCCTTCACAGAGGCCATGCCGTGACCCACCCTATCTCCAAGGCTTCACTCCCCACTCACTTCATCCCCCCTCCCTCTGTCACTCGCTCTCCCCCCCACACTCACTTTCACTGGGCGGAGGCAGGGGGTTGAGGGCATGAGGGCTCGAGCTAGGGTTTTGGGTTCTGGGTGGCGCCAGAAACGAGAGGTTCAGAGTGCGGGGTTCCTTTTCAACTGGGTGTTCCGGTCGAAAACCAGACACTTGGTCACCCTATTAGGGAATCTGGCTTGAGTGCAGAAGGAGAAGACAAGCTCTTTTTCTAGTATGCTTCAGATATCACAGATATCAAAAACACTAGGGCCACTTTACTTTTTATGGCCAGCTGATAGAACAGAAACAATGAATTTGATCTCCTAAATGCTTTATTCTGTCCAGCTGTAAGGGTCTAAATGAACTGAGTGAATTCTCTCCACAGCTAGCTGGGAGGGGGAGAGACTGCCAGAGAAAACTGTATTTACATAAATACACCTACTCTGCTTAGATATCCAGCAGACAGAGCAGATTATCAATTTATGCTGGTGTTGGCTTACAAATCACTTTAGTACTGAATGCAGGGGTAGTGAAATACTGTTACCAATATTGTTGGCATTATTGTAACACAGGGAAGCAGGACTGTGCTTAACCTGTCCCAAATGTGGGGGTCACCCTCAACGAAACAATCTTGTTAATCCAGGGGCTCAAATGCCACAGCTATGTGAAAGTAAAAGGAAGGGGCACTGGTGTCCCAGGAAGATGCTATAGATTTCTCCCAAGGGTTCTCCCTGGATTGGTTTAATCTGTTCCCCCTCCCACATGCACATTTAAAGAAAGAGCTACATAGGCTTCATTAAAAGCCTCTTTATTATTTTAAATGCTCAATCAGACCTGAAATCAGTTGTGGTGGGACTGTGTTTCTGCCCAGCCGGCTAAGAGCTAAACATCATTGAGAGCTAAAATTACTTTAATATGGGACAGTGTTTCTGCCCACCCTGTAAAGAACTGAAAGTTACTAAAAGATTGATGTGCACAGGTCATAGCAGAGAGGCAGGTGACTGACTGTTGGCTGGCGAATGTGAGGTGCTAAGCAGAACAAGATGCTGCCAGACGGTGAGGAGCAGTGGCTGGTGGGGTGGCCAGGTGGTGCAGACAGCGGCCAGCAGGGCAGCTGGGGGAGAGATGCAGCCAGCAGGGCCACTGGCAGAGAGGGGCGATGAGCGAGTGCTCAAGCAGCAGAGTGTATAGAGTGGGAGGTGAACTCTGCAGAGGCACCTCTGAACTCAGTGTTTGCACCGAACAAGAACAGCAACTGTGAGTGGGGTGGAGAGAAGGAACAGGTACGTTAAAGGGACTTTTGGGTTGCTGGACTTAAGAACCTGAGGGGAAAAAGACACTGTCCAACTTTCTTGGGGTAGGTCTTTTACCCAAATAAACATGGAGTTACTTCTCTCCTTTTATTAACAGTTTCTTTTCTACACTTGGACTCTGTGCTTGCGAGTGGGGAAGTATTGCCTCTCAGAGGCTGTCATAAACAGATAGCTAAGGGTTAATGTCTCTTTCACCTGAAGCACCTGACCAGAGGACCAATCAGGAAACCGGATTTTTTCAACTCTGGGTGGAGGGAATTTTGTGTCTGAGTCTTTGTTTTCTGTCTGCCTGCTTTTCTCTGAGCTTTGGAGAAGCAGTTTCTACTTTCTAGTCTTCTGTTTCTAAGTGTAAGGACAAAGAGATCAGATAGTAAGTTATATGGTTTCTTTTCTTTGGTATTTGCATGAATATAAGTGCTGGAGTGCTTTGATTTGTATTCTTTTTGAATAAGGCTGTTTATTCAATATTCTTTTAAGCAATTGACCCTGTATTGTGTCATCTTAATACAGAGAGACCATTTGTATGTATTTTTCTTTCTTTTTATATAAAGCTTTCTTTTAAGACCTGTTGGAGTTTTTCTTTACTTCAGGGAAATTGAGTCTGTACTCACCAGGGAATTGGTGGGAGGAAGAAATCAGGGGAGATCTGTGTGTTGGATTTGCTAGCCTGATTTTGCATTCTCTCTGGGGGAATAGGAAAGTACTTTTTGTTTCCAGGATTGGGAACAGAGAGGGGGAGTCACTCTGTTTGGATTCACAGAGCTTGTGTCTGTGTATCTCTCCAGGAGCACCTGGAGGGAGGAAGGGAAAAAGGATTATTTCCCTTTGTTGTGAGACTCAAGGGATTTGGGTCTTGGGGTCCCCAGGGAAGGTTTTTCAGGGGGACCAGAGTGCCCCAAAACACTCTAATTTTTTGGGTGGTGGCAGCAAGTACCAGGTCCAAGCTGGTAACTAAGCTTGGAGGTTTTCATGCTAACCCCCATATTTTGGACGCTAAGGTCCAAATCTGGGACTAAGGTTATGACAGAGGCACCCAGGGGTAGTGTGTAATTTTCCCAGGTTACTGGGTGATGGCTCGAGCCAGTTCTGTGTTGTATCGATGGAAAGGAATCCCTAGATATTGAACCTAGCCCTGGTTGCTGCTGGCTCCACCTGTCAGAAGGGTTACATAGCTATAGACTTGTTAAATGGCAATGCCTTGCTTGGGAGTTGCAAATGGAGAGGAGCAGCTGTTTAAGCCCCTATGAATAGGGCATAAATGATGTGAGCTGTTTGGGATCTCAGATAAATTGGACACCCACTCGCAGTGGTATGCTGAATTTTTGGCTCTTTGTCTTCCTTCAACGGGCCTTGCACTTGGAGAATGGGACCCATTGTTGGATTAGAGGTCCCCACAGTGATTGAAGTAGGTTCACTAGGCTTGATGGTAGTGATATTTTCCTTGGACAAACTGCTCTTGGACTGCTGCTTCACCAGATCCTTTCAGCAGCAGCAGAAGAAAGGTGGCACTTGCTACTTTCCTGCTGGAGCTAACTCTCTTTCTAGCATGACCTGGTCTGGCTACCTACTGGCCCAGGGAGGGGAAGGCTTGAGAAATGTCTTCCTGGGCAATGCAGTTCAGAGAGCTGCCCCAGGCCACAAAACCAGCAGAGCTCATTATCCATGTACTCTGTCTAGAAAGAGTGGCAGAAGGAGCAGGTTTCCCAGTTATGCTTCTCTGTTTATCTGCAATGCAGGGATCAAGCAGAGACTGCAGGGGCAAGCCAGGGCATGTGCTGCTGTGGTGCCTCAGGAAGAAATGGGAGCTGAGAATCAAGTAAGTCAGCCCCTTTGACAGCCAGAAGATCTGATTTAGTCCAGCCAAATTGAAACCTGTTTCCACCAGAAATATAACTTTTAGGCTTTTATTTCGTTTAGAGATGTTTGAGATCTAAAGAGCCTACAATTGTGGAACAGGGAGGCCTGTAACTGTAGAAGTAGAACAAAACAGGCTGGTTCTTCTTTTCATGAAAAAAATTGTCCTTTTCATTGATCAGCTCTAATAACATATTTTTTTAAATGTCTTTTCAATGGTTCAGCTATCCTTCCACTGTCACACCCATTCCCTCCTGAAATAAGATGGAACAGATAATAGCGCCTACTGCCAACTATTTTATTACAGTGACAAATCTCAAGCACTCCCCATGGATTAGCCATAAGGTGACTGACTATACCTGTTTATTGGACTGCACTCTAAAATGTTCCTTTCTCATTCTTTTCCTTTCCTTTATTCATGCTGAAACAGATCCCTTGATACATCTTTTATGATACTCAAGGGGAGAATTATTTTAAAGCACGTATTGCCACAAAGCCTGCCTGGCATGCAATCCAGCTATACAGTGCATGAGAATTCTGCCATGTATGTATTCTGTCATGACGAACACAAATGAGAACAGACTTGTTGCTGGCTTTTCCACAGACGGCCACTGTGTTCAAACTCAAATGAGAAAATAACTTGGGACCTCATTGTTTGTCCACTGTATTTTAGAAACAATTGGTGTATGGACAATTTTTATGCAGAGACAAGATGGCTGAGATAATATGTCTTATTGGACCAACTTCTGTGCGTGAGAGAGACAAGCTTTCGAGCCCAAAGAAGCACTCTATGTAGGCTTGCCAACCCTCCAGGATTGTCCTGGTGTCCCCAGGAATTAAAGATGAATCTTGTAATGCGATGAAGCCTCCAGGGATACGTCCAACCAAAATTGGCAACCCTAGCTCTATGTAACCTTGAAAGCTTGTCTTTCTCATCAACAGAGGTTGATCCAATAAAAGATATTACTTCATCCATCGTGTCTGTCTTTCTTATCCCTGGAACCAACATGGCTACAACAGCATTGCATACAGTTTTCATCCAGCCATTTGTGAGTGATGAACTCTGCTTTTATTGTACCATAGGCCTAACTAGGGAAAAAACCAAAGGAATTCCAAAACAAAAGGCAGTAAAAAAGAATCTACGGACAGACTGGTGTTTGAGCCTACATGGAACAGCTGTTATTATAATTCAGTGATAATGAGGATATCTACCTCCTACACTATCTGTAAAGAGTCCAACTGCTATCCCAATAAAACATTTCTGCATAAGTTCTTGTATTATTATTATCAACATTATTATCAACAAGACCCATTGTGAGATCTCAGTGGATATATCGCAAAATCTTGTGCAAGATGTGGAAATTCCAGCTGATTTCCACTTTATAGAGTAATGATCATTGTATTTTCGCATGTCTTTAGATCATACTTTAAACAACTTCTTTGTATTGAACACATATGATTTTGACTAGAAGTATTTTTAACATGATTGTCTTGAATTTTATGAAAAGGATTACATTGTGTTTATATTTTGGAACAGGTAGTGGGATAATATGACCCACTACCTGCAAAACCTTGATTTGAAAAAAAATGCAGGGCGGGGACTCAAACATTATTATCAACTTCTCTGACATAGGATACCCCAAAGGAGCATGGCGTCAATATGGTTTGAAATAGCTTAGCTGGAACAATCATACAATTCTTGCTGTGCTGGTACTCTGAAAGGTTAAAAAGAAAAGGTTTCCTGAAAGTGCATATTAGTATACAGCACCAGACTGAAAAGCAGAGTAATTGAATCAGCTTCCTTTTATGAACACCAGATTTCATTTTGAAAATCCCCTTTTCAAATACTAGCCTTTTTATTGTATTATCCTTGAGGTGTGTTTTTGCAAGATACACAGGTTACCAAAATATGTAAAGGGACAATGTAAACTACAACTTCACTCAATTTCAAAATGGTATTAAGAATAATTTCAGTTACTACACTTGTCTCTGGGTCCTTCTGCCAATTGCTGGTGCTTTACAATCAAATTTTCCAAATTTTTTAAATGTTTCGTTTCCTTAATCTCTGTGACTACTGCAAAGACCCACACAAATGACAGAGAAGACTAACAGATTATACATGGGAAACAGTTAAACTATCTACACACACAGTGCTGACAAAAGTACATATGAAACAAAAGACAACAAAGAAAATATTTTCTTCTCTAAGCTCTTTCAGTTACACTAATCTTAGAGGTTACTTGTAACAATAGTCGGCAGACAAAAGGGTGATTTAAACTGAGAGAGTCCATGTAAATACAATGAACCAAGTCCTCAACAGGTCTAAACTGGAATAGGTCCATTGACATCAGTTCAATGGAGCGGTTACAACCTTATACCAGCTGAGAACCTGGGCCACAATATTTTAAATATTAGCTTTATTTCATTATGTGTATCCATACATACTGTACAACACAAACATTTTCCCTTATAGGGCCTGATCCAAAGCCCACTGAAGTCACTGAAAATCTTTGAGTTCAGATCACGTATATACAGCACATCTTTCTGCCAATACATTTGACTTGCACTTCATAACTGAGTACCATTACATTTTCTTAAACCACTTTTATAAGTAATCCAAATAATAAATCTGTGTTGTTAACATATTAAGTTTTTGTATATCTATTCTTGGGGTCATTGCTGCTTTAGATTACTCTAGGGCGAGGTAAAAGCAAACATATTGGAAAGGATATTTCACTATCATCATGCTGTGTATTTGAGACTTCATAGTTTAAGTTAGTTATTTTAATATTTTCAAAGAACATTGAGATCCTCCCTCAAAAGGAACTATATAGTGATTGTCACAGTTTCTGTATATCTGCACCGGTATTCTTCCTCTGACCATCTCTTTCATGGTCCACTCCAGGAATGCCCAGCCAGGTCTCAAGATTCCAGCTATCAACTGTCTCTGGGCAAGGACTGTTAGCTAATTCCCTTCTGACCAGGGGTAGGGAGCCCCTTGCCTTACACTGTGATATTCCCCAACAAGCCCATCTATCTAAAGGCCAGTACCTGTGCTTTGCTTTCAGTCCAGCATCCATGGTTAACATTTCTCCAGGTGCTGTAACAGTACGTACCTGTTCCCACACAGTTCCTTCTATGAAAGCACATTTATTCTTCAGCTAAAAGCATTACACAGAAAACATAATAAAAATAATAAATGTTCTGACACACATGCTACAAGCTTACCAATGATTACCCATCAGTCTTATGTGGCCCTAGTACCCCAAGGTCTTTCCAACCCTTTTCTGGGGGTTTGGGCCCTTGGACAGATTGTCCTGTCTGTTTGCTGGAGCAGGAAGAAGGTCTCAAGTTAGTTCAAATTCATCCTTTTATACCAAAAGCCCTTTTATTGTTTCCGAGTCTCTGGAAAACCGAGCCTGACCCAGTATATGGACGCCACCTCACAGGATGGAATGTCTCTGGAGTTTTTTTAGTCTCGGTCCCTTAGGGGCCAGAGGACATGCCGGATACTTCCTGGAGCAGCGCAGAGTCAGAGCAGACAGGGAGTCTGCCTTAGCCCCACTGCACCACTGACTGGGAGCTGCCTGAAATAAGCGCTGCCCGGCTGGATTCCGCACCCCAAACCTCCATCCACACCCTAACTCCCTGACCCAGCCCAGAGCCCCCTCTTGCACCCTGAACCCCTAATTTCTGGCCCCACCCTGCAGCCTGCACGCCCAGCTGGAGCCATCACCCCCTTCTGCACTCCAACCCCAACCTAGCCCAGTGAAAGTAAGTGAGGGTGGTGGAGAGAGAGCGACTGGGGGTGGAGGCTGGAGTGAGTGGGGGCAGGGCCTCAGAGAAGGAGTGGGGTAGGGTGGGGGGCAGGGAAGGGTGTTCAGTTTTGTGGAATTATAAAGTTGGCAACCCTACCTGAATTACAATTTCTATCTAAGTTTCAAACAGAGATGCTTGACACTTAGCTGGAAATTGAAATTGAAATCTCAAGGTAAGAAAGTCAAGCTAAGTTTGCTGTTATCTGCTTATTCACAGCACTGTCATCTTGGATTTTATGTCAAGATGTGGATGCTGTGAATAAGGTTATGTCAAGTTCTAGAAATTTACCAGAAATACTACAGGTGTATTATCCCTCTCATAACTGACATGAAGAATGAAGTGTAAGCAACAGAAAGTGCATTCAAATGCAACAGGGTCAGAAATGTGTGTTATTTAAATTCTTCAAAATTAGGACCCCATCATAATGGTGTTGTGCTACCATAAAAGTAAGACTGTAACAGCAATATAACCAATCATAAGATCAATGAATCATGGGACTTACTGATGACAAAGACCTATAAAGGCTATCCAATGCAGTGTTGTTCCCCACAGTACATTCTTCAGCCCATTTCTGGAACTTACATAGTTTAATAAATGGCTCTGGCCCTAATCCTGTAAGGAGCTCCAAAAAAGACAGATCCCCTCGATGCACACAGAGCTCAGTTGCTAAATTGGAGCATCTATATGGAAATGTGTCCTGAGATTCAGCCAAAAGATTCCTCTGCTCACCTTCATATCATTATTCCCGGACCATTTGTACCATCTTAATTTCTCTTCATCCTCTAGGGTGTACATCCTTCATGTATTTATGAGTGTTCATGTCATTCAAGCACAGACACACACAAGTCTGATCATGATTTACCTAACTAGATATTGTAATCTTTTCACATAAATCAGTTAATCTCCTCAGCCCTTAACCCTTAAATAAATTCATTTCTCTTCTCTGATATAGCCTGGCATTAATCTGACATTTAAGAAAACCGATTAAATGGGGAGAAGCTGTTCAGCTGGAAATGGCACGAATCGGCTGCATCTTTACTAACGTTCCATTTCCCAACACTTATTTTGAGACTCCTTAGATTTATCCTTCCTCTGCTCTAACAGTTATTTTCTCTACAACATCTACAAAATTCATCTTTTTATCTCTGTCTCTCTATGATAAAACTAATTTCCATACTCTGGTTACTTCTTACCTCAAACTAGTCTGACCTTCTCCTTTTCAGCCTCCCTATCTCTTCTCTCTCTCCTTCATTCTGTTGAGTATGCTATAACCCAATTCATTTTCCTCTTTGGTCATCCTCATTATATGTTCCTGTGGCACTCTGTGCTTCAATGCAGCATCCTGGAACCCTCATATTCACCACTGTCATATAATTATGATACATTTGCCTTGTGAGGTAGCACTTTAAAAGTCTTGATCTGTTGAACATTAAAATCGTTTTGGATTGTATGTGCTATCACTGTATGGGAAGTGAAATTCTGCTATGTGTATGTTACTGAAAAACGTTGTGAAGTTGGGAACTCCCACAAACAGCCTTTCAGACACAACAATGGAGCAGCCAGACACTGCTGATATTCCATTAAAGGAATCCACGCTCCCAAGGACTCTCCCAGGAACCATACACAATGGAGAATTCTCAGAGATAGCACGCAGACAATAGAGACTACTTGACTCACCTCATAGCAAAAGGTCTTTCCAGGAAGCTGAATAAACTATAAAAGAGAGGAGACATCATTACTTGGCCTCTCTCCCTCCACAACTCAACACCTGGAAACACATCTGGAGGACAAAGTCTGAACTGAGGAGGTGGTCCCAGGCTGAAGGAAAGTTCCAGCCTGAGTATGGAAGATTGGTAACCTGCATGTACTAGGGTGAGATACTGTTGGATTCAAATCCTGTCTAGTTTATAGAACTCATTGCGGTTTTACTTTTAATTCATAGGTAACCAACTTTGATCTGTATGCTTACTACTTATAATCACTTAAAACCTGTCTTTCTGTAGTTAATAAATCTGTTTTCTATTTTACTTAAAACAGTGCATGGATCACTATTTTTACCTAAAACAGGGGATGGATCACTTGATGATTCTTTTCTATTCATTCCCTCTGAAGCACCTCGCATTGGCCACTGTAGGAAGATAGGATACTGCTAGATGGACCTTTGATCTCACCCTGTAGGGCCATTCTTATGTTCTTATTTTGGTTGAAGTGCTTGGAAAATCTGCTCACGTTGCAAGGGCTGATGCATGTCCACTTTCCTTGGTAGAAGTGATGGACTGGGTAATAAACTTACACTGGTCAAGTATCAGGGGGTAGCCGTGTTAGTCTGTATCCACAAAAACAACAAGGAGTCCGGTGGCACCTTAAAGACTAACAGATTTATTTGGGCATAGCTTTTGTGGGTAAAAATCCCACTTCTTCAGATGCATGGAGTGAAAATTACAGATGCAGCATTGTTATACTGACACATGAGGACAAAGGAGTTACCTCACAAGTGGAGAACCAGTAGTCAGGCTTTTGACCAAGGCAAGATGGTACAGCTCTGGGGTGCAAGGCTGGGCAGCTGGAGGGAATTGGCTGGAGCCTCTCTATTGTTGGTTCATAAGTGGCTGGCAAAAGCATTCATGTAACTCAGTTGGGTATGACCCTGCCTGTAGATGTCTGTGTAAGTGCAGTACCTGGAGAGGTTTACAGCTTGTCACAGCATCACAGTGTGCGAGGGAGCTCAGGTTGGTGGCATAGAGGGCTCAGTGGTACCCCAGTTCCAGGTTATGCCCTGGTGGAACCTATCACAGTTCCCCTTTCTTATTCTCTACACTGGCTGCCCCTCTTCTTACACCTTCCTTTTAAGCATCCACTCCACAGCTTTAAAGTTCTCACAACTCTGATCTTGTCTACATCAGTGACATGATTTCTGATTACATCACTTCCTACTACCCAAGTTTCTGCTCCTTATGGGTTTGACCTAGCAGAATCCTTAAGCATATGCTTAATTTTAAGAAAATGTGCTTAATATTAAGCATATGCCTAAGTGCTTTGGTGTTTCAGGACCTTACTTCCTTTGCCCACTCCAACTCCATGCCTGCCTCATTGGGAACTATGCACAGATCTAAACCAAAACTCTGAGGGGAATACAGATCCAAATCTCAACTTCAGAATTAGTCCATATCTCTGTAACTGGCCAAGCCCAGATCCAAGCATCCCCAAACTTAGGGAAAAAACTCAAATATGGATCTGAAACCTGCAGCTTAGGCCCATCTCTACCAGGAACAATTTCCTAATCATTGACATCAAGCACTGTCACTCCCTCCTTTCACTTGCTCCTAGAATCCAACCATTGCTGCTATGCCTGGGTGTGTTAACATACCCATGCAACTCCATTGCCCACTGTTGTGTTCATTTTATTTCATTGTACTAGTTGTGTCTTCAGTATGAACACTGGTGAGGGCAATGATTTTGTATTTTGCTTTTGGTATGTGTACATATACTATTACTACAGATACAGTATTGTATACATAATAAAAATTTTGCTTAATCTCTCACTTAATTTGTTTAGATATTGAGACCAGAGAAGGCAGCAGGATATTTTTAAATGGAGACCAAGTTGTACAGAAACAAAAGAGATGCCATCAATTTTGTTTGCCCAACAGGAAAGAAAACCTGCTTACTTCTACAGGTGCTATATCTCATGAGGATATTCTGAATGCCTTAATGCAGTGGTTTTCAACCTGTGGTCTGTGGACCCCTGGGGGTCCACAGGCAATGTCTAAGGAGTCTGTGAAAGACTGTTGTTACCACAGAACATGGGTTTCCAATCTGTGGTCCATGGATCTCCGGGGGTCAGCAGACTATGTCTAGGATTTCCAAAGGGGTCCATACCTCAAAATGTTTTAAGGGTCTGCAAATGAAAAAAAGGTTGAAAACCACTGCCTTAATGGAAAAACTACATACAGAGATAAGATTGTTATTAATCGCTGCTTTGGAATTAGCTGAACCAAATAAACACATCAATTCATAAACTGGGAGGGAGGACAGAGTATGCAGAAGTATGTTAATTTTTTCATGGCACTTCAGACATTAGGGAGACCAGCTTAATTCAAGCCCTGGTGAATAATATCTATGCTTACAATATTAGACTGTGGGGATTTACTGGATATTGTATTGTGGCTATTCCAATCCCTGGCTGTTGCTCTGACCTATCTTTATAAAGCTATTCTGAAAGTTTCATGAATCTTCTCTTATCTCTGTAGACAAGATGACATTAATACATTGTTATTGTTAATTATTTATATATATTGCTGTTAGTATATGTGCAACTGTATAAGAGGTGAAATGTGTTAAACAAGTAACAGGACCCTGTTTTCGACACCTGGCAGTTTAACGGCATGAAGTGTAATTTTCTAAATTATTTAAGTGACATAAGGAGTAAAAGCCCCATTGAAAGTCATCAGCATCACCCCAGTTTTCAGAACCATAAAAGGGTGTTTTCAGGCTTTCACATAGTCAAAGGAGATTGAGTTAAAACTGCTTCTATTGTTGATTTTAATTTTACCCTATATAAGTCTCCCCTCTTCCCAAAACTAAAACAACAATAAACCAAAAATGTAATGGAGTGTTTGATAGTCAAATATATATTACTTACTTATCAGGAATTTCTATTACACCCAGCAGAAATTCAGCACTGTGGTAAGGTTATTGCTTCTCAATTTCTTGTAGTAATATACTATAAATATTTTAAATTCAGTGAAAAAACATTTCAAGGATCTATTAATTTAAAGTAACATAGCGCATATATAATTGCAGTTAACTTACAAACAGAGATCTTTGGTTATTCTTGTGCAAAGAGAGCAAGATGTGCTTTGTGACCAAAGTACATACATTAGTGCATTTTATTAGTTAACTAACGTAAACACTATGGTATTGAGAGGTAGATACATGCGGACAAGCAGACACTTGATCCCAAGCCAATGAAAACAACAGATAATATGTTGTGCTACATCATTATAGCATTTTAAACCTTTTATTTTTCTCTTCATATCCTGCCACTGTTCTGTACATGGAACTCCAGCAGAAGTCAATGGGAATACAGGCTCTGAGCCTGCCATCAGCTCTATACCTGCAGACTCTTGCACTCATGTGAAGCCCACAAGAGTTATTAGGACTCCACACAAGTGCAAATCTTGGCCCAGGCATATCAAATTGCAGGAGCAGGATTTTTGAATGTAGCTCAATATCAGCAGTGGCCCACTGCACTATGTATAGATAGAGTAGACAGATAGAACACAGTAGTATCTGAACTTCTGACATTGTACTCTGGTTCAGAAGCAGCCCTTCTGAAGACAACAGCAGTATATAGAACAATTTGTTAAAAAAACCCAACAACAAAAACCTGCTCTTGAAATATATTTTAGTTACAGAGAAGCTGGATTTAGTCACTGCTCCCAAATATGAATTGTCCTAATATAATTCCATGGAATCCTTGAATATATTTTCATTTTCATATTATTATTAACTGTGATTATATATCATATATTATCATGTTATATATGAATATTTACATAGCACTGTAAATGTACATACCACAGTACTTTACAGAACATATAAACAGACAATCCAAAAAGATTAGAATCTTAAGGCATGTAGTTGAGACAGGGAGAAAGGAAAAGGAGCAATTAAGAGAGGAGATGCAGAAGAATGTACAGGTCAAGAGGGGATGAGATGAGGCAGAGGCAATCCTGACAATTCTGAATTAGATCTTAATGTAACTATGTAGGAATCTTGAATGAGTAATGTTAATCTCTTAACCATGTAGATTTTATGTATGTATGTATTTAATATATATGCATTCCAGTAGCACTTGTCATGTGCGAGGTACTGGCCCCTCGCACAAGAAGACATAGTTCCTGGCCCCCAAAATCAGTTTAAAAAATAAGAAAAAGCTTTGAGCTAAATAACTAGACCAATTCTTGTTTCATATACTCAGAGCACATCCCCACATATCTGGATGCTCTTCTTGTAAGCTTTAATGTAAAAAAAATACAGATAAGTGATGATCCACTCACAATATCTGAGGAGGAAAATGGATCCTTATCATCTACTTCTTTTGGCACTTGAATATGATACTGATACAGTAGGCACATTAGAAATACCCTAGATAGGCAAAATAAGACATGTCAGTGGTTTTCCACCTTTCCTATATTGGGACCACCTTCTCATCTAGCAGGGATGCACTTTCTATTCAGTAATATGGGAAAGAGGGTGGTTGTGACCTTTCGACAACTGATCCCCTGGTTGAGAATCCATGAGATAAACTTTTTTTAAAGATCAAAAATAGACAGTCATACAGACTTCAAGGGCCAAAAGTGTGTAGTAAACTACATGCACACTTTTTCACCCCCCAATGTACATGCATGCTAGGGGCCAGATCCCAAGCCCATTGAAGTCAATGAGAGACTTTCCTTTGACTTCAACAGCCATTGGATCATGCCCAAGGATACTAATACATCCAGACAGATGCCAAAGTGTATGTGAAGTTTAGTTAATGTGCATTTGACTATTTGGCCCCATCTGTCTAATACATTGCTACAAATGAACAAAAATATTTAAAATAAATTTTACCCCTTTTGTTCTCCTTGTAAAAAGCAATTATATTACCTTAAGTTTTAATTCTCAAACTAGATTCTATTTCCAAGCAGCCATGGTTTCGTGTTTAATTCAGATTTAGAATCACAGGACTAGAAGGGACCTTGAGAGGTCATCTAGTCCAGTCTCCTGACTAGTAAGTATTATCAAGACCATCCCTCAAAGGTGTTTGTCTAACCTGATCTTAAAAATCTCCAGTGATGGAGATTCCACAACCTCCCTAGGCAATTTAGTCCAGTGCTTAACCACCCTGAGAGTTAGGAATTTTTTCCTAATGTCCAACTTAAACTTCCCTTGCTGCAACGTAAGGCCATTACTTCCTGTCCTATCCTAAGAGGTTAAGAAGAACAATTTTTTCTCCCTCTTCCGTGTAACAACCTTTTATGTACTTGAAAACTGTTATCATATCCCCTCTCAGTCTTCTCTTTTCCAGACTAAACAAATCCAATTTTTTCAATCTTCCCTCAAAAGTAATGTTTTCTAGACCTTTAATAATTTTTGTTGCTCTTCTCTGGACTTCCTCCAATTTGTCCACATCTTTCCCGAAAGGTGGCGCCCAGAACTGGACACAATACTCCAGTTGACGCCTAATCAGCATGGAGTGGAGAAGAATTACTTCTCGTCTTGCTTACAAATACTCCAGCTAATACATCCCAGAATGACGTTTGCTTTTTTTACAAGTGTTACACTCTTGACTCATATTTAGCTTGAGGTACCCTATGACCCCCAGATCCCTTTCCGCAGTACTCCTTGCTAAGCAGTCATTTTCCATTTTGTTTGTGTGCAATTGATTGTTCCTTCCTAAGTGGAGTATTTTGCATTTGTACTTATTGAATTTCATCCTATTTACTTCAGACCATTTCTCTAGTTTGTCCAGATCATTTTGAATTATAATCCTGTCTTCCAAAGCACTTGCAAGCCCTCCCAGTTTGGTATCATCCGCAAATTTGATAAGTTTAGTCTCTATGCCATTATCTAAATCATTGATGAAGATATTGAACTGAACTGGACCCAGAACTGATCTCTGCAGGACCCCACTCATTATGCCCTTGTAGCATGACTGTGAACCATTGATAATTACTCTCTGGGAATGGTTTTCCAACCAGTTATGCACTCACCTTATAGTAGCTCCATCTAGGCTGCATTTCCCTATTTCATTAATGAGAAGGTCATGCGAGACAGTATCAAAAGCTTGTAGAAGCCTTTTCCAAGAGAGAGGGAAAAAGCTCCCAAAGAGTCCCTCTACTCATGTATATAATTTGAAAAATATACGTATAAAATTAATTTTTGGTACCACTTACCAAAATACAGTATATGTTCTGAAGTAATGAAACAACATTATCCAATCAGATATGTGCTGGTTAGCTAGTAATCTTCCTAAAAAATAAGTTCTGGGCAATGTTTGCCACAATGGATACTTAGTACCTATTAATTCTAGTGACTAGCCACACAGATCTGAGATGGTCTAATGTTATATTTTATTAATTCCTCCAATTAAATCGTTAGCAAACTAGTCCCCTTTCACATATTTGTCACATTCCATCAAAAACCATGTGGAATAATCCCTAAAAGCCTCCTATGTTAAATAATATCTCTTATTTCATTCTTTATAAGCCTTTCAGTAGCTTTATATTCCATCTAAACTATAACTGATAAAAAGAATATAAATATACTTCTTGTGTTCTGAACTATCAACTTTTATAAACAAGATGTTCTAATTTTAAATTACTCTGTTCTGGATTAAATACATAGATATTCTCAAAGTCCACAAAGAAGATATCCTTTAAATTGTATTCAGTACCATTTAATATAGAATAATTTAATTTTTCTTCTGGATTAAAAATGTTTGTATTAAGTATGTGGAACTGATCCTTTATTAAATAATTAATTTCAAGTAACACATTATCATAGTGTAATTACTTCTTAAAATATCAAAATCAAGTTATAGATGCTTTACAAAGACTGTGTTTAATAAGTGGCCTGGTTAAGTTTAATTTTAAAAAAATACTTTGGGGACTGGCTAGGTCAAGGACTGGTAATGGAATATAGAACCTTGAAATAAGATATAAATGCTGAACAGTGAGGGTAATTAAGCATTGGCACACATTGCTAAGGGATGTGGTAAATTCTCCATCACCTGGAGTCTTTAAATCAAGACTGGATTTTTTTTTCTAAAATATATGCTCTAATTCAACCACAAGTTATTGGGCTAGATATAGGAATCACTGAGTGAAATTCTATGGCCTGTGTTACGTAGCTGGTAAGAGTAAATGATCCCATTGGTCCATTCTAACTTTAAAAATCTTATGACTCTAAAATCTTTTCTCTCTAGGTCGCTACTTAAAGTGAGCAATGATCGAAAGTCATTATCATCAAAAGGATGAGTAGTGCCCCTATATAAACTAGTCTAAAAATTATTAAAATCCTCATTACAGCTGACATCCTTACTGGCAGTTTAAAAGAACCACTGCATGTCAGCTGAAACCAATGCAGCAGAGTAGATATACTTCCTCAGAGTTAAAATAATCAAGTTAATTCCATTAATTGATATTGAACTGATTGATTTATCTAATGTAAACAGAGCCTACACTAAATAGTCACAGAGACTCTGGCCTTGGCTACACTACAGAGTTTTGTTGACGCAAGTTACACAGACAGTCAAAAACTAGTATAATTGCATCACTTGTGCATGTTCACAAAACACTCCTTCTATCAGCAGATAACACTGGCAGAGAGAGCAGTGCACTGTTGGTAGCTATCCCACTGTGTTATTCATCACCTTCAGCAGATAAGAGCTGTGGGAAGGCAGAATGGATCAAAGCGCATGATGGGTATGGGTTGAATGTCCCATGATGCAGTTTTTTCCATCCCATCATTCCATGGGCCTCTGACAGTTTTGCGGTATTTTTCAATGGCCCCTGTTTATTGTGTGCTCACCATCAGTGTCTGAAAGGATGAGTCCCGCACTGCTCTCTACTGTTATGGTCACTGTTAGGAACACATCGCAGCTGGTTGGGCAGTATATTACGAACACCCAATCTGAACAGGAATCAGAGGTGCCTGACCTGCTGTGTGGCACTCCAGATTACTTTTAGCATTCAGGAGCTGCACATGGTGGACCATGGCTTTTGTGCCCAGGAAACAAGTACTGAGGGGTTGGATTGTATCATTATCCAGATCTGAGATGAGGAGCAGTGGCTGCAGAACTTTCAGATGTGGAAAGCCACCTTCCTGGAACTGTGTGCGGTGCTCGCCCCAACACTGTGGTGCAAGGGCACCAAAATGAGAGCTGCCCTCTTGGTGGAGAAGCATGTGGCGATTGCCCTGTGAAAGCTGGTGACTCCAGACTGCTAACAAACAGTTGTGAATCAGTTTGGAGTCAGGAGGTCCACCGTTGGGGCTGCGTTAACCCAAGTGTGCAGGGCCATTAATCACATCCTGCTATGAAGGACTGTGATTCTTGGCAACGTGCATGAAATAGTGGATGGCTTTGCAACAATAGGATTCCCTAACTGCAGTGGAGCGATAGATGCCACACATATCCCAATTTTGGCTCCGGACTATCTTGTGACAGAGTACATCAATAGAAAGGGGTGCTGCTCTATGGTATTGCAGGTGCTTGTGGCTCACGATGGCCATTTCACTGACATCAACGCAAGGTGGTCCGGGAAGGTGAATGACGCACATATCTTCAGGAAAACTGGCCTATACAGAAAGTTGCAAGCAGGGACTTTCTTTCCAGACCAGAAGATTCCAATAGGGGTTATTGAAATGCCTACAGCGATCCTGAGAGACCCAGCCTACCCCTTACTCCCATGGCTCATGAAGCCTTATATGGGAAATCTGGACTGCAGCAAGGAATGCTTCAACAATAGGCTGAGCAGGTGCAGAATGACCGTAGAATGTGCCTGTGGCAGATTAAAAGCTCACTGGCACTGCCTTTATGGCAGGCTAGACCTAAATGAGGAAAATATTCCCATGGTCATAGCAGCATGCTGTGCACTCCATAATATTTGTGAGGCTAAGGGTGAAAAGTTTCTCCCGGGGTGGAGCCCAGAGGCAGATCACCTGGCAGCTGATTTTGAGCAACCAGATACCAGGGCTATTAGAGGGGCACAATGGGATGAAGGGGGGTGGGCTATTCGAATCAGGGAGGCTCTGAGGTACCATTTTGACAATAAGCTCCAGTAATGTCTTTCTATACAGCACTCTGCCATGCTTTAACTTGCTGCCTTGCATGAAAATTTTGATGATTCCTGATCATGATTTGTATTCAACAAATGATCATGTTGCCACCGTGTATTAATTCCAGCAGCAATGGCAGTATGTAGGAGATAAAGATTGGTTATCTTTCAGAGAGTATGTTTTTATTAAATACCAATTAACAACACACACAAAAGGCTTGGTGGGAAAGGAGATAACAAAGAAGGGCAGTGTAGGCTCTATAGTTGTATATAACTCCAACTATCATTTTGGATGCTGTCCAAGGGGGTGGAGTGAACAGGGTACCAAGACGGGCAGGGAAGTTGCAAGGAATATGTGGGAGGAGTTTGGGGAGGGCACGGAAAGCAGTTCTGTATTGGCTGCAGGGGAGGCAAGCACACATGAATTCAGCCTGAAGTGTGATTAGGGACTTCAACATCTCCATTTGCTTCTCCATCACTTTTATCATCCGCTCCTGGACCATTAAAATTTGCTACTGGGTCTCCCTTCTGTCGTACTTGTCTATTTTATCATTTTCTTTAAAGTCTCTCTTCATGTCCTGCATTCTTGTTTTTCAGCCTCTAAGGCTTGCAGCATCTCTCAAACATGTCCTCCTTGCTCCTCCTTGGTTGCTTCGTTATTTGGCAGAGGTGCTCCGCGTGTGTTGGGGGCTCCCCTGAATGCCACATCTGCAGAAGCACAAGAAACAATAAACAGAAGCATGATTGTTAGTGCACGCACAGCATCAAAACATTATAATAAAATGCACCTTTTTAAAAATACAAATCAGCTTCCCACTGTCCTTTGGCAAACACACAGCTCGATGAAAGCCCTAAACATGGTGAGTTCAGCCCAGGGGAAGGTGGGGTCAAGATGTGGCAAAGAATCTTGGTGTTTTTCTTGAGGGGATCACGGCAAGTGACTAGGGACAATATTGTAAATTCTGCCATCATTTTCCACAGACAAGGGTCATTGAAACCGGTATCTTATTCTTGAAGGTAAGCAAGGATGCAAGGGTGCATCTCCTTCACACATGTGGCTTCAGACCAGGTACCTATGCTGCTCACCTGTGTGCTGCTTTGGTTCCAGCACAAGTGATTGCCGATTGGTGCAGGAAAGTTCCCTAAAATGAGTGATGGAACAAAGCCAAGGAATCTTCAGCAGAGGATTCACGAGTATGTCCAGGAAAGTTTCCTAGAGATCTCTCTGGAGGATTCCCATGAAATCTTGGTGTGCGTTAACATGCTGTTCCGCTGCACTGCTTATCTGCACAGTGGAATGTGAAGCACACGCAAACACAGCTAGTCTCGTACATTTCTATTCCTTCACCCACTTCTAGAATATACAAAGCAAAGGACAGCTCTGCCTAATATAACCGAGCAGCATCAACTCAAAAAGATCACTTACCAAAGCTCTCCTCTCCCGTATTATGTGCACCAGAGACGGACTGCTGGGACTGGCTAGATCTCTTCGTAGTGGAAAAGAAATGCTGACTCGCCACACCACCGGACGACTCTGCTGTGTGCTCCACATCATTCCCCAACTCAACCTCCTTGTCCACAACTTCATCCTCTGGGTTAAGTCCGCGGACTGCAGTCTCCAGCCCTGTCAAAGTATCCACTGGGCTCTTGGTGGTGGAGGTGGGGTCATCGCCGAGGATGGTCTCCAGCTCTTAATAGAAGCGGCAGATCTTCAGCGCAGCCCCAAAATGACAATTTGACTCCCTTGCCTTCTGGTACATCTGCCCCAGCTCCTTTATCTTCGCATGGCACTGATGTGTGTCCCATTCGTAGCCCTTATCCAACATACCACAAGAAATCTGATTGTAGGTATAGAAGTTCCTACAGCTGGAGTGGAGCTTGGATTGCACAGCCTCCTCTCCCTGCAGTACCAGCAGCTCCAACAATTCAGGTTTGTTCCAAGCGGAAGAGCGTTTCCTGCACTGAGCCACCATGGTCAGCTGGGAAGACGCAACGTGAGCTGTCCACACTGAGCAAAGAGAAAGTGGAATTTCAAAAATTCCCAGGCCTTTAAAGGGGGGTGGGGCACAAGACTGTGTATCTGGGTGCAGGGCAGCAGAATTCGAACTGCTGACCAGCGGTCAGGATGGGCATTATGAGACATCTGCTGGAGGCCATGTAAAGCAGCATAACCAAGTGCAGCATCTACACTGACTCTCTGTCGATATAACTTTGCTGCAAAAAGCCATACAGCTCTCGCTGAGGTGGCTTTATTTTGTTGGCAAAGCAGGAGAGTTTTGTCGGCAGAAAGAGCATTGCAGTGTCAAATAAGGTGTAGGATCTACTAACAAACCACACACTGTGATTCAGTCTTTTTGCCACAAGAGAACACAACCCCAGCTATTTGAATGGGAATGACATGTAGACATGGTATGCAATCCTGCTCCCATTAAAATAAATGGGAAAACTCCCACTGAATTCATTGGGAGCAGAAGGGGGAGCATAACAATATTATCAGCGAACCTTTCATAGGATCCCATGGTATTTAGTGAACTTTATGATGGATCTCTATGAAAACACTGATATTGTTTTGAATTAATCATCCATTAAAAATCACAGTAACACTAACTCTAATCACAGAAACAGCTTTCAGAAGAGGTATGTTTTAAAATGCATTTTTTTTCTTGAAGGAAATTATTCAGCTACCATTACCTCAATAAATTACATCAGCTATAGAATAACAAAGTCTTGTTCCTGCAAATACCGGAACTTGGCAAACAGCACAAATTCTTCTACTTGTTCTGTACAGTCTTGGCTCCTAAGAGTGACTTACGTGGGGTCTGTTGTGGGTAGAATTGTTTAACTGATGGTCAAATATATTCAGACATCATGATATGACTGCCTTCTATGTTTCTGGGGCCAGAATCTGAGACTTTTTTAGCACAATAGATTTACTTATTTCTAACTAGTTATGTGAAAATTATTCACTTGAGGTCAATTGTGAATTTCTTGTTTTAGCTAGAACAATCTGTTCCCTAGCCTCCACTAGAAAGATTGCTGGATACCTTTATATACTTATTTTTAAATGTATGTTAATTTAAAATTTTCAATGCAAAAGAACATCATATCACCCCTACCCTTGCCACAACTTTCTACTTCCTAGCGAGCAAAACACCTCTCCTCTCCTCCAACTCTCTCCTTAAACACCATTTATTTTGCTAAGTCTTCCAGCTATGAGACCACCATTGACAATTTGCCTCACTTTTCACATTTCTGTTATTATCTCGTGGATCATATTGATATGAAGTTGATTGAAATGTCCTCAGGATTGTCTTTGCTGTAAAGTTTTAAAATAATAATTATTAATATCTATCAATGTAAAATAAATAACATCAAACAGTAATACTAATCATGGATTTGGAGCACTGTCTGGAGAATTTGGATTCCATAAACAATAACAATTATTTCAGCAGTTGTTGAGAGCCACGTTCTCATTCCCATGTTTTTCATTCTGTTTAAAGGGCATTGTACCTATTTTTTCTCAGACTCTTGACATTTTTCAGCAGTCTGAAATTTCAAAAGATAGTAAGCACCTTTCTACATGAATGAGCTCAAGAGTTTGAACTGAGATGGCAACATGAGTGTTTTCCCATGCCTTGCCGATGGTAACATCCTGCCCAGAACCTCATCTTTGCAGCTGTTCCTGTATACTGCATTTCCCTAGCGTACCATTTCTTTTCACTATGCTGCTGCTGTACCCAGAACTCCTAGGCTAATGCCATGTGCAGAAGTTACAGCATAGGGCATGGATTTTCAACATAATGAAGGAAAATAAACAGTGAAGAGGGCAGGAGAGAGTGAATATGAAGAAGCAAATAGAACTGATGCATGCAAAATTAGGAAGAGAAGGAACAAAGCTACAGTGGAAAGAGGGAAAAGAAATAAACAGAATGTGAAGTTGTGTGAGACACAAATGCAGGAGTAACAGACACTCAAGTGAAAGGTGCAGGTGCAATAATCTGATGGCACCATAACAAACTGCAGGACCACATTTGAGTCATGATGGTTGGAGTTAGGAGCTCTGCAGAGGGATAACCCTGTTCTCTAATAACCATAGCCTAAATGAAGAACCAGACAGACTAAAAGTCACCATGATGCAAGACCTCTGCAATAGGAATCCTTTAAGAAGCTCTAAAAAGGAAGGGGAGAGTAGACATTTAGTCCAGTCCACACTAACAAAACAACCAAGTATAAAAAGTGAGTTTAAAAACCATACTCAAGATGTTTTAAAACATCATAGGCAAGAGACAGGATAAAATGGAAAAAAAAAAGGTTGCAACCTTTCATGATATGTGACAGATATTTACAATTCTAATTATGTTTAAAACAAGCTTATCCATTAAATCTAATTTATAATTGCCCAGCTTCCTTCATTAAATCACATGTAATGTATGGTGTTATTTTAATCGTGGTTAAAGGCTGATCTTGCATTCTCTGCACATCCAAAACACCTGTTAAAATCAAAGGGAGTTTCAACTGCTTAAGGCATACAGAGTTGGGTCCATTATTATGGATGTGAGAAAAAGATAAATGTACATACTGCATATTGTATCTATAACTATCTTTCTACCTCTCTCTGTATAAATGATTTGATTTTAATCAGGGAAACAAAATATAATAAAATTAGAATCCCAAATTAAACAAGTGAAAATTTGATGAATGGAGCTGGAAGATCAGAAAGAATAAGATACAAAAATGAATAAGGGGAAAATTCAAAGACAATATGTTTTAAAAAAACCAATAATGTTACTGGCCAGGAATTTCTCTATGAAAGTTCTAAAATTTAATTTATTTAGGTTTACATACCTAAAATGACATGGAAGCAAAATTTCTGCACATAAGGAGCATATGGACTTAGATCTAAGTCCTGCCCACTGCTATACTGGGGGTGAAGCTGGTACATAGAAAAGCAGCAGGATGGATCACTCCAAAGCACTTAAGAAAGCGAAAGGGAGAAAGGTGAGGTCACAGCTACAGGTGATGCAGTCTACACACCAGGACCTCAAGAGGATATGGTCTGCTAGCTAGAAGGCACATCTAGTCCTCCAGCCAGCTAGTGTATATGCTACAGAGGCACTTCCAACTCCTTTCAGCAACCCAAGTGAGCCCTGTGGTGATTCCTCTATCATGCCCAGCCATAGGAATTCTACCCTGGGCATCAGGATTTCAACAGCTGCAAACTCATCTGCTACTGTCTTTCCTACACTGTACCCATCCACCTAGGCAACTTGCCTTGCAGTTCTGGTCAGGGCAAGATTTGACTTTGTATTATATAAACAGTAAGATGTCAAGTTGTACCTTTTATTTTCTTGGTAGATTTACACAAATAGTTTGGGGGTGGGGAGAGGGAATGAAAACATTTCTGACATTTGCTTTTAGAGTACTATGGTTACATAACACTGTGACGAACTAAACACCCAAAGGCTAAGTACCATGACAAATTACCACAGACCCAGGCTTTGAATCTGCTTAACAAACTAGAGAACATCTTAATAGATTTCTAAGCAACATACTAGTAAAGTGTGAAGACATTTTGATGTTTATTCTATGAGTAGCTATTCCATTCATTAAATATATTTTTTATGCATATGTGAGATCTATGTATACTGACTTACATCTGCACAAACAAAATCCAAGCAGCCAAAATCTACTTGGTTTACCTCAATACTCCCTTCCCCCCAGACACACACATACACAGACAACTTCTAAAAAACAAAGGTAAAAAATGAAAGGTGTAGTCATATGTCATGGCATATATCCGTATATGTTTAAAAGATAAGACCATTCAAAAGAACAATTATATTCACAGCCCTGCTCCTACTGAAGTCTATAGCAGAACTCCCACTGAATTCAATGGGAGCAGGAGCATGCCTTTTTTAAAAGGTGAGTATTGTGCAATGAAGATTAAAGACATTTTTAATTTTTTTCTTGATAATGACAGCAACTCAGACTACTTTATGAATTTATTTATTGGGAAGGTTGGGAATGGAAGGAGAAAAGTAATAAAAGTATGAATTAAAATTACTCTCAGTCCCCAGACTTAAAATGGATAATACAGAAGGCTTTTCAATGGAACTGATATTGCTAAAATGTTTTCTTTAAAAACACGTACTGTCAAAGAAGCCATAGTATAAATATCTGTATATATCTGAGAGCTTGCCATAGAAACAAACTGCTGCGTAAACAATATATTTTGAGGGGACTGGTGAGAATAAATTTTACGAAGATCCAGGTTGTTTTCACACCTTTCTGTTGCTCTGGTTTGTCTAAATTTTGTTGTGTACCATATTCTGCCTAATAAATCCATTGTTTTTATGTATACAAGGCCACTGATGATGCTTCTAGCTCAGCAATTTAATACGACAAGAGCAGAATTCAGATCCGCAAAAATGTTTGCTATAAAATGTTACCATTGTGGCTACTGAAATCATTAGGAAAGGATCTCTATCTTTTAATATATCTGCTTCATGAAAATCTTTGCAACAGCATAGCAATCATACATCGATTCAATATTTCACTAACTGGCCATATCACAAGCCTGAAAATAATCATGTTTCATTTGTAATTAAAATTGGGTCGATCTTTGTAAACTGCCCCCCTCAAAAAATGTTATAATGTTATCTAAAAGGTTTCCTCTTAATTAAAAAAGATCGGATATCCGGATGCCTCCAGTAGCCTTACTATAAAATCTTTAGATTCTAAATTAATTCTGAAATCGACAGCTTTAAATTATCTGTCGGTAGCAGATGGGATCTTGAGGCCACCTTGGAGAGGGGAGAAGATTTTTGCAGTGGGGGAGAGGGACTGAAAGCTGGAAGGCAGCCGCCAGAAGCAGCTGGAAGGCTGCTCTGCCTGTTCACATGCTGCTGCTCTGCAGCAGCTGCCAAAAGTACAGATCAGTCTTCGCTGCTGCTGCCCGGTGATTCATTTTCAGCCTGCTCATCAGGACAGGACAACTGTCTTCTGCACTGTTAATGGGTTTTATAGAACGCCAGGGAGAGCACCCTGACCTGGAGAATTCCATAAAAGGCTAAGAACTAACCTGCCAAGCCTCCACCTCCACCTGGGAGAGCGCAGAGCACCTGGCGTGGTGGGTGCTCGGTCTGTATGTTCTGAAGCTGAGGCCCAGAAGTAAAAGGAAGGTCGCTTTCCACAACCCCACAAAACATACCCAGCTCGGAGCTGTTTTCAGGTGCACCCCAGGCTCTGACTTTCCACAGACTTTGATGAGTAGGCAACGGGGCTGCTCAGCATCTGGTGCCTCGGCACTTGTGTCACAAAAATCCTCTCCCTCTGCAGGGGGCTGGGGAGAGCTCCTGTGTGGAGGAGGACCCCAGCGGGATCGGTTTACAGCCCCCCCCCCTTGCCGTGCCAATTACCGCCGCGGATTCAGTGCAGTTACAAAAAGTTAGGGTGCACGGTGCACCCCACCGTGATCTTCACACCAGCCCCCAGCTCCGCATCACTGGGGAGCAGAAAGGTGCATCTGTCACCTCCGCCTCAGGACCACGTTCCGCAGGGCCACATCGCCAACAGCTTCTGAGTCAATGGGCTGTGAGGCGCAGGGACAAAGCAAGGAAGCGCAGCCGGTAACCGCAGAAGAGAAAGGGCCTCGTGTAGTGTTTGTGGGGTGGGAGGTACAGGAGGGAACGGCGAGGAATCTGTGGGGTGCAGAGAACGGCCAGGAGGGTCTAATTCCTGCAGATCCAGAAGGTGCGGGGATGATCTGGTATGTGCAAAAAGGGCTCTCGTGGAGATCTCGTGTGTGCAGAGAAAAGGCTACAGAGCGCTCTGGTGTATGCAGAGAAGGGGTTGCAGAGAGGGAGCCGCGGGGATCTAGTCTGTGCAGAGGGGATTACTGCAGGGGAAGTCCAATGTATAGTGAGAGGGGACTGCAGGAGGGATCAGGTAAGAGAAAAGAAGGAGCTGCCTGGGAAAGTGTGCAAGGAGTGTAGTGGGGACCCAGTATGCGGAGAGGAGATAAAGGGCGGGGGAGGCTGCAAAGAGGGAGCTGCTGGGTTCTGGTAAAGGGATGCGGGCGGTCTGGTGGGTGCTGAGAGGAGATTGCAGGGAGATCTGGTACCTGCAGAATGGAGGAGAGGTATGCAGGTACCAGATCTCTGGTATGCGCAGAGGCAATAAAGGGAAGGTCAAGTTGGTGCAGAGGTGCTTGTTGGTGTTTTAGTAAGAGGCTACAGAGGGGTTATGTGTGTGCAGAGAGGAGTTGGGGGCTGGGAGAAACTCTAGGGAAGGACCGGCATGTATTTCTAGCAGCATCTTTTAAGATACTGAGGGAGGAAGGATCTCGCTCTAAACCGCTGTTGTTACGCAATGTGGGGTTTCCAGAAGTGTTCAACGTCTTCCCCCTTCTTTCTACCAAACGGTCCCCTGTATCCCGTTTTCTGGATATTTCAGCCTATGCATGACCCTTCTGTGCAGAATGAGGCACAATTTGACAAAAAAACTGTACTGAGCACACACAATTGTTCATGTGCTAACAAACTCCCTTCGTAATTCCAGGAATCTGCCTCTTATAGGTTGGCCAAATAACTAGGAGGGATGGAAGGAGGGGAGAAGAGAAGTTCCCACTTTTGAGGTACACCCCCAGGATACGTTTCCTTTTAGCTCTCTAACTCGTTATTTTAAAACGTGTTATTCTTAAGTGGCACGTTTTGCTGCCCTTGCCACATTCTTCCTTGTATGTACTACCTGCGTCGAGACATCCTGCCTAAATTCCCTTAGAGATTGACCTGTCCCAGTCCCTTAGCTATAAAACATGCTAGATTTCTTAATAACACAGAACACAGCAGTCAAGCGACAGCAGCTTTTATGAAACTTCCTTTCTTGACTGGTTGGGTTACCGAGAAAAACGCCTCGATTCCCACACGAGTTCTGCCGATCTGCCTCAACTTGCCTCTCCTTTGTTTTGATCTCTGGAAATGAAATTCTCCTTTCGTCTCCTCTGCTTCCTTCTCACGCCTTCCTGTGGGAAATGACTTGGATTGCACACCAGCTTTTGTTATCTCCACCCACCTCCATTTTCACCTCGTTCTGTTCCCAAGTAAACAGGAGCGCAGCACATCCACCGTGCAGTTTACCACATAAAAAAAGAATTGAGATGAACGCGCTTATTCCAAAGCTTATTCCTGAAAATATCTTGCAGATGCACAAACGGGTGGACCACGTAAAAGAAACATCTGTCACACGAACCAAGTCTATCAAGAAAGTAATCGCAAGGGTCTCTAGCAATTTGCTCTTCACAATGGGTTTGATGACCTTGCAGAGACTACTGATCTTCCTTTTAATTTTCGCATGGTCTGTTTGCACTGGAAAACATAATGACCTTTTCTCTATTGCTTTTCAAGTGATTAGAAATGTCAAAGGCTTCCGGCTATCAGCAAAACATGCCCAAACGCAAATTATTAAGCGAGCGATCAATGCCTGCTTTTGATGTTGTTGGTATTTATATCCTAATCAATATAGCAGTCAGTCTCTCATCTTAAAACAGGTCAAAAGGCAGATTGCTGTGGACGCAATTTCCCTTCATTTGGTCAATAAAAACAACAATGCACACAAAGTATTAAGAAAGGAAAAGCAATGTTACACAACTTTGCTTGTTACGAGTAATTTGTAAGCGCTAAAAAGAGGCAGAGATAACCACATTGCTTTAAGCTTTTAAGTACTAACATATGGCACAAAAGCCTCCTTCTATTTCCATCCTATCCAGTTCACCCACTTTCACTAGCAAACACTTCTGCCACTTTTCGGGGGGAAAAGAAATCCGCACCGACAGGATGTCAGACAGTTTGACACTTTACAACCCTCTCATTTTATCCCCCACTTCTATCAGCAACAGAACTTCGCCATCTGCATCTAGAGGTATATGTATATAGGGAAAGGTTTCTATTTATAGATTTAAAAATCATATGTAGTTATACTCACTCTCCCCCTATTGTCAAACCCTGTAGCGGACTTTGAAAAGTAATCCTAATCCTTAAATATCGTGCAGTCAAACAATTCACAGCTCACTTTCTCTTCACTGTCACAAGATGTTCGCCCCCTCATGCTTTATTTCTAGCAAACAGCGGGATGAAGCAAAGCCGACAGCACTTTATTGTAACCATGCATTTCACCGCATCCATGCAGAAGATACATTGGTGCAAGAAATTCCAACCCCATCGTGAACCCTAAATTAGCATCCAAGAGCAAAGGGAACACTTACAGTTTGCGTTGTGTGCTGTCACCTGATGCAAAGGATAAAACTCAAAAGGGCAGATTTTGAGAGAGAGAGAGAAGTATTTAATTCAGATGAATGGTGAATCGGTCCCTGCCTCTCCCGTTCTCTCTGCGGCTTAAATCCCCTTAGGGAGCGCGCTGCGAGCCCAGCAGCTGCTTTCACACGTTCCTCCGCTTTGCTCTGCACTGCAGATCGGGAATCCCAGAGAAATTCAAGGTTCCCTTGCTGGATGGAGCTGCCTGCGCACGCACTGCCAATTACCCGACTGTCAGATTTTATAGGCGCATGCGCTTTCACAACAGCGAGGCTGCTGCCCTTGTTTCTGCTCTCACTTGCCATCAGAGATCGGATCCCTGAGTGTAGGAGCAGGCGACAGGGGAGAGGAAAAGAGCAAAGGGGGCGGGGGAGGTAAAACAGGGAAGGGAGAGTGGAGGAACAAAAACAGAGTGACCAGATCAGTAAAACAGGGGGAAGGACAAAAAAAAAAGGGGGGAGGAGGAGCAAAAACATTAAGGAAGGGAAGCAGGTGGGCTCAGGGCCAGGGAGGCAAATGAGGCAATTTGCCCTGGGCCCTGCAGGGCCCCCCACAAGAATATAGTATTATATAGTATTGCAACTTTTTCTTATGGAAGGGCCCCCCAAAATTGCTTTGCCCCAGGCCCCCTTAATCCTCTCGGTGGCCCTGCGTGGGCTACAACACTGGGGAGCGATAAAAGAGGGGCAATCACGAAAAAAACAAAAATGAGGAGGACAAACCCATTGGACAAAAACCACAACAGGGAGTGGAGCAAAAATGTGTTGTTGGGGAAGAGCAAAAACATAGGAGGAGGGGGCAGGTGAGCAAATGCATGGTGAAAGAGTGGAAAGGAGCAAAAAAGGGAGGGTACTGGGAAGCATATCTGGAGAGAGGGCAGAGGAAAAGAAACAGGGAAGACGGACTAACATAAAAGAGGAGTTTTTGATTTTGAACAGCACCTTTTCAGGCCTTCAGTACACTCAATTTTTCTTTCATCTGCAGGTCACCTTTAAGAAATTGTCAAATACTACACACAGTTTTCCATCACTCAACATTAAAATAGATGAGGAATATAGTCTGTTTTATCCCTGAATTCTTTCAGTGGTTAAAGAAAAAAATATTGGGGCAATACATTGCTTTCACAAAAGTGCCGTCTATACACCCTTTGCACACATACTGGACTGTTTTATTGAATGTAAAGAGTGCATTGTCACTGACAGTTTATTTCCACAACAGTTTCAAACTTTCTATAAGCTGACTATTTTTAGTTTAGCTAGCCATGTTACCTAATTTAATGTGGTAAACAGGTGACTGACACCCTTCTTTATATTGTTATTAATATGAACATTAAAAATTTGTATTGCGCTAGCTCCTAGAGGCCAGGGCCTCTTTGTGTAGGCACTGTACAGACATGTACCAAAGAGACAATCCCTGCCCTGAAGGTTTTATAATCTACGACCTTGATCCTGCAAAGATTCACAGGCTTGATTAACTTTACACAGTGTGAATAGTTCCACTGACTGTTCACAATGCATAAAATTAAGCAATGCATAAATCTAAAGTGTAAGACTATAGACTACAGGTGGATACAACAAACAGACAAAGGGAGCATAAGGAAATAATGCTAACTTTGGAAAGCAGTACTCATTGGAAACCAGATACCTGACCATTTTTGAGGGTTTTTTAGGCACCACACCAGAGAAGAGTTTTAAGCAAGGATTTGAAGAAAGATATTATTATTTAATTGCACACAATTGATTTAACTGTGGTTAATAATCATCATGAATTATTACTGTTAATTTATTTGTATTGTTGAAGTGCCCAAAGGCCCAACCAAGTTCAAGGCTGAATTCTGCTAGGCATTGTACGAATACATTGGAATATACAATACTTCCCCTTAAGAGTTTCCGATGGATCTGATTTATTTGACATTATAAACTGTATCTTTATTTACTCTGACAATTTAAAAAAATAAAAGATGGGGAGGGGAGGAAGGTGAGAAAATTCCAAAACACAAAACTTGGTTTCAAAACCACTTAAGATGATGAAGTTTACTTAGATAACAAAATTACTTACCACATAATTTACAAAACAAAAACATTTAAAATAAGAAGAAGTAATGTTTGCAGTATTGTTATAGCCATGGGAGTCTCAGGATATGAACATGCTTAACAATCTGATCGATCTATCTATCTGTCTATCTTGACACTTTGGTTACCATCTTCAGACCTGAGGAAGAGCACCGTGAAGCTCAAAAGCTTGTCCCTTCCACCAACAGAAGTTGGTCCAATAAAAGATATTACTTCACCCACCTTTTCTCTCTCAATAAAAAGAAATAGAATTTCATCCACTCTTGTGTTGTTTATTCACCTGCCTCAGTTAGATCTCTGAAATTACTGACATTTTTCTTTAGTCTTGATTAACTTAAATAATTTTGAATCATCTGCATTTTGCCACCTCATTGCTCACCCTGTTTTCCATATCCTTACAGCACCTCGTATGGAATCCTGTGGCACTGGATTGTTAACTTTTAGCCATGATGAAAATTGACCTTTTTAACTAATATTTTCTATCTTTTATCCAGTTTCTGATTTATACTACTTTGTCTCTCACCAGTATAACCATATTATTATCTTTGAGTGTCCAATTTAGACACATGAAAGGGCCATGGGGCTGAACACTCATCATCTGAAAATCAGGCCTCTTTTCTCATGTCTAGCATAGGCAAATAGCTAATGTGTTTTAAAACACAACCAAACATATTTTAACTAAAACAATTTTGAACTGGGTTTTGCGTATAGGGGTCCGTAGAAGAAAATGCCAAAATACTCATTGACTTAAAGATGGGCAGAATTTTTCCCATATTATAGACAGGACAAGTCATGTCATATGTTTTAAAATATGTTTTGCCCTGTGTATGCAAGGTGCAAAGTCTTGTTAAAAATCATGTTAGTTAAAATGTATTTGCAAACACATTTTAAAACAAAATCTGTTTTCTTTATCTAGCTGTTCCCAATCTGGAAAATGCAAAATCACTAGTCGCTTTTGAAAATGTTAGCCCATTCTTTTATCCATAATTTTAAAATACACCTCTACCTCTGTTACCCAGGGTTCTTGCAACCCAAAGCTCTTGGTAACTTTTAGTCTGTGTGAGGAGGTGTCAGGAAATAAATCAGGGAAGACACGGTCGTCCGACCGATAGATGGCTGGCACAAACAGGACAATACGAGTGCTTTCACTTAAAGCTAAACTTTACTAGTCTCGAGCACTTACACGTCCGCAACAAGATTAGCGAAACACCCCCAACCCTTGATAATTACCAGAGCTGAGTGCGGCTTTCGAGTAACACAGCGGCAGGCTTCCGGTGGCCAAATCTTCTTCCAGTGGGGACATCAAGATGTATCCAGAGGAAGAGTCCAAAGAGAGTTTAAAAGAGTCCCCAAACGAGTCCAACTATTTCAAGCTTTTTCCCCTTATTTATACATGAGTAATAGAATGACATGTCCCTTAAAGAAACCTTGTTAAGTAAGCAATTTCAATGATCCAGCAAGAGGTTCCTTCTGATTATTGATTAACCAGGTGTGGGTATTTCCACGGTTTTCAGCCTTCAGACCCCAATAGACATTCCTGAGGGTACATCCTGCTCTTTTCAAATGCATGTATCAGCAACATCAACAAAATTCTTATCAGGAAGGATGCAGGGTCAAGCTGCCCTTGCTGTGGCACCCAAAACCACCTCCCCTACTGCCTTGGTCAAACTGAGATTGCTGAATGGCCAATTTACAGCTTGCTGACTAGGCCGCCTTTAACAATAAGCCATAGTGGTTTTAGGCACTTTACTCGTTTGCCAAAGTCTCCCCGTACAACTTGATATAAAGCGACCTGATATAACATGAATTCAGATATAACATGGTAAAGCAGTGCTCTGTGGGGGGGGGGGGGGGGGAATGAGGACTGCGCACTTCAGTGGATCAAAGCAAAGTTTGATATAACGCAGTTTCACCTATAACACAGTAAGACTTTTTGGCTCCCGAAGACAGTGTTATATCGAGGTAGAGGTGTATAAATACAACACAAAAACCTTTTTGAATAAGAAATCTATGTAAATAAAATATACCTGCCAATACTACACTGATAAACCTCAATGCAAGTCTATATGCAAACTTAATTCTTCCTTAAATCAAAACTCTAATAAACATTTCTTATTAAACTTCAGACATACAATATTATTAATAAGAAACTAATAATAAACATTTTACAAAAATTCTGCTCTCAGTCAACTAATGTATTAACTGATAATATTAACTATCTAAATATATATGTATCCTTTAAAAGAAATAATTTGCATAACAAAGTTAAGATTTCAAACAATAATAAATAGTGATAAAATAGGGCAGAGTAAGAATAAGGCGCTTGGCTTTCTGCGGCCCTCCGCCTTATGTAGTCACTTAGAGCTTGTGGTAAATGGGTGTAAAACATTACCAGATCAGAACGTTAATATTTTACACTCACTTTGCATTCACTATAAATGGATGCAAATGACCACACAATATGTAAAGTTAGGGAGAATCAGGTCTAGTGTGGACAATGTATGATTTTTAATTTCCTTTCTCTGTTGAGTACTTTGACATTGTAAATAATGTAAACCATTGTCATTTAGGACTTGTCTACATGATGCGCCAGTGCACACCAAAGTGGTATGAATTTTAATGTGTACCAATGTAAAGTGCATTAACTAGCCCTGTCATAAACAGATAGCTAAGGGTTAATGTCTCTTTCACCTGAAAAAAAAAGTAACCTGAAACACTTGACCAGAGGACCAATCAGGAAACAGGATTTTTTCAACTCTGGGTGGAGGGAAGTTTGTGTCTGAGTTCTTTGTGTCTGCCTGAATCTCTCTCAGCTATGAGGAAGATTTTTCTATTTCCTGCTTTCTAATCTTCTGTTTCCCAGTTGTAAGTACCAAAGATCAGATAGGGGATTTTTATGTTCTTTTGTATTTACATGTCTATAGTTGCTGAAGTGCTTTAAATTGTATTCTTTTTGAATAAGGCTGTTTATTCAATATTCTTTTAAGCAATTGACCCTGTATTTGTCACCTTAATACAGAGAAACCATTTGTATGTATTTTTCTTTCTTTTTTATATAAAGCTTTCTTTGAAGACCTGTTGGAGTTTTTCTTTAGTGGGGAAACTCCAGGGAATTGAGTCTGTACTCACCAGGGAATTGGTGGGAGGAAGAAGTCAGGGGGGAAATCTGTGTGTGTTAGATTTACTAGCCTGACTTTGCATTCCCTCTGGGTGAAGAAGGAAGTGCTTTTTGTTCCAGGACTGGAATTAGAGAGGGTGGACTCCCTCTGCTTAGATTCACGGAGGTTGCTTCTGTGTATCTCTCCAGGAGCACCTGGAGGGGGGGGAAAGGAAAAGGATTATTTCCCTTTGTTGTGAGACTCAAGGGATTTGGGTCTTGGGGTCCCCAGGGACGGTTTTTGGGGGGACCAGAGTGCCCCAAAACACTCTAATTTTTTGGGTGGTGGCAGCAGTACCAGGTCCAAGCTGGTAACTAAGCTTGGAGGTTTTCATGCTAACCCCCATATGGAGCATATTGGCATGGACTAAACACACACGAGAGAACTTTTTGTGGGTGCCAGTAGGGTTTACATGAGCCTGTTAGTTTGCAACCCATTGGTGCACATTGCTGCACTGTGTTGACAAGTCCTTAGCAACTTTAAGTGGCTTTTGAAACTAAGGACCAGACTGGCTACAGTGGAGCTATAGCAATTTACATTAGGTCAGGATCTGATTCAGAGTTTTTGTATTTAGTATAAATTAGAGTTTCTCATAGAACAGGAATGTGTTTGGATAGAAGTATACATGCAAGACTAGGTGCTTATTACTTTTTGATCTTAGGTACTTATATGATCACCATTACCATAGCATCTGAGCATCATTTAAAATATTATTCCTCAGATTATGCCTATGAAGTACTATTATCCCCATTTTATAGATAGTATATAATCACAGAGAGGCTGAGTGATAAGATCACAGAGGAAATCTGTGGTGGAGCTGGGAATAGAACCTGAGTCTCTAGAGTCCCAGGCTAATAGCCTAACTACTAGACTCTCCTTTCTCACTTTTCACTTAAATGTTCTTTCTAAACAGAATATTGATAAATTATACCATTATATGACTCATTCACAGAAGTTACTCCTATCTGGAACATGCTTAGAATCATTTAGAACTGGGGTTCACAACTTCATTGCTCCGCCACCTACTTCTGACAACAAATATTACTACACAACCCCAGGAGGGGGGAGCAAAGCCCACTTTGGGGTCCTGACCCACAGTTTGAGAACCGCTCATTTAGATTTTCTAAATAAGATGTAAAATCTAACATTAAATTATTATGACTTTAAAGCTAAACAGTTGAGACCATAGGCGCTGAATTCCCTGCTTTCCCCTGGGTGCTTGACCTCCCTCCTCTGCCCCCAGCCACCTCACTCCACCCCGCCTCTGCCCTGCCTCTTCCCACCCCTTCCCCACCCCCAATCCAATCCCTTCCCTGCCCCAGCCCTTCCTCCTCCACTGAGCGCACCATGATTCTGCTCCACCCCCATCCCTCCTTTCCTCTCCTCCCAGCACACCACCAAACAGCTGTTTGGTGGCAGCCAGGGGAAAGTGCTGAGAGGTAGGCAGAGGAGCAGGGATGCAACATACTCAGGGGGAGGAGGAGGAGGAGCAGGTGGGGCGGGGGGTAAGGGAGCTTGGCTGCAGTGGGAGCAGAGCACCCACTAATTTTTCCCCATGGGTGCTTCAGCCCCGGAGCACCCATGGACATGGTGCCTATGGCTGAGACAAAATTCTCTCTCCATTCATAAGAAAGTAGCATTTCCTGATTGTCATAAATTGCTCCATGTGAGACAAAAAAGAGGACTGGTGTCAGAAGCCATATCTGCTGGATGACACAGAAGTGTGTCAGAAATTGCATCCCTTCACCTGTCCAATGTGCTGCACCAGAAGATATAATATCTGATATTGTTCTTTGGCTTCTGTAATAAATTGCATCCCCTTCACCAATGCTGGGAGCTCGTGAAGCAATTCAGTTTCTGGCACAGCTCCATATTACTATTATTATTACAGTCACACATAGGTCAGAAAAGGGCCCCATTATGCTAGGCACTGTACACACATATAATAACAGACAGGCCCTGCCCTCTATTATCTGTCAGAAATTGCACCTTTGGATTTTGAATTTTTGAAGGAGAGAAAAAAAAGGTGTGAAATGTCAGAATTTGCAAAGGAGCAAAGTCTGACAGGAATACATGCAGCCTCCTCCATTCTTCTCCCCCACCTCAACACACAGTGCAACCCCAAGGAACAGAGACTTCAGCCATTAAAAGCTGCAGTCATGAGTCTTCCAAGAGGATCTGTAGGTAGTCAATCTCTCAGCAGGTAGCTTGTGGTTAATGAGGTGCTTTGCTTTGTTTTGTTTTTACTTAATCCTCCTGTTTTAACAGACACATATAATTGCAGAGTACCTTTTAAGTGGTTGCATTTCCCTTCTCCATTGTGTATTGAACATTTGCCAGGCCCATCCGCACATATGTACTGTACAGGAAGTGATAACAGTTTAAATATAACTAGAAGGAATATATATTTATATATACATATTTCCTAATATTCTCCAATGCATGTGATACATTCTTAATAGTGATTTCCCTTACATTTTACTCCTTTTCCCCCTCCTTCTTGGCAGCAGTTTCTTAAGGCCAAGATTCACTTGCCTGTTGTGCAGCAAATTGAAAGCAGCAATGCAGCTGTACAGATTGGCAAGAAGAGGCTGCTTCAAGGCTTTTTGACACAGGCGCTTTACAGCGCTGCAACTTTCGCGCTCAGGGGTGTGAAAAAACCACACCCTGAGAGCTGCAAGATACAGCACTGTAAAGCCTCAGTGTAAACAGTGCCGCAAGCTACACCCGTAGAGGATGTGGAGTACGTGCAGCGCTGGGAGAGCTCTCTCCCAGCGCTGGTGCTGCGACCACACTCGAAACTTCAAAGCACTGCCGCGGCAGCACTGCCGTGGCAGTGCTTTGAAGTGCAAGTGTAGCCATACCCTAACCAAGGCTGCTGGCGACACACCACAATTCGAGAAGGTGAAATCCTTGATGGTCTGGAGAAAAAAAAATGTGTGACCAGTGTTATTAATTTCATTATGACTAAAGATTATATATAATACAATCAAGAATCAACACAAACTGCATTTGATTACATAATTACATTTTACATATATCCATGTATTTATTATTACATACATATAATTATGTAATCGTCATATTCAAATCCCTCCTAAAGATTTTCTTTTTTCACAGTGACCATAAGAACTGAGGCAAAACAAATAACATTAATACTAATAATCTAAATTCTTCCCACTTCTGTTCTGTTCTCAGCAGCCTTGCCCCAGGCTTGTTGCTTGATTTTGGTAAGATCACATAACCTTTCTGTGTCTGAGTTTATCCCTAGGAAATTAGAGATAATAATACTTACCTACTACCCAGGTATTTTACAAGGCTTACTTAATGAAGTGGGTGCAGTTCTTTACTACATATATTCTGATGGCATGGAGAAACTAATTGCCTTCGCTTCAGGAACATTCACTATGCCTGAGAAGAAATACTTGCAAATAGAGCAAGAAGCTCTCAGCATGATCTTTTGAATTCGGAAGTTCCATTCCTATCTTATTTTACATTGCTGATGGATCATTACTTTCAATTCTTGGACCAAAAGATGGGATTCTATCATTAGCTGCTGCTCTTATGCAATTATGGTAATTGCTACTTTCAGCTCATTCCTATACTATTCAATTCCTTAAAGGGACTCAGCATGACAATGCTAATGGGTTGTTGTGCCTGCCATGCCCAAGCTCCGGTCAATCCAAAGAAACTTTGGACAAAGTATTTTATCTCAATTTGATGGATAGATTATCTATTACTAACACAGATATCAACAAAGAAATTGCTAAGGATGATGTGCTTTCTCTTGTGAAAGGAATGGTACTACAAGGTACAGTGTTGGATCATAAGAATCAATGTGAATTTTCTGTAAATCATGGTTACATCTTATGAGGAATGCAAGTTATCATTCCAAAATCACTTCAGCCTCAGGTTTTGGAAGCTCTTTAAGAAGGTCATTTTGGCATTGTGTGGATGAAGGACATAGTCCAGAGTCATATCTGAGGCCAGGGAACAACACAAATATTGAGAGGAAAGAGAAGTGCTGTACTATGTGTCAGCAAATTCAGCATGATCCTGGCCCAGCACATCATGGCCTCAGACTCCTTGAACACATATTCACGTGGACTTTGCTGGACCTTTAAACAGTTACATGTTTTTAGTCAGCGCAGATGCCCATTCAAAGTGGCCAGAAATTTTCTGAGTGATTTCTACTGCAGCTACCAAGAGCACTGGACATCTTTGTACCTTGTTTAGTCAATTTGATTTACCATTATAGTTGGCAAATGACAATGGATCTGAAGAATTTCAGAGGTTCCCGTCTTCAATTGGAGTTCTGCACATACATTCTGCTCCACACCATCCTTCTACAAATGGACTAGTGGAACATTTTGTACTAACACTTAAGCATGCCATAAGAGTGAACAAGTCTATTCTGAGTCATCAGCAGAAACTGGACAATTTCTTTATTGCCTACAGGAAAACACACATTACTACTCAGGAGTCACCTGCAACATTTTTCTTGAAGTGGCTTTGCGTGCCTGTTGATATCTGCTACATCCTGATGTTGCCTTACATGTAGCCAAATCCCAAGTTATGCAAATTGATCAATGATATGATACTCATCATCATTCTTTTCAAGTAGGAGACTTACTGTGGATTCGCAACTAGGGTTATGGAATAAAAAGGGTACCTGGAGAACTTGTAAAATGCATGCAACATGTTTTGTCTGTAGTTAAACTATCCAATGGTATTTTATGGAAACAACATATGGACCAGTTGCAGTCTTGACAAGTACCCAAGTCTGGGGATGTTCTAGCAGGACTTTCTGTTCCTCTAATCAAACCTTCTGTTACAACTCTAATTATGATGACTTGGTTAAATAAACTTTGGTACTAGATTCAGTTGATTCTTTACCTCAAACTGTTCCTGCCACACCACTATCATCATGTTATCCCAAGAGAGTGTGAAAATCAGTGGTACGCCTGAACTTATACATTGTTTACCTAGTGAGTTGCTATTCCGTGGCAGAATAATTCCTGGAATTTGAGAGTCTGCAGTAGTTCAGCCGCAACTTTTAGTTAGGTTATATAGTGTTTTACGTTAGCCATGTAAATTATAATATGTATATATTTGGAAAGTTTTTTAAGTAGGGTGGAGGAATGTGATGTCCTGTCACTTTAAATGTATAAGCACTCCTTCCCTGCCTGGCAGTGCAAAACCTCACTTTCATGTTGGTTTCAGATTTGGTACCAGAATAATAAAGCCAATACAGTAAACAGATGTCTTTCTTTCAGCTCCCTCTATGTCTGTCCATCTCCTTCCCTTCTGGGTCCAAATATAATAATGACAACTTTTCATAATTGTCTTAATTTCTGAAGAAATATTTGTTAATTTATTTTACTTCTAGACAGCAGTAATGAATCAGTGCTCTTGAATCAGGAATCTTGGAAGAAGGACATACTAACAAGAGCATAGCTATATTTATGAGAAGACTTTGTATTCATATTAAATGTTCATAGAATCATAGATTCCAAGGCCAGAAGGGACCATTCTGATTATCTAGTGTGACCTACTGTAGAACAGAGGCCATAGAACTTCCCCAAAATAATTTCTTGATCATATCTTTTAGAAAAACATCCAATCTTGATTTAAAAATTATCAGTGATGTAGAATCCACCATGACCCTTGTTAAGTTGTTCCAATGGTATTCTCACTGTTAAAAATGTATGCCTATGAGTGTCAAAACCTTGATGTGGAGGGATTGGATGGAGAGAGGAATTCTGACTGTGTCACAGCCAATTTATAATGATAAATTTAAACTATTTGTAGATCTTCAGCAACAATTTGGCTTGTCTTGCTTCAGAGCATGGAACTCTCTCCATTTAAAGCATTTACTTACCAATGTATTTGAACCAGATGCATTGGGAGTTCCACAACCTCCAGAACTTTTATTGTGTTGGAGGAAACTTCCTGGATTTACTCAACCAGTGGTATCCTTTTACAATTTTCTGACCCCAAAAACTTTGCCAAAGTTTGATAATTTGAGAATTTCTTGAAATAGAGATTTGGATACACAGCTGTCTCCAGCTCCATGGAATACACATGTATCTAAAGTTAAAAAAGCAACTGTAGACCCGAGACTATGGCTTCTTTACTAAAGGACACTTTTTTGAATATACTGATCTCCAAGTAGGCTAATCGCAATGGGCTTCATAGATGGTGACTGCTGTTGGAAACATTGGTGTTATATTCCCTTTGTGCTTCATAAGCTCATATTTTTTAGGAGAGCCCTTGCATCAAGAATTTCTGGTATGAGGTGAGTCAAAGGACCAATTTGATATTGGATGCTAAATTGGAGCCCTCCTCCGTAAGTTTTTGTTCTTGGTTATATTCCTGATACGTGAAGTTTACCTGTAAAAAGGTGACATGGTTCCAATATGCAGCTTTGGTTGTTAAAAAAGTAATTCTTCAAAAATGGAAAAGTTGATTCCCTCCAACCACTGATGCCTGGCTCACATCACATATGGCTGACATCACAGTGAACAAACAACTGGCATTCCACAGAAGGGCAATGCCTAAAAAATTCAAAACAATTTGAGCTGACCCTTTAGAGGTCTGTGATTAATATAGACCCTGAAGATAGATATGTTATTTCTCCTCCTTTCTCTTTATCCTAACTTTATGTATTATGATGAATCTTGGATTTTATATATTTGTTGTATTTTAAAAATATAAAAAAAACCATATATCCTTATTTTGAGCCTGAATTTGTCTAGCTTCAGCTTCCAGCCCTTGGATTTATTTTACTTTTCTTTGCTAGACTGAGGAGCTCATTATTAAATATTTGCTCCCTATGTAGGTACTTATAGACTATGATCAAGTTTCTACTTCATCCTCTTTGTCAAACTAAATAGACTGAGCTCATTGTCTATCACTATAAGATGTTTTCTAGTCCTTCAGACATGCATCCGACGAAGTGAGTATTCACCCACGAAAGCTCATGCTCCAAAATGTCTGTTAGTCTATAAGGTGTCACAGGACTCTTTGCTGCTTTTCTAGTCCTTCGGTCATTCTCCACGTTCCGCTAACAGGGAGTTTTGCAAGGGAGTTCTCCAGGTGAAGGAGGAGCAAATACAGCACTCTTGGGGTAAGTGACTGTCTGTAGTGTGTGTTTGTTTGTGTTTGGGGGTTACTTGCTGTGTGCTGAGCTTGTGTTTGTCAATCTGTTTGTTTAGTTGGTTGTTTGAAGGACCGTGTGCTTTGGCTGGCAGTTGGAAGCTGTGAGCTTCAAAGGAAGATCTGAAAGCTAGAAGCCTCTGGTAATTGGCTGAGCCTTAATCAGTGGGTGAGGCATTCACACAGGCCAGGGCTTTATAAAGCAGTGCACAAGCAACCAGGGAGCTTTGAGAACAGGGGCTGCTAACAGGGAGTTTTGCAAGAGAGTTTGGGAAGGGAGCGGGGGTCCCGTGCTGGTTCTATCTGTTTCCCTTTATTCCCCTTATAACCTATAAGCCAAACTACATTCAAACCTTCTTGCTTTAAACAACCCTTTCATTAATTAGAAGACAATGCAGGCAGAAGCCCTGCTGCACAGTGGGTGCTATCCAGTTTATTGCACTGAGTGCAGCATGTATGATTACCTGCCCTGTGGGCGGGTGGCGTATGTGTGCATTTGGTGCAAGATGCTCCTGGCCTTCAGAGACCACGTACGGACTTTAGAGGCCAGGGTGGCAGAACTGGAGGAGCTAAGAGAGGCAGAGAGGAATGTTGATGAGGCTTTCCGGGACACTGTAGAATTGTTCTACTTCCGGTCAGAAAGCCCCTGCGCTGTTGAGGAGGATGAAAGGCCCAGGGAAGCAGAGCAGTCAACGGGAGCAGAGGGAAACGTTCCCATAGTTGGGACCCTCCTTCCAGATGGTGCTGGGGTTGCCTCTCGCCCTGAAGTTACCTCTCTGGGGGAGGGAACTCCAGTTGCTAGGAAAAGGCAGGTGTTAGTAATGGGAGGTTCGATCATTAGAAACATAGATAGCTGGGTTTGTGATGACCGGGAGAACCATATGGTGACTTGCCTGCCTGGTGTGAAGGTTGCAGATCTCTCGAGGCATGTGGATAGACTTATATGTAGTGCTGGGGAGGAGCCGGTGGTCGTGGTACGTGTAGATACCACTGACATAGGGAAGGGTAGGAGAGATATCCTGGAGGCCAAATTTAGGCTGCTAGGGAAGAGATTAAATCCAGGACCTCTATGATGGCATTCTCAGAAATGCTCCCAGTTCCACGCACAGGGCCAGGTAGGCAGGCAGAGCTTCAGAGTCTCAATGCATGGATGAGACAATGGTGTAGAGAGGAGGGGTTTACATTCATTAGGAACTGGGGAAACTTTTGGGATGGGGGGAGCCTATACAGGAGAGATGGGCTCCACCTAAACCAAAGTGGAACCAGACTGCCAATACTAAACATTAAAAATGTTGTAGAGCAGTTTTTAAACTAGGAGAAGGGGAAAAGCCAATTGCTGCAGAGGAGCATGTAGATCGGACTGAGACTTCTCTTAGAGGAGAGTCTATTGATAGAGATTCTGTAGGTTATAGTCAGGAGGAGAGGATGGAAGAGGATAAAGTATGGGCCAGATCAGATGAGAAATATTCACATAAAGAATCTGACACATCAGAAAAGGGCAGACAGATAAACAGTGACAAGTTTTTAAACTGCTTGTACACAAATGCTAGAAGTCTAAATAATAAGATGGGTGAACTAGAGTGCCTTGTGTTGAAGGAGGATATTGATATAATAGCCATCACAGAAACCTGGTGGAGTGAGGACAATAAATAGGACACAATCATTCCAGGGTACAAAATATATCGGAAGGACAGAACAGGTCATGCGGGGGGAGGGAGGGGAGTAGCACTATATGTCAAAGAAAATGTAGAATCAAATGAAGTAAAAATCTTAAATGAATCCACATGTTCCATAGAATCTCTGTGGATAGTAATTGCATGCTCTAATAAGAATATAACAGCAGGGATATGTTATCGACCACCTGACCAGAACAGTGATAGTGATGATGAAATGCTAAGGGGGATTAGAGAGGCTATCAAAATAAATAACTCAATAATAGTGGGGGGATTTCAATTATCCTCATATTGACTAGGTACATGTCAACTCAGGACGAAAGGCAGAGACAAAATTTCTCGACACTTTAAATGACTGCTTCTTGGAGCAGCTGGTACAGGAACCCACAAGGGGAGAGGCAATTCTCGATTTAGTCCTGAGTGGAGCTCAGGATCTGGTCAAAGAGGTAACTATAAACAGGACTGCTTGGAAATAGTGACCCTAATATAATAACATTTAACATTCCTGTGGTAGGAAGAACACCTCAACAGCCCAACACTGTGGCATTTAATTTCAGAAAGGGGAACTATGCAAAAATGAGGAAGTTAGTTAAACAGAAATTAAAAAAGGTACAGTGACTAGAGTGAAATCCCTGCAAGCTGCATGGACACTTTTCAAAGACACCATAATAGAGGCCCAACTTAAAATGTATACCCCAAATTAAAAAACACAGTAAAAGAACTAAAAAAGAACCACAGTGGCTTAACAACCATGTAAAAGAAGCAGTGAGAGATAAAAAGGCATCTTTTAAAAAGTGGAAGTCAAATCCTAGTGAGACAAATAGAAAGGTGCATAAACACTGCCAAAATTAAGTGCAAAAATGTAATGAGAAAAACCAAAAAGGAGTTTGAAGAACAGCTAGCCAAAAAACTCAAAAGGTAATAAAAAGTTTTTTAAGTACATCAGAAGCAGGAAGCCTGCTAAACCACCAGTGGTGCCACTGGATGATCGAGATACAAAAGGAGCACTTAAAGACAATAAAGTCATTGCAGAGAAACTAAATGAATTCTTTGCTTCAGTCTTCATGGGTGAGGATGTTAGGGAGATTCCCAAACCTGAGATGTCCTTTGTAGATGACAAATCTGAGGAATTGTCATAGATAGAAGTGTCATTAGAGGTGGTTTTGGAATTAATTGATAAACTTAACAGTAACAAGTCATTGGGACCAGCTAGCATTCACCCAAGAGTACTGAAAGAACTCAAATGTGAAATTGCAGAACTATTAACTATGGTTTGTAACCTGTCCTTTAAATCAGCTTCTATACCCAATGACTGGAAGATAACTAATGGAACACCAATATTTTAAAAGGACTGTAGAGGTGATCCGGCAATTACAGACCGGTAAGTCTAACGTCAGTACCAGGCAAATTAGTTGAAACAATAGTAAAGAATAAAATTGTCAGACACATAGAAGAGCATAAATTGTTGGGCAAAAGTCAACATTGTTTCTATAAAGGGAAATCCTGTCTTACTAATCTATTAGAGTTCTTTGAAGGGGTCAAACATACATGCGGACAAATGGGATCCAGTGGACACAGTGTACTTAGATTTCCAGAAAGCCTTTGACAAGGTCTCTCACCAAAGGCTTTTACGTAAATTAAGTTGTCATGGGATAAGAGGGAAGATTCTTTCATGGATTGAGAATTGGTTAAAAGACAGGGAACAAAGGGTAGGAATAAATGGTAAATTTTCAGAGTGGAGAGGGGTAACTAGTGGTGTTCCCCAAGGGTCAGTCCTAGGACCAGTCCTATTCAACTTATTCATAAATGATCTAGAGAAAGGGGTAAACAATGAGGTGGCAAAGTTTGCAGATGATACTAAACTGCTCAAGATAGTTAAGACCAAAGGAGACTGTGAGGAACTTCAAAAAGATCTCACAAAACTAAGTGATTGGGCAACAAAATGGCAAATGAAATCTTATGTGGATAAATGCAAAGTAATGTACATTGGAAAAAATAACCCCAACTATACATACAATATGATGGGGGCTAATTTAGCTACAGCTAATCAGGAAAGATTTTGGAGTCACCATGGATAGTTCTCTGAAGATGTCTATGCAGTGTGCAGCGGCCATCAGAAAAGCAAACAGGATGTTAGGAATCATTTAAAAAGGGATAGAAAATAGACGGAGAATATCTTATTGCTCTTATATAAATTCATGGTTCAGTAGATTCATGGTATGCCAACATCTTGAATACTGCATACAGATGTGGTCTCATTTCAAAAAAGATATACTGACATTAGAAAAGGTTCAGAGAAGGGCTACTAAAATGATTAGGGGTTTGAAATAGGTCCCATAGGAGGAGAGATTAAAGAGGCTAGGACTTTTCAGCTTGGAAAAGAGAAGACTAAGGGGGGATATGATAGAGGTATATAAAATCATGAGTGGTGTGGAGAAAGTGAATAAGGAAACGTTATTTACTTGGTCCCATAATATGAGAACCAGGGGCCACCAAATGAAATTAATGGGCAGCAGGTTTAAAACAAATAAAAGGAAGTTTTTCACACAGTGCACAGTAAACTCGTGGAACTCCTTGCCTGAGGAGGTTGTGAAGGCTAGGACTATAACAAGGTTTAAAAGAGAACTGGATAAATTCATGGAGGTTAAGTCCATTAATGGCTATTAGCCAGGATGGGTAAGGAATGGTGTCCCTAGCCTCTGTTTGTCAGAAGATGGAGATGGATGGCAGGAGAGAGATCACTTGACCATTACCTGTTAGGTTCACTCCCTCTGGGGCACCTGGCATTGGCCACTGTTGGTAGACAGGATGCTGGGCTGGATGGACCTTTGGTCTGACCCAGAAAGGCCATTCTTATGTTCTTATCTTAGCCTTCACTAGAATAAAAGTCTACCTTCATCTTGATTTATATCTATAATTTGTAATTTGAGTCTTTTATGAAATAATATTGCTACATTATTGGCTGTAGAGGAGAAACTGTTAAACACCCCCGCATTCACCTCCTCCTAAATTTGTCTGCCTCCATGTCATTAAGATGGGTTTCCTGTAGGAAGATAATATCCACTTTGAGTGTTTTTAGATGAATGATAATTTTTTCTTTTTATCTGATGATTCACTTTGTTGATGTTACAGCAAACACAATTTATAATAGTAGCTGTAAGCAGGGGCGGCTCCAGGCCCCAGCACGCCAAGCGTGTGCTTGGGATGGCATGCCGTGGGGTGTGCTCTGCCGGTTGCCGGAAGGGCGGCAGGCGGCTCCAGTGGACCTCCCGCAGGAGTGCCTGCGGAAGGTCCACCGGAGCCGCCTGCTGCCCTCCTGGCAACCAGCAGAGCACCCCCCGTGGCATGCCGCCCTGCTTGGGGCGGCAAAATGTCTAGAGCCGCCCCTGGCTGTAAGGACTGCATAGGTCAAATATATCTTTATCAGATGCCTGAATAGTGTCATTGCTTGGGCCATTGTTAATTATAGACCTAGGAAAGGTAAATCTGGGTTCCCTCTCACTGCCCTGGGGACATGAGGGAGAGGGGAAGGGAAAAGGATAAGGCAGACCAGGAAAGGAAAAAAAATAGGAAAACAGAAAGAGAAATGAAGTGATCAGAATTGACTAGGATCTCTTAAAAATTCATAACTCTTATCCAAACTGAAATAAGGTTCCAGAAGGTTTACAAAGGGATGGTCTTGTCACTCACTCTCTTCCCACACCTCCCAAAACACCCAGTTGGGGGTATAACTGGATTCTCTTTAACTTTATAAAACAGAAATAGTCTCATATCAAGGGAGTACATGGTTTCTGCACTATTCACAACACAAATAGAAAAAGGGGAAGAATGTTAGCCTATCAATTTGAGAGCAAGTCTATAGTGGAGATAAGAAAGTTATGCAGATTGTTAAAGTAACTTTATTCCAACATAACTGGATCATTTGCAGATAACTGTTCATTAGCAGAACATTTCTGACTAAACCTTGCCCTTTCGAGTCTTGTCTATGCTGGATTATAGTGTGAACAACATTGCCAAATAGTTACATCAGTGTAAATTAGCATAACATTTATTTCAACTTATTTAACAAAAATAAAAATGAAAGAAAAATCTGAACTGATAATATCGAAAAAATAACCGACAATCTCAGTAAGTTGATGATTCATAATCAGCAATAATTAAGTGTATATTTAGGGCAGGTAGATTGAAACACTGAAATTGACTATAAACCCAGAATCTAGGAAATCAGATGGGGATGAAACAAAGTAAAGTCATTGCGGGGACGGGGGAGATTTATTTTTTAAAAAAGGCAGGTAGGAGGTTTGGAAAAGTTACCAGGAAGGACAGTGTCTCAGACAGACAGCAACAAAAATCTCCACACTTCTCTGTTGAACCCTGCTGATCCATGGATAAAGAGTTCTCCGGTCCAGGGGAGTGATTTGCCTGGAGTCAGAATCTTGAAGGCAGATGTGATCCTGGTACTCTGGAATCATGAGGGCAGTGGTGTAGGGTAGATGAAAGCAAAGCATGTGTCTCCATATTGTAGCCCTCCAATCCAACAGCAGCAACAGGAATCCATAGCTACTTTCTGAGACCAACTGGCAGACTGGCATGGTCAACATTCAATCAAAGATGAGATCCTTGTTGCCCAGCAACTCACTCCCCAGCCAGCTTCCTCTGCTGATGAAACAAGGGCAGTTCAAAGAAATAAATCTGGGAAGATGGGAAACAAAATGGTGGGTGTAATGGGGTTCACTCACTACTGTAGTGTCTGCTGCTGGCTGTCTTGGGAATTAGCTTGGCACCCTCTTCACTCCTGCTCTAGGACCCATGTCACTCCAGGGACTGTGGCAGCAACTGCAGCAAATTGTCTGGCCACTTCCTCATGGCTCTAGCATCCTCTTTGTCCTTACCACCTTCTACTGGGTGTGGGAGCCAGGGGCATCTCCAGGCACCAGCACGCCACACGCGTGCCTGGGGCGGCAGGCCACGGGGGCACTCTGCCGGTCACCACGAGGGCGGCAGGCAGGCTGCCTTCAGCGGCATGCCTGCAGAGGGTCCGCTGGTCCCGCGGCTTTGGTGGACCTCCCACAGGCTGCCGCCGAATTCGAGAGACCGGGGACCTCCCGCAGGCAAGCCACCGAAGGCAGCCTGCCTGCTATGCTTGGGGCGGCAAAATACCTGGAGCCGCCTCTGGTGGGAACTGACTCCCTGGCAGGTCTGTGGCCATCACCATTGCATCCACCCCTGACGGTCTGACCCACCCTGGTTCCTGGGCACCCTTTTCCAATCTCGCCTTCTCCTAAGGGGAAGTGCGTTTTTATATGGCCACTCTCATGGCACCAAAAGCAAGGTCCACGGACCTCCCATAGTCATTCCCTTGTTCAGCCCCTTTCCCTGGGCTAGCCTTGACCCTGAAACTTACGTAAGGGCACTCCTCCTCTACATGCCTTTCTTGCCCACAGGCCTAACATATCTGTCCCCTCCTTGTTTTCCTACTGAGGGGGGGAGGGGCTCTTGTTCCTTCCCACTCTCTGGTTGAGGCTTCAGTCCCCCATCCCAGTAGGGACAATCTCTTTTCCAGTGTCCTTGCCACATGCAGGCATAACAATCAGTCAGCCCAGCCACCAGCCTGCTGGCCATGGTGCCTGGCTTCTCCTCATGCTTTCTGCAGCTTCTATTAAACTCTGCAGAAGCTTTACCAGGGCCTGTGATTGCTTAACCAGCTGCCCCAAATAAGTCTGGAGGTACCACTGTGCCTCCCACTGCTTTTGTTGGTTCTCCAGGATTTCCTGCAGCAGGATCTTGAGCCTTCCCTGCTGTCTGTCAGTCCCTTTCTTCCAGGATATTGATACTGGAGTCCAGCCTGGGATGGCACCAGAACCTTGTGCAAAGAAGACCTCTGCATACTCTGGATTCATCATCCCCACCTTCAATATCTCTCTTTTAATCTCTCAAACCCTTTTGTACCTGGATAATCATCCCACAGTCCTCTTTCCTCCCTTTATCTCAGGGGTGACCATGTGCCTGCATTCTCCACTGTGTAACAGGGTTCACTCACCACTGCGGTGCCTTCTTCTGGCTGTCTTGGGAATTAACTCAGTGCCCTCTTCGGTGGTGCCTCATCGCCATCACTTCTGCTCTAGAACCCACATCTCTCCAAGGACCACAGCGTCCTCTTCAGCAACACAGCCTTCCGGCCATGCCACACACTGTGCTCACCTCTTTTGGTGGACCTGCAGTCCAGTCTTCAGCCACTTCTCTTAGTGGCAACTGCAGTGAATTGTCTGGCCACTTTCTCATGGCCCCAGCATCCTCTTTGCCTTTGCCTTAGGGCCTCAGCCTGAAAACCCCAGCAGCCAGCCAGGAGCCCTCTGTTGCTCCCCTGGTCCCTGCTAGCAGCACTGCTCTGTCCAGGGTGCTGGCAGTTCCCTCAGCCCTCCAGAGACACAGTCCTTCCTCCCTGGGCTCCCAGCACAGAACTGCCCTCTTCTGCCCTGCAGTTCCCTTTTTATAGGGGCCAGCTTGGCCCTGCTTGGCTGCTCCCTTCAGCCCTTCTGTGATTGGCTACCTCCTGCGCATTCTTCCTAGTGCTCTATTAATCCCTTAGAGCCCAGTGTGGAGCAGGCACCCCATCACAGGGGTTTGCCCTGTACAGTTTGTTGCTAGTCTGGGAACTGAATTCCCATACTGCAGTGACTGATTTGGTAAAGTTGCTTTAATGCATCTGGAGTGAACTAAGGGCATGAATACCAACCACAGGGCAGGCTGTTAAGAAGCATGGCACACATCCCAAATTGATTGCGAGTTCCATGCATAGATTTCACCAGCCAAGTATCAAGTGTGAACATCTCAGGCACTACAACAACCTTAACATGGAGTCACAAACAATCCCCTTGGCTATTCCTATCTATTTTGACACTCAAGTAAGCTTGTGAGGTACCATCTATCACAAAGACAACAATCAAAATATTCAGGTTACTTCCAGTTCTAAAGGACCAGCCACTTACCCCAGGTCAATTACATATTAGACCTACACCAAATACAATGCTTGTAGCTAATCCAATAATAAACTACCTAAAGATTAACTAGAAAAAGAAATAAAAGTTATTTACAAGGTTAAAGCAGATAAACATAACGATAAGTTTCAATCTTAGGTTTCAAAAAGTGATAGAAACTACTGTAACATGCAAGCTCTAAATCTCCTTTAGGGTTAACCCAGGCTAAGCACAGAGGATCCCTTGCATAGGATTAGAAATCTTGCCCTCCCAAAGTCCAAACAGCACAGAGATCCAATTCCTTCTTGTCATGGATTTTTATTCGCTTCCCCCAGAATTCAGGCTGAGGAACTGAGTCCATATGCATGTCTCCTCTTCATGGGTGTATGTGTGGGGGCAATTAACAAAATCTTTGTTTTCTGATGTTTCACAATGGCTCATTTGGTTTCAGTGGGCCTTCTTGGGACAGGACCCACTTCTGCAGAAAGCCAGAATTTTGCATTAATAGATGCTGGTTCTCTGTTTGATGACTTACAATGCAAACAGGCAATATTACCTTATAATATGGGGTACAGATGTTATAAGTGAGATTACTATAATATGCTTGAAGGATGCTGCATGTAAAGTCTAAACACTATACACATTCTTATAAACTTACATCTATTTTAACAATGAACACAGGTGAGCCGGACTGGTTTCAAGCTACACACTGGTCAGTGTTTATTGGCGCCTTAGGAACCTTGGCATGAGCTGGCACTGGTCTGCCAGCATCACATCATCTTGTCTGTATGTTTTGGGCCGGGGAGGGGGAGGCGGCTTTTGCTGTAGTGAGATCAGATAGCAAAAAAACTGAAAAGTGTCATGATATAAGCATCTTGCCTTCCCTTCTAACTTTGAAAATATCAGAAGGAAGTCCAAAACTAATCCTTTGGGTAAGGCTCTTGACCTATTGAAGTTAGCCCTCTTTCACCACATCCTTGGTTTAATTTGAGAAAATCATCAGGCTGTGTCCCTTTCATGTTAAATTTTTAAGCTCACAGGATTTGTAAGAAGGAGTTCCTTAATATAATAATAATCACAAGGAAAGCTTAATTACCAGGTACCAGGATGTAGTTAAAATCCTTGGAGGGTCTGAAGAAGTGAAGTATATCCACACTAACCCTGAAGCAATCCCACTCGTCATAAGTAATGGAAGATATCCTTGACCCTGTCCAGTACACTGAAAGTTACCATGCAATTATTTGAGAAAAAGGAAGTCAGAGCCAAAGTCAAGGGTTCTGCGGACTGAGTTAATTGCTTTGTTATACTGGAAAGAAGAATGCTGCATTCTTAGTGTCTTTGGATGCATGCTACCTGAATACAGCAGCATTGCATAAACACAAAACAAAGGAGTTTTGAACTGTTTGGCAGGCAATACTATCTTCATCATCCTTTATGAAAAAAATGGATAGTGGCAGATAAAATTGGATGAGTCCTTGAATTTCTGCATATTCAGCCCCCTATACAGAAATTACAGTTTCTGCTGTCTTCTGTTCAGCATCAAATCTGCAAACAAGATGTTTCAGCAGAAAAATTAGGATCTCTTTTGGTACATACAGAGAGTTACTATAATGGGTGATGATATGATCACAACAGTAGAGATAGCTGAACAGCACGATTAAATTCTACATCAGGTGACAGGAACAGTATATGCCAAAAACGTCAAATTCAATAAAGAACATATTTGATTCAAAGTGACAACTATCAAATATATAGGGCACATGGCAATGGCTCAAGGAGTTTGTTCTGATGGAAGAACGGTAAGGGTCAGAGAAGATTGATTCACTCAGAGCTTAAAGAAGTCTGTCTAAAGTTCTTAAGTATGGTCCAGCTTTTGTCTACTGTATCCCTAAAGAAGCAAAATTAACTCAGAGAGCAGTATCGTGGGGAGGGGAAAACTATTGGTATCTATGGATGCTAGAGCATCAACAAATCTTCACTGATCTCAAATCAGAACTGTGCCAGGCAGCAGTGGGGGATTAGGCCAGTGGGATGGAGTTAGGGTGGGATGCATACTGCATCTTTTCTAAGCATGTAGTAAGGGACAACTTTGTCCCACATTTCCCCAGTACTCCTAGTATTATATATGCCAAAGGTATAATGTCTCAGATCTCCCACTGGGACAGTACAACCCTACACACTTTCCTCTCACAGGATTGGAAGAGACCTCCTGGGTCATTGAGTCCAGTCCCCGGTTTCACAGGTAACCCCTCCATATAAACCTATTCATAAATTTATCAAGCTCCACTTTAAAAGTAATGTGTTTGCCTTCACTGTTCTTATTGGAAGGCTGCTCCAGGACCTCACTCCTCTGATGGTCAGCAACTTTCTCCTAATTTTTTCTTGCACTGTTCTTACCCATTTGTTCTTGTCCCAAAATTGCCCTTTGCTTTAAGAAGCATTTCTCCCCTCCCTAGTGTTTCCCCCAATGTATTTATAAAGAGCAATCATATCCCCTCTCAGCCCTCATTTTCCTAGGCTAAATAAGCCATGGTCCTTTATCTCCTCTCATAAAATAAGCTGTCTATTCCCTGATCAACCTAATAGCCCTTTTCTCTCCATTTGATTGACCATTTTTCTTTTAGATTAAATTATTTTTTGAGAAGGCAGGGGGGAAACTAAGCATTTTTCTTTTATACAATGCAAATAAATGCCTTTCACAGCACTGCAGTTCCTGATGTCTAAATTTCACCAAGGAATTGTTCATAAGGAGAAGTTCAAACAACTTTTCAGTTTGGGGTAAAAATGAATTTTCTTAACCAAATCAACATTTAAAAACAAAAAACCCTTTTCAATAAAGCAGAAGGCTTATGTGAGCTGTTCTTTTAATCCTAGCTTTTATGAGAGACATTTATGTGTTGGTCTTCAGGACTTTGTCAGCACCATACAATTGTTATCCAGTGCCCCCTCTTTGCAAATCAAGATATATGCAAGGTAACTTGAAAGCAAAAGGGTAAACAACTCTTTAAACTCAAATACATTGTCACCACAAATTTTCCCCAAAATTGCCTTTGATATTTTTAGAATAAAAAATTATGGAGGAGTTTCTTCAGGAGATGGATGGCAACAAGGAGCAACAAAGAACCTCAACAGCAAAATCCAAAAAATGAAGTGGGCCCAGGTAAATATCATGGAAATTAATATCATATATATGAATAGAAATGAAAAGAAACATCTCCCACCATTGGAAAAAAATCTCAGGAAGTGGGATATAAATAGCTGACAAAAATAATGGTTAACTCAAGAAATTCTTCTCCATAATTTAGCTTACTTATTACATGACTTCTAGGACACAGTCCAACATTCAAAGGGAAAGCTTTACTCTAATTTCAGTTTTGTTGGAGTACATGCTAAAACACGTTTCTGAATCATGCCACAGAGCTGTGGCCTACACCTGGAGGCTGATAGCAATATATAGTAGCTCTTAAACCATTGTTTCTTATTGATTAGTAAACTACAGGCACTCTGCTAGAAATATAGTCTTAGAGTTACAGTATGTGTGTAATTCCCCCCACCCCTTTTGTTTTCTGGTATTTAGCCAAAAACCTTATCCACTTGCTCTGAGTTGACATGAAAACTTTCTCAGACAAGGTGAGAGTATAGAGCCTTGAGCGACTGCAAATAAGTAGTTGCTATTTCAGCACATTAGAGGGAGTGCAGGAAATTGTTAACCATGCTTTTGAAGCTGGTGTGGAAATCTTTATTAAGGGCATACATTCCTGCATGTATACACATACACCCTCAGTTAGAAGCTGGAAGTTCCTGACAAATCAGTAGTGAGTTCTGTCATTGTCAGGGGTACAAAACTAGCAGATGTTTTGAGTATCATCAGTCAGATCCAGCTGAGCCCTACAGGGAGCAGATAGAGCTGCTGGGGGAACCCAGACTGAATCTGAGAGTTGGATCTCAGTACAGTTTCCTGTAATTTACAGATTAGTTGGACCTTATTGGTCTGCAGCATTTCTATGGTAGGCTATCTGTAAAATCTTTATTCCAAAAGACTGCAGACTTACTTGCATCTGATGAAGTGGGTATTCACCCACGAAAGCTTATGCTCCAATATGTCTGTTAGTCTATAAGGTGCCACAGGACTCTGTCACTTTTTACAGACTTACTTGTGTTATTCTAAGAAGCAATCTTAGAAGTAAGTAGGGAGATGTATTTCTGTGAATATATATGTTAAGATACAAGGTGTAATAGGGCTAGGGGAGGGATAATGTAAAATGGGATCCTACCCCACTCTAAATTATCTCAGTGGGATGAGAAGCAACCTGACTCTCTTTGTGTTACCCAGAGGAACATCTGGGCCTGGTTCCCTACCTGTGAGGAGGGACACTAGTAACTCAGCAGACTTCCTTCCTCAGGATCTACTTAGCAAGGTTACACGAGCAGGGCCTTGCCTATTGGGTCCCCAGAGCATTCTGGGATTGGAATTAATACTGCAGCCCTGTTACACTCCCTCTTGAGGGACATTACATCTTTTTGTGAGACTGCAGGACTGAGGCTGAACACTGGAGACTAGAGTGAAGGAGCTTTCAAAGCACCTCACCCTTTTGGCATGGGTCCTCCCCTCCAGTTGCTCCTCTTACCCATGTCAGATCTGTTGGTGAGGTGGAGTGCTCCACCTGGTTACGAGACAGGAGTATGTTACTTATTGGGAATCTAACATTGGTAGTAGCTTTATCTTGAACTAAACTATTAAAAAAGGCACATACCCAAAACACCAAATAAAATAAAACCAATTTATCTTTCTCAGGAACAGCCTGAAACAGGAGAAAACTTATTAGCACAACAAAGTGATAGGACTTTTGGGGAGAATATGTAGCTTAGAATTCTCTGTCCATGATAGAACCATGGCTGACCACTGCAGTCTTTCAGGCTTGAAATTTCACATTCAGAAAAAGGTAGTTCCCATTCATTAATACAGCATTGTAGTAATGTGCGGGACTCAGCCCTGCAGCGCCTCCTGCTGGTTGCTTCTGGGAATTAGCTCTTCCAGCCTCCTGAGAGCCCTATTCAGGCCGGTGTCCTGCTAATGCTTGGCCCCTGTGTCCCTCCCGGACCCAGTGCCTCATTATCTGGAGTGCTGCCCCCTGACAATAACCCCTTTCTCTCAGGGTCTCCCCTCCCCAGGGAACCCCCATCCAGTATAAGGCTACTGCCATGCATCGTCTAGCCCCCGTGCCCTGGGGCAGACTGAAATACTCATCATTGGCAGGGTTGGGTTTGGACCTGCTGCCTTTGCCTACCCCTGGGCTGTCCTCTGCAACCCCCAGTACCCATTAGCCTTCTGCCAGGCTGCAGCCTGGGGTTTTCCAGGCTGGAGCACCCAGCTCCTCTGCCTTTCTCCAGCCCTGCTCTACTCAGGTACTCTGTTCAGATCTCTCCCTCTCAGAAGCTAGAGGGAGTCTGATAGTATCTGGCTCCCAGCCTCTTATATAGGGCCAGCTGAGGGAGGCCTGATGGGGTGTGGCCCAGCTGCAGCTGCTTCCCCAATCAGCCTCCTAGCTTCTTTCTCCTGCAACAGCCCTCTCCTAGGGCTGTTTTAAACCTCTCAGGGCAGGAGCAGGTGACCACCCTGCTACAAGCATTTAAGACCCGGAAACCCAATAGATACAAGCATTTAAGTCACTGCACTTATGAAGAATCAAGGGGACAAAGCTTCGGTGAAAGGAATTATGCTAGAACAAATGAAGTGAAATAAAGAACTTGCGGCAAATGGCAATTTGTCACCCGGGTAGGAATCTGATTGTCAAATTTAGTGACTTGGTACTAGGTACTTAGAGTTGTACTTCATTATTTTCTGTTCCTGCTTTAACTCTCACCTTTATTTCATGTTTTGCTTTGTTCTTTATAGTCTCTTGACTTTTCAGCTTTCATTATTGTCTTCTGCAAAAGTAACAAAGATCCGAAACAAATTACAATTTCTTCCTTTTGTAAGATTGTTTTAAATAATAGTTTTAAGAGAAGGAATGTTTTTCTGGGGTTAGGACATCTGGGTTCTATTCTGTTCTACCACATATTCACGCTGTGATTTTGGCCAGGTCACATAACCTCCCAATGACTCAGTTTACTAATCTGTACATTGCATATAATAATTATATATCTGTTAGGTGTCTTATGAGGATTAGTTAATTGATGACAGTAAAGTTTTTTGAGATCTTTGAATGAAAGCTGCTCTAAAGGTCCAAAGCAAAGAGAAATATATAAAATCATGAAAATTAGAGATAGAAAAGTCTACATAAAATGAATACTAAATTTAATTAAAATTGTATTGTAATGGAATAATTACATTGATTCCACTACTTCATAATTAAAAATATGCCATATTAAATTTGTCATTAATAATGTAAGTAGAGCTTTTTTCCCTGGCTGAAAACTGAAAAGTTGCACAGGGCTCTCCTGAGTTACACCAATGTAAATTAGGAGAGAAGCAGTCTTTCCTTTCTCTGTTGCTAAATTCAGTTGACCTCTGAAATAAAAACCTTGGCTGAGATCCTGATGCTGTCCATGCTATTGTAAAGAAAATGTCTTCATGACAAAAGAATTATCATAAAACAATAACCAACTTCCTATCCCTTTCACAGACTGCTACCTGCTTATGATTCACAACACACATTACAGGGGCTGTAGGACTTACAATACTTTAATAGGGAAATGAGACGTCTTTCTATTCTGAAGAGGATAGAAACAGTACTGAATAGTGTAGTACTGTTAGAGCAGAAACTATTAAATATTAATAATGTATCTCCTAGAAACACCACCAGAGTTTACTTCTGCAATACAAAAAGCAGTAAACATAAGCCATAATGAATCTGCAGCTCTCAGTCATTTAGCTTCCTTATGTGGTTTACAGTCTTCTATCATTATGGCACTGATTCAGCTATGTATTTAAACATATGCCAGACTTTAAGCATGTAATGGAACTACTCACATGCTTATAGTTAGGCAGGCGCTTTTGTATCTCTCTGAATGAGGGTCTGTTCCACTAATACTATTCACTAAGTATTATAAAGCAGAATTTAGCTGGACTAACTGACCAGATTCAGTGACATTCCACAGAAAGCTATTTAAGGGCCTAATTGTGCAAACGTTTATTATTGAGCATAGTTTACAACCATAAATAGTCTTATTGGACTTCATTTGGTCTGCTCGTGGTAGTAAGTACTATTCTCCTTGAATCATAAAATATAGGACTAGAAGGGACCTCAAAATGTCATCTAGTCCGGTCCCCTGCACTCAAGGCAAGACTACACAATGACCAGATCATTCCTGACAGGTGCTTGTCTACAACCTGTTCTTAAAAACCTCCAGTGATGGAGATTCCACAACCTCCCTAGGCAATTTGGTCCAGTGCTTAATGACCCTAACAGTTAGGAAATGTCCAACCCAAATCTCCCTTGCTGCAATTTAAGCCCATTACTTCTTATCCTATCCTCCCCTTCCTTGTGGCCACCTTTTATGTACTTGAAAACTGTTATGTTCCCCCTCAGTCTTCTTTTCTCCAGACTAAAGAAACTACAATTTTTCAATCTTTCCTCTTGGGTCATTTTTTCTAGACTTTAATAATTTTTGTTGCTCTCCTTTGGACTTTTTTCCAGTTTGTCCACATGTTTCCCAGAACTAGACACAATACTCTAGTTGAGACCTTATCAGCATGGAGTAGAGTGGAAGAATTACTTCTTGCATCTTGCTTACAACAATCCTGCTAATATGTCCCAGAATGATGTTTGCTTTTTTTGCAGCAGTGTACGCGGTTGACCATATAGCTGGTGGCCCACGATAACCCCCCAGATCTCTTTCTGCAGTACTCATTCCCAAGCAGTCATTTCCCATTTTGTATGTGTGCAATTGATTGTTCCTTCCTTTGCATTTGTCCTTATTGAATTTCATCCTATTTACTTCAGACCATTTCTCCAGTTTGTACAGATCATTTTGAATTTTAATCCAATCCTCCAGAGCACTTGTAACCCCTCCCAGCTTGGTATCATCTACAAACTTTATAAGTGTGCTCTCTATGCATTATTTAAATCATTGATGAAGGTATTGAACAGAACTGGACCCAGGACCAATCCCTGTGGGACCCCACTTGATATGCCTTCTCAATTTGACTGTAACCTACCGACAACTACTCTCTGAGAATGGTTTTTCAGCCAGTTATGCACCAGTTATCTGGAATCTCTCTCATCTTCAGTGCGTTTTAAAGATAATCACTAATGGCTCAGAGATCCACTAATCAGCTCATTGAATATTCTAGGATGTATTTCATCAGGCCCTGCTGAGTTGAAAACATATAACTTGTCTAAATATTTTTTAACTTGTAACATTAGTAAGTGTTTGCAGGATTGGACCCTAAAAAGATGCTTTTTGTTGTTCTTGAATGGTCTTAGAGTGATTAGTTGGTTTAGAGCAAACCTCAAAAATCAACATTATTATAAATCTGTTTTCCAACGAAATTTCAGCAAAGAGTTAAAGAAACATCTACTTCTAAAGTACAGTTGCAGTCTTATTGCACCAAATACATGTTATTTTTGGAATAAAGGTCTTTGTGGCTAAAGTCGGTCTTGGAACTGAACCAACACTTACCACTCTAAAACAGATATTAGAGGCAGTCTTTTGTGTGTTGTGGATTAATTAGTAGATGAAATCTGAAAGTTGGACAAGCATATGAAAATTTACCTATGTAGATTCTTATACTATTCTTGTGGGATTATGCATTTTATAAAAATACCAAGAGACAAGAGACTCTGCATGTTGTTTAATTTCAGTCAGCAACACTGAGCTTGTGCACTGTGTCTTTTTATTTATAACATAGTGCACAAGGGTTTAGGGGATTTTAGGTTGGTTTAGGGGATTTCTATTTGTGGTGTTCAACTTGAGATATCTTGGACTGGTTTTTCACTTGTTTGGGTCACCCACAATTTCAAATCAAGAAAGTGGGAGTTTCAGGGGTTCACCATCTCTGAACATTGGGTCGTCGGTGTCTCAGGTTGGACACCTGAATATTGAGGCATCCAAAAATTAATGGATATTTCTTGCAAATTTGGACCTTAATATCTTATAATAAAAAGACAAATTTGTGCTGTAATTATCAGATTGTTACTGCATCCAATGTGCCTCCTTTCTTATTTCTTACCACTGAATTATATATGAATATAATCAGCCTGTTCTTCAAATCTTAATTTTTAATTAGCTAGAATTTTTTAAAATGTTCATTGATGGGATTGTTTGTTTTATTTAGCACACTCCAATGCAAACATCCGATCAAATGATAAAACTTATAAAAGTGGGGGGAAACTGCTTTTTGATGAAGAAAGGAGGAAGATTAGTTTGTAGGAGACATTTTAAGAAGTCTTATGATAATGCTGTCTCACAGTTATTACCTGTAATCAGACTTGAAACTTGTCACAGCAGAGAAACCATTTTAACCTAGTCTGCTGTGTGAAAAGGGAATCTGAGGCATACCACCTCAGAGATGTATCCTATATAGGACACAGAGTGAACAATGGATTGTTTTGCCCTGAACTCAAAGAAGCAGGTCTAATTCTTTATTTGTCTGGTTAACTATTACAGAGGTTTGTAAAGGGGTTCAGTGACATTGTTGCTCCCATAATAGCACAGAAAGGGACAAAGAAAGGGAATATGGATGGAGGTCTGTGAACAGGACTTACACAGCCTAAAAAAAGCTTTATCTAGAGAACTGTCTTAGCCAGCCCTGATTTTTAGATTCCTGCTATGCATGGATGGGAGGGTTGTAAAAGACACCCCATTGCACACACAAGCAAAAAGCTAACATTGGCTGAGCAAAATGATGCATCAGTAAGAGAGAATACTACACAATTGTGTGAGCTTTTAAGAAACTCAAGCCCTATTTGTACAACAGAAGGTATTAAGTGACCATGCTCCTCTGATTTGGCTGTATAGAGCTAAGGGAACCAATTCTAGATTATTGCAGTTTAGCCTTAGAGGAACATGAAACGAACATAATTCATCTTAAGGGGAAAGAAAATGTAGTGGCAGATGCATTGTTAAGAGTGGGAAATTCTTAAGAGGTATTCAGCAGGGTCTGGGACACCCTTTCCTACCTCAGTTTTGTGTTGGGGGTGTGACACTGTATAAAAAGAAAGATGACTATGTTTACATTCAGGTATAACCATTGATGTATCACCACTGTTGCACAATTGTGATAAGTCCTATACAAAGTATGCCCTTCTAAGTTAGCATTGGAAAAATTATGATCTGTTGAACGTTATGCCGTTTATAGGCATGTATTATCATTGTGTATGAAGTTATGAATCTTTCCTATGTGTTTGTATCTGAAACATGTTGTGTTCCTGGTAACACCCACAGATTTACATTCAGATCAGTCAGCCAAGTTGATGGGCCATTAAGGAGAATCAACTGTTCCGATGGACCCCTCCCAAGGATGCTTCAGAAAGCATATGGACAATAGAGGCCCAGTGACTCAGCCAGGCATGTAGAACATGTGACCCCTAACTCCATGTTTGAGACTATTACTTTCCATGTACATGGGCTGACAGTATAAATTGACATCACCTTCTTGCCTCTTTCCTTCTCCACATCTCCGGACTATGATGTCTAATGATGTCTATCAAAGAAAAGCTTTGAACAATGGACTGAGGATCCCCAATCTTTTGGGTGATCCAGAGAGACTTACGACAAGCTAGCAGATTTAACATCACTGCTATTCCTTATCCACAAACTGTGAAATCAACTGTAATGTATATGATTCATTTAACCTTTTAATAACTCTCTTTTCTTTATATAAACAAACCTTTATTTTTACTTACTAAAGGATTGACTACCAGCATGGTCTTTGGATAAGATCTAAAATATATGTTGACTTGGGGAGGAGTATCTGGCTCTAATCACCATATATATGTGATTTCTGGTTTTAATAATCATATATCACAGAAGTGTGGTTTGTCTGGGTGGTGTATGTGAGGTTAGAGGGCCTGAAGGGAACTGGCTGTGGCTCCATAATAACTAGTATAGTGTTTTGGAAGCACATATTTGTTATTGGCTTGTTGAAATATTATGATAAAGTACATCACCAGTCTGGGATATATGCCCTGTATTCTGGCAGCCTGACCAGAGATTGGTGCGCTTAACCGTATCCCATGCCAGGCACTGTGACAATCTGGCCTACTGAATTTCTGTTCAGTTTTCATGAAAGATGTAGATAAATAGAATAGTTAATTCTCCAAAACTGTAAATCTGGCACTTTTCACAAGCACTTTATTTTTACACACACGTGCAATTCATCAATATGGTTTACATGAGAAGTATTGGAAGACTTGTTCAATACATATTATATAGCAAGGCTCTAATTGGAAGGGTAAATGGAAAGAAACATCATTATGATCAGGGAACTGCAGGGACTTATCCCTCCATGGACATCTAGGGGTGAACATTAACCAAAGGTGGCAGGAAGGAGGAAGAACACAACACAATCCCTCAGTGAGCTATCCCTCATCTGATATAGCTCCACACTGACCCCTACTGGGGGTAGTGCCCAAATGACACAATCTAACCTTAAACACAAACCCCCATACATTAGTTGAATATTAAGGTTACATAGGCAAACATTCAAAAGTTAGGAATGCCAGAATTGTGCAACATTAATTTGGCCCTATGCATATGCATTATGATACAGTCTTAATTATATGAGCACATACCGTTATTTCTATCCCTAGCCTCATTCTCAAAAATAGCTGACCCACTTTGGCTGAAATTTTCAAAAATATTCAGCCAGAAGCAGACACCTAGCATGAAAAAGTTGACAAAGTTATAAGCAACTGAAAACAGGGTATTCTGATAGGAAATGTTGGGCAACCTTAATAATAGATCCCAACTATAATGTAGCTAACTACCTTGCTAAAATGGCAAAAGAATATTTAAGATCCTCTATAGCTAATTAGATGCCACCATATTTTTTGAGACCAGCTACATAGTAAGAGTGTTTCAGAGGAGGAAGTATCAGAGGGGTAGCCGTGTTAGTCTGGATCTGTAAAAAGAGACAAAGAGTCCTGTGGCACGTTATAGACTAACGGAAGTATTGGAGCATAAGCTTTCGTGGACGAATACCCACTTCGTCAGACTCAGAGGAGGAAGTAATCCTGAATGTGACAAATATGATGAAGTGTGAAAGAATAATGAATAACTAATATTGTTTTTAGATACAGCAAAATGACTTACGTGTCAGCTATACGGGATGGAAGAAATGAAGAGGACAGTGTACTAGTATTGAATGTTATTAGCTTTTGGTGGAATTTTTTTTAATAGTGATTTGGGCAAATGAATATAAACAGATAATAAAAGACCTAATAATGACATGCAATAAGCCTCTCCTCCCATCCAAAAGAATTAGTTAACTTTCAGTTAAGGTTCTTAGATTATCTATCCTACCAACAAAAACATGTGAATTTACTCAATACCAAATCTACATTTCACTCATCAGATCACCATCTAATCCTCTTCTCTAACCCTCTTTTACTCTTACAGTACACATATCTTCACCTTCATCTTGAACAATTAATGGAAAACCTTGTTCTGTCTAAAACCAAAACTGAAGACTGGGAAAAGACAACGGAAATTGTAAGACAAGTGTGAAGAACAATTGGGAAAAAATACAGCTATTTTTAACTTTCCCTAGAGATGATTAGAACCGTTCTGAATTCCTGCTGTTGGAAGCTGACAATTATTAATAATAATGATTTGTATTGTGGTAGTATCCAAATGCTATGTCACAAAGCATGCTCCCTCACTCTGGATTTCTCTTTGCAAGGTGTCCTCACACACTCTTATGTAAGTTTACCACAACATAGTCTGTTTACAATGTCTTATGCAGCTTCACATCCCATCACCCTAGGCCTTTCCCAAACTTCAACATACTCCCTAGGCAAAGGGTGAGAAGAGAGTTCATATTTCTCTGACATCCTGGGCTTCTTCATCCTTCCTTCCAGTCTCCTCTTGCCCTTCGTGTTTCCCATTCAACAATCCCCATATGGGAAGCTGAATCTCCTTGTTAACTGGTTAATCACCCAATTCTCATCAATTACCTTCTAGGTTGGCCCATGCAGGGATGCTTACAAAGTACACAGAGAAGTGAGTCAGCTTTAGGCTACTTCTCTTCTCTCACAATCCCCAAGCAAGTTTGGGGCCCCATTTGTTAGCTGCCTTGCAAATACAAGATTTTTGACTCAAAGGGCTTACAGTCAGGGGAAAAAATATATATGAGGAGAAGGGGGAAGTGTATTAAGATACTAGTATGGTGATCAGCTGATCATATATATATATATATATATTTCTAATTAATTTCACAGTCTCTTTGTGTGTTTTGCAACATTTTGAACTGTTGTAATCAACTTTTTGTCAATTTCACTCGACAAGAAGATATTGTGACTAACCACCATTGGGGGAGCTAAATCATCTGTAAATGTTAAAACCATGCTTTTTCTATTTAAAGAAATTGAAAGAAAAAGAATAGCAGCAACAACAATTGAAAAATTCCCCCTGTATATCACTACCAAGAGCAACATTCTATGGAACTTTTTATAAAGGTTGAACAGGTGCAGTGAAACAATGTAGCTCTGCCAAATTCATTTTTCATGTCAGGTTTATTAATTTAGTTGTTATTCTGACTGCTTAGCTTTTGTCTTACTCAACAAAAACTAAAACATATTTATCTACAAATATTTTAATTATCATGCTCCATTTAATTTACATTATCCATAGGAGGCTATTTCATGGTAATATGATTTCTTACTTGTATGTCTGGGATTTAACTTGAATGCTTGTTGAAATTATGTTCCTACTCTATTATGCAAGTACTTTTATAGAGAACCACAAGAGATTAAATGCAAATTATATTAGAGTGTAATTTAATCTCAGAAGCATCTAAATTACAACTTTATTGGTTAAACCTATGGAAATGATTACAAGTGACAAATCCAGATATTATATATGCTTTGTGTGGCTTCTGAAACAAACAAGCACATTGGATTAATTACATTTTGCCATTCTCTGCCATCTTTTCCTTGGTGCACATCAGTCTTGCAACACCTTGATTTCCTGGGCCCTATTGTCTGCATCTGTCATGAGCCAAAACCCTTTGCAGTCACTGACATCACTGCCTTGATCATGAAAGAACAAATACCAAATTTTTTGGTGTCAAGTCCATTGTAGCATAAGGCTTTTTCTCAATACTATGCCGAATTAGTACCTTGTCAGGCAGCTGCCATCACCATATATGAACAGTGGTCCCGGTTGTAGGTCCTGAGCTTTAGCAAAGCTCTTATTGCCTTTACAGAGTACAAGCATCCATCTGCACATTCCTTCAACACCACATAAACCCCCTTCCCATTCTGGTCTGTTTCCAAGTATCTTAAATGTAGAGACACCACTCAGGCAAATAGTTGCAAATATGTTACAGTTAGCATATGCTGGGACCAATCCACAGCTGCCATAGGCACCAACTCACTCATTTTCTCTAAAAATGCCAAAAAAGGCAACAACAAATGCCCTCTTAAATAAAATGGCATCCCTCCCATAGCTGTAGACCCACAGCAGAGCCTGTATTAATTCTGTCAGGGTTTCCCATATTCCAGTTCCTGTCATCCCTCTGGCACTTGCCCCTCCTGGACTACCCATCTAAGAGTTTTCACACTGGAATGCCCACGAGTCTGGGAAACTCACCAACTTACTCCACTAGGACATGCCCACTAGCCAGTCAGAGATAGTGGAGGGAGCCAAACCATGGTGGGTCAAAGACACCACATAGTGCACCAGCTAGTGTAGGTATGGGCCAACCACAGTGAAGCCCTTACAGTGCTATAAAGTCTATGATCTCTAAAAGGCTGGCCTTACAGGCCTTCAGAGTCTGAGTGGGCAACAGAGTCCTCTACTTGTCCCATAACTGTCTTGAGTCAAGTTTCCAGAGTTGTTGCGGCATCATCTGTGGGTCATTGCTGGCCAATGATATGAGTTCCTGGAATCTGTTATCATAGGCATAGTTTGATTTCTGTATTTGGGCGGGCAGCTCCAGTCAGGCCAACAGGGTGGTGCGTCGTGGGGAGGGAGGGAGGAAACTTCCACGCCTGCCTGAAGCTTGCAGTTTGGGGCTAGGCATTGCCCTCTCTAACCACGTCCAAATTACACCCATCTCTGTCATCCTGAAATCAAGATAGTGCATCAGCAACACCATTATCTACTCCTGGAACATGAACTGCATGAAAAAGGATATTAAATGGCAAGTAATGTAAAATGAAGGCCCTCCGCAACCTTATTACCCAAGCAGTTTTAGCTGACATATTTACAATATAAACCACAGATTTGTTGTTGCACCAGAAATTGACCTTTTTGTTCTCAAAGTTTGTTCCCCAAATAGTGACTACCACCAGTATAGGAAAAAAAAATCAAAGGGAACGTAATGTCCTCTATAATACCCTGATTCACCCAACTTTCTGGCCACCTGTCCACCTGTATGCATACCACTGTCCTTGAAACTAAACCCCCAAAACTATACCTCCTGAGGCATCAGACTGTACCCACAGCTCTGAACCGCCAGTCCAAACACCGTATTGAAACCCTACTGAATTCTTCCAGGAATCTTTCCCACACTTCTAAGTTTTCTTTCTTTCCCCTTCTCATTCTAGTAAAGTAGTGGGTTTTTTGCACTCCAGAGGAGGCTGACACCAGATGGGCACAAAATGCCCAATCAGGAGCCAAAACCCAACATGCAAAACTTAGGTGCCCCATGACCACCTGTATTTCCCTCAGAGTAATTTTCTTTGCCCCTTTGAGAGCCTGTATCTGCGCCATGAACAATTCCAACTTATCTGTAGGCAACCTAGAAACTCTTCAAACTGTGTCCGCTTCGATGCCCAGGTATGTTAAACTTTGAGTAGGATCTTCTTTTTTTCTGTGGCAAAGGGGACCCCAAGATCCTTGGCTAGGTTCTGAAATGCCTGAAGCATGTACTGACAGTTGCCTGTCCCTAACCTTGCTGCATATAAGAAGTTGTCAAGCCAGTGTGCCACATGAGGCACACCAGTCTCATGTACAAATACCCACTCCAGAATGGAGTCGAACCTTTCCAAAGTGGCACATGACACTGATTACCCCATGGGCATGGCTTTATCAAAATAGTAATGGCCCTCAACCTGAAACCCAAGCAGATCAAAATCTCATAGACTCTAAATTCATAAGGCACCATCATGATCGTCTACTCTGACCTGCACATTGCAGGCCAGAGATCCTCAACCACCCACTCCTGTAATAGACCCCAAACCTTTAGCTGAGTTACTGAAGTCCTGAAATCATGATTTAAAGATCAAGTTACAGAAAATCCACCCTTTACAGTAGTTTAAAATAACCCATGCTGATGCAAGTAAGCCATACCCCATGCTGCAGAGAAATGTGAAAAAAATCCAGGGTCTTTGCCAATCTGACCTGGGGAAAAATTTCTTTCTGACCCTAAATAGGGTGATCAGTTGGACTCTAAGCATGTGGACAAAACCCAGCACCTGGAAAAGAATTCTCAGTAGTAACTCAGAGCCCTCCCCGTATAGTATCCCATCACCAGCCATTGGCTATATTTGATGCTAGCAGTTGCAGATCAGATACATGACATTATAGGAAGTCCCATCATACCATACCGTGAATAAACTTATTAAGCTCAGTCTTGAAACCAGTTAGTTTTTTTGCCCTCACTGCTCCCTTTGGAAGACTGTTCCAGAATTTTACTCCTCTGATGGTCAGAAGCCTCCATCTAATTTTGAGCCTAAACTTGATGTCCAGTTTATATCCCTTTGTTCTTGTGTCCACATTGGAGCTTAATTTAAATAACTCCTCTCCTTCCCTCGTATTTACCGCTCCAATGTATTTAGAGAGAGCAATCATATCTCCCCATAGTCTTCATTTGGTTAGACTAAACAAACCTAGGTCTTTGAGTCTCATCTCATAAGGTAGAAAACCATTCCTCTGATCAACCTAGTAGCCCTGGGGTGCGCTGGAAGCAACCAGAATGCAGACTTGATGGTGCATTTTGCCAATAGTGCCCTTCTAGGACCACACTCCCTAACCATGGCTACTACAACATCAAATGACAAATATCTCACTGAACATAGCTATGGGTCAATATAATCATTTACTGGTGAGCCCCAGGGGTAGGACAGGTGATGTATTATCTTCAAACTGCACAGAAAATACTCTTTAGTTCATGCCTCCTTTAATTATACAAACTTTGAAATATCTAAAGAAATAACAGTGAAAATAAATTTAAAACACATTTAAAGTAAATATGTAAAATTGTTATATCACTGATACAGTAATTTCAAACATCTACAAAATGTGATATTTTCACTAACAGTGCATTTGCCCTACAGCTCCATCTGGCAACAAGGAGACATGAATATATAACTTTCACTTCCAAAGCTGATTTCATTGTAACTTTGAATACATAGTATAATTAGGGTTTAACTTCCTTTACTGTATTGTTAGAAGTTTACAGTATATAGGAGGTTTACAGTGACTTACCATATAAACATAAAAGCTATGTTTAGACTTTTAGAAATGACATACTATTAATCTGATTGTTATGTTTATTATTAGTGATATGTTTTGGAGCAGCACTCTGGGGACTCAAATAGATGGAGGCCCCCACAATGTGGGTTATAGGCTGTAATTTTCATGTCTCTAAGATTCCTTTGATTATTGTAGCTATGGAGCCTGGGTAAAATTTAAAGCCAGTTTTAAAACTTGTTCAGTAAAACTAAACTGGTTTTAAAATTGGTTAGTGCCATAGTATAGACTTGGTTTAAGGCAACCATATCTATTTTTACTGAACCAGTTTTAAAATGAGCCAGAATATGTCCCCACTGTTGCCCCTCACAGTATGTTACAGGCATTAGCAGAGAGACAGTTTCTGGTGTTAAAAGCCTCTGACTGTATGTTATAAGCATAGGGCTGTATGTTATGCTGGTGAGGGAGTAGGGGATGGTATTTTATGGCCCCTGTATGTTACTGTTTAATAAACAAACAACTTTCCAGATGTCCAAGAGCTAGTTGTACCCCTGGAAAATCTTGGATTTTAAGAATTTTAAAAGAAAAATTTGGTTACTATGTCAGTATTTTGCTGTGATTTATAATTTATATAAAGGATGAAGACTGTCCAGTCTGCAGCTATTCTACTGCTTAATACTGGATAACTCTGTACACATTATGGCCTTCCTGATAATAACTTGGGGGCCCTTGAATGTCATTGGGGGGCAGGGGGACAAATGTTCCCTTTGCCCCATTCCATCAGGAACTCTGGGTCCCATTAGCAGAGGGACAGTTTCTAGTGCAGACAGACTCAGTGCGATAAGAACATTATTTTTATGACAGTTTCTATTCCGGAGAGGTTGGCCCCAAGGCAAACCCATTTTGAAGGCATGTAGAGTGATTGCTGTTAGATTTGGGGCCCTCCCCAGCCTTCCTAATCCTGTCATCTATGGCATCATCTGCCATCCCTGTGCACACAAATCCCAACCCGCTCTATTCCCTCCCCAGTGAGGCTCCCCACAGCAGAAGTTTGTGTCACTTGATGGGTCCTCCATCTCCTCAGAGATGAGAGTGGCTGGACTCCTTTTTCAGGGGTCACTCCAAAATGCAAGGTTTCAGTGGGGAAGGGATGTACAGACTAATTCCACCCTTTCCAGGATGAAGAAGTGTTGGACCTTTCCTTCGTCCAGTTGGTTCTTCTTTCATCCCTGGCTTGTGCAGCTTCCCAGTGGCCAAGGAAGCACAAGTCACTAGGGCTGTGACTAGCGCAGACTGGTCCCAGATCTAGGGTTGAGGGTGATGCCATTTGCTAACTCAGCAAGTTTCCTGCCCAAAACAGCCTGTCCGCTGGGCTTACATTAGAGTCCAAGACACAGGAAAAGCAGGTGTTGCCTGAGAGAGGGGCAGGCAGCCTCTATGAAGGGGAAACTGCCTCAGAGAAGAGAGAGGGGGCAGGCACCTCTGTGAGGGGGAAACTGCCTCAGAGAAGGGAAAGAGGGGCGGGTAGCCTCAGTGAGGGGGAAACCACCTCAGAGAGGGGAGATAGGGGTGGGCAGCCTCAGTAAGGAGGGAACCACCTCAGAGAGGGGATAGAGGGGCAGGCACTTCCATGAGGGGGAAATCACCTCAGAGGGGGGAGAAAGGGGCAGGCACCTCTGTGAGGGGGAACCACCCCACGGAGGGGATAGAGGGGCAGGCACCTCCGTGAGGGGGAAATCACCTCAGAGAGGGGAGAGAGGGGCGGGCACCTCTGTGAGGGGGAAATCACCTCAGAGGGGGGAGAAAGGGGCAGGCACCTCTGTGAGGGGGAACCACCCCACGGAGGGGATAGAGGGGCAGGCACCTCCGTGAGGGGGAAATCACCTCAGAGGGGGGAGAAAGGGGCAGGCACCTCTGTGAGGGGGAACCACCCCACGGAGAGGATAGAGGGGCAGGCACCTCCGTGAGGAGGAAATCACCTCAGAGTGGGGATAGAGGGGCGGGCACCTCTGTGAGGGGGAAATCACCTCAGAGAGGGGAGAGAGGACCAGGCACTTTTGTGAGGGGGAAATCACCTCAGAGTGGGGATAGAGGGGCAGGCACCTCCGTGAGGGGGAAATCACCTCAGAGAGGAGAGAGAAGGGCAGGGACCTCCGTGAGGGGGAACAACCCCACAGAGGGGATAGAGGCACGGGCACTTCTGTGAGGGGGAAACCACCCTCAGAGAGGGGAGCGGGGGTGGGCAGCCTCAATGAGGAGGGGAAATGCCTCAGGGCAGGGAGAGATAGGCGGACAGCCTCTGTGAGGGGGAAGCTGCCTCAGGGAGTTGGGAGAGCTGCTGCACTTAGAGGGGAGAGAAAGGCAGGCTTCACGGAAGGGAACTATTACCTCACTGTACAGAGGGACAGGACTTAGTTGCTCCTGCCAGTACAGGGTAAATACCCTCCTACCTCAGAGCCATGGGGAACTATTCCATTCTTTGATGAGCCAGTGACCTTGTAGCTCTCCCCATGGCCATTAAAGTAGGAGATCTGCCACTCAATGGATTCCCCATGGTCTTCGAATCAGGAGACCTGGCACACTCCATAAGGCACACTTTAAGTCACACTTCCACTGGTATGCTGAAGTCAAGCCCTGTAGACACATAATCCTCATGTGACCCTGGAAATTGGAGACCCAGTCTGCCCACAGTGTTTTGGGTGTTTAATGCTTACTCTACTTAAAGCTTCTGAAAGAGTTGGTGATAATTTGGCTAATTTATATATATTAAAAATAGTAATTAAACAGCAATATGTCTACTTTTCTCCTCTTAAATACAAATGTTCATTTTGCCCAAATATGACCCATTCCCCTTTTTTAAACAAAGATTCTCCACATAAAGATGCATTTAGATAAACTAACACCCTACATAGTGCATTTAGATAAACTAACATACTACATAGTGTGTTAGTCATAAATAAACCTTCTCTTAATGAGATGCAATGCTTTTGCCATCCTTTATCCTCCAGGTTGGTTTTGCAGCTCTTTCTCTGAGTTTCTCTATAAATCAGCACATAGTGACAAGAATGCTGGCTGGATTTTGCAGACTTGACAACCTTAAAGGGCCTGCACTCTACATCTGAAGAATTTATTACTAAGGGCTATTTATTTGAAAAATTGTAATGAATACTCTGATTTTTGGCAAAATTCAGTGTGATAAATGATCTAATAATATGATTAATATTTCAAACTTGACATTCTCTTGACACACTGGAGGCAATTCCTTCCATTTTACGCTCATGCACATCTTGGATTTGTAATGAGTGGATAACTTCTGTCTGGTTAGCTTTAACTTAAACATATGGAGGATACAGAGCAAATATGAATATGGCAATATTGCTATAACTTCCTTATAATAGCAAGGTGGTAATAAAATGAATGTGTGTTTTTTGGCTTTATGGAGAAATAGTTCTTTGTTACTTATTTTTGTATTCTGTACAGTTTTAAAATGATTTAAAATTAAGTTTAATTTTTAATCATTGCATATTTCTTTACATTTCAGGACTGCTATATCAAGCAAGTACCAGATATTTCTGAGGATGAAAGGCTTGTGTTGCCAGACATTTTTATCCATGTCATCAAATGAAGCTGATGAGTACCCATATCCAAAACGAATTAAAATAGAAAATAATCATACAAGTGGAGAGAAAGAGGAGCAACAGCAGTTAGAACAAAGAACATACCTTGTGGATGAATGTAGGAAGTCATCAAATAAACCTATATATTTATCAGAAGGATCACTTCATTTCAGTCGAAATGCTTGGAGATTAGAAAAGGAAATCAGTGGTAGAGAAAGAAAAACGAGCATGTGTGAGTTTATAGATTTTAAACCTTGGATTAATGAAAAATTGCAATGCAGGCTATTAGAAAACAAACTGTTCAGTAAAAAATGGAATATTGAAAATGAAGAGCATAGTATTATAAGAGATGACTCTTTATTGAATATAAATAGACATTCTTCTGAAGCAGGATTATACCAAACGTGGAATGTAAACAAAAACAGCAAAAATATAGCAGAAAATAATAAAACAGACAATGATAATGAGCTTAAATTAAATGCTTCACTTTCATCTTTAAACACAGATTTGTTTGAGGTAAAAACATCAAGTCAGAAAATTGGCACTGATAACAAGTGGAAAAAACACCAGCTTTTAGATGTTCCATTTTTATGGGGCATTAATTCTATATTTTCTGAAATAAAGAATAAGGACAGAAACTACTGTTTAAAAAAATTGCCCACTGAAGAAAATAAAGATCATTATGGTAATGAGAGTGAATCTGTTGAACAACTAGGTAATAAAGAAAAAAATGCTTCATCACATACATTTCCTACATTTAAAAATATACAAACATTCAAAATCCCTCAAACAAATTTTTTTATGAAAGGGAACATACGTAAATGTTCTAATGCTTCAAATACATTAAATAGTAACATGTTATCAACTAATTTGAAGGAGATAGAACAGAAGAATTTTAAACATCAGACATATGTGATGCAATCTGAAAAAATTTACTGTTCCCAAAACATATCTATGATAAGGAAACAAAAGTTTCAAAATGATAAAAATATTGTGAATGCTGCTAGTGTTTGTTCTGAATTTAATGAAAGTAACCACCAATCTGTTAGTAAGCAAAAGACTTTGGCTTTAGTAGAAGAAAAAGAAAAAATAACTGAGACTAATTTAAGGAACAACATCAATAGTGTCAAGTGTAATCAAATGTTTGCCAAAAGGATTGTCAAGGAGAAAGAGCTAGGAAATGCCGAAGGCAATGAACACCAGGAACCAAACATATACCTAAGTGTTCACACGTACTTTGGTTCTAAAACACCTCAAAGTGATGAATGTAGCAACTCTACCAATATTTTGAAAAGAACATGGGGAAAAGTCAGTTATGAGGATGTGACATTGAATATACAAGGAACAACTGTTCCATTGATATCAGAAGTACTAAGGAACAGAGATTTAAACATACATTATGACATGCATTGTGTTAACTGTAACAGGAATTTACATGAATCAGAATTAAAACTTTCTACAACAAAAATACTTGACATCAAAAGATACTTATCTAAAAGTGTTGTCACCAAAGGCAATTGCTCCTACAGTACTACACAGGATTTGCCAAATACAAGAGACATGGACAATATATTGAAGAGGAAGAAGGTGACTGAACCAAAAATCTTCTTTCATGAAATGTTATTAGGCGGTCTGAGGACAAGACCTGGATCTTTAAATGAAGATGTGCTTAAACATCAAGAGGATGACAGTATCATAGGCTGGTTTCATTTGTATGAAAAGTTAAAATCAGTAGAACAATACAGCATTCCAGAGCTAATAACCAGTATTAATAACAATAGTACATATATTTATTTGCAAGTTACTGTTTCGGAACAGCAAAATGTGAACACGATAAAATCAAACCTTGCTTTTTTCCCCTATAATATAAATTGTTTACATCCAGCTGAAGAAAAATGTATACCAGTGGAGAAAAATCCTTTCTATTGCAGAAAACAAGTTAAGAGAAACTCACACATAAATCATAGTTTGAAAGGAAAGACAGAGTCTCAGCAAAAATACGTAACTTATCCAGGTATGTGTAAAGAAATTATAAATCCTAAATTAGTAAAACATGCTGGTTTTCAATTACATCATAAATATCAGAAAATTCAGTATTCTAGCACTGTAGCTGAACACAAGGAAGCTTCTTTTCTACACAAAAGAGCACTGTTTCATAACCAACAAAGAGTGTCACCTGAAGGGAGATGTGCCAAACAATACTGCCTCTTATCCAGAGGTAGTACAGGAATGCATAGTATCATTTCAATGTTTGACAGTGAAGAAAAAGATAGTAAAAGTCAACTTTTAGTTGCTAATGGACTGCTTTTACCAAGGGACAATTTTGATAGTTCTTTCTTATGGAAGATAAATTGGTGCAGTACCAAAATAATATTGACAGAAACAAACCTTGGACTTCTGAATTATTTGCTTTCAATTTCAAAAATGAAGGTTGAAAAGTTAAATAAATGTTCAAATCTGCAAATGCTGGTAGCTACAATAAAGCATAAGAAGAAGAAACAAAGAAAAATACATAATATTGCTTTTCGTAAAGAAAAGTTTAAAAGTTTGCATTCTGTTTTAAGTGAAAATAAAAAACACAGAAGCAGGAGAATCACAAATAGTATGAACTTTGCACATGAAGCCACAAATCTTATTCCAAAATATCAGAGAACCGCTAACAAAGAAAACTCTGACAAAAAAGGGTATGCCAATTGTGGAGAATTGCAAAAAAATTGCTGTAGCAGTCTTCCAAAAATACCCTATTTTTCTATTTTTGAAACATACGAAAAAATTCCTCTCAGTACTGATTCTGAGGAAATGGAACAGATTCCACTTGTAAGGCAAATTAATCATAATAATGAAAAATACATTGAAGAAAGCACAATTGCTGGTATAAAAAGTGTTCACAATGTCCCTGCTATATCAGATGTTTGTATTCTACCTGAATTGTCAACAATAGTAAACTGTAACTCTAAGTTCCTGCCAGACAGTAGAAATAGTCAACATTTAGAAAATGAAAGAAAATATGTACACTTTCTAAATACTGGTTTCAATTATGGAAACATATTTCACTGTTTCTTAGACAATGGCCAGTGTTCCACTTCACCATTCTATTGTGGCCCTTTTACAGATAAAGCTGTATCATTAAAAACTGAAGAGGGACATTGCAGGAGTTTCTTGAGTGATGACACAGAAAAACTGTGTGACGAAATGAACAGCATTTTACAATACCAAATTGTGAGAAGTTCTGAAGTATCAAATAATAATATGTATTTTAAGGTTCAGAGAGAAGAAACAATGACTTTTTCTCTAGATGAAGACATTCAGAAAGATAGAAATTTTTGCACGCTCAATTCAAAACCAATGACTATTAAACAAAATCTTGAAGATTTACAAGAAGTGGGAGAAATAAGTTCTGGGAAAAATTATATAACTAACAAAAATCAGCTTCAGACTATACTGCATGGAAGTAGATCAACTAATTTAATTTTGTCATGTTCAGAAGATGAATCTGCAATATGTGTTGCTTCAGGAGACAAATTAATACCACATTTATCCATAATGGACAATGGATGTTTTGAAGATATGACAGATCAGCATTTACCGTCAGAAAGTAAAAACATATCTGAATTTGAAATGAAGAGCAAATTTGATTTAGTGTTGGAAGAGCTTTGTATGTTTCATGAAATTAGTAAGGAACATGAAAATAAGCTATCCAAAGTAGAAACAAACACTATACAAGAAAATCCTCAAGAATTGAATAATTCAGAAGGGATAGATGAAAATGTAAAAAGTGTTTCTCAAACAAAAGTATGCATTTCCTTTCCAATCTGTGGTACTACAGCAGGGCAAAATATAACTAAGAATAACCAAAGTTCATTTGAAGGAAAAATATTAAGCAGAAATGTAAAGCAAAAAGTACCTTATGAATTCTGTTCTTCATGTATGTCAGATGAAGAATTGCTCTATGCGCATTCTGAAGAAGGTAAGCAAATATAATTATTTAAAAATATTATTGAATATATTAATATTTAAATAAATACTTGTAATCAAGTTTTATTCTCTGCTCCATGGGTGTTTTACTGAGGACATGCATGTTCTATTGAGACATGGTGCCTGGGTACTAATGAGAAGCTCTTATTCATACAGTAGCAGAGCAGGATTCTAACTTATGAACAATTCTTTTGTCCTCCGTGTAACGCCCAAGTATTGAAAATTGTCTTTGCCCACTGGGTTTGTGCCAGTATTAGTGGGACAGAATCCTTCCCCAAATGTAGAGCCAGAATGCAGAGCAACTGCAAAACTCTTGCAGCTTGTGAATTTCAGGAACGGTAGTGTCTCAGTGCACACATCCTATGAGACAGCTCTTTAGTATAAACGTAACACCTACAGACACCAGTCATCGATGGGTGGGATCGAACCTGGGGCTTCGTGCCAAAAAGGCACATGCCCCTTAGCTAAGGCTGTAGCAGACTCATTAATCTCTAAGTGGTCTCAGTGCCACTAGATAGGACAGGGCATCACTCCCAGGACTCAGGAGTTGTGTGGGTTACATACTTTCCCTAGCTGAGGAAGCACCTCCCGAGCTCCACCAGAAATCCCTGATGAGCCCCTGCTTGTAACACTGACAGAACCCGGTCATTAGCAGGGCCTTTGGAGCTTAGTACATAAGCCTCTACTGCATGAGTTAAAAGTCATATGGCCCTCAGCTAAAGCTACAGCAGAGAGGGAACAGAGCACCACACCCAGGAGATGTGTGGGTTACAGAAACACAAAGGAAATAACTTTTCTGTATATAGTTCAAAACTAATTTTGTAAAGGAGAAGTACATTTTCAGTTTTAAAAATATTCACTAGAATATAATTATTGCATGGGAGCAGACATCTTTTTATGAATATTGCTTGTGATAATAGTCACTGTTACATATTTACATACCTTACAAGGTTTGAGACTCTATTGTGATTTTTTTTATTAAGGCAAGCTCCAAAATGGGAGTGGGAGCTGTAAGGGAATCTACAGAATTGCCAGGCTCTGGCTGCATTGAGACAGCAGTTGATTAATCAGGAGCCTGCCTAGCGGTTCTTTGAAATACAGGAAATAAGTACTGAGCTAATGTCACTAGTACAGTGCACAGGCTTCAGTACTTGAGTACTTCCTGTAGCTCATGCAGTTCTCTAGGGTAGCATCCTATCTGTTCCTCTGCCACAGAATTCCTATGTGATGCTAAAAAAATCACTTAAACCAAACTTCTCAGAGGTGGTCACTAACTGTGTCTTCCACATTATTTGGGTACCCAGTCTGAGATCCTGGAGACTGATTTGCAGAACTGTTGAGTGCTCACAGCTGCAACTGAAGTTATATTCAAAGCATAACTCCCAATAGAAAGTGCTATAGGATGCTAAGTACTCTGAAAAATCAGGTCCCAGGCATCTCAAATTGGGCACCCCAAATTAGTGCATACTTTTGACTTTAATCTCTTTATGCCTCAGCTCTCTATCTGTACAATGGCATAATAATAGCCCCTCACCTCGCAGAGATTTTATGAAGATGCATTAATTAATGTTTCTGAAGCACTCAGTGGCAATAGTGATGAGTGCCATAGAAATGTCCATGAGGAAATTTATAATTCTGCATAGCAGGGTTTGAATAGTGTGCAGTAAATAACGCTTAGGGATACACATTGAACAATAAGTATAAAGCAAAATACTGAATAGTTCTTCATTACTTGAGCATCATCCGTCCTGTGCCCTGAATGAGTCAGGGATTTATGGAAAATTAATATGTGATTATGTAATTAAAGACTGTGTCATAATATATTTGTGCAAGGGAGATGAATTAAGGTTGCACAGGCAACTTTAATTCTGCCATTTCTTAGCTTTTGAGTGTTTGACTTTGCAATCTTAATAATGTTCTTTTAATATGGCTCTTTGTGTAATAATAAGTAGGAGTAAGAATTAAGGAGAATGAGCCGTAAAATTATCTTTTTGTACAAGTGTCTTATTGAAAAAGTATGAGAGACAAGAACTACAGACAATGAATGATGCATATGAAGAGCTGTATATGCTATGTAAGCAGACTTTTTAAATTATGTCATGCATATATGTGACTTTTTACTCATAACATTTACAAGCAGTACAAATTGCAACTTTTAATTATCTACATATAGCAGTTTAAAAGTTAAATGTGATATTTATGCTTCTGTTTTAAGACTATGTTGATTCAGGCTGTAAAAATCGATTCCCATGGGACCCTGTTTTTTTGTCTCACACATTTATGAAGGAAAGACGTGACAGTTTACAGAAAGAAAGAGGTAAGAATAAAGTTATTATTCTAATTATGCAAAACATTCCAGTGTTATTAAAATATTACAAAAATGTGTGTTATTTACTTTTTTCCATTTTCTATAGCACAGCAATTATGTATTTTCTTAATTGTTGATTAGCATGGGGGTATTCTGTCATTCATACCTTATCTTAGAGTTTAGAACAGGTGGGCAAATCATACCCTCCTATTCTATAGGTAAAGGACGAAAGCCCCAAGGATGTTGAGTGGCATGAGATGCAGAAAGAGGAAGGAGTACTTTCTCTACTGTATTTACCTTTCCAGTGTTGTGGAAGTCCTTTCATGGAAGCTCTACAGTGATATACTTCAGGGCAGGGAGTGGGAGGGAAGGCATGGCTACTGTCTTCAGCATCAACCCCCTTTGCTAGGAAATCAACAAGTGAATGATGATCCAATCAGTTTTAAATTTCTCACTGTCCCACTTTGTGCCCTGAAACTGGTAATTGCAGGCAGCAACAGCCAGCAGGGGAGTCTTGGAGCAAGCAGGATAACTCCATATAGTGAACAATTTTGTCATGGGCCATAGAACTTTATTAGAATAAGTTAAACAGTACTCTCCCTAAGCGACTTTCTCTCTCCTTGTTTTACTGTAGAGCTGTCTAGAATCTTCCCCAACTTCCTCTGACCTGGCTTCCAGCTATATTTTAAACAATCAGTACACATGCATACTCCCATCCTTCCCTCTTTTTTCATATAATTAATATTTAACAAAAATTTTAGTTCAAGAGGAGTAACCAGCTTCACCACTTGTTCAGGTCTAATTATTATCTGGGTTTGAGATGGGGTTATGTCTAGTTGATTCGCTTGTATTGTCAGATCCCAAAAGGTGTAGACTACTGCTCAATGGCTCTCCTTAACAAGACGTTTTCCTGGCCATATTTATAATATAGTGACTTGTGTTCTGATTGTTTGAAGTATAATGTAATAAGTTGGTCCTTATTATGGGTACAGACAAAATTATATATCCTTCATATTCTATCTTTCTATGTATTTTTATAGTATCCATCTCCATAGTACTAACTGTCGAGTGTCCAGTATAGTACCCATGGTTGATTTCTATGTCCTAAAGGAATGTACTTTATATGTACATGAAATGAAAATGGGTTTTTGCTTTCATCATTGATTTCTCTCTCTTTTGTTTATATATTTAGAAAACTATTTGTCACATGAAATTGTAAGAGTGCAGCCTCTTAAAACATGCAGTGGTCCTATCAGGATTGGGCTGTCAAGAAAAGCTAAACTCAAAAAGCTTCACCCGTATCTGAAATAATTTCATGGATTCTTTTACCAACGCTGAAGCAGAACAGCTAATTAGACTTTAGTATCATAAATCACTTTGTCTGATAATTGTTGAACTGTTTTGTAAATCATTAATATAGATAGTTTATGTTTACTTTTTGGGGGTTTTACCATATTAATATTGCGTTACTGTTTGGTGATTTATTCAGGATTATTCTTGTGAATATTTGAAATGAAAGAGTTTTTATAATGAATATTTATTAGTAAAAATGTTGATAGAAAATAAGACACTATTAAAGTTTATGTAACATTAATAGAAATCTGATGTGTGTAATAAGCCTCATTTTTCATAAAATATTAACAATATACAATTTAAATATATGTGTTTTATGCAACAAAATATTAAGATAGTCTCATGATTTACATGATGTTTAGAACTCACTTAAAAAGATTTGCTCAATCAAAAGTTATTACAAGCAAACATCTAATTATCATTATTTGTCATGATCTGTTACATCATAAGCATTTTCCCATAGCTACCAATTACGATGTTCACGAAGATAGGATTATGATTTAAGGTAAGAATTAAGCAGAAGGAGCAGATAAACTAAGAATAAGATATTATCATGCAAATGTCCTCAATAACAAATAAAAAGGGAATAGAACTATATAAAAATTGAACTGTAAGAAGAAAATGTCACATTTTCCCATACATTCTGCTTATGTATCATATTCATCTCTTTTATACTTATAATATTTTTGTAGATCTATTCCCTTATGATGAATTTTGGCTTTCATGTTGTTTCTGATAACATATCTAAAAGCAGGATAGTGCTATACTTATAATAGAAAATGGATACAAAACCATGTTGGGGGTAAGTCTTCAATATTTATTTTGAAATCATTTATTTGTTTTTGTATTTTATTTCCAACTGGGTTCCTGTTATATATTGAAAAAATTACTTCAACATGATGTAAAGAACTGCTCATATCAGCTCTTAGAAATTTCGAAAAAATAGCTCAGAAATAATCCTCATGTATTGTATATTATAGTTAGTTCAGTCTTCTAGTTTTTTATTAATAATGACATTTGCGTAAAAGCTGCACTTGAAGAAGAAATGCTGGTCCCTGTGTGTATTTCACATGTGGTACATATGCGTGTCATGCGCCTGAGTCCAGAAGTTCTTACAAACAGTGTCCATTGGTCCATATCTCTGTGTTCCTGACCAGGAGTATGACAGACATTGTAGGCCAATGCCTCTCCAGTTGCTTCTTACTGCCACATGGCCTGCGTCAGAATCATGTGTCCTCTCTTCCTTCAGCTATTTTGTAAAACCTGTAAATAGATTTGTAACTAGTTTTATTTTTCTTAGACTATTAGTATAGTTAGAGTTTATAGCATAGTTAGTGTAGCTTGTTTTTTCCCCAGCTGGAGATTCTTTCCCCATTGTTTGGGACTATGCCCAGAATCCTGCAATTCAAGAATTGTGTCTCTTGCCCTGACTCCTTCTTCATCAGCAATGAACACCAGTGCTGCATCTACTGTCTGAGTGATATGCATATCTCTGCAAAGTGCAGTAGTTGTCACTGGCCTAGGCAGTTTTGGTTCAAGAAGCTCCTGACAGTCCTCAGTCAAGATACGCCCCTTCCTGAGCCTCCGAACTCAGGAGCGGAGCAAAATCAGACACCTCAGTCTGGGCTCACTCCACTTAACAGCCTGGTGTTCAGATGAACATTGGAAATAGAACATTTCTACTCAGTTTTCTATTCAGGCTATCCTTACCTAATGTAGGAAAGATTCAACTAGGACTTGATACGTGGCTGAACTAGAGGCATTTCTCTGCCTGCCGCAGCGCAATCAACCATTCTCCAGTCACTGCAAGTATTCTGATCATCTTTATCTCCCATCCCTAAAGGTCTCAGGTCTTTCTATTAGTTTGTTGCAGGTCCACTTCATAGCGATTAGTGCCTTCCTACCTCTGGTAGATGGACATTCTGTCTTCACCCACTCAGCTACAGTTCAGTTTATGAAGGGCCTAATCTGGACACCAGTGATCAATTCTATGCCTCAATGGGGCCTTAATCTCACCCTGTCGACACTCTCCAAACCACCCTTTGAACCCTGGGTGACATGTTCCGTGCCCTACGTGTCCACGAAAGTTGCATTTTTAGTGGCTATTACTTCAGCCAAGAGGGTCAGCGAGCTGAGAGCCATCGTGGCAGACCCTCCATATATGATTTTTCACAAGGAGGTTTCCCTTTTCCTACATCCTAAATTTCTTCCCAAAGTTGTTTCTGAATTCAACATGAATCAAAATGTCCACTTGCAGTCTTTTTTCTGAAACCTTATGCTTCCATCAAAGAGAAGAGATTTCACTCCCTCGATGTCCGGCGTGCCCTGGCATTCTACCTGCAAAGAACCAAACCAATCAGAAAGTCACCAAAGCTTTTTACTTCCATACCAGAAAGATTGCATGGTCAAATTATGTCCACTTAAAGTATCTCTAAGTGGGTTTCAGGATGCATCCTAGAATGCTACAAGTTAGCACACATCCCTCCGCTGGAGATGTCACAGCTCAGTCCAGGAGAACAAAGGCTGCCTCTACAGCTTTCCTGCAGGAGGTCCAGATATAAGATATTTGCAAAGCAGCCACCTGGAGCTCCATCCACACATTTGCTATACATGTTAGTTCTTGCTTCTGTTGCAGATGCAGCAGTGGGATCTCCATTACTGCAAACATCCTTACTATTGGCTTCCTCACTCCCAACTCCAGTCTGAGCACTGCTTGTCAGTCACCCACATGGGCAATAGACATAGGGACAAGCACTTGAAGAAAAAGTGGAGGTTACTTATTGTAATTGGAAGCTCTTTGAGATGTGTGGTCCCTATCTGTATTCCACTACCTGCCCTCCATTCCCTCTGTTTTGGATCCTGTTGAATTCACAGTAAGAAGAAGAACTGGAGAGGAGCTGGCCCACACCATACCCTCAGTTGGGAGTATGAAGAGACCTGCTGCACATATGCGGGCCAATAGACATTGCTTGTAAGAATTTCTGGACTCAGGTGCAAGTCGTGCGTGCATACCATGTGTGGAATACAGATAGGGACCACACATCTCAAAGCACTTTCAGTTACAGTAAGTAAACTCCATTTGTTTCTTTATAGTTGATCTCCCTTTCCTAATTCCCACTCTGTATTATAATAGTCTGCAGTCTGTGAGTTACCTGGCTGGTTTGAAAATGATCTAATGAATAGAAGAATATGAGAAATGGAGAACAAGTTACACATTACTTGGTTAGACCCTGGACTCTTCTTCTTTTTCAAAATGTGAACTTAATTCACTCTTACAGTCTCTAAGGATTCCTATTAATTCTTTCCTTCCATTGGAAATTCTTCAAGGTAGTCTTCCTCCCCAGGGAGACTCTCCAATCCTCTCATTCCCTGCAATACTTTAGACCTCCTTTTTCCCTCCTCCAAGTTCTTTTGGCACACACACATATAAAAAGAGAACTGGAAATAGTAGTACTGCTGTATTATTTGGGGGCTGTGTTTGGCGGGGAGGAAATTGAGTCTACTCCTGTCCATCCTGAAACAAATGACAAAACTACCATTGCCTGTAGTTATGCCCATGCTACAAGCAGGATTAGCTACCTCAACTTTATTACCATTACATAAAGGAAAAAAACCCTACAAATTGAGAGTTTTGTTGAGTAAAAAGTAGGTTTGGGTCTTGAAACAACTGTATAAGCATGAGCAATTGCAGGTTATGATAACAGTGATGTTAATAATAAAAAAGGAAAGGATACATCATGCTTAGGTTTGAAACAAGTATAGTATCTTACATAACTTTTCCAAAGCTGCTGTGGTTAAAAAAGGGAAATGAACATTTGAAGTGACAGTGTATTGCAGATGTTTCAATATTTATAGAAAACTATTAATGAATATATAAAATTTGGACCCAATAATTATTTTGTACAGTAATTCTAAATGTACTTAATGAAAAAGCCAGGTATCTACTAACATATTTCAAATTTATTTATTAATTTTGCTGCTGTACTTTGGTTACATATTCAAACAAATTAGTCTCTGGGTGATATGTAAGACACCTTGAATTGATCCTCTAGTGGACCATGAAAATGCAATTTGTAAAATGTCCTTGTACTGAATCCTGATAATTGCATTGCTGAAAAACAATAGTGATGCATAAAGTTAGGAAACATAATTAATTATTGGAACAATGCTAATTAAATGAGATTTAAGTATATTTAATACTATATGCATTAACTTGATTTAGAGAGCAAATGGTGCATTAAAAGTAAAAGCACGATTTATAATACCTGATGTAATGTTCAGTTGTTCAGTGTTTCCAAACAGCATTCATCTCATAAATGACTCCCCTTTAGATCTCAAATTGGGTGAAACTACTGTCAAATTTAGTTTTTTTGTCCAAATGTCATTGCCCAACCAGCTCCAGGCTCCCCAGGCTCTGCAAGCCAGCATCTCCTCAGCACCTCCTCAATCTCAGTGCCTCCTTCTCAAACCCAGCCTCCCAGTTCCTATTCACAAAATTCTCACAATACACTCTCCCCCTTCCTTTTTTTTTTTTTTTTTTTTTTTTTACTTTCTACAGTTTGGAGTTTCTAAGTTGTAGGGACTGAAAAAATCATGAGACTCAGAAAGTGAACTATTTTGATCAATTTTTACTTGATTAGAACTTGGCAACTAATTAACCGATTTTCTTCATCCACATCAGAAAATTCCAGTTTTATCCAAAGATTACAGGCTGAAATTTTGGGTCAGATACAGTGTGTTATTCCTATAAAAAAAACAACAGAATGATCTCCTACTTTAGTTGCAATATAAAATGCAACCTTAACTATGGTGTAGCAATTGCTCCATCATAATACTGTGTTACATCTTGCTATTACAATTCTCTTTTCGTTACATGAGCTCCCAAGTTTTCTACAAGTTTTTTACTGCTTATTTTGACATCCATCTTCTGATCTACATGGATGAGATACTGTATTTCTAACAAAAACAAACAGCTACATGACAGAATTGTAAAGTAATATAATGATCCAATAAAACATATGGAGGCTTCTGAGCAAATGAAAAGACTTCATTTAAAATCTGAATGAAATTTGATTTAACTTCTTCTTGTATTAAATGTCTTCCCTCTTTGTAAGTAGATAGTTAAATGTACCAGACACACTAGATATTGATAAGAAGTATGTAGGTAGAAAAATATTTACTCTATCTACCAGCAAGGACTTGCCTAATCCTATTCTGACTGAGGTCAATGGAAATTTTACCATTAACTTCAAAAAAGTGGGTCCTAAGAGTGGATAACATTTCCAAAGCAGTGCCATGAGCCTAAAACTTAATAACAAAGTTATTCACAAAAATGACTGAGATAGAGGTCACCCTGCAATTAGGTAGAAAAATTAGCCTTAAAATGGTTATTTTACCATCTTTCCTGAATTTTTAGGACATTGTAGTTTAACCTGTCACAAAGAACCCTGATAAGCCTATTAATTTCCTTCTGATTTTATGAAAAAAGGTGTATAATTTACTTAGGAATCAGAACTAGAAGTGTGTCTCCAGTTGTTGAGGAAGTACTAATATTAGATAAAGGCAAATTAGATTAGGTGAAATACTTGCTGTGTAGACAAAATGTGATGGTAGGCTAGTTTGGAATCCTTTCCCTCCTGGGTTACTTGAGAATAGGCAACTCTCACCTGTTGCCTGGGTGCTTTACTTCATTAAGGATAATGGAGATCCTAGGTATCCCAGATTGTTACTAGAAGATTTGAATCCAATTATACTATACCACTGATGTAGCCTAAAGACATTGCTTTTAATTTAAAACCTTAATTCTTAATTTATTTAAACCGATAACCAAGGTTGTGGTCTGCCCTAAAGGAATTGCCAGGGAAGCAAACTAGCCTTACTGACCCTTGAAAGAACATGGATACAGTCCTCCAATCAAGGACAGACAAGCAAGCAATAAATCTTCGAAAACAAAAATAATATTTTATTTAAAAGTGAGTGGTTACAATAAAAGAATAGAAATAGAATAGTAGTTACAGTTAAAGGAATGAAGCGGTGCAACATATGAAAAACACACTAATACAATAACAATTTTAGTTAACTCTATAGCATATACCAATATAACAATTAAACATACAGTACTAAATACTTAATACAAAACATCCAGTAAGCGCAGGCCAGGTGGTTATTAGATGGGTAGGGGAAGATCTCATTCAGACCACAGCCAGACAGGTTTATTTACAAATGCAACCCATATGCTATTGGATAGCAAATAAAAGAGAATTGGACTTAGACACAGCAATTCCCTCTGATCGTCTATGTAGGCCCTTCTGCACTGTCAGATGTAGGGAGTGCTGTCCTCTGTTGCCCACTATTGGTGGCTGCTGCTTTGTTGACACTTGCCATTGTTTGCTGTTTCTGAGGTAAAAGCATTGTTCTCTGATGACAGCTATGGAGGCCTGCTTGGCTACTGCTGCAGTAGCCTCCTACTGTCTGGGTAACTGGAGTAGCTGTTGTATGGGCAACCTTGGAATTCTTTGGTTGGTGCTGATGCTTAGGTAGAGGCTTTCTGGAGCCCCAAGGCAACCCCCTCCCAAAGCCTAACAAGATTCCACCCCAAAAGTTGCCTAATAATCCTCTTCTTCCCAGGTAGATGTCTTGCAGCTTCCTCTCTCTTCCAAGGTCCCTATCCCACTACAGGGGTCAGCTGTCACCCTTGTAGCTGTCTGCTGGCTCTGTCTCTAGCCCTGCCCAGTCATATGTACCTACATGTGACAGGAAGTTACATATATTCCTGTGGGCTACAATGTATCTCTATGAGATTTTGCTGAGTCATTCCCCACAGGAAATGATGCAATATTGTCTCCCGATTGCATCAACCCTATACATTCCTATGGACTCCTATGTATTCCTATGGGAATTTTTCAGATGACCTGTGGGTGACCCCAAGAGCTGTCAATCAAAGTTCTTTACTGGAAGTGGAATTTACCATTGCATCACAGGAAATGTAATTATTACATCATAGGTAATGGACCCCTATCTTCCTTAGAGATGGAACCAATATCTGCCATTCCTGGATTTTCTAATTTAAACTATTATTAATTTCTATTTAATTAAACCTTTAATTTTAAAACTATTTATTGTTATAGACATTTCAAAGGGCCCTGATACTATCACCACTCTTTTTTATCCCCAATTACACAAATTATAATTTCTCTGAATTTAAACCCCCTTCCAAGGTTGTTTTTTGGTAATCCCTCATTTAAGATGCTGTAAGGCAACTCAAAACAGCTAAAGGAAGAACCTTTCGCTACAAGATGATATGGGCAATTAGGTGGTAATCCGCTAGTCACTCCTCTGCAATAGTGTTTTTATTCCTATGAATACCTATAGTTGGCAGTGCCTCCGCCTGGACAGGCACTGCATTCACCTGTGCGTATACCCTTGTTGCCTCCAGGAACAAAAATATAAATAATGACTCTTTTAGAAGCAATAAACACCCACAATAAAACCAATGCAATTTTACGTAAAAAGTTATCCTAACACGATAGAATAAGTTGTTATGTCTATAGCAGATCAGTAGGTGGCACTGCAATGGCTCAACTAATGGCTGCAGCTTTCCATAGCAAGTTGCAACATAAACCTAACCAACACGCTTGGCATTATACACGGATCTAACACATCCCCGAATGTGCACTCTCACTTGAGTTTATGGTCCTCGTGCTAGTTTGCTGAGTGAGCAGGAGTTCAGGCCAGCACTTTGTAAATCTGGCAAAGGCAGTCCAGGTGAAGCGAGAAGGAGTGAGGAAATTTTGTATTATGACTATCTTATGTTAATAGTACTAGCTGGCAATAACAGTTGTTATGTTAGAGAGCAATAACCCAGAGGTAACTCACTCTTTCCTAAAATTGGCTGTAAGCCAAATTCAGATCTGCTGCACAGCGGACAGTCTCTAGCTTCTGCTCTCAATGCCTAGCTGCAGAGGGATCCATAAACTAGGGCATAGCACTAACAAGCTGCCAGCTGTAGTGTAGTCTTAACCCTGGTTATGTGTCTTCAACCCTCGCAACTCAACACCAGGACTCTAGTATCAGAGGGATAGCCATGTTAGTCTGGATCTGTAAAAGCAGCAAAGAATTCTGTGGCACTTTATAGACTAACAGACCTTTTGGAGCATGAGCTTTCATGGGTGAATACCCACTTTGTTGGATGCATGTAGTGGAAGTTTCCAGGGGCAGGTATATATATGCAAGCAAGAAGCAAGCTAGAGATAACAAGGTTAGTTCAATCAGAGAGGATGAGGCCCTGTTCTAGCAGTTGTAACAAACCTCGATGCCAACTCTGCCCACATATCTACACCAGTGACAGCATCACAGGACCTAACCAGATCAGCCACACCATCACCAGTTCATTCACCTGCACATCCACCAATGTAATATACGCCATCATATGCCAGCAATGCCCCTTTGCTATGTACATCGGCCAAACTGGACAGTCTCTACGGAAAAGAATAAATGGACACAAATCAGATATTAGGAATGGCAATATACAAAAAGCTGTAGGAGAACACTTCAACCTCTTTGGCCACACAATAGCAGATCTTAAGGTGGCCCTAGTGCAGCAAAAAAACTTCAGGACCAGACTTCAAAGAGAAACTGCTGAGCTTCAGTTCATCTGCAAATTTGACACCATCAGCTCAAGATTAAACAAAGACTGTGAATGGCTTGCCAACTACAAAAGCAGTTTCTCCTCCCTTGGTTTTCACACCTCAGCTGCTAGAACAGGGCCTCCTCCTCCCTGATTGAACTAACCTCGTTATCTCTAGCTTGTTTCTTGCTTGCATATATATGCCTGCCCCTGGAAATTTCCACTACATGCATCTGACGAAGTGGGTATTCACCCACGAAAGCTCATGCTCCAAAATGTCTGTTACTCTATAAAGTGCCACAGGATTCTTTGCTGCTTTCATCAGGACTCTGTCACAGGGTCTCTTGGGCCAGACCCAAAGGGGAGCAGCAGCTCTTTGTTCCACTTCCCTGACCACAAAATTGAGGCCATCAATCCCCTGTACTATTCTATGACCCAGGAAGCTCAGATCAGGCCCAGAGGGCAGCCAGCAGTGCATCCTGGGACTTGCAGTCTTTCAAAGCAAGCAGATACTATATAGAGATCTGTCTAATCAGGACACCTCTGAAAGGATTCAGAGGCTCCTCGAATAGGTGTCCCTACATTACTATTAGCATAGTTTGCTCCAAAACAGACGGATACAGTACCCCTTTAAAAAATCTGGACCCTGTCTGGTTTTCTTCTCTCTACTACTAATCAGACCAATGCTTGGAAACTGAGAGCAGGTCTACACTTAAAATGCTGCAGCTGTGGTGCTCTAGACCTTTAGTGAAGATGCAACTTTGCTGACAGGATTGCTTCTCCTCTTGGCATAGTTAATCCACCTCCGTGAGAGGCGGTAGCTTTGTTGATGGGAGAAGCCCTGTCTACACTGGGAGTTAGGTTGGTATAACTGCGTCGCTCAGGAGTGTGGATTTCTCACACCTCTGAATGACATAGTTCTGCTGATGAAAGTTTATAGTGTAGACTTGGCCTGAGATTAAATATGTAGGCATTTGTGTAAGGGAAAGAGTAGAATGATGCTATGTTTCCCCATTATTTCTTCCTCAGTAGCTCTCTGGCCACACACACCCTTTCTGGAAATCAAGAGGAACTTTGACATAGGAGACACTATACTGGCCCTATGTCGCTTTGAGATTCCCCATCCACCTACACCCTGAGAATCCCCAGGTAGCTGGTTATGCTAACTAAAAGCAAGTGAAGTCAGGGCCAGAATATTATCTCATGAGTAAAATCTTCAGCTGATAATCTTAGTTACCACCTTAGTAAAGTGCTTTGAGAGCTACTAATGAAAAGTGCTAGATGACAGATAAGTATTTACTAATTATTATTATTAAATGTAAAAAAATTGTCAAGATCTAGGTAACTATATTATAAGGGACTTAAAAAGTCAGAATGATAATCCCATACAAAAATTATGCCAGAGGAACATAAATACAGTAAAGTTAAGTATTCATTAGTTACAGAAATGCCCGTTTTAAAGTTCTATACTGAAGGGAAGTGGTCACTCCAGGTTCAGGTGAGAGCATTGATATCCCACCAGGAGAAACTTGTACTGCTGTTGTCCATACTCTCTGTTCTGTGAATAGAGGATTTCATTCTCCAGAGCTGTCAATCTAATGAGCAGTATAAAATAAAAATATATAATAAACTCTCTTTATAATATTACTATGTGTCTGATATTCTGATATGAAAAGCTTACTCCAGCCTTTGGATAAAAATGAAAATATAGCCCATTTGCTTCCATTTGTTCTGTGGCATGCAGGAGGTGCTGGGAGGAGGGAAAGAAGTGGGGGCAGGAAGAGGTGGGGGAAGTGTCAGGGTCAGGGCGGGGGTGGAAAGAGACAAGGTGGGGGCTTGGAGGAAGGAGTCAATGGGGACAGGGCCTGGGGCAGAGTAGGGGGTCAAGTGCCCCCCGGATCTGAGGGCTTGTCTACATCACAAAGTTGCAGCGCTGGTGAGGGGGTTACAGCGCTGCAACTTAGGAGGTGTACACATCTGCAGGGCATCACCAGCGCTGCAACTCCCTGTTTGCAGCGCTGGCCGTACTCCCGTTTTGTCTCGGGTGTAGAGGATCCAGCGCTGGTGATCAGCGCTGGTAATCAAGTGTAGACACTTACCAGCGCTTTTCTTGACCTCCGTGGAATAAGCAGGTATCCCAGCATACCTGAGGAAGCCTCTGGTAATCAAGCTGGTCTCCTTCCCCGGTTTGCTCTCGCGTTCCCCGAACCCCGAGCAAGCAGGTCTCCTTCCCTGCGGTTTGCAGGGTGGTTCGGGGAACGCGAGAGCAAACCGCGGCGAAGCTGGTCTCCTTCCCCGGTTTGCTCTCGCGTTCCCCGAACCCCCGTGCAAGCAGGTCTCCTTCCCTGCGGTTTGCAGGGGGGTTCGGGGAATGCGAGAGCAAACCGCGGTGAAGCTGGTCTCCTTCCCCGGTTTGCTCTCGCGTTCCCCGAACCCCCCTTGAAGCCGCCCAACAGCGCTGCAGTGTGGCCACATCTAACACCACTTGCAGCGCTGGTTGCTGTAAGTGTGGCCACTCTGCAGCGCTGGCCCTATACAGCTGTACTAATACAGCTGTAACAACCAGCGCTGCAAAATTGTAGATGTAGACATACCCTGAGTAAGTCAGTGGCTATGATGCAGAGCACCCATCTTGACTCCTCTTCCTATCTCTGATACCCTGACTTGCCATGTTTCTCCAACTTCCAATACTCCCCATGCAGAGCACCATCCCAGCTTCCCCGAACATGTCAACTTCCCCCTGTTGTATTAATTTTGATGGAATAAGGGTACCAAAGAATCAGAGGTGTTAATATGACCCTGAAACTGTCCAACATTAAATAATTTTAAACAAGATTTGGGGTTTGGTGTACAAATACCTAAGGCTGTTTAGTACCATGGCAAACGCTGTATTACAAATTCTTTAAAACCTTTTATTAAAGATACATAAAAGACAGAAACACAGTTTAAGCATTTCAAATATAAAGTATTAAGTAAAGCTTTCATTTTAACAAAAACATTCCTTGTACCCTTCCTTCCCTTTAGCTGAAGATAGTCTTTAGAAAGAACCTCTCCTTGTTCAACAGTCTTTTACATGGTATTAAAGACGGTAATAAATGTTCTTTTGGGGAAGAGAGAAGAAGCTATTTAGTTACAGCCCATCCAGTTCCAATTGTGATTGTGCTGTTGAAGTTCAATCCCATTTCCTAGAAGACAAAACAAAACAAACACACACACAGGGAGAAAGAAAAGAATAGCAAAGATAGAAAATCCAACTTGTCTCTGTTATTGACTTGCAATCCCATTGCTGAAAAACACAGGCCCAGTACACATTCTTATCAGCCACTCTGAGATCTGGAAAATTTGTACCAGCACCACACTGTTTAGGCCATTGCTTTTAGCTGCCTCTCTGATCATATGCTCACAGCAGTCTTGCAAAATATACAGTCTTGACTTGCTAAGCCAGACTCTTTATTAAATAAAAGGCAAAAGGAGAGAAATAGAAAAGAAAAAAGGCAGGGAAGGAAAAGGACACTCTATGTGTTTGTGAGTGTGCATGAGAGAGAGGGACAAAGTCTCACATCTTAGGTGATGTTGAGGATTCAGCTGGAATCAGTGGAGGTTGCAATGTCATCTGAGTCCCTCTTTCTGGTCTGGTCAGGTCATTTTTTGGGTTCCGGGTGACAAAGGCCAAATGATGTTGCAGTGGATCCCAGTGTCCCAGCTAGGGTAACCAGGCATCCGGTTTTCAATTGGAATACCTGGTCGAAAAGAGACTGGTGGCTCTGGTGAGCACCGCTGACGGGGCCAGTGAAAGTCTGGTTGGCAGCGCAACGGGCCTAAGGCAGGCTTCCTGCCTGCCATGGCTCTGCATGGCTCCCGGAAGAAGCGGCATGCCACCCCTCCAACTCCTAGCTGTAGAGGCATCCAACTTCCTTCCCCAGCCCGGAGCCTCCTCCTGCCCTCTGAACCCCTCATCCCCAGCCTGGAGCCCCCTCGTGCCCCCAGCCCAGATCTTGCACCTCCAGCCTGTAGCCCCCTCCTACACCCCAAACTCCTCCTTCCCAGCCCCACCCCAGAGCCCACACCCCCAGCCAGAGTCCTCACCCCCTACTGCATTTCAACCTACTGCCTCAGCCTGGAGCCCCCTCCTGCCCCCCAAACTCCTCATTTGTGGCCCTACCCCAGAGCCTGCACCCGCAGCTGGATCCCTCACTCCCTCCCACACCCCAATCCCCTGAGCCAGCCCAGTGAAAATGAGCAAGTGAGTGAGGGTGGGGAAGAGCAAGCAACAGAGGGAGTGGGGATGAAATGAGAGGGGGTGGGGCCTTGGAGAAGGGGCAGGGCAGGTGCAGAGCCTCTGGGTAGAGGCAAGGATATTCGGTTTTGTGCGAGTAGAAAGTTGGCAACCCTAGTCCCAGGAGATGGTGGGGGTGCCAGTCAGAATGGTGGAGCTTGCTCCTTTGCCTTCTTTCAGTCAGCCTGGAGAGGTTTGCTGCTTGTCACTAACAAAGCATTGTGAGAGACAGCCCAGACTGGAGCGTTAAGGGGACACAGTGGTCCCACAGTGTCAGGGTGCACCCTGAGTGTCCCATCACACTAGTCTCAAACTTTGTTTACCAGACATGATAACACACACAGTCCTTGATTTATATCAGTGGGCATTTTTGTTTGGACTAATTCAGTCTGTCTGCTCTTTGCACCCTTTCCCGTCAACATTTGTTGTTATTGGTTGACACATTACAGATTTTCATTCATTTCTCACTGTTGAGCTCTCAATTAGGGTATATTTGTAGGCCCAACTATCACAACATCCTTCTTACCCGATTTCCCCAACTCCCCATGCACAGCAGCCACTGTGACTCCTGTTCCTATCTCTGACAATTTGACTCCCCCATTCTCCATGCAGCATGCCCATCCTGACTTTCTCTGACACCTTGACTTTCTTCTGCTCCCTCTGACTCTCCCTGCTCCCCATTCTTAGAATGTTTAGGTGCTTAGTATGTTTAGGTTTCACCCTGGACCTCTGTCCTCCCCGACGCCTCATTCAAAGTGTGCTTCTGTCACCTCAGAACTTCTTCCCCAACCTCAAATCAGTGAATCAGCAGATTGTAACTTCCTCTCTGTTTTTCCTCATGTATCCTTGGGGGAAGAGGCATGAATGACATTTACCTGGTAGAGCGTCCCAGCCAAACAGCTTGGATATTTCTGTTTCTTTGCTGCCTCTACGGTGTAACCAGTAGACTGCATCCATGTTCCACCTAAAAAATACCTATGAAAGTTGAAAGATATTTTGTTCAAAAATATTTCTGTCCAGAGTGGCGGGGTGTGAAAATAGTTAGATCAACACTCTAGTTTCAACATCTGTCAAGAACATTCTAATTGGCAAAGGTATTGTACACTTCTTGATACTGGCAATAGATGAAAGGTTAGCAGTTGTATATGTTATACAATAATATTGTAAAACTGAAATGTAGCATATAAAAGCTTATAATTAATTTTACAAGTTAATTTAATGCATCATGGCTTTATAATGCTAGCAGAAAAAACAGCTAATCATGTCATAGAATATAAATTATCTGTTTGATATTAAGTGCTGATTTACACTAGAAACTTTTGCTGCTACAGTACTGTCAATTAGGGATGTAATTTTTATGGCATTTCTATACAGGCAAAAGCCCTAGACTATGCACAATTATAGCTGTATAATAGTGCTGTTTGCCAGTATAGATTATCTCACATGGGGAACTGGTATAAACTGTACTGGCAATAGCAATTTTTTGTTGGTACAAGTGCATCTAAACTGGAAGGGTTTGCTGGTATACCTATATTGGCAAACCTTCTAGTGAGACTATGCTTAAGTGTAATTCTTGTTCAATATAGACCTGATTCAAGCCCACTAAATAAGAGAAAAGATTTCCGTTGAAATCAGTGGGGTTTGGATCAGTCTCTATATGAGAACATAAGATTCTGGGTGGTGATGGTTGGAAAAGAATTTTATATCCTATTTTGTTAGCAGCTGACATTGTTTTTTTAGCTGTCCTGAACCATCCAAAGAATTTTCTAGCCAATGATGATACCTGAAAATTGAGAAATATGTTAACAGAACTGACTGTTTAATGCCTGCACACTTTCTAAAAAGGATGCTTCTTTCTCTATTACCCAGGGCCAGCACAACCCATTAGGCGACCTCGGCAGTTGCCTAGGGCACTAACATTTGGGGGGCGGCGACTGCGGTGGCCGGACCTTCCGCTGCCTCTGTCGGGAGCGGCATTTTGAGGGCGGGACCTTCCACCGCCTAGGGTGGCAAAAAAACTGGCGGCGCTCCTGCTATTACCATACTTTCTGCCACTGCCTAAATGTGATCTATTTACTGAAGAAACTGGAACTTAAATGCTTCAGTATAAATATGAAAACAACATGTTTTAAAATGTATCCAGAGAGCAAGGTTATCACTGAGTGTTTGGAACCTCTAGTATACACCTCTACCCCGATTTAACGCTGTCCTTGGGAGCCAAAAAATCTAACTGCCTTATAGGTGAAACTGCGTTATATTGAACTTGCTTTGATCTGCCAGAGTGCACAGCCTCTCCCCCACAGAGCGCTGCTTTACCACATTATATCCAAATTCATGTTATATCTGGTTGCATTATATCGGGGTAGAGGTATAACATATTGATAATCAGATATTTCAGTAAACATAGTTATAGTTTATGGCTACAATGTTTAGTATATATGTATTGTAGTGAATTATTTCCTTTTACATATGCGTTTGAAATATATATATTATGAATCTCACAAATGCATTATGCATTATGAACCTTATTGCTGTTTAGCAGAGAATTTAGTAAAGATGTCAATAGATTTTTTAAAATTAAGTGTCAGGCTATTTGCTAGATCCCAGTAATAATATTGTAGGCCAAAATAATGGTGGAAGGAATACATCAGATTGAAGAGGAGCTATTTTTACTAGAGATTATGCTAAACCAAAATTTCAGATCTGAACATCTCCTAACTTTGATGTGTTCAAAATTCAGATATAGAACTGAACTATTCATCTTACAACCAGCTCTTATTTTTATATCCTGATGATGAATGCTTTGGATAGATAGTATTCATTTGTAAGAAATCCAAAACCTTGTTGCAGTGCTTCTAGTATGAGGTCAATCTAAATTCATTGGTATAGCTAGAATCTATTTAACTGAGCATAAAACCTAGTCCATGTGTAAAAGTTTCAAAAAGCACCTAAGTAACTTAGGAGCCTAAGTCCCATGGAAATTCACCCCTCCTATCCATGGATAGTTTAGAGAGATGCTGTTGGAGACTTTCCTGAAAATCAATGATACTTACTCTTCTAAGTCATTTAGGTCCAGATCCTCTAAAGCATTTAGGCTCCTGACTCCCAGTGAAATCAATCTATTCTCATGGTAGTAGAGAGACCTGGGGGTGGGGTGGAGGGTGGCAGGAAGGCTCCTGCAGGGCTAGAAGGAAGTAGGGGGAGGGAGGGAAAGGGGGAATACCTGGAAGATACAGAACTGGAGCAAGCTCCTGTGGTTGACCCTAATACAAGGGTGTGAACTAGACTTCTAGGGGGAATCCTGGGAGGCACTGCTCATTACAAAGAACCCGAAAATTGACGGTGAAAACATTGTTGGCATCCTTTAATCTACAAGAGACAGTGGAAATTGCAGCCTATGATGTCGGTGGTTTGCAATGTCTCATGTGACTGAATAGTCCAATCCAAGATTTGCGTGATCTTTGGCAGTTATTGCAAATGTATGTATCTTGGTTGGGAGCTGTTTGCTTCCTACGGGATCTTTTCTCTTCAAGCTGTAGGAGCCAGCTTCTGTCATGGAATTTAATAACTTGAGGGAGACAATGACATCACTTTTTACCATCACTTGCCAAGATTTCCCATTGGTCAGAATCAATTCCAAATTCCTTCATATCTCGCTTGCTTGTGTCTTTATAGAAAAGCTTGGGATGTCTTGTTGTTCTTGTTCCCGCTGATAGCTCCCTGTGTAGCATGTTCTTTGGTATGCGTCCATCTTCCAACTTACTCAGATGGCCCAATCAGTGCAGTCATCTTTCCTTGAGCAAGGCTGTCACACGTGGTAAATTTGCCCTTTGAACAACCTCTGCATTAGTAACTTTATCTTGCCATTTGGTATTGCGTATGCGGCGTAAACAGCAGAGATGGAAACTGTTTAACCATTTCTCCTGATGAGAATAAGTTATCCATCTTCATCTTCATCATCTATGACATCTTCATCGTCTGGACTCATGGGAAGGAGACTCTGGAAAAATTCCACCACGATTTCAACAGCTTCCACGCCACCATCAACCTCAGCCTGGACCAATCTATACGGAAGGTCCACTTCCTAGACACCACGGTGCAAATAAGTGATGGTCACATTAACACCACCCTATACCGAAAACCTACCAACCGCTATACCTACCTTCATGCCTCCAGCTTCCATCCCGGGCACATCACACGATCCATTATCTACAGCCAAGTACTGAGGTACAACCACATCTGCTCTAACCCCTCAGACAGAGACCAACACCTACAAAATCTCCACCAAGCATTCTCAAAACTACAATACCCGCACGAAGAAATAAGGAAACAGATCAACCGAGCCAGACGTGTACCCAGAAGCCTCCTACTGCAAGACAAACCCAAGAAAGAAACCAACAGGACTCCACTGGCCATCACATACAGTCCCCAGCTAAAACCCCTCCAACGCATCATCAGGGATCTACAACCCATCCTGGACAATGATCCCACACTTTCACAGGCCTTGGGTGGCAGGCCAGTCCTCGCCCACAGAAACCTGCCAACCTGAAACATATTCTCACCAGTAACTGCACACCGCACCATAGTAACTCTAGCTCAGGAACCAATCCATGCAACAAACCTCAATGCCAACTCTGCCCACATATCTACACCAGCGACACCATCACAGGACCTAACCAGATCAGCCACACCATCACCAGTTCATTCACCTGCATGTCCACCAATGTAATATACGCTATCATATGCCAGCAATGCCCCTCTGCTATGTACATCGGCCAAACTGGACAGTCTCTACGGAAAAGAATAAATGGACACAAATCAGATATTAGGAATGGCAATATACAAAAACCTGTAGGAGAATACTCCAACCTCCCTGGCCACACTATAGCAGACCTTAAGGTGGCCATCCTGCAGCAAAAAAAACTTCAGGACCAGACTTCAAAGAGAAACTGCTGAGCTTCAGTTCATCTGCAAATTTGACACCATCATTTTAGGATTAAAGAAAGACTGTGAATGGCTTGCCAACTACAAAACCAGTTTCTCCTCCCTTGGTTTTCACACCTCAACTGCTAGAACAGAGCCTCATCTTCCCTGATTGAACTAACCTAGTTATTTCTAGCTTGCTTGCATATATATACCTGCCCCTGGAAATTTCCACTATATGCATCTGACGAAGTGGGTATTCACCCACGAAAGCTCATGCTCCAAAACGTCTGTTAGTCTATACGGTGCCACAGGATTCTTTGCTGCTTTTACAGATCCAGACTAACATGGCTATCCCTCTGATACTTAAGTTATCCATGTTTCCCCAAAGATAAAGAGGACCTTGAAATTGCTATAAAGAGAACACCAGGATGTGTTCTCTTTATAGCAATTATAAAGAGAACACCTGGTCGAAAAGAGACTGGTGGCTCTGGTGAGCACCGCTGACGGGGCCAGTGAAAGTCTGGTTGGCAGCGCAACGGGCCTAAGGCAGGCTTCCTGCCTGCCATGGCTCTGCATGGCTCCCGGAAGAAGCGGCATGCCACCCCTCCAACTCCTAGCTGTAGAGGCATCCAACTTCCTTCCCCAGCCCGGAGCCTCCTCCTGCCCTCTGAACCCCTCATCCCCAGCCTGGAGCCCCCTCGTGCCCCCAGCCCAGATCTTGCACCTCCAGCCTGTAGCCCCCTCCTACACCCCAAACTCCTCCTTCCCAGCCCCACCCCAGAGCCCACACCCCCAGCCAGAGTCCTCACCCCCTACTGCATTTCAACCTACTGCCTCAGCCTGGAGCCCCCTCCTGCCCCCCAAACTCCTCATTTGTGGCCCTACCCCAGAGCCTGCACCCGCAGCTGGATCCCTCACTCCCTCCCACACCCCAATCCCCTGAGCCAGCCCAGTGAAAATGAGCAAGTGAGTGAGGGTGGGGAAGAGCAAGCAACAGAGGGAGTGGGGATGAAATGAGAGGGGGTGGGGCCTTGGAGAAGGGGCAGGGCAGGTGCAGAGCCTCTGGGTAGAGGCAAGGATATTCGGTTTTGTGCGAGTAGAAAGTTGGCAACCCTAGTCCCAGGAGATGGTGGGGGTGCCAGTCAGAATGGTGGAGCTTGCTCCTTTGCCTTCTTTCAGTCAGCCTGGAGAGGTTTGCTGCTTGTCACTAACAAAGCATTGTGAGAGACAGCCCAGACTGGAGCGTTAAGGGGACACAGTGGTCCCACAGTGTCAGGGTGCACCCTGAGTGTCCCATCACACTAGTCTCAAACTTTGTTTACCAGACATGATAACACACACAGTCCTTGATTTATATCAGTGGGCATTTTTGTTTGGACTAATTCAGTCTGTCTGCTCTTTGCACCCTTTCCCGTCAACATTTGTTGTTATTGGTTGACACATTACAGATTTTCATTCATTTCTCACTGTTGAGCTCTCAATTAGGGTATATTTGTAGGCCCAACTATCACAACATCCTTCTTACCCGATTTCCCCAACTCCCCATGCACAGCAGCCACTGTGACTCCTGTTCCTATCTCTGACAATTTGACTCCCCCATTCTCCATGCAGCATGCCCATCCTGACTTTCTCTGACACCTTGACTTTCTTCTGCTCCCTCTGACTCTCCCTGCTCCCCATTCTTAGAATGTTTAGGTGCTTAGTATGTTTAGGTTTCACCCTGGACCTCTGTCCTCCCCGACGCCTCATTCAAAGTGTGCTTCTGTCACCTCAGAACTTCTTCCCCAACCTCAAATCAGTGAATCAGCAGATTGTAACTTCCTCTCTGTTTTTCCTCATGTATCCTTGGGGGAAGAGGCATGAATGACATTTACCTGGTAGAGCGTCCCAGCCAAACAGCTTGGATATTTCTGTTTCTTTGCTGCCTCTACGGTGTAACCAGTAGACTGCATCCATGTTCCACCTAAAAAATACCTATGAAAGTTGAAAGATATTTTGTTCAAAAATATTTCTGTCCAGAGTGGCGGGGTGTGAAAATAGTTAGATCAACACTCTAGTTTCAACATCTGTCAAGAACATTCTAATTGGCAAAGGTATTGTACACTTCTTGATACTGGCAATAGATGAAAGGTTAGCAGTTGTATATGTTATACAATAATATTGTAAAACTGAAATGTAGCATATAAAAGCTTATAATTAATTTTACAAGTTAATTTAATGCATCATGGCTTTATAATGCTAGCAGAAAAAACAGCTAATCATGTCATAGAATATAAATTATCTGTTTGATATTAAGTGCTGATTTACACTAGAAACTTTTGCTGCTACAGTACTGTCAATTAGGGATGTAATTTTTATGGCATTTCTATACAGGCAAAAGCCCTAGACTATGCACAATTATAGCTGTATAATAGTGCTGTTTGCCAGTATAGATTATCTCACATGGGGAACTGGTATAAACTGTACTGGCAATAGCAATTTTTTGTTGGTACAAGTGCATCTAAACTGGAAGGGTTTGCTGGTATACCTATATTGGCAAACCTTCTAGTGAGACTATGCTTAAGTGTAATTCTTGTTCAATATAGACCTGATTCAAGCCCACTAAATAAGAGAAAAGATTTCCGTTGAAATCAGTGGGGTTTGGATCAGTCTCTATATGAGAACATAAGATTCTGGGTGGTGATGGTTGGAAAAGAATTTTATATCCTATTTTGTTAGCAGCTGACATTGTTTTTTTAGCTGTCCTGAACCATCCAAAGAATTTTCTAGCCAATGATGATACCTGAAAATTGAGAAATATGTTAACAGAACTGACTGTTTAATGCCTGCACACTTTCTAAAAAGGATGCTTCTTTCTCTATTACCCAGGGCCAGCACAACCCATTAGGCGACCTCGGCAGTTGCCTAGGGCACTAACATTTGGGGGGCGGCGACTGCGGTGGCCGGACCTTCCGCTGCCTCTGTCGGGAGCGGCATTTTGAGGGCGGGACCTTCCACCGCCTAGGGTGGCAAAAAAACTGGCGGCGCTCCTGCTATTACCATACTTTCTGCCACTGCCTAAATGTGATCTATTTACTGAAGAAACTGGAACTTAAATGCTTCAGTATAAATATGAAAACAACATGTTTTAAAATGTATCCAGAGAGCAAGGTTATCACTGAGTGTTTGGAACCTCTAGTATACACCTCTACCCCGATTTAACGCTGTCCTTGGGAGCCAAAAAATCTAACTGCCTTATAGGTGAAACTGCGTTATATTGAACTTGCTTTGATCTGTCAGAGTGCACAGCCTCTCCCCCACAGAGCGCTGCTTTACCACATTATATCCAAATTCATGTTATATCTGGTTGCATTATATCGGGGTAGAGGTATAACATATTGATAATCAGATATTTCAGTAAACATAGTTATAGTTTATGGCTACAATGTTTAGTATATATGTATTGTAGTGAATTATTTCCTTTTACATATGCGTTTGAAATATATATATTATGAATCTCACAAATGCATTATGCATTATGAACCTTATTGCTGTTTAGCAGAGAATTTAGTAAAGATGTCAATAGATTTTTTAAAATTAAGTGTCAGGCTATTTGCTAGATCCCAGTAATAATATTGTAGGCCAAAATAATGGTGGAAGGAATACATCAGATTGAAGAGGAGCTATTTTTACTAGAGATTATGCTAAACCAAAATTTCAGATCTGAACATCTCCTAACTTTGATGTGTTCAAAATTCAGATATAGAACTGAACTATTCATCTTACAACCAGCTCTTATTTTTATATCCTGATGATGAATGCTTTGGATAGATAGTATTCATTTGTAAGAAATCCAAAACCTTGTTGCAGTGCTTCTAGTATGAGGTCAATCTAAATTCATTGGTATAGCTAGAATCTATTTAACTGAGCATAAAACCTAGTCCATATGTAAAAGTTTCAAAAAGCACCTAAGTAACTTAGGAGCCTAAGTCCCATGGAAATTCACCCCTCCTATCCATGGATAGTTTAGAGAGATGCTGTTGGAGACTTTCCTGAAAATCAATGATACTTACTCTTCTAAGTCATTTAGGTCCAGATCCTCTAAAGCATTTAGGCTCCTGACTCCCAGTGAAATCAATCTATTCTCATGGTAGTAGAGAGACCTGGGGGTGGAGTGGAGGGTGGCAGGAAGGCTCCTGCAGGGCTAGAAGGAAGTAGGGGGAGGGAGGGAAAGGGGGAATACCTGGAAGATACAGAACTGGAGCAAGCTCCTGTGGTTGACCCTAATACAAGGGTGTGAACTAGACTTCTAGGGGGAATCCTGGGAGGCACTGCTCATTACAAAGAACCCGAAAATTGACGGTGAAAACATTGTTGGCATCCTTTAATCTACAAGAGACAGTGGAAATTGCAGCCTATGATGTCGGTGGTTTGCAATGTCTCATGTGACTGAATAGTCCAATCCAAGATTTGCGTGATCTTTGGCAGTTATTGCAAATGTATGTATCTTGGTTGGGAGCTGTTTGCTTCCTACGGGATCTTTTCTCTTCAAGCTGTAGGAGCCAGCTTCTGTCATGGAATTTAATAACTTGAGGGAGACAATGACATCACTTTTTACCATCACTTGCCAAGATTTCCCATTGGTCAGAATCAATTCCAAATTCCTTCATATCTCGCTTGCTTGTGTCTTTATAGAAAAGCTTGGGATGTCTTGTTGTTCTTGTTCCCGCTGATAGCTCCCTGTGTAGCATGTTCTTTGGTATGCGTCCATCTTCCAACTTACTCAGATGGCCCAATCAGTGCAGTCATCTTTCCTTGAGCAAGGCTGTCACACGTGGTAAATTTGCCCTTTGAACAACCTCTGCATTAGTAACTTTATCTTGCCATTTGGTATTGCGTATGCGGCGTAAACAGCAGAGATGGAAACTGTTTAACCATTTCTCCTGATGAGAATAAGTTATCCATCTTCATCTTCATCATCTATGACATCTTCATCGTCTGGACTCATGGGAAGGAGACTCTGGAAAAATTCCACCACGATTTCAACAGCTTCCACGCCACCATCAACCTCAGCCTGGACCAATCTATACGGAAGGTCCACTTCCTAGACACCACGGTGCAAATAAGTGATGGTCACATTAACACCACCCTATACCGAAAACCTACCAACCGCTATACCTACCTTCATGCCTCCAGCTTCCATCCCGGGCACATCACACGATCCATTATCTACAGCCAAGTACTGAGGTACAACCACATCTGCTCTAACCCCTCAGACAGAGACCAACACCTACAAAATCTCCACCAAGCATTCTCAAAACTACAATACCCGCACGAAGAAATAAGGAAACAGATCAACCGAGCCAGACGTGTACCCAGAAGCCTCCTACTGCAAGACAAACCCAAGAAAGAAACCAACAGGACTCCACTGGCCATCACATACAGTCCCCAGCTAAAACCCCTCCAACGCATCATCAGGGATCTACAACCCATCCTGGACAATGATCCCACACTTTCACAGGCCTTGGGTGGCAGGCCAGTCCTCGCCCACAGAAACCTGCCAACCTGAAACATATTCTCACCAGTAACTGCACACCCCACCATAGTAACTCTAGCTCAGGAACCAATCCATGCAACAAACCTCAATGCCAACTCTGCCCACATATCTACACCAGCGACACCATCACAGGACCTAACCAGATCAGCCACACCATCACCAGTTCATTCACCTGCATGTCCACCAATGTAATATACGCTATCATATGCCAGCAATGCCCCTCTGCTATGTACATCGGCCAAACTGGACAGTCTCTACGGAAAAGAATAAATGGACACAAATCAGATATTAGGAATGGCAATATACAAAAACCTGTAGGAGAATACTCCAACCTCCCTGGCCACACTATAGCAGACCTTAAGGTGGCCATCCTGCAGCAAAAAAACTTCAGGACCAGACTTCAAAGAGAAACTGCTGAGCTTCAGTTCATCTGCAAATTTGACACCATCATTTTAGGATTAAAGAAAGACTGTGAATGGCTTGCCAACTACAAAACCAGTTTCTCCTCCCTTGGTTTTCACACCTCAACTGCTAGAACAGAGCCTCATCTTCCCTGATTGAACTAACCTAGTTATTTCTAGCTTGCTTGCATATATATACCTGCCCCTGGAAATTTCCACTATATGCATCTGACGAAGTGGGTATTCACCCACGAAAGCTCATGCTCCAAAACGTCTGTTAGTCTATACGGTGCCACAGGATTCTTTGCTGCTTTTACAGATCCAGACTAACATGGCTATCCCTCTGATACTTAAGTTATCCATGTTTCCCCAAAGATAAAGAGGACCTTGAAATTGCTATAAAGAGAACACCAGGATGATGCACATAATTAGCTGTTGTACTTGAGTAAATATATATTTGTGAGTGCAGTTACCTGAATACAGACTCGTGCTCCTATTTTGGTCCTTGTCTTAATTATTAGAAAAAAATATCCATCAGCCCTCTGGCTGTGAAAAAGCCTTTCAAGCTTAGTGTAAAAACCATCAAAATCATTCTTATATCTTTTCAGAAGTGTCCCTCTAGTGAACAGTTGTCTACATGAAAGACCACAAGGGTTTGGATTATGATTTTTTCTGTATTATTTTTCCTGTATGCTATGAGAGTTCATAAAATAACATTGGTTTTAGCAATGAATAGGTCATTCTTTGTATTGACCATAATTGCATGTTTCAAAGAATAGGGTAGGAGAATTAAGCATACCTAATATTTAAAGACATCATAACTGTGCTCAGAAAAACTGAAGACACTTTCTAAGACATGTTCATCCTTGTGAAAATTCTACCCTTGTAGTGCTGCCAAGGCCAATGTCAGGTTGAATACTCTGCTGTATACTGTAAATGTTAACAGTGCAGATTAGTATTGCCTGGGCTATTCTAATTTGTATCTTCAACTACTAAACATGCATTTTTATGTTTTTTCCATTAAACAAAACAAAACAAAAACAGTTTAAAATTTACCTTGTGTTCCATTTCACTGCAACTCATTCTCTACCCAGTTTTCAGTTTGACCCATGAATATTTTCACGTGGTAACTGGCCCCTTTAAAGGGAATTGGGGATAGCCCTCTGTGCTTTAATTAACAATCTCCCATTTTGAGAGGTGGGATTAATGGGGTTACATGTTAGCATGGTGAATACCTGGGCCTCATAAAAAGGCTTGAGAGAGAACAGCTTGGAGGGAGGAGGCTGTGATAGAAACAACAGGCAGCAGGTTAGGCCTGGAGATAGGTCTATAAGAAGTAGGGCTGGGAGAAACTGCTGGAATGCCAAGAGAAAGAAGACAGTGGGAAACTTGCTATGAGGAAAAGAGCCCCAGGGAGAAAACCTGAGGAGGCAGTACGCAGTTTAGGAAATTAGAAGAACGTTACAGGACCTTGGAGTAGGGGTGAAAAGCAGGCAACTTCATTGTAACCCAACTGGAATAGAAGAACCGTTTGTTTGCAAATTTATTGGGACTTTCAGTTGGACGTTTGTTACCCCTGAAAGAGACTGAAATGTGACCTGGCTGGAGGACTGGGCTTCAGAAGATACAGACTGCCACAGAGCCACATCAGCAGACAATAGGGGATGCTAGAGTGGAAGAACCTAGCAACACCATGTTCATGCATGAGGCAGTGGTCAGGCAGGGAGCTCACCCATTACAATTGGACAGTACGAATAATTTCCTGTCAGGGTAGGTAAGCACTGGAACAAATTCCCTAGGGAGACTGTGGAATTTCCACCACTGGAGGTTTTTAAGAACAGGTTAGACAAAAACCTGTCAGGAATGGTCTAGCTATTACACAGTCCTGCCTTGAGTGCAGGGGGCAGGACTAGATGACTTCTTGAAGTCTTTTCCAGTCCTACGCTTTTATGATTCTGTGAATATGTACCAATAACTCTCAGGTTACCCTCAAACCAATTTTTCTTCATAAATAATAATTTTACCCAATAAATGCACAGGCAATTTCCTGTATTCCCCTATAAATAACATGAAATTGGAACTTACATGGATTATAAATCACTCATTAATGGGGCTCATTGTGTAGATCTTAATGTATAGTGAAATATTAATTAATATTGAAGGTGGAACTGCTTTTCTCATTTTTGTTTCACTTGCATGAATTATATTGTTAATAACACTTAATCATCTGCAGTACAATATTTCTTGTAATTCTCACCCATCTTGTTAAGAGCTATGTGTTTATCTAAGTCTTCAAAGAAAGTTTGAGAGAGAAATTGACCTGTCCGTCTGTCTGTCTCTCTCCGTTGTTGTAATGCCAAGTTAAAACCTACAGGAGTTGAGCCAAATTCTGTTAGGTAAGATGTTTTGCTGTATCAAACTATTCCCTCCTAATGAGAAAAATTAAAACACAATCTTAGCTTGTGCAGGTTCACTATTCCAGGTTTCCTTGATGAGGTCTCAGGTGGGTAGTTGTCCCTATAGTGACTTGAAAAGCAAGTCCTTTGGAGGTTTGTGGTACCTCCTGGAGCACCAAGAGCAGGTAAGGTAGGAATCTGTCACACTTTTTGTTCCTAGTATCTATAAATTTGTTTGTAACTTTGGTCTTTGACCTTTTCAAATGTGCCACGAAGGCCATCTTGGTGAGGCTGAGACTACTTATGTCAAACCCGCTGGTCTGAAAACCGTTCTGCAAATAATTATGGGATATACTGTCTTAGGTTCCTGGATTTTCTGCTGGGCTTCCTGCTGATGATGCTTGGCTGCTGGCTGTGCCTTCTCCTGGTGTTGCTGTGCTTGAAGCTGCCCCACTGTGACTTCATCTGGTGTTACTGTGTTTCTTGCTGCTGGTGCTGAGCTGCCAAGTACCTCTCTTGCTGGTGATGATGTGCTTTCAAATGGGCCTCCTGCTGGTGGTGATATGTTTCTGATGTTCATGTTAGGCTGCAATTACACCTCTTGGTTGTACTGTGCTTCAAGCTGACACTTTTGTTGCCCACTGCTTGCCCAGCTGGTGTTGCTGAGCTTCCTGCTGCTGATGCTGGACTGCCAATTACTTTCCAACCTGGCCCTGCCTTGCCTCTTGTTGACATTCTTGTGTGGTCTATTGTAGTTGTGGACTTAGCACTTACAGCTCAGTCAAGTCTGTTGCTGTTCCTGAGCTGTGGCACAGTGCTGCAGATCTGCTGTGCTACTATGAATGGCTGCAGTTTTTGTACCATGATGTTTCCTCATACTACATAAAAAACACTCCAGAATTGCTCAGTGATGAGAGGAAGCTCCCATTCACAATGCACCTGGGAGCAATGACATTGGCCTTGAACAAAGGCAGCAGCTGGATGTGGTTTCAAAAACAGTCTATTGCCACCCCAAACTACCTTCATCTCTTTGAACACTTGAGGCCAGTCAAAGTTACAGGGTGAGCTGTGTTTTAGATCCCTTTTAATTTCTCATGAGTAATGACTGAACTCCTCAGAGGACAGGCCTGGTTCTTTGCATGTGTCCCTGGGTGGAACCATGGTGTTACCATTCCTTGACCGGTTGCTATGTTAACCAGCTGCCTTAACCTGACAGGTCCAACTGACTTTGGCACCCAAAATTCTTTTCCTCCAGGAGCCTGTGACAGCAGCTGATTAAAGTGACTCAAAAATAGCTTGTCCAAAGCATTATTTGTTCAGCCAATGGTACATGTCATGCAGAGTAAAGGGTAAAACCAGAGATCTATATGCATATTTTCCCTTACTCAACCCTTAATCTTTCTTTGCAAGCTCAGTAATTTTGATTCAGAAAAGTTACTACCATCTCTGGGCTGGCAGAGACAGCCTGTTTGCTATAGTTTTTGTGTCTATTTCTCAGTGTGTTTCTAATCAGCATTTCCCCCCTCAGCAGCTGCAAATAGCCCCCTCAATCCCTGCTAAAACATACCTAGACCATCCTTCACATCTGTTACTACCCAGGGGAGGGACAATGCTGATGTCAGAATGAGACGCTGGTACTGGAAAAAGGGACAATGCTATGTTAGCCAACAAAGGATACAAACTTCCTCCCAGCCTTAGTAAGAAAAGAATGCACCTTTCTGTGCTTGCAGCAATCACCGATGCTTGAATTTGGTTCAGGCTTGGAGTGGTGATCGTAGTCTGAGTCATGAGATATCCATCTCCTATGATCATCATGCTAGTAAAGGCTTCCTCTCCTATGATCATCATGCTGGTAAAGGCCTTGGGCTTGTCAAGGTATTATTCCCGCTTTGAACTTTAGTGTCCAGAAAGTGGGGACCTGCATGTACCCCTCTAAACTTAATTCCTAGCTTAGATCTGATAGCGCTGCCACCAACCAAAAATATAGTGTTTTGGTACACTTCCTGTCCCCCAAAAACCTTCCCTGGGGAACCCAAGACCCAAATCCCTTGGGTCTTAAAACAGAAAGAAATAAACCATTCCCTCTCCTTCCTCCTCCCTGGGTTACCCTGAGATATACATTGATCCAAACTCCTTGGATCCTAAAACAGAGAGGAATTAACCTTTCCCCCACATCCTTTTCCCCCACCAATCCCTGGTGAGTTCAGACCCAATTCCCTTGGGTCTTACACAAGGAAAAAAATCAATCAGATTCTTAAAAAAGAAAGCTTTTAATTAAAGAAAGAAAAAAGTAAAAATTATCTCTGTAAAACCAAAATGGAAAATATTTACAGAGTCTTCAGCTTATATAGACTAGAGGGACTCCATCCCCCCTAGCCTAAGTTACAAGTTACAGCAAATAGAGGTAAAATATCCTTCCAGCAAAATACACATTTGCAAATAAAGAAAACAACCATAAAGACTAATCCGCCTTCTATTTAGTACTTACTATTTTGATCATGAGAGACTGTTTCAGAAAGATTGGAGAGAGATCTGGCTGCACGTCTGCCCCCTCCTAGCTCCAAGAGAGAACAAAGAACAAAAAAAAAACAGCACAAAACAAAGACTTCCCTCCACCAAGATTTGAAAGTATCTTGTCCCCTGATTGGTCCTTTGGTCAGGTGTCAGCCAGGTTCACTGAGCTTGTTAACCCTTTTACAGGTAAAAGAGACATTAACCCTTAACTATCTGTTTATGACAGGGCTAATCCCATAGCCCTGGGTTCAGGCTACCTCTGGGCCTGCTTTCTCCAGCAGCAACAAGTGCTCACTGCCCATGGACTTTCTCTTAAGTACCATCCCTGTGCCAACCAATAGACCCACCGGCAATGATGTAGCCTACAACCAATCCATTGTTCCTACTTGTGTAGGGGTAAGTTCCCAGCATTCTTCTCCTCCAGTGAGAGGCAGACTGGCAGCAGGAAATCAGGAGTGAGATTTCATCCCAATTCTCTAGTCAACCAGTGCTTTCAGGCACAGCCTTTTCCCACCCTCTAATCAATCAAAGTTCAAAGGGCAGAAAGACTAACCCTGCAACAGTGCTGACCTGTTCATGCGGAGTAGGGGCTCCCTATAACAAAGTCAGTTGAAAAACTAGTCTATGGGATTGCATTCCTCTTCAAAAGACAAGCAAAGTTTAGGTTGATAAAATCTGGGATAATATTGCCCTTAGCCCAACTACAAGTCTCATTAAATTCAATTATTCACCACAGGGAAAACAATTCTTCAAATTCTTTTCTCTTGCCCTTAAATTTCTTCATGTATTTCCTGCTTGACATTTTAATTTTTGTCCACAGGGATGTGTTATTTTCTCTTTCAACCATATGTAGTCATCTGGATATCATCTTTTCTCTCCACTTCAGCTGACTGCCTTTTGCTCTGTGTGCCCACAGTTACTTCAGTGAATGCTATGCTGAATTTGTACTGGGCCTGTGAGAATTACTAAAGTTAGCATCACTGGCCTGGGTGGTAATGGAAGGGATGTCATTGTCTGGTCCATTTCTCTCTGGCAATGATGAGTTTGACTAAACCCGTTTGGTTATCAGCAACTCTACTGCTGGTGTTAACTGCAGTTATCAGTGCTGAAGCAACCCTCTGCATCACTTCCCCTTGTCAGTTGGCAAGGGATAGTTGGCAGATTCCAATCCAGGTGAAAGGGGCAGAAGCTTCAATTCCTCTTCAATTCTTCTTAGCTACTGTTGTCAGCTCTCTTGGCAAGGGCCTTTTTGGAGCCCAGGATTTCTTGAAGCTTCCAGAAAAAGTGCAGGAGAGTGACTGTCCCCTTTCCTCTCTTTCTTTTCTTTGTTGCATCTCCTAGTTAGAGCCTTCTGGGCTCAGAAAAAGTTCTCATAGGCAAATATCCTCACAGCATCTAATTGCTTCTTCATGCGCTGCATGTATTGAAGAATAACTGGGTTTTGGTGGACTAACTCTGCCTGATTTCCTTAATATGGTCCAGGATTCCTTGGGGTTGGCCTCCACATAGCAACATGAAGGGAAACCTGTGGAGGCCTATGGTGCCTCATATATCCAGTTGCACAGTCCTATCAGCTTTTTTCAGCAGCTCTTTTAACCCAAACAACTTTTCAGTTAAAAACAAGGAAATCCTGAGTAAACTCACAATGTTTGGAAACATATGGACTTCAAGCTCATATTTGAGAATAATGTTTAACAAATTCCAGCATGCATTGGGATGGCTCCTTTGCTGACTCTGTTGAAATGATTTTTAGGTTTTCCCCCAAAGTTTCAGGGTAACAGTTCATAGGCCTTAAATCTGCTAATGTCTCCTTGAAGTAGGCCACATCAGGTAATTCTATTGCTGGGACAGTGTTCAGCACCTTGCAAGATCTGGCCCTAAGAAGTGAATATCAACTTTTTCCAGCTTGAAGATTGAGCACATATTCTTTAGAACGCTGCTTTTCATTGATATTTATACCTGACATCATATCAGTAAAATATGCCAAAATGCACTTTCAATAGCTTTCTAAATGGTGTTGCCTCAGCCTTCTTAACTGCTTGCTCATTATCTGATTCACCATATCAGCAGCAGGGTTGTTGCTATGAATAGTGAAATTATATGAGTTATGTAAAAGAAGTCTCCTCTCTAAGAATCACATAGCCAATTTGAAAAAGGGGGAAGGCATTGTTTAACTACAATCAAGCAAAGGAGATGCTGCTAGAGAACAGTCAATATTAATTCTTGCCTGAGGATAGCACTCAGTATGATTGCACAACATTCTGAAGAATATGCACACCAAAAAAGTACTGTCTGAGCAAACAGAAATATATAAGAGTTTTCTTAGGGCTTTTCAATCAGAAGGCTATGATTCCAGGTGGGTGGCCAGAAGACAGAGATTTTAGTTGCTGCATCTGATTTTTTCTTCACATGGCATTAAAGGGCAGCTAACGTGCAAAAATGTTCTGTAGTTCATCAGTCCATGGATTTGTAACTTCACTGAAATGATCCATATGAACCACATGTTAACAACAACAAAATAACAGCATTTGGATCATCAGCACTGTTTAGCAAATGAAATTAATTGGTAGCTTATCACAGTGAAATGTGATTGCATCTGACATGTCATGCTTGCCTGGTAGAATAAAGCATTCCTGAGTCACAGATGGATGTAGTTTCTGTCTTCAGTTTGGTATACACTTCGTTGTTGTCCTTCATTTCATCTTTTTGCAGCAGTGTAGATTAAGGCCTGATTCTCTTCTCACTTATACTAGCGAAGCATCATTTTACAGCTGATGTGAGCACAGAGTCAAGTCCTATACTGAAGCTTTTCAGGAAATGTATTTTTCCCATGAAAAGTTTTGCTGAAAATATTTTTTTCTTATTTTTCATTAATTTTTCTTCAAAATTCTTTGGACTTATTGTGGCATGACACTCCATATTCTTTATGGAAATATGCTTATGGTATGGATATGGCATAATGGAAATATATTTTATGCAAGATTGATCTTTTAAGGTATCATCGGAAAGGTTATACTTTACTGAATGCGATTATCTGATTTGTATACATGTATCATTTCTGTATCTGGAGTTAGAAATATTGACAATGTAACAAGTACAACTGTTGTTATACTTGGAGATGCCCACCAGACAATAAGCAATCAGCCTTATTTTTTTTTGTGACTTAATGGGCCATTAGGAAAAAGACACTGAGTCTTCTAAGATGTGGATTCCCCATCTTCTGGGAGTTCCTTCCTGTGGACATTGCAAATAAATCTGGTTTCATGGTTGCTTTGATACTGCAAGGTCAGGTTATAATGTCACCTGGTAAAAAGTGCCACCTTGGACACTTCTGGTACTTTTCCACTGGAAAAAAAGGCTTCCCACCTTATGTAAATTCTAGTTAAGGGTAGGGAGTAAGGGAAACAGGACTTTTCTCCATTGCCTATGCAAGAAGAAAGACTGCTGAAAGTACCTGAAGAAAAAAAGGAACTAACCTGAGGAGAAAGGCCGGGATGAGTCCAATCTGTAAGAAGAAATAACTAGAACTCCAAGCTACAGAAACTCAGCAACTTGCCTAAAAACAACATCTAGGGTGAGCAATTATTTATTGAAACCAGTCTTTTTAAGATCTTAAGCTTAGTTTGCATGCTTTGTTTTATTTGCTTGGTAATCTGCTTTGTTCTGTTTGCTATCCCTTATAATCACTTAAAATCAGCCTTTTATAGTTAATAAACTTGGTTTTGTTCATTATTAAACCCAGTTTGTGCAATTTCTAATGGGAGAGGGGAAAGAAGTTGTACATATCTTCCTCCACATTGAGGGAGGGGGCGAATTTATGAACTTATGATGAATAGATTTCTTTACAGTGCAAGACAATATTATTTTGGGTGTACTTTCCAGAGGGAGCTGCACTTGAGTGCTGGACAATTTCCTAGCTGAGTCTTTTCATAGAGAGCTGTTTGCAGACTCTGTGTGATTCTACAGCTGGTGCATCCCTACCTGTGTGTGTATGCTAACAGAGGCCAGAGAGACTAATTCAGCAAAACAGGCTAGTGGAGCAGGCAGGCTCAGTGAAATCCCAATACATCAGGTGGCACTTATATTAAACTGAAAGCCTGATTTTTTTTTGACTTTTTTTTTTGGTAAAAGTTTCCATTTAATTGAGAAGTTATTTCCCATTGAAAAATGACTTGGATGAAAAATTTTGACCAGCTCTACCTTATGTTCCCAAGCATTAATGATTGAGGATAATTTCTAAAGTCATTATAAACTGGTGTAGTGATTCAGCAAAATAAAGCAGTAATCACCAAGGATTTTACAGCACGGATTTTAAATCAAAATAATTTATCATTGGTGAAACAAACGTAACAAAAATCCTCCCCATCAGGGTGTTGGCCCTTCCCTCCCAGTTTGGATATTGAGCCCTGTCTTTGCACAGGTGTTCTCTGCATTTAGATTTAGTAGCATCCTTTACTTAAAGGGTTTGTGCAGGGGAAGACGGTAAGGAAGCTAGAGCTCACCTGTTTACCAGGATTCAAGTACTGAACCTGCACATTCTCACAGTCAGTAAGGCAAAAAGTGCATACTAAAGTACTAAAGCTCACTGCTGTGTGCACTGCAATACAGATAAATACATGGATTTCTAAAAAGTTATAATAAAATAAAAATGAACGCACAGTGGTAAGCTAGGAATGTTAATGTTCAACCTAGCTAACAGGGTCAGGAACTTGGGCTGGCATAGTATCTGATCATCTGTGGAAGCAGTTTGTCAGTGCACCCACTTCCCTCTTGTGTATGATAGAAAAGAGAAAGAGAGATGTGTATGCTTCAGAAACAGTTAACAAAGATTTATTAAGGAAATTGACAAAAGAAGGGATAGGGGAATGTTAACTAGAATTAAACAACCCAACACAAATGCAAGTGTGGCTGCCTCCAATTAGACATGAAGCCCGGAGACCCATACAACCCTTAACCTTGGCTATATTCAAACTAAACAAAAAGGAAAATGCAAACTATCCCAATACCGTACTGAGTCAGAGGAGACAACTTCAGGTAAGACAAAACAGCTGATATTGGTATATCTCATTGTAGTTTGAGAGCGAGGGATCCAAATCCTGGACCGCGAACCAAGCTTTGCAGAACTTAGGCTACGGGAAGGAGGAGAACAGGACCATCAGCGAAGATCTACTGGAACCAAGATTGAAGATAAAGATGTCACTGGAATCAGGATATAGGTATAGGGTAACTAGATGTCGTGATTTTATAGGGACAGTTCCGATTTCTGGGTCTTTTTCTTATAAAGGCTTTTATTAACCCCCACCCTCTGACCCGATTGTTCACATTTGTTGTCTGGTCACCCTATAAGAGGTAGGTGTTCATGAGTGATGTCTTCTTGGCCGATGGTGTGGGTCCGGAGTCACTGAGGAGATCCTCAACGTCCATGCAAATCAACATGATACCTGGCTACTGTTCTGATGGACAGCAAGAATGCTCAGGTGCACAGCCCTTTTTATAGGTTTGCGTAACTGAGCCTAGTGGTCTGAACTTGGTTCTAACTGCCCCTCCAAGAGTCCGTTGCTCTTTTCCCACCACTAGTTTGTAAAGGTGCTAAAGTTCTGACAAGAAGGAGCAACAACATGGAGTCTGAGTTGTTATTATGGCACGACACCATCTTGAATCATGGACTCCATTGATTTCTGTTCCATAATTAACTCATTTTATACTAATCATTACAGCAAACACATTAATTCAAACATAAACACCAACATTAACATAATTAAACATACATTTAGGGGAAAACTTCCCAACAGGAACTAACATGATGCATACTGTGCCATAAATGTATTTATGCACTACATTCTTCCTTCTTCATTGCTAAATTTCCCCCATCTAGTCATTCATGCATTCTGGTTCTTATACTGCCATCCACCATAGCATCCAAGCATCCTATATCCTGTCTGTCATATTCATGCTACATAGTAAAGCATTTGTCAGAATTTATACTGTGTAGTAAAGCACCATGCACACCTATGGCACTACATAAAAATATTTTTGGAATAATTTAGAGTTAATAATGTGTCCATTATCATTAATTAAACAACCAAGCAAATATATGCTGCTACTCACACATGGAAGGAATGCCCTATGAACTGCTACAAAAATAATTCTTTGTTCTCCTTCAAATCCCCCTGCCCTTAATACTGTCCTTTGCTATGAGGCCTACAAAAATAACTGACCACAATTAGGCAGCTAGTGTATTGAGACCATTAGCTGTCATGTAGAATAAGATTGTCTTATGGTTTCCTTGTACTCCACCATCAGTCTGTATTCGTCTCTTGTCTTATACTTAGATTGTAAAATCTTTGGGGCAGGAAGTGTTCTTTTCATTTTGTGTTTGTTCAGCACCAAGCACGCTGGGATCCAGGACCACACTAGGACTCCTAGACAGTACATTAATGCAAGCTATAGTACAAATACAAGAGCTATGTCAGATAACATGGTCTTGATCAAAGATAATCACAATGGACCAGATTCCATTACCCTTATTCATGTTGAATTGTACTTTCCATCGCAGATCATCCCAATGATTTAAGAGGGACTGTTTGAGTGGTAAGACTCTTCAATGTCATTGTCACTTAAGTCTATGGTAAAAGTGGAAATGGTCAGGTCACCTGATTTACACACCAAGCTGTGTTTTAGACAAAAAGTAGAAACAGACACTAGAACAATCACACATCCAATTTCATGTTATCAATGCACCTAAAGTGCTATAATTGCTGTTAGGATGGAGACTTGCTTTAAACTTAACTAAAGAAAGAGGCCGAGGTGAGAAACAGACAAGTAAATAGACTGGTGTGACATTTCCTTGAAGATGAAGAGTATACATTTGAACTTTATATCCAAGGAAGAACATAAGGTAGTACAAGTACAGAATGCATTAGTCACTCCTAAAACTCTTGCTTTATTGCTACAAATAAGACCTGAGATTACTATAACTAAAAAATTATATATTTCCCTATTTATTTTGTTTTCTCTGTGCATTTGACAGCACTTAATGTATATCAATTTAACTGGTCCCCCTGCCATATTTCCAAGGGGAAATCTGACTAACTGAAAAGATCCTTATAAACAAATAGGGGAGCAGAAAAACTTTTATAAATATTTGAAATGAATATTTTTTAAAAATTAAGAATTCAGAGCATTCTGCTTATGTGTACTCTATCAGAAAGTAATTTTTTTTAGCTTGGTTAATTTAAAAACAAAGAAAAAACACATTGGCATTGTCCCTGTTGGGTGAAATAGTAGTGGCTGGACACCCAGAAGCTCATATGACAGAGAGATTAAGATACAGTGGTAAACAAAGAAGTGTCCTGAAAAAGTGTGTCACCTTATGAGATTAATTAACACTGATGTCAACAAGAGAGTTCACTGTCTCCTCTGTAATCTTACAGTCACTGGCTCCAGTATTTTCACTAATTCTGTACAATGAGCAATTTCAACACATTTCCAGAACAAGTACCTTTTTTTGCAATACTTAATATGTGTGGCGGGAAATAAATATTGTTTTATTTAGAGAAAGCTTTGGATGACAATCAGAACTGCTTTGTCAACACAGGAACACAACTCATTAAAATGTTCATTTACCAAATTTCTTGACATTGTCAAAATCTCCATAATCATGCAAATTCTTTAAATGTTGCTTCTTGATTAATTTGCTTAACCAGCTGATTTTCCTATTCAGCCACGATTTTGGCTGATACAAGCATTTAGCTTCTCATTAAGGGTCTAATCTAAAGCTCATTGAAGTCAATGGAAAAACTCCTATGGACTTGGATGGGCTTTGGATCAGGCCCTAATTGTAATCAGAATAACACATTTTCCTAGGACTTCATCATCTGCTTTCCCTTGTTTTCTTATGGGCAGTTCATGTTTTTATGAATGATGGGTTTTTACAGGATGGGTTTTTACAGGAAAATCAAAGTTTTTCTTGAATACAAATGTTTAAATAATAGAACGTTAATAATGCCTACTTACACAGCACGTTACATCTTCAAAGGACTTTGGGCCAGATCCACAAAAGTCAAACATTTAGGCACCAAGATCCTCAAAACTCCTGCTAAGTTGTCACTCACAAATCACCAGGCACCTGAATCTCTGACAGTGAGCATGCACACAGCTGCCTAAGTCTAACCCATATGAGTATGTACCCTTTCCCTAAACCCCAGTGGGGTCTTCAGACAAAATAATTCTGTGTGGGGCCCAATTCAATATGCATTTTCAGACCATACCTGAACCCACATAGAACTTCAGGAGGCAACAACAGCTGTCTCTCTTAGAAACTATAGCCCAGTGGGTAGATACTCACCCCGGATGTAGGAGGATTCAATCCCCCTTCTGCCTGATTCGGGGTGCGGGGACTTGAGGGAAGAAAGGGACTTGAATTTGGATTTCTCTTCTGTTCCAAGGCCAGCAGGGACAGCCAATCTCTGTTAGATGCTTTTCTACTGCACTGGGGACAGGGCCTGCTGCATGTTTTCACCTTGTTTCTATTGTTCCAGAAAGTGGTAAAGAAGATACATCAGGACATGGTAAGGATGATTCTCAACAATCCAGGTTGGCCATGCCAGCAATGGTGTACCGATCTCCTCCAGCTATCCAGCAGAGTTTCATACATCTTCCTCCATCACTAGATTTGTTATCTCAGAAGGAAGGGAGGATTCCTCATCCAGAACCATAGTCCTTCCCTCTGACAGCTTGGGTGATCATACTTTGACTCTGTCCAATCTTGAATAGACTTATTTGTTGGATCTTTGCAATCTTCTGCTTAATGCTAGTAAGAAGTGAACCAGACAGTGTTATAAATCAAAATGGATGACATTTGTGACTGGGAAGGTAGTTCTCCTATTTCAACATCCATACCCTGTGTTTTAGAATATTTGATGGTGCGACAAGGTGTACCTACCCTGCCCCAGCCCCCAAAGGGTTAACTCTGCTTTGCAGGGTGAAGAAGCCCCACCCCTCCGACTCTGCCGGGCATGCTCAGCCTGGAGGCAGAATATAAAAGGTAGCAGCGGATCTCAGTCTGGAGAGGCTGCAGGTGGGGAATGACATATGCTGCAAGTGCCGTGCAGGGAGTTGTTACAAACCCTGACTATGGCTCACAGAGTTCCTGACTGGAGACTCCATGCTGCCTGATGAGCCCAGAGAAAGGATGGCACTGGTGGGAGTCTGGATATTTGAGGACCCTGGGGAGTTTTGATGAGGGGGAAAGGGTTAGAAGCAGCCCAGGGGACTCAAACTCTTTGCTGGTGAGTGAACTGGGTGACCAGGCAGTGTGTTTGGGAGAATCCCTGCTGACTTGGTGGTGAGCACCACCACCACTAGGGCCCTGGGCTGGGGCTTGAAGCAGCAGGGAGGGTCTAAGCCCCCTTACCTGGGCACCACATCCCCCTGAGTGGCACCCCACTCCCCCAACTGGCCATACAATCTCACAGAGGTAGGCTACTTCACTGGCTCTGACCATTGGGCCATGATGTCCTGATAGGAAGGTCTACTCACTGACTATGAGCTACATAATACTATGTCATGTTACAGAAAGGGTCATTGGTGTAGGACCTACCTGGCTGCAGAATCACCTCTGCCTTTCCATTTAACCCTACGTGACCTGACACCCTATGCTGGGGTGTACCTACCCCATGACAGATGGTTTTAAAATCTGAAGGCTTATCTAATTCATCAGTGAGAGTTCATTTGGCAGCCATTTCTGATTATCATACTCTAGTTGATGGTAGATCACCTAATACCATTAAGAATATGAAGGGTTTATCTAATGTGTTTCGTCCTTTGAGAGATCTTGTCCCTCCTTGGGATCCCAGTTTGGTTCTCTGAACCTTTTTCTGAGTGTTCTTTACATTCTTTGTTTATTAAAATAGCTTTTATTGTTGCTATAACAGCTGCCAGAAAGCTGAGGGAGCTAAATGCTCTTATGGCTGATCCACTGTTCATTGTTTTTTATAAAGATAAGGTGGTTCTTCAGCCTGACCTCAGATTTTTGCCTAAGGTAGTTTCTGATTTTCACATCAATTAGTCCATTAATTTGCCATTTCCCCTCCAAACCACTTTCTAATAAGGGTGAGTCAGCTTTGCAAACTTTGGATGCCAGGAGGATCTTTATTATTTAGACAAAACTACAATTTTTCATAAATCATCCAGATTGTTTTGTATGCTAAAAATCACATGGGATATATGGTTTCTTCCCAGAAAATTGCTAGATGGAACAAACAATGTAGTATTGAGTATTATTCCTTGGCAGAGTCTCCTAAACCTGGGACAATATGTTCACATTCTACTTGAGCCACCGTAACCTCTTCTGCTTGCCGTAAGTCCCAACTGTGGAGATTTGCAGAGATCTACCTAGAGTTTTGTTCACACTTTCACTAAGTATTATGCTTTAGACTTGACCTCTAGGGTGGATGCTGGATTTGGTAGAGCAAAACTGCCATCTCTGTTCAGTTAGGACTCTGTCACTGCCACCATGTTATTTTCAATACTGCTTATCACTCTATCTCGTAGGTGGGAATATGCAGAGCCACTCAAAGGAGAAATGAAGGTTACTTACTAGTTCTTCTAGATGCCTCTGAATATTCATACTCCTACCCACATTCCCCTAACTGCCTAAATATCTTTACAAATCTGGGACTTAGTGCCTAATTTAGGCACTCATGTTTAAAAATTTTAGCCTGTGACTTGCCCACAGCTGAGATCAAGTCAATGGTAGAGCTGTGATTTGAGCTCTGAGTTACCTAGGCTCCAGTTATGAGTTCTAAATACTGGACAGCATTTCCTTGCTGTTAAAAATAGGTACATGTCAAATTGAGGTCCCATATTAGTTTATTGCATTTACATTTGTTTCCAGTCTAAAATTTAGCAACTAGTTTATCTGGGAGCCAAGAAGCAGCTAACAAAATAGTGTTCAGTTTGTCATTAAATTGCCTTTCTGCTGAAGCCTCATTAATATTTATTCACTTCAATCTAGTCAGATAAAAATAAATTGGGAGTAGTTGATTGGACACAATACTTGGGAATTTTCTGCACATTATACCTAATATTTATTTTTGCAAACTATCTTGAAAGAGACCTGATTGGTTGACTCATTATTAGATCACCTATAATCCCATGAGATCCCAAACAATTTTACAGACTTACACTGATATACAAACTATATAGGTATCAGTTCAGCATCACTGAAAGGCAGACATTTGTGGGGTGAAACAGAGAAACACTATACAGCCATTTAGAAAAGCAAATGAATAATATATCAAGGAGTTTATGAGCCAGGAGTTTAGCTAGGTAAAATTTACCAAGTGCCAAATTATAGTATTTAGCCAGGACATTTCAGTAAAATCCTTACTTTTAAAAAGGTACCATTTCATCATTAATGACTACAAGTTCCTTGAACTCTAGCTTTACATCTTATCAAAAAGGTAGCACCTTCAACAGCAAGGTATTGGCTAGTTCAGTAGTCTCCCACTCAAGAATTAATGTGACCCAACCTGGAAATCTTACAGAACCACAGCAAAATGTGGCACAGCTGCATCCCCTCATTCCATGTAAACTAAAATGGAATAAATTCAAGACACTTAAGCTTTCTATTTATTAGCAATCAGAATGCACCAGCACAGCATAATTTGTATTGTTTATCTTTAGTCAGAGCTAGCCTGGCTACAGGACCCTCCCTGATTTAAAGGACTAGGAAATGTCAGATAACCTCTGCTTTTCCTAAGAGCCTATCCCTTCTAATAATAGTGTGACCTAACAGATGGTGTGCTGGAGTAAGACTCAGGAGATCAAGGTTCTGTTCCTGGCTTTTCCACTGGCCTTAGTAACCTTGTGCAAGTCACTTCATCTCTGTGAACCTTAGTTTCCCCATCTGTAAAATGGGGATAAAGATACTGCCTTCCTTTGTACTGTGCTTTCAGGTCTACTGGTGAAATTCTATATAAAAGCAAGGTGTTAATAATGTGTTTGTACAATTGGGCTATAATCCTGATTGGACAGTTTGAGTGGTACTGCAATACGCATAATAAAATAATGATTTTAAGAACTAGTTATCTGTCCCTTTCCCCTGTGTCAATGTGAATAATCTGATTGAAGTCCATATGCATACCCTACTTGCATGAGTAAGATACTATTCTATTTGAGTAAGGGTGGCAGAGATTTTGCAATTACTGCAGATCTGGGCAAATGAGACAGAAAATGTGTTTTGTCTGGGCTGCTGGAAATGCAAATTAAAATAAATCTATATAGCTACATTAATAAAAGTATAAGAGAGATTACATTAGACTGGATAGATCAAATTCAGCCTCTGATATTAACAGATCAGATGATTCAACATCTTTCCCAGGACCCAAATATGTTTAAGGATAAATAGTCTCTCATGCCAGGCTTTATGAACAAATGAACTGTTCTTATCCTCTCTAACACAGAAGCAAACCACTCTAAAGCCTTCCAATATCTACTTCTATTTTATTGCACAGATGAAGTGTCAAAGTATGTTACTTTGATGCAAGTTAAATTCACGTAAAACACATATAGGCTATGTAAAAATTCAATAAAGTGGCATTTCCACCATGTAAAGGAATTTAATTAGCCTTTTAAAATCAGTGGGTATCATTACCTTTTGAGCATGTAAAATATTTCACTGTAGCAGTTACAAATAGGTTACAATAAGCTGGTATGAGCCATCTCAGAATTCACTAAGGAAACACTAAAGCTAACCGAATTGATCAAAAGTGCTAATGATATTAAAATTCGGAATAGCAACACAAATATTAAAAATGCAATCTCTCATCACTAGACACAGATTATTGAATTATAATATATTAAGAATCTGCTTAACATAAAGCTAGGTAGGTGAGAATGGTACTGAAAACTGAAGCACATGCTATAAATTTGGTGGAGAGAAATGTAGGGAAAACTAATTATCTGATATTAGTTCTCACTAAGTGTGTTTCTTGAATTCCATATAAAAGTATTATGACAAATACCACTTGTCATACATATGGATGATATTTCTATAATTTATACAGGATAGTAAAAAAACCAACAAAACCCCTTCAGTTAAAATCATACTCCACTGGCTGTCTGTAATTCAAATGAACTGGGAACACAAGTTTAAGAAGAGTCAAAAAACCAGAAGAAAGTGAAAACTGGCACACAAGAGTAATTTACTTTGATGTTTGAATGCAGTTATTTTTCAGAAAGTAATCTCACAAGCTAAAGCTATCCCCAGAGCCTAAACAAATTTTAACTTGCACAGAGAGCACAAAAACAGCCAAGAGCCATAAGCTATTACTAGCCATGTCGACATTACAGAAACAATTGTGATATAAGAACTGTTCTTGAACAGTATCAGAGGGTAGCCGTGTTAGTCTGGATCTGTAAAAGCAGCAAAGAATCCTGTGGCACTTTATAGACTAACAGACGTTTTGGAGCATGAGCTTGAACAGGTGTTAGGCACCAATAGGATATTCTTCTACTTCAGGTATGTATGACTTCTTGTTACTATTTTTCATCTTCAATAAATGTTTAGTGTGACTATTCAGAAGTAAAATACCACTCTACAATTATGTTCTTGTGTCTGTCCTACATTATCATTATCTCAAAGAAATGAAACAGAAAAGAACTTGTACTAAACTTATATCTGGTTTTTAATCTATCTTTAAACATTTCAGTGCCAAGGGACACCTGCTAGAGCTTAGTGAAATTGAGCACCAGTCTATTCAGTTTCATCAATTTATTATGTCTTGGTGATTTAGACATACTCTGTTGCCTAGAAGGTATTATAATGGTATTTTCTCTGTACTTACCATTATGACTAATTTCTGTTAGAAGCCTGTTTTTATTCTTGCCATTATAAATCTGGGCAAAATTCAATTGATACAAATGATCTTGTGTGTGTGATCTTTTGGAAGAAGAAAAGCTTTGTGGAAAGTTGAGGGTTAAGTACATAAGGTGTTCACAAGGTATGACATTTGGAATAAATCAGAGGATTTAATTTTAGAAAAATCATTCTGATGTGTTTTTGAATGTCATCTCTCAAAAGCAGCTTGGTTTAGAGCAGTAGTGGGCAAGCTGTGGCCCATCAGGGTAATCCACTGGCAGGCCACCAGACAGTTTGTTTTCATTTTCACAGCTGCCCGCAGCTTCCCGTGGTCATGGTTCACCGTTCCCAGCCAATGGGAGCTGTGGGAAGTGACGTGGGGGGGTGGTAGAATAGCTTGAGAGTCTTAGAGCTCTGACAATGGACTCAAATATTGTAGTTCAAAAGACTTAAATATTGAAACATCTGGAAGTAAAACTAGACTTAAAATCAGGCCCTTTCTTCTGACCACCATTCCCCAGTGATAGTCTTCCACTATCACTGACAGATCTCCACTGTCCCAGGAAAATCTCTATATTCCTACACATGAACTGAGAGTTCTACGGGAGACCTGACCTTCCCACAACCTATGGCAAAACCAGCTACCACAGCATCTCATGTTCACTCTTAAAATCCAGAACACTGTACTTGCATCCAGTAAGTTTGGGATACCCACATCTGTTCATCCTTCCAGTACTGGTCAAGTCACTGGTGGAGAACATAAGAATGGCCATACTGGGTCATACCAAAGGTCCCTCTAGCCCAGTATTCTGTCTTCTGGTAGTGGCCAATGCCAGGTGCCCCAGAGGGAATGAACAGAACAGGAAATTAGCAAGTGATCCATCCTGTCTCTGTTGCCCATTCCCAGCTTGTGGCAAACAGAGGCTAGGAACATCATCCTTGCCCATCCTTGCTAATACCTATTGATGGACCTATCCTCCATGAATGTATCTAGTTCTTTTTTGAACCCTGTTATAGTATTGGCCTTCACAACATCCTCTGGCAAGGAGTTCCACAGGTTGACTGTGCATTATGTGAAAAAATAATTCCTTTTGTTTATTTTAAACCTGCTGCCTACTTTCGTTTGGTGGCCCCTACTTCTTGTGTTATGAGAAGGAGTAAATAACACTTCCTTGTTTATCTTATAGACCTCTATCATATCCCCCCTTAGTCGTCTTTCCCAAGCTGAAAAGTCCCAGCCTTATTAATCTAGTCTCATATGGCAGCCGTTCCATACCCCTAATAATTTTTGTTGTCCTTTTCTGAACCTTTTCCAAGTCAATATCTTTTTTGAGATGGGAAGACAACATCTACATGCAATATGCAAGATGTGGGTGTACCATGGATTTATACAGCAGCAATATGATATTTTCTGTCTTATTATCTATCCCTTTCTTTGATTCCTAACATTGTTCGCTTTTTTGACTGCTGCTGCACACTGAGTGGATGTTTTCAGAGAACTATCCACAAAGACTCCAAGATCTTTCTTGAGTGGTAACAGCTAATTTAGACACCCATCATTTTATATATATAGTTGGGATTGTTTTCCAATGTGCATTTCTTTGCATTTATCAACACTGAATTTAATTTGCCATTTTGTTTCCTGGTCACCTAGTTTTGAGATCCTTTTGTAGCTCTTCACAGTCTACCTGGGTCTTAACTATCTTGAGCAGTTCTGTATCATCTGCAGATTCTGCTATCTCACTGTTTACCCCTTTTTCCAGATCAATTATGAATATGTTGACTAGGACTGGGACCAATACAGACTCCTGGCAGACACCACTATTTACCTCTCTCCATCCTGAAAACAGGCTGTTTATTCCTACCCTTTTTTTCCTATCTTTTAACCAGTTACCAGTCCATGAGAGAACCTTCCCTGTTATCCCATGACTGCTTACTTTGCTTAAGAGCACTATATCCACTGGATTCCCCCTTGTCCACATGCTTGTTGCCCCCATCAAAGAATTGTAGTAGATTGTTGAAGTATGATTTTCCTTTACAAAAACCTTGCTGACTATTCCCCAAAAAATTATGTTCATCTATGAATCTGACAATTTTGTCCTTTACTATAGTTTCAACCAGTTTACCAGTACTGAAGTCAGACTTAACGGCCAGTAATTCCGGGATCACCTCTGGAGCCCATTTTAAAAATTGGCGTCACATTATCTATCCTCCAGTCATTGGTTACAGAAGCTGATTTAAATGATAAGTTACAGATTAGTTAGTGGTCCTGAAATTTCACATTTGAGTTCTTCAGAACTCTTGGGTGAATACCATCTGGTCCTGGTGACTTATTACTGTTAAGTTTATGAATTTGTCCCCAAACCTCCTCTAATGACACCTCAATCTGGGACAGTCCGTCAGATTTGTCACCTAAAGAATATGAATCTCCCTCACATCCTCTACTGTGAAAACTGATGCAAGGAATTAATTTAGTTTCTCTGCACTGGCCTCATCTCTGAGTGCTCCTTTAGCATCTCAATCATCCAATGGGGCCAGTGATTATTTAGCTGGCTTCCTGCTTCTGATGTACTTAATTTTTTTTGCTATTGCTTTTTGAGTCTTTAGTTAGCTGTTCTTCAAATTCTTTTTTGGACTTTCTAATTTAATTTTTATACTTCATTTGCCAGTGTTTATGTTCCTTTCTATTTTCCTCAATAGGATGAACTTCCACTTTTTGAAGGATACCTTTTTTGCCTCTCACTGCTTCTTTTACTTTCTTACTTATGTTCTTAGGGTACGTCTACACTATGGGATTATTCTGATTTTACATAAACCGGTTTTGTAAAACAGATTGTATAAAGTCGAGTGCATGCAGCCACACTAAGCACATTAATTCGGTGGTGTGCTTCCATGGTCCAAGGCTAGCGTTGATTTCTGGAGCGTTGCACTGTGGGTAGCTATTCCGTAGTTATCCCATAGTTCCCACGGTCTTCCTTGCCCCTTGGAATTCTGGGTTGAGATCCTAGTGCCTGATCAGGCAAAAATCATTGTCGTGGGTGGTTCTGGGTAAATGTCGTCAGTCATTCCTTCTTCTGGGAAAGCAACGGCAGACAATCATTTCGCGCCCTTTTTCCCTGGATTGCCCTGGCAGACGCCATAGCACGGCAACGATGGAGCCCGTTCAGCTTTTTTTACTGTCGCCGTATGTGTACTGGATGCCGCTGACAGAGGCGATACTGCACCGCTACACAGTAGCATTCATCTGCCTTTGCATGACAGCAGAGATGGTTATCAGTCGTTCTGTACTGTCTGCTGCTGTCATGGGTGCCCCGGCTGAGGTTGGCCGGGGGCGCAAAGACAAAAATGGGAATGACTCTCAGAGTCAATGCCTCCTTTATGGTATCTAAAAATAGAGCCAGTCCTGCCTAGAATATGGGGCAAGTGTACTAGAGAACCAGTGTATCAGAGAACCAGAGAGCACAATCGCTCCCTGTCAGATCCCGCAGAAATGATGAGCTGCATGCCATTCATGGGGGTGTCCCTGCAGCAACCCCACCCGTTGCTTCCCTCCTCCCCAAACCTTCCTGGGCTACCGTGGCAGTGTCCCCCCCATTTGTGTGATGAAGTAATAAAGAGTGCAGGAATAAGAAACATTGACTTGTTACTGAGATAAAATGAGGGGGAGGCAGCCTCCAGCAGCTATGATAGTCCAGGCAGGACATTAAGCGGTGTGGGGGAGAGGAGCCCACCATCCCGATGCTATGATAGTCCAGGCAGTACAGAGTCTTCTCTTTACACAGGAAAGGGAGGGGGCTGATGGAGCTCAGCCCCCAGTTGCTATGATGAGGATGGTTACCAGCCGTTCTGTACCATCTACTGGGAAAGACCAGGAATCATTCCTATTTTTACCCAGGCACCCCTGGCCAGCCTCACCTGAGGCCAGCCAGGAGCACTCACGGGCTCATGACCAGGATGGCTATCAGTCCTATTGCACTGTACCGTCTACCACCGGGGAGGGGTGGAGAGAGGATGCTACTGTTTACTGCTGCAGCACCGTGTCTACCAGCAGCATGCAGTATATATAGGGTGACATATAAAAATGTCAAATGATTTTTCCCCCTTTTCTATCACGGAGGGGGAGGGGTGGTAAATTGACGAGATAGACCCTGAACCACCCCGGACAATGTGTTTGACCCTACAGGCACTGGGAGCTCAGCCAAGAATGCAAATGATTTTCAGAGACTGCGGGGACTGTGGGATAGCTGGAGTCCTCAGTACCCCCTCCCTCCCTCCCTCCATGACCGTCCATTTGATTCTTTGGCTTTCCGTTACGCATGTCACGCAGCACTGTGCTGTGGACTCTGTATCATAGCCTGGAGATTTTTTTCAAATGCTTTGGCATTTCATCTTCTGTAATGGAGCTCTGATAGAACAGATTTGTCTCCCCATACAGCGATCAGATCCGGTATCTCCCTTACAGTCCATGCTGGAGCTCTTTTTGGATTTGGGACTGCATCGCCTCAGAGCTCCAAGCTGGACAAACAGGAAATGAAATTCAAAAGTTCGCGGGGCTTTTCCTGTCTACCGGCCACTGCATCCAAGTTCAGATTGCTGTCCAGAGTGGTCACAGTGGAGCACTGTGGGATAGCGCCAGGAGGCCAATACCATCCATTTGCGGCCACACTAACCCTAATCCGATATGGTAATACCGATTTTAGCGCTGCTCCTCTCATTGGGGAGGAGTACAGAAACCGATTTAAAGAGCCCTTTATATCGATATAAAGGGCCTTGTTGTGTGGACAGGTACAGCGTTAAATCGGTTTAATGCTGCTAAAATCGGTTTAAACGAATAGTGTAGACCAGGCCTTAGAGACAGTCATTTGTTATCTGCTTTTTCAATAGCAGTTGTCATTCTAGTAACTGAACATCTCACATACTTTCATGAATTTAGCCTTGCAACATTCTTGTGATATAGGAAAGATTATCCCCTTTTTACAGATGAAGAAAGAGGCACAAGAAAATTAAGCGGCAAAGAATCCTGTAGCACCTTATTGACTAACAGACGTTTTGGAGCATGAGCTTTCATGGGTGAATACCCACTTCATCAGATGCATAAGAAAATATATCAGATATAAGAAAATTAAGGTCCTGATTCAGCAAAAACACTTAAGGACATGCTTAGCTTGGTGCATGTGAGTGGCTCCAAACCACGTGAGTAATCCTCTTTAGGTAAGCACATGCTTAAGTGCTTTGATGGATCAGCAGCTAAGGCCCAGACGCTCAAAGATATTTAGGTGCCTAACTCCCATTGAAACCTATGGGAGTTAGCTGTCTAAATATCTTTGAGGATCTGGAGCTAAGTGACTTGCTAAAGGTCTCCAAGAGCCAGGGCCCGAATCTAAATGTAGTGAGACTCAATGCATTGCCACAGTCACAAATTCAACCTTTATTTCTCCTCTTTCTTCCCTCTACTCCCTTGCTCTCTCTGCTGGATGACTCACAACAGAGAATGTGGTCATATCAGGAGATTAGGATCACACCCATTCCATTCAGGTATCTGCTTGCATTATGAAACATCCTGTGTTCTAGTCACTGGTGAAGAGTGAGTTTTGTAACTGCATAAAATAAAGTGGTAGTTATTAAGAGTGGATAGTGGGGACTCAAGACATATGGGACCTGATTCTGATCTCTTACCTGTGTAAATAAGGAGAAACTCACTTTCATCCAGTTCCATTGATTTTAATCAAGTGTGAGGAGAATCAGATCCCTGCATTTCATAGATAGCTTTTTTTAAAAAGAGCTCTTTTTCCCATACATGAAATAAGACCTTAAAAAAAATCTGTCCTTTTTTTTATTAAGTGATGGTTTCTGTAATTTCATAGGTTGAAAAGTATTTCTCACTGAAAATTGAATTTGTAATTAGAATTCTCATTAATGTGGGCATTTTGGTGTCTGCTGTTGCCAAGAGCTAAATTTCTGAAAGGTGATATCAGGTGTGAAACCAGCAGCATTGTATTAAAGTTGACGATCTCAAACCACGCTATATCCTGCTTGCAAACAGGTTTCAAAAATCAGAAAAGAGTCTTGTTCACTAAATATTTTGTATAACTATTTTGGTAAAATTATTTTACTGATGCATTTACCATGTCTGGCAATAGACCTCTATATTGCTGTAAATAAGGCATTTATAATGTGGACACCATAGCAAAAGACCCAGAAATAGTTTTCAAATAACAATATTAAATTCTTTTATATATGACAGATTGACTGGCTGCTTGGGATGTTGTTAATGCCATTGGACTTGATTCTCCTCTTATATCAATTTTATGCTAGTGTTATTCCATTCACCTTGATGGTGCTGCTTTGAGGGAAGAATCAGCTGTGTGCAATTTCCCCATCTATAAATGGGAATGATGTATTAACCTATATACTATGGGGAAAATCCTACTTCACAGAGCTGTTGGAGGGGATTAATTAGTTTCTGAAGTGTATTAGAGATCTAGATAAATAATGTCAGTGCCAAACATTATTTTAGACTTTCTGAAAGTTCTTCTCACCAGGTGAATATCAAACAGTATAATCAGACTAATGCACCTTTTCTTAGTTACAGGCCACCTGGTCTGGGAAGGATTTGCTGCAGCTACCCTGTCAATGATCTGTAAGGGCCACTTCTTAGTCAGAGACCATGAAAGCTACACACCTCACTGTTTCATTAAAAAGCAATCAGCACATTTCAGACTGCAACCAAGTCTGTTAAAAACGGTTAAAATCTCATAAAAGCAAATACAGCAATGAATACACATGGAGAAATCCTATTCCATCAAGGTCACCTAGTGAGTGCACAAATATCTGCATCACAAAAGCACTACTACAGCTAGCATCAAATGGTGCCTTTGTTAGCGGATGTTTAGATTAAATATCTGCTTCACCTACAAGGAGACTCTCCATGGCAAAGATGAAGCATATTGATAAGTGGGGATGGTGGAATTCTTCTTCGAGTGATTGCTCACATCCATTCCAGTTAGGTGTGCGCGCCGCGCGTGCACGTTCGTCAGAAACTTTTTACCCTAGCAACTCCAGTGGGCCGGCAGGTCGCCCCCTGGAGTGGCGCCGCCATGGCGCTCGATATATACCCCTGCCGGCCCACCCGCTCCTCAGTTCCTTCTTACCGCCATGTCAGTCGTTGGAACTGTGGAGCGCGGCATTGCTGTCCTCCACGTCCCTAGCTCTCCTTGTTACTACCGTTGTTACTACCGTTGTTAGTTAGTCGTTAAGTATAGTTAGTTAATTAGTTGTAGTGTAAATAGTATTTGTATATAGTTGTTCACCGGTCTGGGCTGTAGCCCTTCCCGGCACCCGGCTCATGCCTGGTTCGCCGGGCTTTAAGCAGTGTGCGGCCGGTAAAAAGCCTATGCCAACCAGCGACCCTCACGACGCGTGTCTAAAGTGCCTGGGGGAATCACACAGGTCGGACAAGTGCCGCATTTGCAAGGCTTTTAAGCCAAGAACAAAGAAGGAGAGAGACCAGAGACTCAGGACTCTCCTGATGGAAGCGGCACTTGACCCAGCAGCTTCGCAGGCCGTGATCTCGACGCCGGCACCGGATCACACCGGCACCGGGAAGACTCCCCGGCACCGACCTTCCCCGGCACCAGGTGCAGAAGCGAGACCGTCAGTGTCTGCTACTCCAGCCAGGCAGACTCGGATGGAGCGCCCGGCATCAACATCGGCCGCGGCGCTACCGGCACCGTCGACTCCGGGCCCGGTGGGTCCGTCGAGTCCGGTACCGCCAAGCTCCCCCATAAGATCTGGGGTCGAGCTATTGGTCCCATCCACTCCGGAGACCTTCGCCTCGGCACGGGACCTTATCGCCCTGACTGAGTCTACTCAGCCGCCACCCCCGGTACCTCCGGTGCGGGTAGCATCTAGGGGCAAGCCCATGATGACGGCACCGTCTCGGGACTCGCGCTCGCGCTCGAGGTCCCGACGCCACGGTCGCTCGAGATCCCGCCGCCGCTCGCAGTCCTGGCACCGCTCCCCTCGGCGGTACCGGTCGCACTCGCGGCACCGATCGACCTCCAGACGGTCACGGTCTGACTCCAGCCGTCGATACCGGCACCGTGACTCTAGGAGCCAGTCTCGCCATCATTCACCGCGCCGGTCGACCTCCCGGCACTGAGCTGGTGGCAGGTCCCGGTCCCGGTCGACCTCCCGGCACCGCGTCGGTGGCAGGTCCCGGTCCCGATCCCAGCACCGAAGCAGCGGCCAGTACCGGTCCAGATCCCGGCACCGAGACAGAACCCGGTCCCGATCCCGGCGCCGCTATGACTCCCGGTACCGATCCCCGGCACCGAGAACATCTTCGGTGCCGAACCGCGCAGACTCTTATCAGCCGCGGTCGGCCCCGCCATGGCCTTCTAGACAGCCGTCGGTGTCATCTCAAGCGGACAGCGTGTATGCGCTGGGCACCGACAGGCAGGCGGCATTATTCCAAGACCCTCCGCAACAGGACCAGGGTCCGCAGCAGTGGGGGTTTTGGACACCCTGGGCGTACCATCAAGCCCAGGGCCCCCAACAGCTTCCTGCTAGGCCTGCAACGGCGGAGCACAGGGTGCCAGAGGTGTTGTTGTCTCGCCCCCCTCCCTCCCCTGATGGAGAGGAAGGATCGAAGCAGCAAGACTCTGGTCTTGCTCCTGAGGCAGAGGCGAGGGCTGAGGGGGACCCCCCACTGGACACTTTCTTGCCAGGGGTCTCCTCATCCTCCTCCCCCGATGAAGCGGTGGCTGGCACTTCCTCCAGTAGCCCTCCTCCGCTAGATCTCAGGGCGCACCAAGACCTCCTTAGGCGAGTAGCACAGAATCTGAGCTTGCAAGCCGAGGAGGTCTCTGAGATCGAGGACCCCATCGTCACCATCCTCTCATCAGATGCTCCCACCAGGGTCGCCCTACCCTTCATTAGGACGATCCAGGCCAACGCCAATACAATCTGGCAGTCACCGGCCTCCATCCCCCCTACGGCGAGGGGCGTCGAGAGGAAGTACATGGCCCCCTCCAAGGGCTACGAGTACCTCCACGTGCACCCGACACCATGTTCCCTGGTGGTGCAGTCGGTGAACGAGAGGGAGCGCCACGGACAGGAAGCCCCAGCCCCCAAATCCAAGGAGGCCAGGCGTATGGACCTCCTCGGCCGTAAGGTCTATTCGGCTGGGGCCCTTCAGCTCAGGGTTTCAAATCAGCAAGCCCTTCTTAGCAGATATGCTTTTAACTCATGGGTGGCAGCGGACAAATTCAAAGAGCTGCTGCCACAGGAGGCCCGGCAAGAATTTGCGGCCATTCTGGACGAGGGCAAGAAGGTTGCGCGAACCTCATTGCAGGCCTCTTTGGACGCTGCAGACTCGGCTGCCCGCACCCTCGCCTCGGGGGTAACGATGCGCCGCATCTCCTGGCTTCAGGTCTCTGGCCTTCCACCGGAGCTCCAATATACCATCCAGGACCTCCCGTTCGAAGGCCAGGGTCTGTTTTCAGAAAAGACAGACCCCAGACTCAAAAGTCTTAAAGACAATCGGGTCATTATGCGCTCCCTCGGGATGCACACGCCAGGAACGCAGCACAGACCCTTCCGGCCACAGCAGCAACAGCAGCGTAGGCCATACCCCCAGTTCCGCCAGCGGCAGGACCTTAATAGGCGCCGCGGCAGGAATGGGAGGCGTAGGCATTCGGGGAACCAAGGGGGGCAGAATCAAAGCTCCTCTAAGCCCCCGCCTGGTCCCAAGCCTTCGTTTTGAAGGTGCGCCCGAGGGCGCAGTAACAGTTTTCCCCACGGATCCTTCCCCCCCGTTTTCCAACCGCCTTTCGTTTTTCCTCCCGGCGTGGACCCAAATAACATCGGATCCTCGTCCCTCTTCAGGGACCCCTCTCATGAGCAATTCCTTCGGCAGGAGGTACAGACGCTCCTCAACAAAGGAGCTATAGAGGCGGTTCCGGAAAACGAGAAAGGCAAGGGGTTTTATTCCCGCTACTTTCTGATCCCCAAGACCAAGGGAGGCCTCAGGCCTATCCTCGACCTGCGAGAGCTCAACAAGTACCTAGTGAAGTTGAAGTTCCGCGTGGTATCCCTGGGGACCATTATCCCATCCCTGGATCCGGGAGACTGGTACGCCGCCCTCGACATGCAGGACGCTTATTTTCACATTGCCATTTGGCCACACCACAGACGTTTCCTTCGATTCGTGGTGGGCCGCCTTCACTACCAATTTGCAGTCCTCTCATTTGGCCTTTCTACGGCTCCGAGGGTATTCACGAAATGCATGACCGTCGTTGTGGCTCATCTTCGGCGCAATCGTATCCACGTGTTCCCTTACCTAGACGATTGGTTAATTCGGGGCACGTCGGAGCTACAGGTTTGCAGCCACGTCCGCAGGATCACCGGCCTGTTTGCTACCTTGGGCCTCATGATCAACGTAGACAAGTCCACCCTGCTCCCCACGCAGAGGGTGGAGTTCATCGGGGCCGTCCTGGACTCCACCGTGGCCAGGGCTCTTCTACCGTTACCACGGTTCCAGGCGTTGTCGGCGATCGTTCAGCGATTGCGGGCAGCCCCCTTAACATCAATACGGACATGTCTAACCCTGTTAGGCCACATGGCAGCATGCACATTTGTGACCGGTTACGCTCGGCTCCGCATGAGGCCCCTCCAGTCGTGGCTCATCGCGCATTACCGGCCGGCAAGACAACCACTAGACATGCTGATCACATTTCCCCAAGGGGTGTTGGATTCTCTCAGCTGGTGGCTAGACCAGTCCGTAGTGTGTGCGGGGCTCCCATTCCACCCACCCCAGCCCTCGGTGTCCCTAACGACGGATGCCTCAGATCTTGGCTGGGGGGCCCACCTGAGATCCCTGAGAACACAAGGCCTGTGGTCCCCGCAGGAGGTGAAGCTGCACATCAACATGCGGGAGTTGAGAGCGGTCCGCCTTGCTTGTCAAACGTTCTGTCACCAGCTTCGGGGTCGTTGTGTCGCGGTGTTTACCGACAACACGACGACCATGTACTATATCAACAAGCAGGGCGGCACCAGATCCTCTCCCCTATGTCACGAGGCGATGCAACTCTGGGACTTTTGCGTAGCCCACTCTATTCACCTCACGGCTTCCTTTCTCCCCGGAGTACGGAACACGCTGGCGGACCGCCTGAGCAGATCCTTCCTTTCACACGAGTGGTCCCTTTGCCCGGACGTCGCCCTCTCGATCTTCCAGAGGTGGGGTTATCCCCGTGTGGACCTCTTCGCGTCCGGGGGGAACAGGAAATGCCAGGCGTTCTGCTCTTTTCAGGGCAGAGAACCCGGGTCTATAGCGGATGCCTTCCTTATTCCGTGGACGACCCACTTGTACTACGCGTTTCCCCCGTTCCCGCTGGTCCACAGGGTCCTTCTGAAGGTGCGCAGGGACAGGGCTCGCGTGATCATGGTAGCCCCGGCGTGGCCCAGGCAACATTGGTACCCCATGTTGCTGGACCTGGCCATAGCCGACCCAGTGCCCCTGCTCCTTCACTCGGACCTGATCACCCAGGAACACGGGACTCTCTGTCACCCGGACCTGCAGTCGCTGCACCTAGCGGCGTGGCTCCTGCGTGGCTGACCAGTTCTGAACTGTGCTGCTCCACCCCGGTACGGGAGGTACTCTTGGGCAGCAGGAAGCCTTCCACTAGAGCGCCATACTCGGCCAAGTGGAAGCGTTTCTCCTGTTGGTGCGTAGAGAAAGGTCTCCGCCCGATGGAAGTTTCGGTGGCCAATATTTTAGACTATATTTGGTCCCTCAAACAACAGGGCCTGGCGATATCGTCCTTGCGGGTCCACCTGGCAGCTATCTCCACCTTTCACCCGGGTGGGGATGGCCGCTCCGTTTTTTCTCACCCGACGGTGACTAAATTCCTGAAGGGGCTGGAACGTTTGTACCCTAACGTCCGACTCCCTGCTCCAACCTGGAATCTTAACCTGGTGTTGTCTCGGCTCATGGGGCCCCCCTTCGAGCCGTTAGCTACTTGCTCCCTACTCTATCTCTCTTGGAAGACTGCCTTTCTAGTAGCTATCACCTCAGCTAGACGGGTGTCGGAACTCCGGGCTCTCATGGTAGACCCCCCGTATACAGTCTTCCATAAAGATAAGGTGCAGCTCAGGCCACACCCTGCCTTTCTCCCCAAGGTGGTCTCAGCCTTCCACATCAACCAAGAGATATTCCTCCCGGTTTTTTTCCCGAAACCTCACTCTTCAGGCAGGGAGCAACAGCTCCACTCGCTTGATGTCCGTAGGGCTCTCGCGTTCTATGTGGAGAGGACCAGACCGTTCCGCAAATCCCCCCAGCTTTTCGTGGCAGTAGCGGACTGCATGAAGGGGCTTCCCATTTCTTCGCAGAGGTTATCCTTGTGGGTAACGTCCTGTATCAGGACCTGCTATGACTTGGCCCACGTCCCTACGGGCCGTGTGACTGCGCATTCTACCAGGGCGCAGGCGTCGTCGCTGGTTTCCTCGCCCGTGTGCCCATCCAGGAAATCTGTCGGGCAGCGACCTGGTCATCGGTCCACACCTTTGCTTCCCACTACGCCCTGGTCCAGCAGTCAAGAGAGGACGCGGCCTTCGGATCTGCAGTGCTCCATGCCGCGACTTCTCACTCCGACCCCACCGCCTAGGTATGGCTTGGGATTCACCTAACTGGAATGGATGTGAGCAATCACTCGAAGAAGAAAAGACGGTTACTCACCTTTGTAACTGTTGTTCTTCGAGATGTGTTGCTCACATCCATTCCACACCCGCCCTCCTTCCCCACTGTCGGAGTAGCCGGCAAGAAGGAACTGAGGAGCGGGTGGGCCGGCAGGGGTATATATCGAGCGCCATGGCGGCGCCACTCCAGGGGGCGACCTGCCGGCCCACTGGAGTTGCTAGGGTAAAAAGTTTCTGACGAACGTGCACGCGCGGCGCGCACACCTAACTGGAATGGATGTGAGCAACACATCTCGAAGAACAACAGTTACAAAGGTGAGTAACCGTCTTTTCTCTGTAGCACTCTGTACTGTACCTCAAAGCAGCACCCTGGAAGGAACTCCCATATTCACTATGTAACAATGATATTTTGTACAAAGTATGCCTTGTACAGTATCATTTTGAAAGTCTTGATCTGTTGGACATGAATATCCTGTTGGACTGTACTATCATTGTATGGGAAGTTATAAAGTTTTGCTATGTATTATTGAAGTATATTGTGAGATTAGTGCGTGTCCTCTCCATATTGAGGGAGGGGTGGACTGGGTAATGAACTTACATTGGTCAGGCTTTTGAAAGTGGAAGTACATTTAGTACAAGATAGTACATTTCTGGGGTGCAAGACTTGGGAGCCATGGGGAATTGGCTGGAGCCTCTCTACTGTTGGTTCATGAGAGGCTGGGGAAAGCATTCATGTAACTCAGTTGGGTGTGTCACTATCTGTGGATTTCTGTGTAATTACAGTACCTGCCAGAGGTTTGTGGCTCAGCAACAGCATCACTGTAGAGATGTGGGACTCACCCTTGCGGGGCCTCCTGCTGGTGTCTTTGGAATTAGCTTGTTTCCAGCCTTGGCGCGCCCTCTGCAGGCTGGTGTCCCACTGCCATTAGGCCCCCACGTCCCTCCCTGGACTCTGATGCCCCATTATCTGGGGTGCTGCCCCTGGCAGTAACCCCTCACTCTCAGGGTCTCCCCTCCCCAGGGAACCCACACCCCCTATCCCCACCTCGCCTCAGTCGCAGGCTATTGCCAGTCACCAACTAGCCCATGCTCCAGACTAAGCCACTCATCACAGGTAAGGTTGGGTTTGGACCTGATGCCTCTGCCTAGCCTTGGGCTGTCTCCAGCAACCCCAGTACCTGTTTGGCCTTCTACTAGGCCGCAGCCTGGGGCATTTCCAGGCCAGAGCTCCCCAGTTTCCTTGGTCTTTCTCCCAGCCCTGCTCCACTCCAGGTACCTTTTTCAGCTCCCTACAGTCAGGTCTGTCTCTCTCCATAGCTAGAGAAGAGCCTCTGCTCAGCTCTGGCTGCCGTGGCCTTCTTAGAAGGCCCAGATGCCCTGATTGAGGTATGGCCCAGGTGTAGCTTCTTCCCCAATCAGCTTGGTCCTTTTCTCCTAGCCCTCTCCCAGGGCTGGCTTCTACCCTGTCAGGGCTGGAGCAGGTAACCACCCCGCTACAATCTCCCTATGAGAGGAATTTCCTAGATTGGTGGGGCACAAGGCTCAGTCACAGAATCCAAGTTGCACCCAGGGGCCCTGTCACATTCTCAATTGCCACTTCTCCAGTACTTGCAATTGGCACTCCACATTCTTCAAGCATATTGGCAGAGTGGAGAGCAGAGCACTAAATCCAGCCATTGAAGAAGCGGACCTGATAGGGGAGGAGCTGTGAGACATGCTCCATTCAAGTGAGATAGGGGTGGGAAGGTGCTGAAGGCAGTTCCTAGCTCTGCTGGAAAGCAAAGCTCTCCAAGAAGAAGCAGGGATAGAACTCCTAACTGGAGATAAAGGATTGGTCTAAAGTCCATTAAAACCAGCTGAAGGGCTTAGGATGGGGGCCATTAAGATGACAGGAAGGATAATACTTCATATCTGAGAACCCACTAAGGATAGTAGTAGCCCATGATCCAAGAAGCTATCTGCTCCTTGTGATCTAAGGGGAGCAACAGCTGGAACTCCTTTGGGCTTTTAGGAAGGGAAAACTGAAACTAGCACTGGCTTCCCTACTTGCTGATATCAGGAGAGAGCTGAAGTTTTTCCTTTTGTTAGGGGAGACTTGTAGTAATGAAGTATGAAAATCTATGCACTAGAGTAAAATGTATTGCAGGTAGCAACCTTTTCTTATCTAGTCAGTCAACTTCCCACGAGTATTTAGAATAGTTGAACTTAATTTTATAATGATAGGGAATGTTATCTTGCCACTTGGGATCTGTTTTAACTGTCTGGTATGGAAAATGTCAATATACATATTCATTCTGAGATTACATTAAAGTGGACTGTGAAGGATTAACAGTTCTCAAGTGTAATCCTTTCTTCATGGTAGAAAATTACATTTCCGCTGAACTCTATTAGCCTAAAACTTTAGCCATTGAATGTTGTTAAGCCTAAATTCAATATTCTGATCTCCCTCCCTCCTTACAACAGCTAGTGTTTTGTGCATCAAAACTTATTTAAAACCCCTTAAAACATATTCCTTATAGCAATGCTAAACATTCCAACCAGATATAATTTGCATATGACAATCAAGCCATAATAACCAAATACTTCAAAATTCTAAATAAGTTATAATCAATCAGATGTGGGGAAACTATTTAAAATATGTTTCTTCTGATAAATAATTGAATCATAGACAAGTAGGGCTAGAAGGGACATGATGAGGTCATCTAGTTCATACCCCCATGCTGAGGCAGGATTACTTATTTCTAGATCATCCTTGACAGGATTTTATCTAACTTGTTCTTAGAAAGCTCCAGTGATAGGGATTCCACAGCCTCCCTAGGTGAAATGCGTCGGTATTGATCATAAGCATAACACTTGACTACTTTGTAAGCAATTTTTGAGGGAAATTTCCTTGGATACTTGAAAGAAACCAAGTGTAGTAGAACTTGGACCTTTTATTCATTTGAGCCTTTCGATACATTTTTGTAATACATATTGTGATAGTTTAATTTAATTGTAGGTCTCTTGTGAAGTCTGATATTAATTATGTGGTATAAATTAGTGGGGAAAGTAAGTGAAACAAAGATTGATCTGAGTTCAAGAGACATCTATGTATGAGGTAAGTTCTGCTCACCACTGAACTGGTGTAAATCAGTAATAATTCAAATACACTTGTGCAGTGAAAAGCAGAATTTGGATTTATAATTGTTGCTGTGGAAAGAGGATAAAAGGTGCTGTGAAATGGAGAAAAACTATGAATGGACTGGATGGGCTTTTCTTTGTTCCTAATTTTATGCTCTAAAAGGTCAAATCCCACTCTAATATACTATTCACAACAGTCTGAGATCTGTGTGCATGTAGCAGATGGCAAAAAGGAGCCTTTGTCTAAATTCATTTCATTTATTGAAGGAGAGAATCTTGCTGATTTGGTTGCTAAATAGAGATTCCATTGAAAATCCTGCAACGTTTTAATTAACAACATGGTCTATTCTGAGAATAAATTATGCAAGGAATATTATACCACTACTGAGAGAGCCAGGAAATAAACTGTCTTTGGAATCAGCAATCTTCCATACTGGTCACATGACTCTTAATGTAAAGTTACAGAGGTATATGCCTGCATCATCTTTTATGTAAATAGTTCAGCAGTCATTACATCTTACCAGATTACTCCCATTATTAGTCCCAGCAATTAGTTGATTTGTATTTCTCTCAGTTGTGCCTCTCTCACACTTGTTAGCATAGTTCCTAGTGAGGCATTGTAAGTGACTTGAGAGGGTATTGCTTACCAAGTTCCATAGGAATGAGTAGGTTCAAGAACTAAAATAAGTGATGTCCAATCTCACAGATTAGCTACTGTGTGAATACCAAGAAATTAGCCAACCACAACACTGATCAGTCTCACAGTGCACATATATTGCAGATGACACTAAGCTGGGGGAGAGGTAGATACAATGGAGGGTAGGGATAGGGTCCAGAGTGACCTAGACAAATTGGAGGATTGGGCCAAAAGAAATCTGAGGTTCAACAAGGACAAGTGCAGAGTCCTGCACTTAGGATGGAAGAATCTCATGCACTGCTACATGTTGGAGACTGACTGGCTAGACAGCAATTCTGCAGAAGAGGCCCTGGAGATTACAGTGGATGAGAAGCTGGATATGAGTGTGTGTCCTTGTTGACAAGAAGCCCAATGGCATATTGGGCTGTATTAGTAGGAGCATTGCCAGCAGATAGAGGGAAGTGATGATTCCCCTCTATTTGTCACTGGTGAGGCCACACCTCGAATATTGCATCCAGTTTTGGTCACCCCACTAACAAAGGGATATGGACAAATTGGAGAGAGTCCAGCAGAGGGCAATGAAAATGATTAGGGGGCTAAGGCACATTACTTACAAGGAGAGGCTGAGGGAACTGGGATTATTTAGTCTGCAGAAGGGAAGAGTGAGGCAGGGATTTGATAGCAGCCTTCAGGTAACTGAAGGGGGGTTCCAAAGAGGATGGAGCTCGGTTGTTCTCAGTGGTGGCAAATGACAGAACAAGAAGCAATGGTCTCAAGTTGCAGTGGGGGAGGTCTAGGTTGGATATTAGGAAACACTTTTTCACTAGGAAGGTGGTGAAGCAGAGGAATAGGTTTACTTAGGGAGGCAGTGGAATCTCCATCCTTAGAAGTTTTTAAGGCCTGGCTTGACAAAGTCACGGCTGGGATGATTTAGTTGGTGTTGGTCCTGCTTTGAGCAGGGGATTGGACTAGATGACCTCCTAAGGTCTCTTCCAACCCTAATATTCATTGAGTCTATGATATATTATCAATTACTAATTATTTGTATGTGAAGAGCAGGGGTAGCATGCTAGGTACACTAAAACAGACATGATCAATGACTCAAGGAGCCTATAATATAAAATACTGATACCCTCAGAGATGATCCAGAGGGTGTGCTATGTTAGAATGGGGTTTAATTTACTTTTACATATAATTTTATGAATGGTTCAGGCAATGGGATTATATTAACATGAATTAGTGTTTGTGAGCCTTGCAAAAGACCTTTTTGACAGGTTTTGAATGAAGACTAGTGGGAGCTTGACACTGTCTTAGAGGTTTAGGCACAGGGCATAGTATGGAAGAAAGTTGGGAAAACAACAGGGGAACAAGGATATAAAAGGAGCAGGGAGATTGGCATTGTTTGCAGAGAGGAGGAGGTATAATAAGAGTGTAAATGTAGCAGAGAACAATGTTCTGCAGTGCCTGGAAGGTAAGGACAAGAATCTTAACTTTGATTCAGATAGTAAAGGGGCACTAGTTGGATGGATTTGATCTAGAGAGGGACATGGTCTGAGTAGTAATTAAGGAAAAATATGATGGTGTTGAGAAAGGAAGGGGGAGCACAGCCCTGAAGAATGCTACAGATGGAAAGGGAAAGAAGAAGAACTACCGGAAGTGAAACAGAAGGAGCAGTTGGAAAGCCAAGAGGAGAATATTCAGAAATCCATTACAGAAGCCATGAGGAGGGGAAGTTTATGGGGAGGCAGAGAGAGGATATTGACTTAATCAGGAAGAGGCTTTTGGACGTTGGTAAGTTAAATTTTGGTGAAGGAAAGATACCAGAATCTAGACTGAAGGAAATCTTGAAGGAGCCAAGGCGAAGGAAGAAGGCAGACATGGTCATGGGATTTAAAGTTAGGGCATACTAGATCATGCTTGAATGCCGAGTGGAAAGAATGATTGATTAATTCTCTAGTAATGAAGTTTGTTCCTTTACATACATTCATGTATATTCACTAAAGTGCAGCAATTAAAACCCTATGGTTTTGCACATCCCCTTTAATGACAATACATAAACTTTTGTCTTGAATTCAGTCCCATACGATATCAGAACAAGTTTCTACAAGAGGCAGATTAGTGACTAGATCATTAATCATTCCTGCAAGAGTGTGCTTTGCAATTTTTTTAGTCTTGAATGCTGGGGTTGCAGTGCACAAGCTCCACTGCATCACAATCCTTGTTTATTCTCCTAAAATTCCTGCTATTGTAGAATAAAATCTACTCTTGAAACAAGCCACCAAAGAATACACCATGGGGAGCAGTCCTCCTGTGTAAGGCATCTGGTGCTCAAGTGTGCAATTCAGAAAGGACAGTGTCTGAATTTTTTGATCATTATTTCCAGGATAGCCTGCACTAGCTTTGACTCCCAGGAGTATGAAGCAGTAGCACTGTCTTCCCTCTGTTAAGATAAATACCTCTACTTGTGCAACTTTCCCTACAGGTGCAAGAGGGTGCAAATCCCATCTTCCATCTGTGCATTGAACAAATCCTATTTTTTTCCACTAACCAGAGATCATATGCCAGCACTGGATTATTGCTGGTTCATGCAAGTGTCCATCATCTTGTGCTATGGTAACTCTGCACAGCTTCATTTCACTGGGAGGGGCGGCTCCGGGCACCAGCACGCCATGCGCGTGCCTGGGGTAGCAAGCCACGGGGGGCGCTCTGCTGATCACCGAGGGCAGCAGGCAGGTTGCCTTCAGCAGCATGCCTGCGGAGGGTCTGCTGGTCCCGCGGCTTTGGTGGACCTCCCGCAGGCATGCCGCTGAATCCGCGGGACCAGTTACCTCCTGCAGGCAAGCTGCCGAAGGCAGCCTGCCTACAGAGCTTGGGGTGGCAAAATACCTAGAGCTGCCCCTGTCACTGGGGAATACTTGTATAGGGGAAACATTATAGAACAGGCTGTCTTTGATAGTGTACAGTATTTTGCCATCAGGTAATTGTGAGAACAGTAAATTCTAGAAAAGTATATGGAGTTTTTTACCTTTTAATGTCCACATAGAAAATTTTTTTAGTATTCAGTAGCAAGAATAAAGAGATTTGTATGATGATGCACATCAGCCCAACATTCTAAGTAGTACACAGTACTACTTACAACATTTTAAACCCAATCGTTTTTTTAGTAACAGCCATTTGTGCGCATAAAGAAAACGAACTGCATCGTCTTGTGCTTAGCTGGCTGGTTCTTACTCACATGCTTAGGGTCTAAGTGCCATATGTGGGGTTGGGAAGGAATTTTCCTGCAGGTAAGACTGGGCTTTTTTGCCTTTTCTGTAGCATGGCATGCAGGGTACTTGCAGGGATTATCTGAGTAGATCTCATTTGATCAATTCCCGGCCATTCCAGGAGCCTCAGGCATTGGTGAACTTCAGTACTACTTATTCTCTACCTGTGTCACATAAGAGTTTAGTCTTCTATGGGCTGTAATGCTCTGGTGTGATTTCAGTTGGGTTGAGTGTGAGGGTGCTGGTGTCCAGTGAAATATAGAAGGTCAGACTACATGACCTAGTGGTCTCTTATGGCCTTAAACTCTATGACTATTTCACCAGTTTTGCATCAAGTTTAAATTAAATGAGTTACTGAGCAATTACTATTAAAGATCAATATTAGACTGAGTGGCATATGAGACATATAAAGACAGACCTTGCCCCAAATAGCTTACGATATAGGACACCAATCCAACGCCCTCTGAAGTAAGAATAAATGACTCCCATTGATTTAAGTAGGAATTGAATCAGACTCTGAGAAAGAGACAAAAAGGTAAGACAGGACATATTAGGAGACCCAGAGGAGAGTGCAAACTTAGTTCCTAATCCTGCAATGAATGCTGCATAGACAGTTTGGTCACAGAAATGTTACTATGGGGTCAGGAGCACAGAGGATTTTGCTTTGGATTGCTTTCCTGATCTTGCTCTCTTTTGTTAACCTAATGATGAAATGGAAAAACACATTTGATGTAGACCATTCTTTGTGGCCCTTACCAAGTGAGCTGTCAATGTACTTTTTTTATACCTTTTCCATTTTATAAAGTTTAAAAATTACATTGCTTACCTCTTTCAGAAGACAATTCTTAAGCAATCAATGACACACTTGGCACAAATTAAATTACTACCCAATTCTATACAAGTGCTTTCTAATATATACTGTGGCTGCCAAACAAAACCCGACAGCTTTTCTTTTCAGATTCTCAGTAATACCCTTTTCATAATCACCTATTGCTGTGTCTCCAATACTTGTTTTCTGTTCCAAGAATATTAGTGTCATAGGCTATGCTTCTGTTGAAGAAAAATTAGCTAAGGAAAAAGTACAAAAATAAGCAAAACTATGTATCCTAATGTTCATGAAATCGCTCACTAGTGGTCCGAAACATGACTTGGAATGGGAGAAGGCGTAAACCCCTCCCATTGCTGCTTCACCAACTGTAATGGCCCCTTAACCTCGTGGCCATACATAAGTTCAAACGGTGAAAACCCTAAACTGGGATGTGGTATAGCCCTGTAGGCAAACAGCAACTGCTGCAACACTAGGTCCCAATTATTGGAGTATTTGTTGACGAATTTTCGTATCATGGACCCCAAAGTTTCATTAAACCTTTCCACCAGGCCATTGGTTTGATGGTGGTACGGGGTGGCAACCAAGTGATTCACCCCATGAGTTTCCCACAGTTTTTTCATGGTTCCTGCCAGGAAATTAGATCCTGAATCTGTAAGGATGTCGGAGGTTCAACTTACCCTGGCAAAGATGTTTGTTAGGGCCAGGCACACAGTGTTAGCCCTGGTGTTGCCTAGAGCTACTGCTTCCGGCCATCGGGTAGCAAAGTCCACTAAAGTCAGTACGTACTGCTTTCCTCTGGGTGTCTTTTTTGGGAAAGGACCCAGAATATCCACAGCTACTCGCTGAAATGGGACCTCAATTATGGGGAGTGGCTGGAGAGGGGCCTTGACCTGGTCTTGAGGCTTACCCACTCTTTGGCACACCTCACAAGACTGAACATACTTGGCAACGTCCTTGCCCATCCCCTCCCAGTGGAAGGACTTCCCCAACCGGTCCTTGGTTCTGTTCACCCCAGCATGGCCACTGGGATGATCATGGGCTAAGCTTAAGAGCTTCCCCCGGTGCTTAGTTGGAACCACCAACTGTTTTTGCGGCTGCCATTCTTCCCGGTGTCCACCAGAAAGAATTTCCTTGTATAAAAGTCCTTGGTCTATAACAAACCGGGATCGATTAGAAGAGCTGAGAGGCGGTGGGGTGCTCCGTGCTGCCGCCCAAGCTTTTTGAAGGCTGTCATCAGCTTCCTGCTCAGTCTGGAACTGTTCCCTTGAGGCTGGGGTCACCAGTTCTTGCTCAGACTGTGGACTTGAGCTTGGTCCCTCTGGAAGCAATGTAGGTGATGGGGTTGGTTCCGTTGCTGGTGAACCGCTCTCCGCTGGTGCATCTGAGGGTATTTCAGGCTCTGGCTGAGCCTTTTGGGTATGGCTGTCTGTTGCTTCTGCCAGTTGTGGCTCGCTGGCGCCCTCTGGCGTTGAGTTTGAAGATGTGGTTGCACTTGCTGGTGCTGGTTGCTGTTCCAGTTCCGGGCCTGGGACTGGAGGTGCTGTGGCAGTTTCAGTGGTTAGCATGGTATCCGGGTCCACTACCTCTGTCTGGGTCTCTGGTAACACAGACGGGGTGTCTGTGGATGGCTCAGGAACAGGAATGGGTCTGGAAGCTTGCCTGGTTTGGCTACATGTAACCATTCCCACTCTCTTGGCCCACTTCACCTGGTTGGCCAAGTCTTCCCCCAGTAGCATGGGGATAGGATAATTGTCATAGACTGCAAAAGTCCACATTCCTGACCAGCCTTTGTACTGGACAGGCAGTTGAGCTGTAGGCAAGTCTACAGCTTGTGACATGAAGGAGTAAATTGTAACTTTGGCCTTTGGGTTGATGAATTTGGGGCCAACGAAGGATTGGTGGATAGCTGACACTTGTGCCCCCGTGTCTCTCCACGCAGTAACCTTCTTTCCGCCCACTCTCAAATTTTCCCTTCGCTCCAAGGGTATTTGAGAGGCATCCGGGCCTGGGGATCTTTGGTGTGATGGTGGTGTAATGAATTGCACTCGCATGGTGTTTTTTGGACAGTTGGCCTTGATATGTCCCAGTTCATTACACTTAAAGCATCTTCCATCTGATGGGTCAGTGGGCTGAGGTGAGTTACTGGAGACTGGTGAGGTGGAAGAATAGGGCGTCTGTGGCTTTACTTGGGTTGTATGTGGGGTCTTTGGCTGTCCTCGGTTGTAGGGTTTATGGTCGGTGTGCCCCCTGGGGTATTCGTTCCCCTTGACCGTAGCTTTCTTGCTTTCTGCCACTTCCATCCATCTGGCTCCAATCTCCCCCGCCTCAGCGAGATTTTTGGGTTTTCCATTTTGTATGTACCGTGTGATGTCCTCAGGAACACCATCCAAGAACTGCTCCATTTGTATGAGGAGGTGCAGTTCTTCCAAGGTTTTAACATTGTGTCCTGATATCCAGGCCTCATAGTTTTTCCCAACGTAGTAGGCGTGTTTGGGAAATGACACATCTGGTTTCCACTTTTGGGTTCTGAAACGCCGACGGGCATGATCCGGGGTGATCCCCATTCTGTATCTGGCCTTGGTTTGAAAAAGTTTATAGTCATTCATTTGTTGCTTAGGCATTTCAGCTGCCACCTCTGCTAAAGGTCCACTGAGCTGTGGCCTCAATTCAACCATGTACTGGTCTTCAGGGATGCTGTACCCAAGACAGGCTCTTTCAAAATTTTCCAAGAAGGCCTCGGTGTCATCACCTGCCTTGTAGGTGGGAAATTTTCTGTGCTGTGGAACAATCATTGGCGCAGGGTTGCTAGGGTTGGCTGTGTTTTGCTTAGCCTTTTCTAATTCCATGGCCTGTCGGTGGGTTTCTCTTAGGAGTTCCAACTCTCTCCTGTGGGTAGCCTCTTTTTCTCTTTCCCTCAGCTCCATGTCTTGTAGTCTTTTTTCCAGTTCTCGCCTGTGTTCAGCTTCTTTGATTTGTTCTTCGGCTTCCATTTTTTTTGTGGTAGGCATGGTTCCTGTTTTTTTGTGTTGGGGTGCCCTCCGGTGTTTATCTTCTGAACTGCAGGCTCTGTTGCCTCCTGGGGTCTGCCTAGCAACAGTGCCTTTTCCCTTTTTTTTTCTTTAGCTAATCTTTTCAATGTTAAGTAAACCAGAAAAACAACTTTATTTGCATGTATATAGTGCTGGTATTTGCCTCCTAATGGGAGTGCTATTGTGTGACAAAAGACCCTTTGTCACAGCTTAATGGTTTCTTCCTTAATATGCAAGCCACAACTGCCAGAGAGAGCAGAAAAAAAATTCTCTCTGCTTCCCTTTTAAAACCAAACTGTTTTTCTCTGCTAAAAAGCCCCTAGCAGAGAAAAGAAAAATATAATATTCCTACTGGCTTCTGGATTCTATCCCACCGCTGCCACCATGTCATAACTTAGTCCCAGATTTGGACCTTAGCGTCCAAAATATGGGGGTTAGCATGAAAACCTCCAAGCTTAGTTACCAGCTTGGACCTGGCACGGCTGCCACCACCCAAAAAATTAGAGTGTTTTGGGGCACTCTGGTCCCCACAAAAACCTTCCCTGGGGACCCCAAGACCCAAATCCCTTGAGTCTCACAACAAAGGGAAATAATCCTTTTTCCCTTCCCCCCTCCAGGTGCTCCTGGAGAGATACACAGAAGCAACCTCCGTGAATCCAAACAGAGGGAGTCCACCCTCTGTAATTCCAGTCCTAGAAACAAAAGCACTTTCCTCTTCACCCAGAAGGAATGCAAAATCAGGCTAGCAAATCCAACACACACAGATCTCCCCCTGATTTCTTCCTCCCACCAATTCCCTGGTGAGTACAGACTCAATTTCCCTGAAGTTCCTCAGTAAAGAAAAACTCCAACAGGTCTTAAAAGAAAGCTTTATATAAAAAAGAAAGAAAAATACATAAAAAATGGTCTCTCTGTATTAAGGTGACAAATACAGGGTCAATTGCTTAAAAGAATATTGAATAAACAGCCTTATTCAAAAAGAATACAAATCAAAGCACTCCAGCCACTATAGACATGCAAATACAAAAACAACAAAACCATGTTTGGTACTCACACTTGGAAATAGAAGATTAGAAAACAGAAATCACTTCTCAAAGCTGAGAGAAAAGCAGGCAGACAGACAAAGACTCTGACACAACCTTCCCTCCACCCAGAGTTGAAAAAAAATCCGGTTTCCTGATTGGTCCTCTGGTCAGGTGCTTCAGGTGAAAGAGACATTAACCCTTAGCTATCTGTTTATGACAGGAGGGGATAATTTCTCTTTTTATAAATGAAGGGGCACATTCATCAGTTTCCAGTATTTGAGACTGGAAATCCCACAATGTCCCCTGTACAGAGGATCCCTGGAATCATGCCCTTTGGGGATATCATTTGCATACCCTCATTGCCAGGGAGTGAGCTGGAGTCAAGGCCCAGAGAACAGGATTCAAGGGTCAGCCATGCTCAGAAGCCAGATACCAAGTCCGGGGAGCAAGCCAGGAGTGAGGAGCCAAGGGTCACAGCCAGACCAGAGCAGAAGCAGGAGCTAGAAGTGGAAGCCAGGAGCCAAGTCACAGCCATAGTATTAGCTGGAGCAGGGGTAGTGGCCAGTGCAAGGAAAGAGCTGTGACAGGACCAGGACTCAAAACACAGCTGCAAGCATAGAACACTCTTGAATAGCCCAATACCTATTGCTGAGGCAGGGTTTAAGAATACACCTGCTGGAGTCTTCAGCTAATCTGGGGTCCAGGTTCATTAGCTGAATCAGTTGAGGGCAGTAAGCTCTGTCTGGGCTCAGCTGGGATCCCTGACACCTATCTTAACAGTATTTTTAAAATGTATTCACTGTCTTGATATCCGATTTGACAATTCCATACTTGCTGCCCGTAGGCTATTAATGAATTGTGTTTGGCCATTGGAAGGCAATATAACATGCTATATATACTGGAAATCCTTTTTCCAATTAGACTGCTTTTCCGTTCTTCCCCCCTAGACAGAAATATTTATGTCTGGAGGATGCCTTAAATACATTTTTCCTTTCCTGAACAAAAAGGCTTTACTTCTGAGTAACCGGCCACTATGATGCCCATTTCTCAATTCTATGTTTGTACTTTGGGCCAGATCTAAAGCCCATCGAAGTCTTTTGGTTCAGGTCTTTTTTGCATATCAGAAGATTCCCCTTTCAACAAGTTTTCTCACTCTTCTAGAAAAGCAATGGGAATAAAGGAACTTTGGTGCCGATCCATAAAGGTACTTAGAAGCCCAAACCCCAGCTAAGGTGCCAAAGTCTTAAGTTTAGACAACTAAGTCTCAGTTTTAGGCTCCACTGCAATCCTCAAAAGGCTCACTGAACATGGTGGGTCCCTAAACTCGCCCTGCACCAAGTTTTCAGGGTAAAAGCTCCTTCAATGCCTAAGTTTCTGCTTGAGGCCATGTACACTGCTGCCTCTCTGTACGCATCCAAATGCCTATCTCACCACACCTAAGCCCCAGAGTGATCCATGAAATGGGGGAAGATAAGTGGATGGCTACCTATCAGACTGGGCCACATTCAGAATTTTGTTAGAGGAGGTGGCAGTAGGGGTGCTCAGTGGTTAGAGCACTTGTACGTTCATGAACTATGCATCTATAACAGTTCTCACTTGGGGGCTAGTTGGGGAACATGGCCTAGTGGTTATGGTCACAACTCCTGACTGCCAAGGGAGTTGTGGGGAGAGCCCTTTGGGCTACCAGTAGTCTAGCAAACAAGGCTGCTTAAGCCTGTCCTCCTAGGCCTCTTCCTCTTGTCCAAGCCACAGTAAGTAAGACTGGTTACCAATGTCCAAGGTCAACAGGATACTTTCCTCTCTGGTTGTCTCTAGCGTTGGTCCTTCCTTCCTTCAGGGAGAGCCCCTTTGGGCAGCTGTAACAATCTTGGGCTTCCCACTGCACTGCACTGCTGGAGTTGTGGGCTGCAGGTCTGCTCACCTCCAGCTCTGCCACCCAAATAAGATAATTCCTTGCCTATTAATTCTCCAGCAGATGGAGTATTTGCTGCAGATGTGGCAGGACAGGGATGGCTGAACCTAAAATAATCCCTGAACTCCTTGTTGCTCAGTGTGGGGTTTGTATACCCATCGCAGCATCCCTTTAGTAAATGAGTGGAGAGGAGAGGCTACACAGATATATTTGGGGTAAGGCAAGGTTGTCTCGAGTCCATTGTAGTTTTTCTTTGGACCCTTTACTATGGGTAGCGTATGATAACAGAGGAATTCAGGGTTTAAATGAAAGCTCATGCTCCAAAACGTCTGTTAGTTTATAAGGTGCCACAGGATTCTTTGCTGCTTTTACAGGGTTTAAATGTGTCAATTAAGGTGATTTGGTAGAAAAGTTGAACAGGAGGAAGTGGTTTGCCTCAAGCCAGGTTAAGGTGCTGGGGTTCAGGAGCTGGACCCTGACTTTGGCAGAAAGGGTGATGTTAATTAAAACATTCCTGTTACCTCTTTGCATTTATGTGGCATATGTATATCTTCCTTCAGGAAAATTGTTGATCAGATGAACAGGGGTATTTTTTCAGATGGTCTGGGGCAATAAATATAACCCAGTGAAGGGAAGTATAGTCTACCTGCTGGTTAAAGAAGGGGGCTTGGGGACAATATGCCCTGAAGCTTTCTTGATGGGCCTGTTTTTTGTTTTGTTTTTTTTAAATTTTCATAGCATTCATGTATGTATTGTTCATCTGATCAACAATTTTCCCGAAGGAAGATATACATATGCCACATAAATGCAAGGAGGTAACAGGAATGTTTCAATTAACATCACCCTTTCTGCCAGGGGATGGCAACTTATTTTCCACTATTACTGGGAAATGTCACAAGGGAAGAAATAGGGCAACTGGTGGAGAAAAAGGAGATGCAGCCCCCAAAAGGGTATTTTTCCTGCAACAGCCCAGCAGGTTCCCTCTTAGATACAAATTGCTTTAAGATGCATTTTCTATTGACAAATGTAGGCAAAGGCATTCCATGATGGTGACTCACAGTTCAGGAGAGTGCAATACCAGTGGTGCTTTAGAAATATTTTTTGAGAACACCATTTAGCAGCATTAAATTGTACAGAAGATTGTCTCTGTGGGGCATTTTGTTGTCTGTTTGAAATAATAGATTTCTCTTCAAGTATAGGGATATACGTTGATGGGTGTTTCATGGTAAATTGTATGTTAGAGTTAATCTACAAGGGAAGCACATAGTAGATATAGGCAGCCCCTGGGAAGCCTACTCTGAAGTAGAGGAGACAATGGAAAACTTTTTTATATTCTACTCCTTTGACATCTGCATTTGGGATTTTTTGGCCTTGAAACTGAGTCCCACTGTTGTGCAGCCAAACTTGTGGACAATTTGCTTTTGAACATTTTCAGATGCCAAAGGATTCAGCATCTACCTCTATCAGGAAGATCAGACATTTGCCACCCACTTTCGAGACTGGCTGCTGTTAACATAGTGGCTTAATACAACATATAGCAGAGTCTACGTTCAATCTATTTTCAGGTATGGAAAGACTCACCTGAAACTTTAGTTCACACTGTTTGTGCAGTTATTTGGCTGTTAGCAATGGTGGAATTAAAAAACAAATGAGTTTGTCAGAATGGTGACTAGCATGGGGGCCAATGATACTGAATTGACTGTCTAGTTTGCAGGGTAAAGTGTCCGAGGCATGGAGGGTTTGGACGGTTTCTTTTTGTATTTGTGATTTGTCCTTGTTGTGACTGTCAATGTTGGTCTTTGTTTTGAAGTTTTTATGATCATAAATATGAACAGAGAGCAAAAGTGGGAATGACTCTGTAGTTTGGTGGTTAGGGCACCCACCTGGGAGGAAGAAGACCGAAGGTCCACTCCCTCTGCACCAAGCAGTCTTTAGCCAGTGGAACAGCTTCAACAGGAGAGATTGAGAGAACCCTTACATCAGAAAATCACATAGCTCAGCAGGACCGCCCAGAGGATTCAGATGGCCTGGGGCAAAGCAATTTCAGGGGCCCCTTCCATAAAAAAAATTGCAAAACTATACTATATTGGACATAGTGTACTTAGAATTCCAGAAAGCCTTTGACAAGTTCCCTCACCAAAGGCTCTTATGTAAATTAAGCTGTCATGGGATAAAAAGGAAGGTCCTTTCATGGATTGAGAACTGGCTAAAAGACAGGGAACAAAGGGTAGGAATTAATGGTAAATTCTCAGAATGGAGAGGGGTAACTAGTGGTGTTCCCCGAGGGTCAGTCCTAGGACCAATCCTATTCAATTTATTTATAAATGATCTGGAGAAAGGGGTAAACAGTGAGGTGGCAAAGTTTGCAGATGATACTAAACTACTCAAGATAGTTAAGACCAAACCAGATTGTGAAGAACTTCAAAAAGATCTCACAAAACTAAGTGACTGGGCAACAAAATGGCAAATGAAATTTAATGTGGATAAATGTAAAGTAATGCACATTGGAAAAAATAACTCCAACTATACATACAGTATGATGGGGGCTAATTTAGCTACGAGTCAAGAAAAAGATTTTGGCGTCATCGTGGATAGTTCTCTGAAGATGTCCACGCAGTGCACAGAGGCTGTCAAAAAAGCAAACAGGATGTTAGGAATCATTAAAAAGGGGATAGAGAATAAGACTGAGAATATATTATTGCCCTTATATAAATCCATGGTACGCCCACATCTCGAATACTGTGTACAGATGTGGTCTCCTCACCTCAAAAAAGATATTCTAGCACTAGAAAAAGGTTCAGAAAAGGGCAACTAAAATGATTAGGGGTTTGGAGAGGGTCTCATATGAGGAAAGATTAAAGAGGCTCAGCCTCTTCAGCTTGGAAAAGAGAAGACTAAGGGGGGATGTGATAGAGGTATATAAAATCATGAGTGATGTTGAGAAAGTGGATAAGGAAAAGTTATTTATTTATTCCCATAATACAAGAACTAGGGGTCACCAAATGAAATTAATAGGTAGCAGGTTTAAAACAAATAAAAGGAAGTTCTTCTTCACACAGCGCACAGTCAGCTTGTGAAACTCCTTACCTGAGGAGGTTGTGAAGGCTGAGACTATAACAATGTTTAAAAGGGAACTGGATAAATTCATGGTGGCTAAGTCCATAAATGGCTATCAGCCAGGAAGGGTAAAGAATTGTGTCCCTAGCCTCTGTTCATCAGAGGATGGAGATGGATGGCAGGAGAGAGATCACTTGATCATTGCCTGTTAGTTTCACTCCCTCTGGGGCACCTGGCATTGGCCACTGTCGATAGACAGATACTGGGCTAGATGGACCTTTGGTCTGACCCGGTACGGCTGTTCTTATGTTCTCATGGGGGGGCCCCTGTGGGGCCCAGCGCAAATTGCCCCACTTGCTCCCCCTCCACAGGCAGCCCTGGGGAAAAATAAACTTTCTGCATTTCAGCACAAACCCAGTTTTGAGAACTTCTTTACAAGATATCACTGGTTCTCAGAATCAGCTAGTGCTAAAAGGCACTAAAGCTCATTAAAAGGGTTGGACAAATATTTTTCATCAAAACTTTTTCTGGATCGAAAACTAGAGGGTTTTAAAAAGCAGAAAAATCATGGACAATGTCTGCTTTCCTTCAAAATTTGTTGTGGTTTTTTTAATTGAAAAGCTGAAATTAGTCTGCCAAAACCTGAATATGGTTTAGAGTTTCAGAATTTGCTGCTTACTGTGTTTGATTGTTTAAAGAAACAAGAAAAATCTGCTTAAAAAATATCCAAAATTTTTGAACCACCTCAGCTTGTGACCAAACGCCTGAGCCTATCCAGTCAGAGATTTTTCCAGGTTTCTGATACTCTGCTAGCTTCCTTGACTCACATCTGTCTCCATAACTTTGGGTTCATTTAGCTTAGAACATAAGAACAGCCATACTGGGTCAAACCAAAGGTCCATCCAGCCCAGAATCCTGTCTACCGACAATGGCCAATGCCAAGTGCCCCAGAGGGAGTAAACCTAAGAGGTAATGCTCAAATGATCTCTCTCCTGCCATCTATCTCCACCCTCTGACAAACAGAGGCTAGGGACACCATTCTTTACCCATCCTGGCTAATAGCCATTATTGGACTTAACCTCCATGCATTTAGCTGTTTCCTAGAGACTGGCTCCATGGGGTCCCTCACAAACTGGAGACAGTTACTGTGGGTTTGTCTTTAGTATAGCTTACGTACATACTCCACGAACTGAGCATTTGAGCTTGTTCCAGAATCTGGGATGAGCCTATGTTGTGAAAACTGACATGTTCAAAATAGCACATGCATGTGAATGGACACAGGGTGCTAAAATTAAATTAACCTAGAGGTTCTCAAACTGAGGGTCAGGACCCCTCAGGGGGTCACGAGGTTATTACCGGGGAGTTGCGAGCTGTCATCCTCCACCTCAAACCCGGCTTTGCCTCCAGCAATTATAATAGTGTTAAATATATAAAGTGTTTTTAATGTAATGGGCGGAGGGGGTCACACGCAGAGGTTTGCTATGTGAAAGGGGTCACCAGTACAAAAGTTTGAGAACCACTGAATTAACCCCTCTGAAGCCTCATGAAATGCAGGGGAGGGGGGTCTCCCTTGGTAGGGTTGGGAAGGATATTGCTCTTCTCATGTGATCCCTCCCCGAGTGCCTAATTTTAAATGAAGCTACCCTCCCCTGACATGAATCTCCCTGTGGCACTGAAATTAAATATAGACTATAATTTGGCATTTGAGAAGTGAAAGGGATGGTAGCCCTAATGGAAAAGCTAACACCTTGGCTCTTCTGCAAGCCTCAACCTGCTGAATGAGCTTTAGGGTAGGGAAGGCTGTGCCCCCCAAACAGCCTGGCCCTATCCGACCCCCACCCACTTTCTGCCCCTCGACTGCCCACCCCTCTCTCAGAATCCTCAACCCATTCTGCTCCTTTTCCCTTCACTGTACCCGAGGACCCTACCCATGCTCCTTGTCCCCTGACTGCCTGGCTGAGTCCTGACAGACCCCTGGAATGCCCATGATCCAGCCCCCCACATTCTCTGTCCATCCCCGCCAACCTCTGCCCCTTCCCTGTTCCTTGACTGTCCCTGGGACTCCCTGCCCCTTAGCCAAGCCCCTCAGCCCCAGACCCTTACCCCCAGCTTCCCCCTCACCCAGAGACTCAGCGCATCCAGCAGTGTCCCTCGACAGCTGCAGCGTGGCTCTGGCGGGGTCCCTGAGCTCCACCCCACTCAGAGCCGTGGGGTCGGGGCTGTGAGCTCCAGGCTGAGCTCAGCTCCTGCCACTCAGCCTGGAGCTTGCAGCCCTACCCCCCGACCACGCGGCTCTGAGCAGGGCGGAGCTCAGGCCCCGCCAGAGCCACGCTGCAGCTGTCCGGGGATGCTGCTGGATGCGCAGAGGCTCTGGGAGAGGGGCGGAGCCGGGGTTGGGTTAGTCCGGGAAGCGAGTCTCAGACATTCTCGTGGGGGCCCCTGCAGAGCCTGGGGTGTGGGGCAAATTGCCCCCCTCTGGGTGGCCCTGTAGCTCAGCGGTTAGAGAACTCTCCTGAAAGGTGGGGGAAGGTACCTAGTCAAATCCTGTAGCTTCATTAGGCAGAGATGGGGGAGCCGAACCTGAGTCTCCCACATCCCAGGTGAGTTTGCTAACTGATGGGTGGCATCACCACCTCCTCCCTGGCCTGTTTTATCTAGAATGAGGAAGGTGCCTAACTTATTCCCACAAGAAGCTACGTAGGTGCCTAAGCTGCTGGGAGGTGGGCTCCCATTCATGGATAGCTAAGCAGCGATAGTCACCTGCCTGCAGCCCAGACTTAAGTGCCTACACCAGTGAGAGGGGCAGAGTTTAGGACACACCTCTCCGTTTGGAATCTCCCATGAGCTTGCTTAGGCAGCTCCACACTGAGTGTGCTGGGGTTTGTGGCTTGCATTCTAAGGCGCCTCTCTCCCCATTTATTGTACACGGGGCCTATAAAGCCTAACTCAGGCTTTATGGATCACAGTGTTCCTATGATTTTCTAGGTGCCTAAAAGTTAGGCACAGCTGCACTCAGCATTGTAATGTTTCAGTCCCTTTGTGGTTGGAGGCCTTAGTGACACAATGCGAATGTGCTCCAGCATTTGTCATAAAAGGAAAGAGGAAGCAGAGGGAAAGAAGGCTCCTATACAGTAAGGTTGTGTCCTCTGATCTTCCTACTGATGCAAGCCGGAGAGGGCTTGGGTTATTGCCAAGTACTTTGAGTTGATTTGTTCTGACTCAGAGTTTTTCGGAGGTAAAAGCAAACCCCGAGGAAAGGCTGTGAAGCGATCAGTATCTAGGATTTTATTTTTCTTCTCCTGGCTGGTGAGTCTGCCCACTGGTTCAACACTTTTGCTTTACTTCAATTTATCTTAAAAAAATAAAGGCTTTGCAGGAGCATTAGTGTCCAGCATTTTCTCTTCAGAACTATTGTTGGTTGTAGAATACACAGATTTATTAGTCATTTATCAAATCCCTCATTAATGGGATATTGACCTCTGATATTAAAAAGAAGACAAATGGCATAGAGAACTGTCAATTATTTATTAATTCAACTAAATACCAATACTCCATAGCATTGGCTCTGACAGTGCCCATATGGGCTTGATGAGATAATTATCTCATAACAATTGCTCCCCCAATTCTGTTCCTAAATGACCATGATAAAATTATTGGTCAGGTGCACTTTATCTTCATAGTGTGAAAACTGAAACCAGAATAAGGACAGTTGGTACAATGTTATTCAGTTTATCCATATGGATCACTTGTATTGTCTGTGCCATGAGGTAGGTAAATAAAGTCTATATATATTAGTCAATTATTCATCTACTTTTATAACATCTTTATTTGCATAAGTATAGAATAATTTTTTACTGAGGATGCTTTATGAACACATGTATAAAATAGAATGTTACTAAGGCCCCAATTCTTAAGTATTAATACAGGCAAAATCCCAGTGACTTCAATGGGAATTTTGCCTGCCAAAGGACTGCTGGAATTGGCCATTCACTATTTGTCCATCTTCAGTTAAAAAAAAATATAGCATTCTTTATTGCAGACTGTGTACTGTACATACTTCAAAAAACCCATTTACAAATCCCTGTTACCCCATATCATATTTTAAGACTGTAGATGCAAAAAATGTTGGTGGAGTCAGTAACAAAGATGTGTTTTTATTGGCTGGTTGACACTCATTTGTTAATGATATGTAAAAATCACATGCTTAACAGGGGACTGGACTAAATGCCTGTTGAGGTCCCTTCCAGTCCTATGATTCTATGAGCAGGCTAGGAATTTATCTGCCACTCATAATTTTTTGTGCACTTCATATTCACAAAACAGGGGTTCCCAAACTTGGCCCAAAGGTGGCCTGCTGGTGCAACTGCATTCTCCAGTCAAGCTTTTAGTAAATCTTTAACTCAATGTGACTCATGTAATCTAAGTAAATGTAATGTTTTGAGCTGTATATGTTGGATAGAGAATAGAAAAACTTTCATTATTTTAAACTAGTGCCAATATGTCAAGTTTAATTTTCAGTACAACAGTGGGTTTCACTGCTAGGTAACCTAGCAACAAGCACACAGCCTGCCATTTACAACTGTAAAAATAGCAAGCAGTATTTCAATCTGACATGGATTGGTTTATTTTTCAAATGAGAAGGGTGCACTGGTAGAGAAGATAATGAAAGTCCTGGACCATCTAGAGCTATATAAAATGAGCCAGCCAAAATAATAAAGTGGTAAGAATATATGATGACACATACTTAAAGTTTGGATTCTCCTTTTCCTGATTGGATGAATACCCGTTGCCTCAGTGTGTTATAATATAACCATTATTTTATATTTTTATTTACAATATTAGATTTTTTTCTAATTAGTAGACAGTAGGTCTATGTTTTTACTTACACAGCACAGAAATTCAGAGTTTACACTAAAAAATTGAAAACACAATATAGTATTCAAAGTTGGACAACTATTTTGTGTTAAAATCAACAAATAACACAGTGTGTTTTAACAATTTTGTTAACGTTGTTACTTATTGTTCAGTTTTATACAAAATTTTGTTTTCCTTGTTTGAACATTGCATTTTGCTCTCAATATTTTTAAAGTGTAGTTTTACTAAACCTGTTTAGTTTCAAAGATCTTGAAGCATTTCTTTGAATGCATATTGCTAGGGATTTATATAATTACAAGTGTATATATTAAAAGGAAACGTACAGTGGTATGTTTATAATGTTTATAATTTATATGTATGTAATAATTACAATTAATAATTTTCCCCAAGAAGTGGGCCGCAGTGCTTTTTGTAGCTGCACAGGTGGGCCTCAGGGAAAAAAGTTTGGGAACCTCTGTCTTCAAACAAACAAACACATGATTAGTTACCTGTATAGTGCCTATTGTTCTTTGAGATGGGTTGTGCACATATACATTCCACTTCAGGTATATTTGTGCCCAGTGCATTGGAATTGGAGACATTTACCAGCAGTGCCATCAGGTGGCACATGCACCCGTGCTGTTCTTGTGGGCCTAGATGAGGGCATAAAGGGATTTGTCCACTGCCACCCTCTCCATTCCTTCACAGCACTGTCTGTCTAATGTCCAAAGTAGCGGGGAATGTGGGAGGGTGGTGGAATATATCTGTACACAGCTCATCTCAAAAAACAGTTGCTGTATAAATAAGTAACTGGTTTTTGGCTTTGGGTGATTGTGCACATATATATGATGACTCATCAGCAGTTCTCTCACAGGTGGAGAGACTTTGGATCATCTGAAAAGAGTGTAATATTGACTTGCCAAAGTTGGCATTGCCATGGGAAGCCTGAGTGAGGGCATCATGTTTGAAAAAGTTATATACAGACAACCATGTTACTTCTATGCAGAGATCAGCTATCAAGGTATTGCTCAGAAAGGCCAATGAGGTGGCCTGATCCCTGGTGGAGTGAGCTGTTGCTGAGAAACTTTAGCCAGACTATAGCAGAGCTTAATTCGGAGAGAAATCCAATGTGAGATTCACTGAGCTGACATTGATTGGCTTTTAATTCTCCCAATGTAGGCTACACAAAACCTGGGAGAGGCTCAAGACCTGGTGTGGTCAAGGTAGAACAACAGCATTCTATGAATGCCCAAAATTTGAAGCCGTTCTTCAGCTTTAGAAGAATGGGCTTTTGGATGGTGGTGAGTGGCAGCATGGGCTAGCTGCCCTATGTACCCGCTGGGTGTGGGTGGGTTTGTACTTAGGAGGCTAGCCCATGCCACTGTCCATGCTACTGCACCTACACTTCTATTTTTAGCACTCTAGCTCTATGACAGCTAGAGTGAGTATATCTACTAGACCTGTGAATCACAATCTCATTTTCAAGTGTAGACATAGCCTTACTGAGTATTGCAGTGTTAGCACCTGTCCTTCTAATGACATCTAGTAATTCCACTGCACCATAAAAGTAGAGGCTGGCTCCAGTCCTAATCTGTCAACCTAATACATATCATAGATTCCAAGGCCGGAAGGGACTGTTGTGATCATCTAGTCTGACCTCCTGTATAACACAAGTCGTGGAGCTTCCCCAGAATAATTTTTGAAGCCCATCTTTTAGAAAAACATCCATTCTTGATTTAAAAATTGCCAGTGATTGAGAATCCACCACAACCCTGGGTAAATCATTACAATGGTTAATTACTCTCACTTAAAAACTTAATGCTTTATTTCCAGTCTGAATTTGTTTTGCCTCTGGACTGAGTTATACCTTTCTCTGCCAGATTAAGAGTCCATTATCAAATATTTGTTCTGCATGTAGGTATTTATAGACTGCAATAAAGTCACCTCTTAATCAATTTATCTTGAAAAAAAGAAGGTTGAGCTCTTTGAGTTTATCACAATAAAGCATATTTTCTAATTCTTTCATCATTCTTGTCATTCTTCCTTGAACGCATTCTAATTTAGCAACATCCTTCTTGAATTATGGGCACTAGAACTGGACACACTATTCCAGCAGTGGTCACACCAGTACCAAAAAATAACCTCTCTACTCATACTCAAGATTTCCCCATTTGTGCATCCCAGGACTGCATTAGCTTTTTTGGCCACAGGGTCACATTGGGAACTCATGTTCAGCTTGTTATCCACCACAGCCCCAAATCTTTTTCGGAGTCATTGCTTCTCAGGATAGAGGGGGCACCCTGTAAGTATTTTGTAATTTTTTTTTATTCCTATATGTATACATATACATTTGGCCATATTAAAATGCATATTGTTTGCTTGCATCCAAGTAATCAAGCAATCCAGATCACTCTGTATCAGTGACCTGTCATCTTCATTATTTACCACTCACTCATTTTTTTTATGTCATCCACAAACTTTGTCAGTGCTGATTTAACATTTTTTTTTCCAGGTCCATTGATAAAATGTTAAATGGTGTTGGGCCGAGAACCGCTGTCTGCAGAACCCCACTAGAAACACACCTGCTCAATTATGATTCCCCATTTACAATTACATTTTGAGACCTATCAGACATCTCTTAATCCCTTTAATGTGTGCCATGTTAATTTTATATATTAGTTTTTAATCAAAATGTCATGTTCCCAAGTCAAATGCCTTTCAGAAGTGTAAATATATCACATCAACACTATAATCTTTATCAACCAAACTCATCATCTCATCCAAAAGATATCAAGTTAGTTTGACAGAATCTATATTCCATAAACCCATATTGATTGGCATCAATTCCATTACACTCCTGTAGTTCTTCATTAATCGAGTCCTGTATCAGCCACTCCATTATCTTGCCCAGGATCAATGACAGACTGATGGGCATATAATTGCCTAGCACATTCTGTTTACCCTTTATTAATATTGGCACAACATTAGCTGTTTTTTAGTCTTCTGGAACTTCCCCAATATTCCAAAACTTATCAAAATTGTTTTAGTAAAGTGGTTTTCTATTCTGGAACCTTAATCTGTGATCAGAGTGTCTCTGCCTTTAGCTTGCACTTAACCCAGAAATGTGATGCTGTTCATTCTAGTGCTTAAAAAGAAACAAATTGGGTGTGTGTTCTTCCTTCCTTTGATCCGTGTTGTAAACACAAAGGACATACAATTACTGTCTTGTAGCATAAAATGGTTGCAAGTATTTGTGCAGAGGCACTGAGTATACTTAGCTACTGAACCATCTGTGTCCACACTGTCAGAAGACAGAAAGTTGACAGTTTAGTTTTGTTTTGTTGGTCTGGGGTTTTGTAAAGGGCATCAAAATTACTGACTTACAAGAGCTGTAAAAGAGCTTTTCTTACATCTCTATCTAAAGCACAAGTACTGAATATTCTTTATAACTATTGTCTGCTTTTTGGAACTCCCCTTGTAATACAATTCCATAGCACTAACCTTTCAGCTTTCCCATTGTTTCTGCTTGCTTTTTGGAATAATTCAGACTCTCTGTTAGTGGAATATAGGTTTGTTTTTTGTCAATTAATTTTCTTAGATCATTCTTTCATTCATATTAGAAATTGTTATAAGAGTCACATGGAGGTGCATAGGACACTATTACATGATGATTATTCTATGTTTAAAACTGTAAATTTATTGAGGACCTGTTTAAATTATGTGGATGATTGCCAGAAGTCAATGCTGTCTACTTTGTGGATGTATGCAGTGTAGCTGTAGTCATGGGCAGTGGGTATCTTAGGCAGGGGGAGGCGGTCCTTCCCAAACAGCCAAGTGTGGCCCCACCCATGCTCCACCACCAGACCAGGCTTCCTCCTGCAGTTCCCATGCTCTGCCCTGGGCTGGCTGGCCTGCCTCCCACAGATACTCTGGGCAGCTGCTGCTGGGGCCATGCTGCCCGCCTGACACTCAGACCACACCGCTTGGTGCTCTGGGGCTGGCTGTCTGGTGCACAAGGGTGGCCAGGCAGCATGGCCACAGCACCCCCAGCCCCTGTGTGCTGGGCAGCCAGCCCCAGAGCACTGGTGCTGTGGGTGCTGCAGCCACACTGCTGGGCTACCGAGAGCACTGGGGCTGTGGGTCTTGGGGGTGCTACAGCCGTGCCGCCTGGCCACCTGGAGCTGGGGCTGGGGGCACAGGAGGTCCTCTGGGCTCCTGCAGGGGAGGAGGGGAAGAAGTGGCGGGAGGGCATAAGGGGAGGGGAAGAGCCTTGAGTACAAGGGGAGGGGTCAGGGGCTAGCCTCCCCCAATGGCTGGGTCACCAGCTGCCCATGGCAGTAGCCGTGTCGGTCTCACAATATTAGAGAGACAAGGTGGGTGAGGTAATACCTTCTGTTGGTGAGAGACAGGCTCTCAAGTCACTCAGAGCTCTGCTTCAGGCCTGGGAAAGAAACTCCCAGCATCACACCTAAATGCAAGATAGAACAAATTGTTTAGGGTAAGTATTTAGTACATATTGTGAGGGACCATTCAAGGTAGCCCATTAACATGCCTGTAATCATGGGACAAAAAGAAGGGGTTAGTGGGTTGCAGATTAGTGTAATAACCCATAAATCCAGTGTCTCTGTTCAGTCCATGATTTTTGGTGTCTAGCAGAATAATGAATTTCAGCTCCCAGGCTCGTCTTTTGAAAGCATTGTGCAAGTTTCCTTTGAGAATGAGGACTGATAGCTCAGATATAATGTGTGGATGGGTTTTTAAGAAATCCTTAAAAGCATTAACCAGTGAAGAACCTGATGAAAATCTGAATCTGGAATCTGAACACAACATAAATTCTGGGGTGTTCTGTTCTAGTGTTTAGAGTTTTGGAGATGAAGTCAGCAGCAAAATTTGAACCAGATGTAAATTTGTATTTTTACCCTAACATGGTAAAGTTCATGGATACTTGGATCTTGAGTTTTGACTCAAGTCATTTCTAAAGCCTACATAACAGACTGCAGCAGCTCTACAACCAGTTAGGGATTCTTCAACTTGCTATATTGGCTTTTGACACTACTAATACAACAGACCACAAGAAGGTCCTGCAAGAAAACTCTCTGCAGCCATTGTGTTCAGTTATTTCAAAGCTGACCTGGAAAATCCTTAGTTAATAGAACTTCTTCAGAGATAGCCATGTAGCTACAACATATTATCAGTCTAATACGTCCAAATGAAACTTTTATTGGCAAATAATTAACATGCATGGTTGGCACCCACTTTCCTAAATTAAGTTCACTGTTAAGAAGAAAATTTTAGTGTTTTTGAAAGGTGTTAGACTGAGAGAATGAAATCCACTATTCGTCCATAGAACGTGGCCAGTGGCAGCTCAGACTTGTCTGTATATTGTCTGCAAAAGTGCCTCAACCCTGACCTAGAAGCACCAATAATGTTAAAGCCTCGGTCTCTCTGAAACTAGCTGCAAAGGTGCTAATTGTGATGTGGTGACTGAACTGGGCCTAAATGTGAAAAGTTCGTTATTTCATTATCAATTGCCTGAGCTATCCAGTACTCCAGCTCAGACATGTTTGAGTCCAGGTTATTAATGTAGCAGGCTTACAACAATACATTTTTGACCAGAATAACCAGTCCACAGTTGCTTTTTACCAGTCAAGCAATACACAGCAACTATAAACCCAGCTTTGCTTTGTTCTTCATTTGTGCATTATGAGCAGAAATAGTGAGGAGGTAGAAGTGTATGTGCCCCACAACCAGTGACTTGCCTGGTGTTTTGGCTGCATGATAGGCTAAGGATATGCTCTTATATACAGAGGAGGTGTGTCCTGTAAAATTCTCTCCTATTATTACAAACAAAGAATGATTTCTACCTTGGGCTGTGTCATAAACAGATAGCTAAGGGTTAATGTCTCTTTCACCTGGAAAGGGGTAACAAACAACACCTGACCAGAGGACCAATCAGGAAACAAGACTTTTTCAAATCTGGGTGGAGGGAAGTTTTGGGTGTGAGTCCTTTGTCTAAGCTGGTAATTAAGCTGTACTTATCGCTGCCACCAGCCAGAAGATTCCAGTGTCTGGCTCACTCTGGTCTCCCCAAAACCTTCCCTGGGGGACCCCAAGGCTCAGATTCCTTGAGTCTCACAACAAAGGGTAATAAACCATTTCCCTTCCCCCTCCTCCCCTCCAGGTGTTCCCTCCCTGGGTTCCTGGAGAGATATACAGATTCAAGCTCCGTGAATCTAAACAAAGGGATTCCACCCTCTTTACCTCCTCCCAGATTTCCCCGCCCTGGGGACCCTAGGATACTCCTTGCTTCAAGTCCTTGAAACACAAGTACCGAGAGATCTAATCTCTCTCCCCCCTCACCCAGAGGGTATGCAAAGTCAGGCTTAATAAATCTAACACAAAGAGATTTTCCCCCTCCCTTCGTTTCTTAGTCTTAACCAGTGAAAAACACTCAAACAGGTCTTAAAAAGAAAGCTTTATATAAAAAGAATGAAAAAGGACATAAAAGGGTGTCTGTATCAAGATGACAATATACAGGGTCAATTGCCTAAAAGAAAAATGAATAAACAGCCTTATCCAAAAAGAATACACTCCAGCAACTACACACATGTAAATACAAAAAAACCCCAATATAAACCTATTGTCTTACTATCCTTGTACTTACAACTTGGAAACAGAAGATTAGAAAGCCTGGAGATTCCTGTGGTCACTCTCAGAGCCAAAAAAGAGAACAGACCAAGAACAAAGGACTCACACCCAAAACTTCCCTCCACCCAGATTTGAAAAAGTCTTGTTTCCTGATTGGTCCTCTGGTCAGGTGTTGTTTGTTACCCCTTTCCAGGTGAAAGAGACATTAACCCTTAGCTATCTGTTTATGACAGGCTGTACATGCAGGAATCCCATTGATTTCAATGGGAATCCTGTATAAACATCTAAAGGCTTAGTTTTTAGCCCTCAGGCTTGCATTTTAGCATATGCAGGTATTTTTGTCTTACTACTGAGAAGTATATAATATTCTAACAGCATTGTATAGACTGTAGCTATAAGAAGGAAAACAAACTCCCCCACCTTTTTCTTTTAGGCCTTTAGTTCCAATGAAGAACTGCTCCTTTATAAATTATTCTGTGTTTTATTGCTTTGTTTTATGTGTAGTCTCTCTTTTTAATGTCGGAACTATAACATTCCAGTATTAAAGATAGAGAACTCTCATCAGAAATCAAAAAATAAAATAAAGAGAGAAACGTTTTCCATAAAAATGAGGGAATCAGTCAATTAAATCATTCGATTTCATTTATTACTTGGCTGCAAATCAATCTAAGTCCTCAGTGCATTAGGTTCTGGGTTGTGTTAAATGTTGAAAATTGATATTCATTTATCTTTCGGAGAACATGATTTTGAGGTTTGCTGCCTACTTTAATTGTGGAGAAACATCTAGGCTGGTATTTTTCTAGCTCAGGGTTTCCCAAACTTTCACTCTCTTATCATAGAAAAAATACATAGGCTTCTCGTATTGTAAACATTTTAAAGAGTCTGGGGCCAAAGCAGTGCTGGTGCTAGCCCATTGGGGGCCATACACAGGAATATTTTTGCCCCCAATGCTAAAGCAGGCAAGTTCTTATAATAAGTGAATAGCGCCCTCCCCTCCCCTCCCCTCCCCCCCCCCCCCCCGCCTTGAGCTGCTTGGAGCCCTAAGCAATTGTTTAGTCCGCTTATACCTAGTGCTAGTTTTTGGCCCAAGTGTGAAAGAAAGGGACATCAGAGGGAAAAGCCTGAAATTCTATGTTAGACAGTTCAAGATTTTCAGAAGTGCTCAGCGTTGGTTTGATCTGCTTCCATTCAACTCAATTGGAGTTGTAGCATTGACTTCAGTGGGAGCAGTGTTTTGCCATCTCTGTGTGGTTTTTGAAAATCACACCCATAGAAAGGACTGAGCAGCCTGAAATCTCATTCTGCTGTGTCAGCTTTACTCTTTGCTTATCAAATTGGGACTCATCTAAGTATTCATTTCTGAATAGCCTGTATTAGGTTTATGATTTTGTGACGCCCTAAATCCAATCTGTGACAGTTGCCATATTGGCCAACACATAAGAGATTGAACTCCAGAGCTAAAAGCATGAGGCTTTACAGCTTGAGCTAATGAGCCAGGGATCCGTAGCAGATGCTCGTCTTCCTTGGCTTAGGAACAGACGGGAACGCATATCACATACTGACAGTGAAGAGATAGTGAGCAGAGAACTGAGCCATTGCTAATAAACTAGTCAGATAGGAGCAATATAAGCACAAACAGTTCAGTGCACTCACAATAGCAAAGCTAGATTGGTTTGGAAATGTTCCATTTTTGCCTCTGAACACAGTTCTAAAGAGCTGCTGTTGCAATGACCTCTGAGTATCTATCCCACAATTCCCAGCACAACTCCTAGCAGCAGGTGCATAATCTTTACTGAACATTGTGTATATCTGCACCTCCTCACACTTTCTATTTCTGAGTTAATTACACAGGCTACTTCAAATTGTTCTGTCCTGCATGAGGGCACTACCCTTGTACTGTGTGGGGCAGGGATCTGCCCTTTCACTTCTAGGAGGCTTGAAGAGTCCCCTGATCCCTTGTCAGACTCACTAGAGGCTGGAGACTCCCAGTTGACTAAAGGCACCTTTATCGTTGGGAAAAGAACTATGGGAAAAGAACTATTGTCCTTCTTGATGGCCATTGTTCAAACTTTTGCCTTCCTTGGAAATTGTTTTCATCTCCCTTTGAACAACAGCCTCACAGTTTGAGAATCCAGCTTTTACTATTATGTTTACAGCAAAACCTGTCTTTAACAATGACCAAAAATTGATTGCCAGTCAAGATGGTCAAAAACCTTATGAATGCTTGAATGTGATTGCTTTAGACTGGGGTTTGGGCATCGTAACATTCAATTAACTAGAAAAACAGTATTAAAAAAAAAAGGAGTACTTCAAAACCAGAATACAGACACGTCTAAATGCTAATTTCTTTCATTCTATTGTGGAGAGTTTCCACAGCATCTGACCTTTTTCAGTTTTATATACACCTGCATACGCATATGCTCTATATCAACATAGCTATGTCAGTAAAGGGTGTGACAAGGCCATCCCTCCCAGTGACATATCTATGCTGGCAAATCCCCAGTGTGGATGAATCTGTGCCAACATAGGAGTGCTTCTGTCAGCACTGCCAAAGTTGTGTGGGGAGTGGTGTTCATACACCAGCAGAAAAAACTGTCAGTGTACATTGTGTCTACATTAGAGGGGCTGTGTAATGTCAGACAAAATGTTGCTAACATTTAGGCACTGCAAAAATAAGAATTTACAAAACCTAACACCAATAGATATGCTTACAGGACTTTTTTTTCTAAATTAGAGTGCAAACAGTTTTTAACAAAAGCTTTCCCTTGCAGTGTTCCCAGCTCAAACACTGCAGCTTCATGCTAGGACATGAGACCCCTAGATGGCTAAGAGACCAGCTGGATGTAAACTCTCTCATCTAAAAGGCTTATGCTCACCTCCCAAAGAGTGAAGTCGAAGGAAGTTGGGCCCTTGCTTGCAGAATTTGCTGCAGCTAGAAGTTTGCCTAGGTCCAAGCCTGGCCACTTTCAGAATATTTGTCCAGGCATTTCTATAAATTCCAGCTTAGTTGCCTTATCTTCTTGACCTTTTTTCAAATACTATCTGTCTTAAAAAGTCTTAAAATATTGTGATGTTGAGGAGAGTTGAAGGGAATTAGCTCCTAGTTTATATATAGAGAGAGATTACTTTTGCCTCCGTCTAAGCCATGTACAATGCATCCTGATACAACATTGAGTGACGTTCAAATGCCCACATGTCAAAGGGAGTTTTGAGTCCAAGGTCAGCAGTATGGCCAAGTGGTGAGATTCTAGACTATGCTGTCTAGTGGTGGGAATCAGTGGTTGCTTTGCCTAGCAGCAGCATTCATCAGCTGGGTCCCATGACAAGAGTTAGTGGCTGAGGGTAGTAGAATCCAGGCCCTTCCTGCTTCACTGGGTTCCAACCCAAAGAAATAATAATTCAAATTGCAGAGCCTAGAAGACAAGCGCCCCTACAGCTGCTCCCAGAGCCACTTCCTACCCTGGCTTTAGCTCCTCTGCTGGGGCCACCAATCTTTCTTTGGGTCCCCTTAGAGATGTTTTGGGCCACCCTCCAGAGGGTCTCTTCCCTGCCTGTGGCGGTTGAGCATCTTCGGCCCCCATGGTTGAAGGGTCTGCAGTGACTTGACTGTAGAGCCTGGTCCTGGCCTTTGTGAGCCTCAGCAGCTCCTCTGCAGAAGGCTGTAGCACCCAACCATTCTTCTGCTTGGTCAGTCCAGACCAAGCTGAGCTGTTCCCTTTTGAACTCATTCTTCACTGGGAGCATGCCCAGCAGTGGCAAGAGAGCATGGCTTCCTGTGTTCAGATAACTCCATAACTCCCACTTCACCAGTGTGGGGTTGGTACACCCTGTCACACTACAGGGTTTGGACAAAATTGGAATCTCATAAGAGTAGCAAATCTCATGAGACTTCAACTATTTACTGCTTAAACTTCATGTGAATAACTCACCATTTTTTAATGCCGAGTCTTGCCCTAACTCTGATATGACCTTGATCTTAAATCCTAGATTCTCTGGACCAAGATTCACACACTACCTCTTTGGCCTATCCCTGGTATTAATTAAAACTATAAAATATTTTTAGTAGGATAGCTAATTTTTTTTTCTAAACCTGACACTTTTATAGGTCTTAAAATAATGAAATATTTTAAAATGGAAAGCTCTTGGCTGAGATTTTGTCTATTAAATTAATGCTGGACAAAAAGGCACTGCCACCTTAATAATATTTCTGAAGGGATGAGTAAGACTGCCAGAAGGCAGAATCAAGGATGTTATTCATCTTATCTGAGAAAGAAAATTAACATTGATCTTGCAAATAAATAAATGAATCAATCAATCACCATATGAGAAGGTTTCAGGCAGATATGACACCAGAGAAAGCAATTTGGTGATGAGCTATTCTGAAATACCAACTCAGACATTCCAGACTTAATTTTTACAACAATGTACCTGAGACATAATTATATGTACAAAACCAGAAAAAGAATATAACAAACCAAGAAAGTGGAATTACACAGAGCAATTTTAGGACAGAATCCTCCTGTTCAAAACAACCCTACAATACAATACAATATAATATAGAATCAAATTGATAATTATAGGGCAAATTGAAATATCATTTGAGATTTATGTCAAACTTTTTTACTCCGGTCACTTTGATCAGTCTGTCACTCAAACTGTAAGTACAGCTTCATTTTAACTATGCAGCATAGAGCGCTTGTTCAGCCAGTTGCCCTGCATCAAGGATTTAATTAGTGTGATGAGGTTTACAAACCCCACACTAAGGCGAAGGCAAGGGAAAGGCTGGAGCTGTGCTGGGCCTGGAAAGCTCTGCCCCTCAGCACTGCTAAGCATGCTCCTGATGAAAGGAGCAGTATAAAGAGAGCTTCAGCAGCCCAGGCAACAGAGAGGAGAGTTGTCATCTTCAGGATGTCATGTTTCTGCAACAGTAGGGGAAGAAGCTCTTACAGAAGAGGTCTGTCAGTGAGTTTTTTTTGAGAACTGTGAGGGGACCAAAGGGTTGCCAGGTGTTTGGGTTTTGTCTGGAATGCCTGATCAAAAAGAGACCCTGGCAGCTCCAGTCAGCACCATTGACCAGGACATTAAAAGTACGGTTGGTGGTGTACTGGGACTAAGGGAATTGCAGCCAATGGGAGCTGAGGGGATGGCACCTGAAATGGGGCAGTGTGCAGAGCCTTCTGGCTATGCTTCTGAGTAGGAGAGGAAGGGAGACATGCTGCTGCTTTCAGGAGCTGCCTGAGGTAAGCACTGCCCTGAGCCTGCACTCCTGACCCCCTTCCTGTGCCCCAACCCCTTGTCCCAGCCTGGAGCCTCCTCCTGCACCCTGAACCCCTCATTTCTGGACCCACCCCTGGAACCTACAACCCACAGTCTGTACCCCCTCTCACTCCCCAACCCTCTGCCTCAGCCTGGAAACCCCTCCCATACTCCAAATTCCTCAGCTCCACCCCCAGCCTGGAGCCACCTTGTGCACCCCAACCCCCTCATCCCCAGCACCACCCCAGAGCCCGCACCCCCAGCCAGAGCCCTCACTCCCTCCCATATCCCAGCCCACTGCCTCAGCCCAGAGCCACCTCCTGGACCCTGAAATCCTAATTTCTGGCCCCACCCCAGAGCCCACACCCCCAGCTGGACCCATCACCCCCTCCTACACCCCAACCCCCTGAACCAGTCCAGTGACAATGAGCAAGTGAGTGACGGGGGCGGGAGATGGAGTGAGCAGGGCTGGAGCCTCGGAGAAGGGGTGTGGCTTCGGATGAGGGGCCGGGCAAGGGTGTTCTGTTTTGTGCAAGTAGAAAGTTGGCAAACCTACCTGCATCAGCCCTGAGACTCTATGGTTTGGAGCAAAGGACTATGATTAAATGGCAGCCATGGCCCAAATTGAGGCATTGGTTGTGGTAGGAAGTGGCCCAGGGGAAGGTGAGCAGGAGGTGGGCTGAGTGTAGACCATCCTGGTGCAGTCTCACTTTCAGAGCCTTGGACTAGGACCCAATGGATCATCAGGTCCTAGTCCCCCTTCCCACCACAGATTCCCCTATGCCTGGGGGGCAGGTTTATGGGGTTACTGACAAGGAAGATGAACCCCATTTAAGGAGATCTGGACACTCTGAACTAAAAGAGAGACTGAAGCAGCAGGCCCTGACATGAGGACAGCTGACTACACACTCAACCTTGACACAATTAGTAAATTGATTACAAAATGGAACTTGTCTATTTAAAAACAAATATTTTGTCTAATTGTAATTAGTATTGAATCTGTATGATTAAGGGATAAAATCCACTCTCATACTATGAGGCCTAAGGTTGCCAACCCTCCAGGAATTAAAGATTAATTTTAAAATTTACATCATGTGATGAAACTTTCAGAAATATGTCCAACCAAAATTGACAGACCTAAAGAGGCCACTAATTTCTTATATTCTACATTACTGTATGTTGAAGCATCCATAATACTTACATAAAATATAATTAGTTGTCCAGAAAATTATGCTAACAGTAGCTATCCTTTGACACTTGTAAAATGTCCCTGTGTTGACTTGAATTAATGGGCTAATTTATTATGGCTCACCACTGGTCTGATCAGAAGATATTTTAAGTTCTTGTCCCAATTCAGGCTACAGGGATGGAGAAACACAGAGCTCAATATCATGAGAGGACTCTCAGGGTGTCTGGCAAGGACAGTTATACTGAAGACAATACTAACTTGTTAAGATCTTTATTAAAATGAATGAAAGAAGAATAAATATTACAAAACACAAAGTCACAAAGAAGTAATACAATTCTTTGACCCCTGGTGGTAACATTTCTATTCTATTCTATTAAGCTAGCATACTCACACCCTCACATCCATCCCTAAAGACCTGGTAATAGGAGACTGAGGACCAGTCTCGTCTCTGGCATGCCTAAGGAATTGATGGTCCAGGCTTCCCAAGTTGGTAGGGATTAGGTTTGAGTGTTGAGTAGCTAGGTTGTATTGCGAAGCTGAGCTGATAGCTTGATAGAAGATAGGAAAAAGTGATGACTTTGCATGGTTGTTTGCCCTCTTATAGGGTTCCAGTACTGCCCAGTCCTGGAATCTAGGCCCAACCTACCAGGGCCGGCTTTAGGAAGTGCCGGGGCCCAATTTGAACACTTTCGGTGGGGCCCTGGCAGGGATGACTTAAAAAGAAAAAAGTGTAAAAGTGTAAAAAAAAGTGTAAAAGTGTAAAAAAAAGCCTTCCATTTCTTCTATGTATTATTTACTTTCCATAACTATATAAATAATAAATAATAAAATTGTCTATTATGTATATTGCATCGTATATGCTGTTGATTGGTTATTAATGACTGCCGTTTCACATGTGTGGGTCCCCGCCACTCCCTGGGGGTGTGCACATGTGTGGGTCCCCACTGCTTCCTGCCCCCCTCATTGAAGCAGGTGTGCAGGTTACTGGCCTGGGAACTGCAGGGCAGCAGTGGACATGGGACTGGTTCGAGGCATGGCAGGGGCTGACTGGAGGTATGGTCTGGCTGCAGGCAGGGCAAGGAGTGCGGGGCTGGCTGGAGACAGGGGAGTGTGGAGTGGGCTGGCTTCAGGCAGGGCCACAGGGGGGTGCAGCAGGGGTTGGCAGGGCTGGAGACAGGAGTATGGGACTGGCTGGCTTCAGGCAGGGGAGTGCAGCAGGGGTTGGCTGGAGACAGGGCAGTGCGGGCAGTGCAGGGCTGGTGCGGGCTGGAGACAGGGCAGGGGGTTTGGTAGGGGCTGGCTGTGGGCAGGGGGTGCAGAGCTGGCTGCAGGCAGCTGGGGTCAGGGCTGGTGCGGGCAGGGCAGGGGGTGCAGCAGAGGCAGCTGGAGCCCTGGCCCTTTAAAAAGCCCCCAGAGCCCCCCGCTATCCCAGGGCTCTGGGGGCTATTTAAAGGGCCCGGGGCTCCTCTGCTTCTACCCCGTCTCGGACCTTTTAAATAGCCGTGGGAGCCCTGGGGAATGCATGGGGGCGGCTGGGCTCCGGCGGCTATTTAAAGGATCGGGGTGGCAGAGGCAACTGGAGCCTTGGCCCTTTAAATAGCCCCCAGAGCCCCCTGCTACCCCAGGGCTCTGGGGGCTATTTAAAGGGCCCGGAGCTCCAGCCGGGGGCACGGGGCTTGCTGCACTCCAGCTGGAGCTCCAGCCAGGAGAGTGGGGCTGCAGGGCTTGCGGCGCTCTGGCCGGAGCTCCAGCCGGGGCCACGGGGCTTGTCGCGCTCCAGCCAGAGCTCCAGCCGGGGCCGCGGGGCTTGTCGCGCTCCGGCCAGAGCTCCAGCCGGGGCCATGGGGCCGCGGGGCTTGTCGCACTCCGGCCAGAGCTCCAGCCGGGGCCGCGGGGCTTGTCGCACTCCAGCCAGAGCTCCAGCCGGGGCCGTGGGGCTTGTTGCGCTCCGGCCAGAGCTCCAGCCGGGGCCGCGGGGCTTGTCGCGCTCCGGCTGAAGCTCCAGCCGGGACAGCGGGGCCACGGGGCTTGCGGCGCTCTGGTCAGCGCGCCAGCTGATAGAGCGGGGCTGTGGGGCAGCCCTGCTCCCGCCGGGGCTTTGGTCAGGGGAGCGGGGCCATGGAAGACCCCGGAGCAGACCGCAGCCAGGGTAAGTAAAAAAATTTAAAAGGTGCCTAAAGCGTGGGGCTGATTCCCAGGAATCGGGCGAATCGTCCTAAAGCCGGCCCTGCAATCTACCATGCCCAAATCTTATTTCCTCACCCACATAAATCATAGAATATCAGGGTTGGAAGGGACCTCAGGAGATCGTCTAGTCAAACCCCTTGCTCAAAGCAGGCCCAATCTGCAGATGCCTAAATGGCCCCCACAAGGATTGAACTTGTTGGCCCCCACAAGGATTGAACTTGAACCCTGGGTTTAAGCAGGTCAATGCTCAAACCACTAAGCTATCCCTCCCCCAAAGAGAGATATACCTACCAGTCCAGCCCCCTGCCTTCACTAGCAGGACCAAGTACTGATTTTACCCCTGATCGGCCTCCTAAAGGTCTGAACTCACAACCCTGGGTTTAGCAGGCCAATGCTTAAACCACTGAGCTATCAAGTACACTTACTCTATAGGTTAACATATTACGACATATATTCATACGTATTAGTATTGCTTGTCTCATTCCCAAAACCGTTACCCTTGGCCTAACTCATGACTTCCATGTTCTGCGGTATGCCCTGCGGTTACCAGTCTGCTCCAGACCTAAGGTAAAGAGATTCAGTTCTTTGTTTGGTTCCCCATTCAGTTCCCCAAAGTTAAGTGGGGGTGACCAGTAGGCCTTTTATCTATGCCAAAGGTTACAAACGCTTATACTAACTTGCACTAGCTAAGCATACAGGATACAAGCCTGTATCCTGCATTACAGCTAACTATTATGAATAACTATGAATAACTCTTATGAATACTATAAACTGGAATTCAACATAACCAAAACCCAAGAAAATACTATGATTCACTAATAATAGGATATGATAACAAAATAATATGACTCAAACCAATAAAGAAAACATATTATGCAATAGAGCAAGCTAGCAAACTGGCCTTATGGGCTACACCGGAAACTGAGATTACCGCTTAGTGTCACAAAAGACTTTAGGAAGCACAGAGCCTTTTTTTAGCATGTTCTGCTACAATTCATCAGCACACATATCATCATATGATTATAGTACATTTACTCTGGTTAGCAATTATGACAGAGCTCTCTGAACCTTTAAAACGGTAATATCAATACCAAAAACTCATGACAACTGTATCGACTGCTAATATTCTACTACGGCTTTTTAATGATATGTTGGCTCATTTTGAGCACAGTCATGATTTTTTTTAAGTATGTCAGGATATTATGGAGAGCCAGTACCCTCCCTATTGTTATGGTGCAACTAGATTACGTCATGAGGCCCTAATCCTTCAAATATTTGTGCGTGGTCTTATTTTTACTTTATGAATAGTCCCTTCCAAGTCTGTTTTCATTCTTCACAGTATTAATGTACCAAAGTACTGAGTTTATTAGGACATTTCCTATGTGTAAAATGTGTATTGCACTGAGGGATTTATGCTGTATCACAAGACGGTGTTACTCTTTAATGGCTGAAATACATGTTGCAGTTAGATGTTTAATATTCTTGCTTTTAAAAAATCATGAAGCTCATATTTCCACAAGAGAATTTGGCTGCTTCTTCTTTTGTGAGAGGAATTGCTTATATGGGAATACAGACCCTACATAAAATGTCAAGTTTCATGTTCTGTGGGCTTTCATCTTGATAGGCTTTAAAGTAACTTTTCTCTATCAACATGAATATTCCAGAAGATAAACTATTTGGCCTGTAGTTCAGCCCCAAAATAGAAATTACTGTAATTTCCTGATCATAAGTTTGAATTTTTAATTTTGCTTGTGAGAGAATGTTTTAATTTTAATATGGAGATATACCTATCTCATAGAACTAGAAGGGACCCTGAAAGGTCATTGAGTCCAGCCCCCTGCCTTCACTAGAAGGACCCCTATATTCACCACTGTCATATAATTATGATATTTTTAGTATAAAGTATGCCTTGTGAGGTATCGTTCTAAAAATCTTGATCTGTTAGACATTAATATCTGGTTGGATTGTATGTGCTATCGTGTGTGAAGTTATGAAGTTTGGCTATGTATGGGACTATAAGGTGGATAGAAAGCTGGCTAGATCATCAGGCTCAAAGTGTAGTGATCAGTGGCTCCATGTCTAGTTGGCTGCCAGTATCAAGCGGAATGCCCCAAAGGTCGGTCCTGGGGCTGGTTTTGTTCAATATCTTCATTAATGATTTGGAGGATGGCAGAGACTGCACCCTAAGCAAGTTTGCAGATGACACTAACCTGAAAGAAGTGGAGGGTAGGGGGACCTAGACAAATTAGAGGACTGGGCCAAAAGAAATCTGTGGGGTTCAACAAGGACAAGTGCAAAGTCCTGAACTCAGGATGGAAGAATGCCATGTATTGCTACAGACTAGGGACAGAATGGCTAGGAAGCAGTTCTGCAGAAGTATCAGAGGGTAGCCGTGTTAATCTGGATCTGTAAAAGCAGAAAAGAATCCTGTGGCACCTTATAGACTAACAGATGTTTTGGAGCGTGAGCTTTCGTGGGTGAATACCCACTTCGTCAGATGCATGTAGTGGAAATTTCCAGGGGCGAGTATATATATGCAAGCAAACTAGAGATAACAAGGTTAGTTCAATCAGGGAGGATGAGGCCCTGTTCTAGCAGTTGAGGTGTGAAAACCAAGGGAGGAGAAACTGGTTTTGTAGTTGGCAAGCCATTCACAGTCTTTGTTTAATCCTGAGCTGATGGTGTCAAATTTGCAGATGAACTGAAGCTCAGCAGTTTCTCTTTGAAGTCTGGTCCTGCAGTTTTTTTGCTGCAGGATGGCCACCTTAAGATCTGCTATAGTGTGGCCAGGGAGGTTGAAGTATTCTCCTACAGGTTTTTGTATATTGCCATTCCTAATATCTGACTTGTGTTCATTTATCTTTTTCCGTACATACTGACAAGTTTGGCCGATGTACATAGCAGAGGGGCATTGCTGGCATATGATGGCGCATATTACATTGGTGGACGTGCAGGTGAATGAACTGGTAATGGTGTGGCTGATCTGGTTATGTCCTGTGATGGTGTCGCTGGTGTAGATATGTGGGCAGAGTTGGCATTGAGGTTTGTTGCATGGATTGGTTCCTGAGCTAGAGTTACTATGGTGCGGTGTGCAGTTACTGGTGAGAATATGTTTCAGGTTGGCAGGTTTCTGTGGGCAAGGACTGGCCTGCCACCCAAGGCCTGTGAAAGTGTGGGATCATTGTCCAGGATGGGTTGTAGATCCCTGATGATGCGTTGGAGGGGTTTTAGCTGGGGACTGTATGTGATGGCCAGTGGAGTCCTGTTGGTTTCTTAACTGGGTTCGTCTTACAGTAGGAGACTTCTGGGTACACATCTGGCTCGGTTGATCTGTTTCCTTATTTCCTCATGCGGGTATTGTAGTTTTGAGAATGCTTGGTGGAGATTTTGTAGGTGTTGGTCTCTGTCTCAGAGCTTAGAGCAGATGCGGTTGTACCTCAGTGCTTGGCTGTAGACAATGGATCATGTGATGTGCCCGGGATGGAAGCTGGAGGCATGAAGGTAGGTACAGCAGACAGTAGGTTTTTGATATAGGGTGGTGTTAATGTGACCATCACTTATTTGCACCGTGGTGTCTAGGAAGTGGACCTCCTGTGTAGATTGGTCCAGGCTGAGGTTGGTGGTGGGGTGGAAGCTGTTGAAATCGTGGTGGAATTTTTCCAAAGTCTCCTTCCCATGGGTCCAGATGATGAAGATTTCATCAATGTAGCGTAGGTAGAGAAGGGGCGTGAGTGGACGAGACTGAGGAAGCTTTGTTCCAAGTCGGCCATAAAAATATTGGTGTATTGTGCAGCCATGCGGGTGCCCATAGCGGTGCCACTGATCTGGAGATATATATTGTCATCCCAAATTTGAAATAGTTGTGTGAGGATAAAGGCATAGAGCTCAGCAGCCAGTTGTGCTGTGGTATCATCAGGGATACTGTTCCTGACAGCTTGTATTCCATCTGTGTGTGGGATGTTTGTGTAAAGAGCCCCTACATCCATGGTGGCTAGGATGGTGTTTTCTGGAAGGTCACCAATGCATTGTAGTTTCCTCAGGAAATCAGTGGTGTCATGGAGATAGCTGGTGTCAAGTATCAGAGGGGTAGCCGTGTTAGTCTGGATCTGTAAAAGCAGCAAAGAATCCTGTGGCACCTTATAGACTAACAGACGTTTTGGAGCATGAGCTTTCGTGGGTGAATACCCACTTCTTCAGATGCATGTCATGCATCTGAAGAAGTGGGTATTCACCCACGAAAGCTCATGCTCCAAAACGGGAGATAGCTGGGAGTGCTGGTGGCATAAGGTCTGAGTAGAGAGTCCACATATCCAGATAGTCCTTCAGTGAGAGTTCCAATGCCTGAGATGATGGGGCGTCCAGGATTTCCGGGTTTGTGGATCTTGGGTAGTAGATAGAATAACCCTGGTCGGGGAGGGGATCTAAGAGTATGTTGATTTGTTCTGGTGTTAGTGTAGGGAGTGTCCTGAGTAGATGTTTCAGTTTCTTAGTGTATTCCTCAGTGGGATCTGAGGGAAGTGGCCTGTAGAATTTGGTATTGGAGAGTTGTCTGGCGGCCTCCTTTTGGTAGTCAGACCTGTTCATGATGACAACAGCACCTCCTTTCTCCGCCTCTTTGATGATAATGTCAGGGTGGTTTCTGAGGCTGTGGATGGCATTGCGTTCTGCACGACTTAGGTTATGAGGCAAGCTATGTTGTTTTTCCACAATTTCTGCTTGTGCACGTCGGCGGAAGCATTCAATGTATAGGTCCAGACTGTCATTTTGACCCTCAGGAGGAGTCCATGTGGAGTTCTTCTTCTTGTGCTGTTGGTGGGAGGGTACCTGTGTATCAGTGCAGTCCTGAAAGTATTCTTTGAGTCAGAGATGGTGAAAGTAGGCTTCCAGATCGCCGCAGAACTATATCATGTTAGTGGGGGTGGCAGGGAAGAAAGAGTCTCCGAGATAGGAAAGACTTTTCTTCTGGGCTGAGTGTGTAGTTGGATAGATTGACGATATTGCTGGGTGGTTTAGGGGTATCATGGTTGTGGCCCCATGTGGCAGGTAGGAGTTTAGACAGGTTTTCACACCTCAAGTGCTAGAACAGGGCCTCATCCTCCCTGATTGAACTAATCTCATTATCTCTATCTTGCTTGCATATATATACCTGCCCCTGGAAATTTCCACTACATGCATCTGACGAAGTGGGTATTCATCCACGAAAGCTCATGTTCCAAAACATCTGTTAGTCTATAAGATGCCACAGGATTCTTTGCTGCTTTTGCAGTTCTGCAGAAAAGGACCTAGGGGTTACAATGGATGAGAAGCTGGATATGAGTCAAAAGTGTGCCCTTGTTGCCAAGAAGACTAACAGCATTTTGGGCAGTATAAGAAGGGGCATTGCCAGCAGATTGAGGGATGTGATCATTCCCCTCTATTCAACATTGGTGAGGCCTCATCTGGAGTACTGTGTCCAGTTTTGGGCTCCACACTACAAGGAAGATGTGGAAAAAATGGAAAGAGTCCAGCGGAGGACAACAAAAATGATTAGGGGGCTGGAGCACATAACTTAAGAGGAGAGGCTGAGGGAACTGGGATTGTTTAGTCTTTAGAAGAGAAGAATGAGCGGGAATTTGATAGCTGCTTTCAACTACCTAAAAGGGGGTTCCAAAGAGCATGGATCTAGACTGTTCTCAGTGGTACAAGATGACAGAACAAGGAGTAATGGTCTCAAGTTGCAGTGGGGAAGGTTTAGGTTGGATATTAGGAAAAACTTTTTCACTAGAAGGGTGGTGAAGCACTGGAACGGGTTACCTAGGGAGGTGGTAGAATCTTCTTCCTTAGAGGTTTTTAAGGTCAGGCTTGACAAAGCCCTGGCTGGGATGATTTAGTTGGGAATTGGTCCTACTTTGAGCAGGAGGTTGGGCTAGATGACCTCCTGAGGTCCCTTCCAACCCTGATATTCTATGATTCTAAATGCTGGAGGCAAGCAGGGCTTGAGGTGGAGGTTGACAGTTCATGACTCCCCATGTAATGAACTTGTGACCCCCTGAGGGGTACCGACCCCCAGTTTGAGAACCCCTGATGTAGCCCTTCCCCCACTCTCAAAGCAGGAATTTAATGCCTCCTCCTTAGGAGGTTACGTCAAGCATGATTCTTAGCTCAATCTATTTCTCACTTTATACATTAAAAAACCGACAATCTACACTTGAAGCCCTGGAACAAACTGTTTTTTGACTAAAATAGAGGTTTTAAAACCAGGAATATAGGTGCCTGGTTCACCTCCTAATTACTTCAGAGTAAAGCAGGAGTAAGACCATTTATAGTCAAAAGTTACCCTGTGTCAAAGTGATGTTAGTGAGATTAGAATCTGGCACCAGGCGATATATTGGTGCTGAATGTAGCTGGGAGGAAAGGTTCAGTGGGTTCAAGTTATTATAGCAGGAAAGCTTGTAATGATAGTAGATCATGTGAGGAGAGATAGGATAAAATTGTCAGATGCTTTTAAAGTGTCATTTTTTTTCAGCCACCCTTTCTGCACAAACTGTCTCTGCAGTGACAGAAATATCCTTCTGACCATGAGATAGTTTGTAAATCCAATACATGCAATTATGCACTGGGCACAAACATTGCATTTTAAGTTGAATGTGACTTTTCAAAATGTGAATGTGACCTCAGAGTGCAACAGTTGGCTTTGAATTGAACAACCTTTTGTACATTGTCTAACCCAAGTTTAATAAAACAAATTACACTGGAAGTTGTTCCATGTTAATTACTCTAGAAACCGCCTACTAAGATGCTGGCATATTTTCCTGTTACAACTGTTTATTTCCTCAGATTCAGTGTAATATCTTCACAAGAGGCAAAATCTTAAGGACCTTGGGGTGTCCTTAGTCTTATGGCAGAGAGCTCCACCATGTCCTGCCTGCTTCTGAGTTCAGTTAGGAGTATAGTGCAGTAAACAGTGCAGAGGGACTGCTCAGAAACTTATAGGAGGATGAGGAACTAATGCAAAGAACCATTTGCAGAATTTTCATTATCATTGTTGACAACGCACAACCCAGCAAGAACACAATTTTACACTCAGATCCCAGGTTAATTTTGCATTGCTGGCAGTTAGCAAAACCATAGTTTTTTTCCCTTGCAATCAGATCACATCTGAGAGCAAGTAATATGAATCCAACAGTGTCACTTACATATCTAAGGATGAATTCTCAGTTACACAAAGGCATTTACACTGTTCTGGTGGGCTGGTAAGTTATACCTACTCTAAGGCCCCTTTACACCCCTCTGGCCCTGTGAAAGACCTTACTGTAAGTGTAAATCAGGCCTTTACTTTTTAGTCAGACTACACTACACTGCACCTGAAAATGAAACATCCCATCACAAGGAAGGAAGAAAGAGACTTACAATTCAGGTCATTCCTTCTTCCAGGTCATTCAGTGCTTAAAAGATGCAAGCCAGAACAATGGTGGATTAAATTATATCCTGGCTGACATGTCATGCTTCTCTGTTGTGTTTAGTGTTGTTGCAGAGCGACAGAATTTAACACTATGAGTGCATCAGTCATACCAGAAAGTCTCAGTCAACATATGACTAATCTATGTCTTAGTGTGACCAGGTCATTTCAGATCCTATAACAAATTACAACATGGGCTCCAATAGGGTCAAATAAACACACATTTCATGCCAGTAGCCAGTGGCTACTATGGTCATACGCCGTCCTTAATCAGGGTGCAAGCAGAGCAACAAACTCAGTCTCGCAGGTTTAAAAAGCAAATACCTTAGCCAGAGAAAACAAAGCAAATGTAAAAGTCCCACACCAGGCTTCCTTGTCCCCAAAGAGACACCAGCATCTAGCAGTTTTTGGATACCCCCTAGCCCTAGGAAGTCCTTCTTTCAAGGAACCAGTACAAGAGATCTACTCCCTCAGCCAGTCAACCACTACTGAGCTGGGTTTCCCCCCATTTTAATTCCTCCCTCCAGGTTTGACATCACTCACATGGGTCAGGGCTGACAGAGACCACAGGCTCTCATTACCCCCTTCTTGGTCAGCATGAGGTCTGTATACCACATCTGACACGGGTGCCAACTAACAAAAGTTTGAATATTTTGCGGGCAGAGAAGTTAGGATCAGCACTTAACATTAAACGACTATAAGTAATTGATATATTTTTGCTTAGACTGTGCAAGAGAGCTGGACTAATGTGAGACTGCTAGGCTACCATACCTACAAAACAACCCCTGTATTTTGTGACCTTTGGCATCCTGAGAATTGTGTTCACATTTAAGGGAGCCCATTGAACTGGTAAATTTGTATTTTCCTGCAGCCAGCTCAGCCCCAGTGTTAATACTGATACCACACAGCCACTCTGGAATCTTTTGAAGCTTGAGCTGAATTTAGATTCTTCAGGTTAATTTTTATAATCACATTGCAGGTTTCTGTTTCGCTTTTTTTTAGAAACTAGTGTAAATTGCATCAGATTCTGCAGATATTACCCTAACTTAAACTTCTCTCTTACTCATGTTGAAAGCCCAGAGCCAGATTACAATTTGCACTGCATTCTGGGGACACAAATACACAAGAACATAAGAACGGCCATACTGGGTCAGACCAAAGGTCTATCTAGCCCAGTCTCCTGTCTTCTGACTGGGGCCAGTGCCAGGTTCCCCAGAGGGAATGAACAGAACAGGTAATCATCAAGTGATCTATCCCCAGTACCCCATTCCCAACTTCTAGCAAACAGGCTAGGGATGCCATCCCTGCCCATCCTGGCTAATAGCAGAGACTTACCCTTGTGGAAAGGAGTTCCCCCCTGGTGTAAAAAATAAAAAAACAAGAGAACCCAGCCCCTGGGCCATCTCTTCCCCGCCCACAACATAAGGGCTGTGGTGAGGGAATACAAGCCTCATATTAGAAACCTTACACCAGTGATTTATACCAAAGCAGCACCTAGATCCAGGCAGCGCAGAATCAAGCCTGTGATGCCTATTGTTCCTCTGACCCAACCTTGGCTGCAGGAAAGGGTCTAGCTCTTAATGTGGAAAATGGCATTATTTTAACAGGGAGAGGTGGCAGAGGATGGTGGTGTGGGGAAAATTATTTATTACTTGCAAGACACGTTCTAATACAGAGAAAAAGGGATTCCTTGCCCTGAACAACTTACAGTCAAAAGGCCTGTGGTGTTCAGAGATCCCACAATGCATAAGGTGCTTGCAAGAGCCCTGTTTTATTCAGTGTCTGGTTCCAACTGACTGAGTATAACAACAAGAGCTTCACAGCACCCCACTCAGACTGGCTGTCTGTGAAGCTCACCCTTAAAGGCACAGGCCCTAAATCTGCAGATGCTACTTGTGAGTTCAGCGGTGTTAGCTGCATGGGAGTCAGAGATGCAGACTGGAACCTAAGCTAAGACAAGAATGGGAAGAAAAAACATTGGGCGTGTGGAAGAATGAAGGAAAAGAAAGGGGGAAGAGAAACATGAGGGGAAAGAGTTGTAATAGAGCATCATAGAGTCTGGAAGAGAACAATAATAGAGAGGTGGGAAGCAAAGGAAGAAAAAAAGTGAAGAAATTAGAGGGACAAAGGGCAGGGAAGGAGACCATAGACTAGGGAAGTGGTTCTCAAAGTGGGTTGGGACCCCAAAGTGGGTTGCATCCCTGTTTTAATGAGGTCACCAGGGCTGGTGTTAGACTTGCTGGGACCTGGGGTCGAAGGTGAAGCCTGAGCTTCACTGCCCAGGGCTGAAGCTGAAGCCCAAAGCCTTCAGCCCTGGGTGGCGAGGCTCAGGTTACAGGTCCCCCGCCTGGGGCTGGAGGCTTGGGCTTTCGCTTTAGCACCCACACCAGGAGAGGTGGAGATCAGGTGGGGGCTCAGGCTTGGGTCCCCCCTGCTGGGGTTGTGTAGTAATTTTTGTTATCAGAAGTGGGTCATGATGTAATAAAGTTTGCGAACCCATGGGCTAGGGAGATCAATGTGGTGCCCTGGGTTTTAACAACTCTGATGTGTCATAAACAGATAGTTAAGGGTTAATGTCTCTCTTACCTGTAAAGGGTTAACAAACAGGGACCCCAAACACCTGACCAGAGGACCAATCAGAAGACAAGATACTTTCAAATCTCATTTGAGGGACGCCTTTGTTTGTGGGTTTTGGGTTTGGCTTTGTTCTCTCTGGGTCCTGGATGGGACTAGAGGTGCAACCAGGTTTCTGCCAATCTCCCTGCTACAGTCTCTTATCTATTCAGAATTGTAAGTAAGAAAAGGCGGTCATAGTCTTTTAATTTGTTTTTTTTTTATTTACATATGTGTACTTGCTGGAAGTAGCTTAAATTATGTTTCTGCTGGAGAAAGTTTCTTTCTATTGTTTATAAGTTGAAAGACTCTGTAACTTTTTACCATCTAAAGTGCAAAGATAAACCTTTTACTTTTTCTTTCTTTTTTATTAAAAGTTTTGCTTTTTAAGACCTGTTTGATTTTTTTCTCCTAGTTAAGGTTCAAGGGAATTGTGTCTGTATTCACCAGGAAATTGGTGGGGAGAAGGGAAGGATAACTTTTCTCTTTGTGTTAGATTCATGCAGCTTGAATCTGTATGGCCTCTGGGTGAGGGGGAAGAAGGGAGGGGGAAGATAACACTCCTCTAGGTGTGGTGATTCAAGAAGTTGAATCAGGCGATCTTCTAGTGTTCCCAGGGTGAGAAGGAGCTGGGAGGGAGAAGGGAGGGGGAAGGGAATGGTTTATTTCCCTTTGTTGTGAGACTCAAGGAATTTGGGTCTTTGGACCCCCAGGGAAGGTTTTTGGGGGAGACCAGAGTCTATCAGGCGCTCTACTCTAAGTCCTGATTGGTGGCAGCCTATCAGATCTAAGCTGTTAATTAAGCTTAGGGGAATTCATGCTAGTACCCATATTTTGGACCCTAAGGTCCAGAATTGGGAATTATACTATGATATGATGACTGTGTGATTAATGTACATTTAAGACTGGAAACATTCTGGATGCAGCTTAGAAAGACTTGTCTCCTGGAAGCAATTGCAGCAGGAGTTGGTAGGATACCCGACCAAGGAGTGAGGTGTGATGTGGCTTTTGTGTAAGGACCTACTTGATTATTCTAGATCAGAGGTGAGCAAACTATGGCCTGCGGACCACATCCGACCCGCAGGACCCTCCTGCCCAGTCCCTGAGCTCCTGGCCCCTCCCCCGTTGTTCCCCTTCCCCCACCACCCCTGGGTGGCAGGGCTGTGAGCTCCTGGGGCAGCACAGCTGCAGATCCCAGCCTGATCCGGTGCTCTGTGCTGCGCAGTGCATGGCTGGCTTCCACCAAGCGGCGCAGCTGCCTATTCTGCTGCTCCAGGCGGTGTGGCTGTAGCACCGCCAACCACCAGTGCTCCAGGCAGTGCGGTAAGAGGACAGGGGAGTTCAGGGTGGTGGAGGTCAGGGGTCGGGGTTGTGGATAAGGGTCAGGGCAGTCAGAAGGTGGGGAATGGGTGGGGCTGAAGGGGGGTAGGTCTCCCAGGGGGGCAGTCAGGAAGGAGGGGGTGTTGGATGGGGGTGGGGAGGCAGTCAGGGGCAGGGGTTCTGGAGGGTAATCAGGAGACAGAGAGAAGGGGTGGTTGGATGGGGCAGGGGTCCCAGGGTGCTGTCAGGGAACAGGGGATGTTGGATGAGGCAGGAGTCCCGGGGGGGGCTGTCAGGGGGCAAGAAGCAGGAGGAGTCAGATTGGGGTGGGGGCCGGGCCACACCTGGTTGTTTGGGGAGGCACAGCGTCCCCTAACCAACCCTCTATACAATTTCAGAAAGCCAATGCGGCCTTCAGGCCAAAAGTTTGCCCAGCCCTGCTCTAGATCCTGACTTTACCCCCTTTCTGAGTCATCTGAACTGCACTTTCTTGCCTGCCAAACATAGAAAGCAGGAGGCCAAGAGGTGCTCCATCTGTGAGGAGCTGCAGAATGGTGGGTTCTCTCTCAAATCATGGTCTGTGGATCCTTGATTTGCTAAGAGAAGAGGCTCAAAATCAGACGGTTAGTGGATCTGTGTCCTCCAGACACTGATCAGAACTGCTCCAGAAACATATCCAGAAAGGCAGGTCAGGACTCTACAGCATCTGGGACTCAACTAATCAAATTCTAACCTCCATTAGTCCAATTTACTTGAAAATAATCCCAGGGTATGCTCCCATGTCCTAGGGTAGGAGAGTTACTTGGTAAGGAGTCAAGCATGTTTCCTGACTCACAGCTTCTTTGAGGAAGATGTGGGTTTTTTCCCAGGAGGTGCCTTTGCATATCCTCTCTAATTGCATATCAGAGGATGAGAAGCACTGTGATTCAGTCACCTGCTGTGACTCATACTTTTTCATGGGCTAAACCCCAGAAAGGAGCTCATCACCATTCAGGATCTGGCCCTTACTTAGAGGACAATCTGGAAGATGCCAGCATGCTGAAGAGTTAAATCATGTAAACAGAGCTCTCTACTGCTGTTTTCTCTCATTTAAAACCAGATTTGCAATATTCAGAAGATGCCCTTTTTTATTAGTGTTCACAGCAACATTATGCATAAGCTTCCAATATTGTATAAGCTTTTATAAACTTCCAGTATTCTGCTAGCTGGGCTCCTTGTAAGATGCAGCACATTAAATTATATTATGCAGCAAGGTCTCCTTTGTTATGATGGAGCCACGATGAATTATGCAGCAAACTGGGGATGATGAAGCAATGTTAAATGATCATGGAGTCGTTCTACAACCTTTCCTTTTTCTGAAATTATTCTAAAAGTGCACTACAGCACAAAAGTATATCATGAATGCATATTACATTCAAGCAAAAAAGAGAAAATGTGATTCTGAGGTTAGGAGGACATTACACACTAGATGTGTGTGTATGTGTGTGTATATATATATATGTGTGTGTGTGTGTTTGGGAGCTCAGCAAGAGTACCCAGGTGCCCTGGTGTACATTAGGAGCTCTGTATGATAGCCACATGACTGCTTTGGGTAACATCAAAGCTTGGTGTTCAGTGGCAGAAGCAACAGGGACACTGCCTTATGAAAGTAAAGGGTGGTTTGCTGGAACTGTACAGAAGTGAAGCCACAGATAGCAACCAGTTCCTGTAGCTCTCCCTTCCTTAGTTAAAGCTCCTTTGCCCCCATTCCTCTGGGACAAGGTATGGCACAGTAGATTACTTCCCCCTAACAGGGGTGCTGAAACAATTTCTATTGTAGTGGTGCTGAGAGCCATTGAACCACACTGCAAACCCTGTATATGATGGAAACCACTTCAAGCCAGTGGATGCAACCCCCAGAACCCCTAGTTCCAGCCCCTATATTCCTTTATTGTTGCTCTGAATGAGGAAGGATCTGCCTTTGTCTGGCTCTGTTTCTGTTCCATCAAGGGCAGCAGCACTGGAGCAGGAAACCTGCTGAACACCCTGCTATGGAGAAATCACAGAAACAGACCCACACAGACATGGGGAAGGAAGGCAAAATGAAATAAATGTCCAAGCTCAGGAACTGAACTATATAGGAAATGGTCTGGGTTTTCTTTGGGCTTTTTGATAGATTTGTGATCACATCCCTCAATCTGCTGTCAATGCCTCTACTTATACAGCCCAAAATGCTGTTAGGACTTCTTGGCAACAAGGGCACACTTTTGACTCATATCCAGCTTCCCGTCCACTGTAACCCCTAGGTCCTTTTCTGCAGAACTGCTTCCTAGCCATTTAGTCCCTGGTCTGTAACAGTAAATGGGATTCTTCCATCCTAAGTGCAGGACTCTGCACTTGTCTTTGTTGAACCTCATCAGGTTTCTTTTGGCCCAATCCTCTAATTTGTCTAGGTCCCTCTGTATCCTATCCCTACCCTCCAGCATATCTACCACTCCTCCCAGTTTAGTGTCATTTGCAGACTTGCTGAGAGTGCAGTCCACACCATCTTCCAGATCATTAATGAAGATATTGAAAAAAACCAGCCCCAGGATCAACCTTTGGGGCACTGCTCTTGAAACCGGCTGCCAACTAGACATGGAGCCACTGATCACTACCTGTTGAGTCTGATCTAGCCAGCCTTCTATCCACCTTATAGTTCATTCATCCAGCTCGTACTTCTTTAACTTGCTGGCAAGAATACTGTGGGAGACCGTATCAAAAGCTTTGCTAAAGTCAAGGAATAACACATCCACTGCTTTCCTCTCATCCACAGACCCAGTTATCTCCTCATAGAAGGCAATTAGGTTAGTCAGGCATGACTTGCCCTTGGTGAATCCATGCTGACTGTTCCTGATCACTTTCCTCTTCTCTAAGTGCTTCAGAATTGATTCCTTGAGGACCTGCTCCATGATTTTTCCAGGGACTGAGGTGAGGCTGCCTGGCCTGTAGTTCCCCAGATCCTCCTTCTTCCCTTTTTTAAAGATGGGCACTACATTAGCCTTTTTCCAGTCATCCGGGACCTCCCCCGATCGCCATGAGTTTTCAAAAATAATGGCCAAGGGCTCTGCAATCACATCTGCCAACTCCTTTAGCACCCTTGGATGCAGTGCATTTGGCACCATGGACTTGTGCTCGTCCAGTTTTTCTAAATAACTTCTTTCTCCACAGAGGTCTAGTCACCTCCTCCCCATACTGTGCTGCCCAGTGCAGCAGGCTGGGAGCTGACCTTGTTTGTGAAGACAGAGGCAAAAAAAGGATTGAGTACATTAGCTTTTTCCACATCCTCTGTCACTATGTTACCTCCCTCATTCAGTAAGGGGCCCACACTTTCCTTGACTTTCTTCTTGTTGCTAACATACCTGAAGAAACCCTTCTTGTTACTCTTAACATCTCTTGCTAGCTGCAACTCCAAGTGTGATTTGGCCTTCCTGATTTCACTCCTGCATGCCTGAGCAATATTTTTATACTCCTCCCTGGTCATTTGTCCAATCTTCCTCTTCTTTTAAGCTTCTTTTTTGCATTTGAGATCAGCAAGGATTTCACTATTAAGCCAAGCTGGTCTTATGCCATATTTACTAATCTTCCTACACATTGGGATGGTTTTTTCCTGCAACCTCAATAAGGATTCTTTAAAATACAGCTAGCTCTCCTGGACTCCTTTCCCACTCATGTTATTCTCCCAGGGGATCCTGTCCATCAATTCCCTGAGGGAGTCAAAGTCTGCTTTTCTGAAGTCCAGGTTCCATATTCTGCTGCTCTCCTCTCTTCCTTGTGTCAGGATCCTGAACTCAACCATCTCATGGTCACTGCCTCCCTCCCAGGTTCCCTTGCAATCAGATCACATTTGAGAGAAAGTAATATGGTGTTAAATATATTAAAAAGTGTGTTTTAATTTATTAGGGAGGTCACACTCAGTGGCTTGTGATATGAAAGGGGTTGCCATTAAAAAAGTTTGAGCCCCACTGAGCTAGAGGGAGGGAGAGACAGATTTAGGACTAGATACTCAAAACAGACTTAAAAGTGGTAATCCTTCAACAAAAAAACTTCAAAAACAGACTCCAATGAGAAACTGCAGAACTGGAATTAATTTGAAAACTGGACACCATCAAATTAGGTCTGAATAAAGATTGGGAGTGGATGGGTCACTACAAAAACTAATTTCCCCCTGCTGATACACACACCTTCTTGTCAACTGTTTGAAATGGGCCACCTTGTTTCCATTGGCCTGATTAGCACTACAAAAGTGAGTTCCACCCCTTCTTGTCAACTGTTGAGAATAGCCCACTTCCACCTTAACTGAATTGGCTCATTAGCACTGACCCTCCACTTGGTAAGACAACTCCCATCTTTTCATATGTTGTGGATTTATACCTTATACTGTATGTTCCACTCTATCTGATGAAGTGGGTTTTAGACAACAAAAGCTTATGCCCAAATAAATTTGTTAGTCTCTAAGGTGCCACAAGGATTCCTCATTGTTATTGCAGATACAGACTAATACAGCTACCACTCTGAAACCTGTCAACTGGTAATGTTTCTCTGGTGACATGTTCACCAGCTGAAGCTAGCAGGAGTTCAACGTAGCATATAGCCATGTTGACATTATGCCAGCTAAGAGCTCCGTGCTGGGGACAATTCTCAGCCTGGGTGAAGGGGGAGTTTCCAGCAGTTTTCATGCCTGTGCACTATTATAGCTGTGTAAAGGGGCCAGATTGTCAGATAGAAGCTAATCCAATGAAAATTCTGCATACTCAAATACAACGTAATTCACTCACCTCTAAACCATAGAGGGTTAGATTATGATACCTTTAAATCATGTTGAATAGTACTTTAGAACACTAGTGAGGCTGTTGAAATCAGTGGGACTTCTTGTGCAGTAACGTACTACTCAGCGTGAGCAAGCAGGTCTAGCCCAAAGTGACCAAAAGCTGCAAAGTAAACATTATCGCATTGTGTTGCAATTCTAGAAGCCAGGAACTTCTGAGCTGTAATTCTGGCTCTGACTTGACATCTAGCCTTGCACAAGTTATTTTGGTCAAAACTTTGTTTCCAATAGTGAGGCACCTAAATAAAAGCTGAAGTCAATGAGAGCTGTGGAAGGCCAGAGTTTCTGAAAATGAGACCATATATTTAGATGCCTAACATATGGATTTGACTGTAGGTGGTTAACTTTACATATTCAAGCTTCAAAATTTTGGCTTAAGCCTCTGTAATTCAGTGTCCCTGTTCCCATGGGAATAATGGTACTTCACAGTAGTGTTTCTGAAGATTACGTAATGTCTGTTTAACCCTTTGAAGATGTACAGCACTGCATTGCTAAATAAAATTTGTGTTTATAGAAATCTCCTGTTTAAAAAAAAACAAATCAAAACAAAAAAAAATCTCTTTATTAGGCAGTAATTCATTAGAGCTGCTCTATATAGGAATATATTTAATAGCTATTAAATGTATCCTCTAATCATAATGAGAATAATGCTTAACACTATTTTCTCCAAAGTGCTGTACAAACATTAATTAATAACAGTCCACAGGAAAAAACAGATAAGAGTCAATAGATGGCACTGAGAATTTCTGCTACATTATCCTTTTGGCTATCTTTGCTTAAAGGTAATTGTAATGGAATTCCATTGTTTACAAGTCAGAATGTTAAAGTCCTAAAGAAATTAAGAGCTTCTCATAAACATCCTGCTTGTGAATAGCTAGGGAAATTGCATTTTCTTTAAATGAGTTTGAGGGATGGAAAAAGAGAGACAAAAAGAGGGAAGTTTGCTGTTTTAAGAGGCAAAGCACATCTCCATTTGAAAAATATTCCTCTGCAGCAAGCCCAGGAGTAGTCTGTTCAATCTGACCAAAATGTACAGTGTTGTATACCACACTTGTGAGTTTACAGCACTTGAACCTACACTGTTAGTTCAGTTATGTACTAGATTGTGCCAATAACAACTAGGGCTGTTACTGATGTATATTCAAATGAATAAATACTCCAGTACTGGGAAGAACTCACTCCCATGATATTATAGTGGAATTAACAGCTCCCTACTGCTCAACTCTGAGTAACAGATAGAAAACCTTGTAAAGTGATCTATTGCTGATTCATTTAGGGCCAGAATCTTCCAGGCATTTAAATAGGTGTATGAAGTAGGGGCAGCATGGTTCATGATAAATATTAAAGAATACTAGGATAAGTGAGATGTTTTTAAATCAGTAGGGACTGATGAAATCACCCTAGGGTACACAAAGAACTAGCTGAAGCAACAGCTAACAGTTCCAAGATTATCTTTGGAAAGGGGAACAGAAAATCTTGGGAATTATAGTCCAGTCATCTTAATGTTGATACTCAGGAGATACAGAAACAAATTATTAAATCAATTTGTAATTCTCTACAGGATAATAGAATAGTAAGTAGTAGCCAACATGAATCTGTGAAACAAATCCTGCCAAACCAATTGATTTCCTTCTTTTAATGGAGTTATTGGCCTAGTGTATAGCGGAGAAGCTATAGACATGATACATCTCGATTTTAGTAAGGCTTTTGATATGGTTCCATGTAACATTCTCATAAACTAGAGAGTTATAGTGATTTCATATAGACTACAAGGGAGGTGCAAAACTGATTGAAAGACCATACTGAAAAGGTAGCTATCAAACTGGTTGCTGAAAAAGTTGATGTCAAACTGGGAGGACATATCTAATGGATCATGCAGGAGCCTGTCCTGGGTTCAGCACTATTCAACACTTTTGATAATGGAATGGAGAGTACCCACAAACCTTGTGCATTACACCAAGCTGGGAGGGGTTGAATTCAAAACTGGATTAAAATTCAAAAACACCTTGACACATTGTAAAATTGATCTGCAATCAATGAGATTAAATTCAGTAAAGACAAGTATGAAGTACTACACGAAGGTGAATAGCTTCCTAGGCAGGAGTACTGCGGAAAAGGATCTGGGGATCATAGTGGATCCCAAACTGAATATGAGTCATCAGTGTGATGCAGTTGCAAAAAAGGCTAATATCATTCTGGGGTATATTAACAGGGGTAATATGTATAAGATATGGGAGGTAACTGTCCCTTTCTGCTTGGCACTGGTGAGGCCTCAGGTGGAATACCGTGTCCGGTTCTGGGTGTCTTACTTTAGGAAAGTTGTGGGAATATTGGAAAGAGTCCATAAGAGAGCAACAAAAAATGATACAGGTCAGGTTTTCTAAATCTTTTGAGGAAAGGTTAAAAAAATGGCTTAATTTCTTCTAGAGAATGGGTGGAGGGTGGGAAACTTGATAACAGTCTTTAAATATGTTAAGGGCTCTTGCTAAAATAGGACAGTGATCAATTGTTCTCCATGTTTACTAGAGATGGAACAAGATGTAATGGGCTTAATCTGCAGCAAAGGAGATAAATGTTAGATATTAGAAAAAGCTTTTTAGCTAGACGGATAGTGAAGCACTGGGATAGGCTTCCAAGGCAGGCTGTGGACTCCCCATCATTGGAGGCTTTTAATTACAGGTTAGACAAACACATGTCAGAGATGGTCTAGGGATACTTTGTCCTGGTTTAGCACAGGGGGATAGATTAGATGACCTCTTGAGCTCCCTTCCAACCCTACATTTTTATGATTCTATATGAAGGTGTCATAAACAGATAAGAAAAGTTAATAGCACAGAAGTACTTTATATCTCTTTGACTGTGAAGGGTTAACAAGTTCAGTAAGCCTGGCTGTCACCTGACCAGAGGACCAATCAGGAGACAGGATACTTTCAAATCTTGAGGGAGGGAAGTTTTGGTGCTGTGCTGTTAGTTTTGATTGTTATTCACTCTGGGAGCTCAGAGGGAGCAGATGTGCAACCAAGTTTCTCTCCAATCTCTCTAATACAGGCTCTTATAAGTTCAGACTAGTGAGTACTAGGTAGATAAAGCGAGTTAGGCTTATGGTTGTTTTCTTTATTTGCAAATGTGCATTTGGCTGAAAGGAATTCAAATTGGTATTTTGCTGAAAAGATTTTAATTTGTACTTGTATACTTAGGCTGGGAGGGTGTTCCCAGTGTCTATAGCTGAAAGACCCTGTACCTATTCCATTTTTTTTTAAATTTACAAAGATAATTTTTACTGTTTTTTCTTTCTTTAATTAAAAGCTTTTCTTGTTTAAGAACCTGATTGTTTTTTTATTCTGGTGAGACCCCAGGGGACTGGGTCTGGATTCACCAGGGAATTGGTGAGGAGAAAGGAGGGAAGAGGGGGAGAGAGGCTGATTTCTCTCTGTGCCAGGATTACTTTCTCTCAAGAAGAGTCTGGGAGGGGGAAAGAGAAGGAGGGAGGAAGGTGAATTGTCCTCTCTTTTTTGTGATTCAAGGAGTTTGAATCACACAGTGATCTTCCAGGGTAACCCAGGGAGGGGAAGCCTGGGAGAGGCAACGGTGAGGGAAAAGGTTTTCTTTCCTTGTGTTAAGATCCAGAGGGTCTGGGTCTTGGGGGTCCCCGGGCAAGGTTTTGTGGGGACCAGAGTGTACCAGGCACTGGAATTCCTGGTTGGTGGCAGCACTACAGGTTCTAAGCTGGTAATTGAGCTTAGAGGAATTCATGCTGGTACCCCATCTTTCGGACGCTAAGGTTCAGAGTGGGAATTGTACCATGACAGAAGGCCAGGAAGAAACTGCAGTCCTTGCAGTCAAGAAAACAAGGACTACTCTCTGACCACTGCCCCACAGCACATGATGGCCCATATGAAGTAAGGAGCGGTGGAGAATACAGGGTCCCATGGCTGTATGCTGGTCCATGTGAGACTGTCATGTTTGTAACATGTTGGAGCATAAGGCATTCCACACATGGGTGAGGAGCAGGCAGGAGATGGGGTTCTGGATCCCCTTACCACCTGTGCAGGAGGGATGTGGACAGGAAGCTATACCCCACACTGGCGCATTAGCAAATGCGTGGTGTCTAGGTACCAAGTAAGTCCTGCTTCCTCTGAGACTTTCCCCTTACTATGAGCTGTTCCTAAATGGCACAACCTAGCCCTTAATTCTTTGTCTATGGCACTTTGCAAACTCCAGAAGCCCCAGATGTGCTGTTTGAAATCATACACCAACTGCATAGCACAGAAGTACAAGTATCATGTAGCTGATGGTGATTTCATGTGGCATTTGCAGTCAGAAGACACAGAATAAAAGCAACACCAGCTGCAGGGCTGTAAAATGACAAACATGAGGCAACAGCTTTATTGTGCTCCACTGCTTGTATGGCTCTTGTACGGTAGCACAGAGCTTTTCATTTGATCAGATTCTATGCAATCTGACAGGTGATTGTTATGGAGGTGCTGGCGGTCACGCCATAATTAAGGTTGGGTTGTTTTGCACCTAAAGCAGGAATTCAGCCTGTCATGTATGGAGAATACCATGCACCATCCCTTAACTTGCAGTACTTCTTTTTGCACACACTGTTTTTTCTGAGACTCTACATGTAAATCTGCTAAGTAGTTTATTAATTTAATAACAGCTCCTTTAAAACAAAAGCTCTCATTGACAGGACTCCTTTGTCCTAAATGATTTTAATTATCAGATCATATCAAATTTCCAGATTTGAAGAAACTACCTTCCAATTAAGATTACTTATTTAAGAGCATATTATTGTTCAGGTTATAGAATAATAGACAAAGCCAGGCCAATAGCTCACGTCACTCTTAAGTGTGCCATTGTGATATCAATTCAAGCAATCATCACCCCTTGTCACCAGCTAATTTGTATGCTGCAGTTGTGTTTGAAAGTATCAAGGACACGAGGTGGACTGTACAACTTTGGATCGGCTGATGATCTGGCCCAATATTATTATAACACATTTAGCTTGTTCCCACAGGTCAGATACTATCACAGCTATGAAACAGCTGAGAGTCTGGAAGAGCAGTCTGGCTTGGCAAGCTATTCCACTGAAGGTGATCAGTAAGGAAGGCAGATGTATCCTTTCTACAAGAGATCCTGAGAGTGAAGGATGGGACTCTACGGGAGGGAGGGAGGAGATGTTGCCAGGTCTAGAAGGGTGGTGCTTACTGTTCCTCTTAACACTGACACTTGTGTCTTATCCAAGTACTGACTTTACTTGCTGCCAACTAACCCTTGCTGCTATTGGCAGTGTATGTGCCATCACCTTCCAGCAAATCACATCCCTCTGGTGCATGTGATGACATGTTAGCTAGACACATCATGCCATCGACTTAGAGTCAGAAATCCCCAGTGATACCAATGCAGAGTTCTGATTATAGACTGAGGTCATTGCTATATATTTTTCCAGTCAGTCACTTGTCGGTTTATATGTAAACCTTATGTTTCTACTCAGTTGTTGTGGTTGAGGTAATAGGAACTGCTTCTGATAGTTGTTATGCAAACAGTCCCACTGAAATCAGTGGGGCTGCTCAGAGGGCTCAATCCAAAAGCCCACTGGAGTCAATGAGAGGACTTTTGACTTCAGTGGGTCCTGGATCAAGCCCATAATATTGTATTATTCTGTGTGAGCAAGTGTATCATGTGTGGCTCATAGTATTTAAGAGTTCAAATGTAACTTAGAAACAACAACACTCTTAATAATAGTAATTCATATCCATTAAATTTAAATTATAATTGACATTTAAGTGCACTAGGAAATTACAATTGATATTTAATTTCATGGGCAAGATGGACAAACATAATTCTACCTTGACAGACACTCCACCCACCAAAGTTCTTCACAAGTTATATGCATTACATCTCATAAGTAGCTCATGCCCTGTGGATAGAACATTAGTACTAGCTGTGGGTAGAAGCAGTTGCCCTTTAAAAAGGGATGTGGGTTAGAGTGAGGGTTTCATATTCAAACTTATTCATGCAAATATCACTTCTGCCTCCTACCCTAGTATTAAAAATGTACTAATTCTTATGCCTCCTCATTGGAATCTTTAATGTTTTAATAACTCTGTTCCAAACTTTCTAGCAATGTCTAATCACAGTTGTGAAATAGTTGGATGATCGTAATAGGTAATAGCACAATGTCCCCAATTAAAATAGCATTCCCTCCAATAAAGTACAATAAGTCATATTCATTATAGCATAAAAAGAGACTTTACATTTGCTCAGTGCTTTCTTATAAGAAAACAGAACCAAAGAAAACAAAATAGAGAAGACTAATGGAAAGATGACACAGTACATAGCACATCAGACAGGGAAAGACCATGCAGAGCCACTGTGTTGCCCTCATATAGTAATGACATTAAGCTAGACATTTGTATCACCAGCATCACAGACTTTTGCTTACAAATGAATACCTTGGTATGGCCGCAAAAACACTAGTGAGTATGTTTCCCATATCCAAAGAAGAGCTCTGTGTCAGCTCAAACTTCTCTCTCCAACAGGAACTGGTTCAGTAAGAGATATTACTTCACTCATCTTCTCTTTCTCATATCCTGGGACCAAGATGGCTACTATAGCAACACTGAATACAGTTATCTAGTTTCAGTACTATACAAACATCCAGTAACTGTCCTGTGCGTGAGTTGTACACTTCTGTAGTGAGGCGGATTGGCCACCCACAGACCCGGAGGGGGAGTTGCCCCTCAGTCAACCCTGGTGGGCAGAGCCACGCCATGCTCAACCCTCCCACTGGAAGTCAGTGGGCAGCACAGGAAGTACAAAAGGTGGGATGGAGAACTCAGCTGGGGCCCAGTTGCCAGAGGAGACAGACACCTCCTGCGAGTTCCTAAGCTGGGAGGCTGCTGCAGATTCCGAGGGAGCTGAGGACTGGCCAGGACTACCAGGGCCATTTACAGACCCAAACACAGAGGAGCTGTGCAGACTCTGAAGGAGCTGTAGGCTGGTCAGGACCTGATCAGGTATAGAATGGCTTCCGTATGAGGAGAGATTAATAAGACTGGGAATTTTCTGCTTGAAAAAGAGGCCTATAAAATCATGAGTGGTATAGAGAAAATAAATAAGGAAGTGCTATTTACTTCTTCTCATAATACAAGAACAAGGGGCCACCAAATAAAAGTAATAGGTAGCAGGTTTAAAACGAACACAAGGAAGTATTTTTTCATGCAACACACTGTCAGCCTCTGGAACTCCTTGCCACAGGATGTTGTGAAGGCCAATTATAACGTGGTTTAAAAGTGAGCTAGATTGATTCATGAAGGATAGGTCCATCAATGGCTATTAGCCAGAATGGGCAGGAATGGTGGCCGTAGCCTCTGTTTGCCAGAAACGGGGATTGGGTGACAGGGCATAGATCACTTCATGATAACCTGTCTGTTCATTCCCTTTGGGGCATCTGCCATTGGCCACTGTCGGTAGACAGGATACTGGGCTTGATGGACCTTTGGTCTAACCCAGTATCAGCTGTTCTTATGTTCTTAGGCCTTCTTCCCCAACGACCAGGATGACCCTCTATGAGCCAGGTACATCATCATGGGAAGTTGGGAAAGAGCTCAGGGGTAGCCAACCCCTGTCTGGCTGCAACATTGAAAGTGAGTGAGTCAGCGTGTTGCGGTCAGGATCGCCGCTGACCCAGTGGCAGACTGCTCTGCCACTGTGAGGGCCCTGGGCCAGGATGCAGTGGAGTGGGTGGGCCTGTGTCCCCCCTGCCACCCCAATCCGTGGGTGGCAGTCTCCCCCTTTCTTAGGCAAGAAGCCTGCACTTGTTGGCCCTCTGCTAGAGCTAAGAGGCCTGACTGTTTTGTGGCTCAGCCTGAGTGCAGGCCTGAGCCCACAGGCTCTCTACTGCTCCGCCTTGAGCAGGGGCCTGGGCTAACTGACTGTTCAATTGCTCAGCCTGAGTGAAGGCCTGAGCCAGAGACTCTTTGCTGCCCCGCCATGACCAGGGGCTAGGGCTCCGTAACTGTGTTTGTCATTTGGCCCTGATCACAGATCCGAGCTCTCGTGTCCCATCGCCCTGCTGATTCTCCATGACAGGTAACCTCCCTGCCAGATTGGCTGCCCACAGACCTGGGGGGGAGGGACCATTCCCCCCCAGTGGACTACAACTCCTCTGTCTCAGTCCAAGGCATGCACTTAGACTTTTGAATACACAACTAATTGAGTTTTAGCACTGAAACTTGTCTGTCAAACATCTTCTTTAACAAACCCTCGTTCAAATGTGTATATAGCATATTGAATATAATCCTTGTTTGTTATAAATTCCCCTCTATACCCAAATAGCTGGAATATTCAGGAGCAATTGTAGTTTCCAGCAGTCACATTGTATCGGTCTAATGTAAATATATGGTTCCCTCATTACCACAGTATATAAACACCACACAATTGTTAATGTAGCTAACCTTCACAACACCTTTTCAAGGAAAGGAAGTGCTAATTATCCCCATTTTACAGACAGGCATCTGAGGCACAGACGCTGAGACCAGATTTGTAAATGTAGTTAGCACCCAGCTCCCACTGAAATTAATGGGAGATGGGAGCCTAAATACCTTTTATTTAAAAAAAAATCTGAGCCTAAGTGACTCGCCCAGAGTCATACAGGAAGTGTTTGGAGGAACAGGAACTCAAACATACATCTTCCAAGTTCTAGGCTAGAGTTCTAATCTCTGTCTAGCCATTAGTCTCACTGATGACAAAAAAAAACCCCTTAAACTGACACATGGAGTCTCGATGGCAAATAAATAGCCTTTGAAGCACTCAGGTGTATATCTGTAGCTCTGAAATGCTCATATACTGCCTGACCCTGCACTACTGAAGTCAGTGAAGGTGTTTAAATGACTTCAGTGGATGTAGGATGAGGCTCATAACCCCTCGGTAAAAATGAAATCAAACATTTTCACTTAACTTTTATGTCATAGGTGACAAATAATTTTGGTCAGGAAATTCAGATTTACAGGTTTTAGAGCCCCTTTAACACAGTCTCCTTGCAAATGCTTGTGGTACCAGTTAACAAATGGCCTGCTACCACAGAATTCCACAGCACTGCTGAAAAGAGATTTACACCACAATAAAGAAGCAAAGGGACAAATTTTCAGAATGAATAGTGTACAGGATAGTGTTATGAATGCTTATGCTCTTTTTAGGGCCAAGTCTTACAAGCCATTAATCACATAAATGGCCTTTATGAAGTTGACTAATCTCACTGACATCACTATAAAGCCATATCCATCATATTTTTTCACTAAGAATAAGTGAGGGTTTTCAGTACTGGATCCTCTATTGGTCTAGCCCTGTTAGTTCTGCTGTGGATTTTGTTTTAACTGGTTGGTTTTAATTTTAATTACTGGTTGAGGTTAAGGTTGTCATTCGAGCAGTATTTAGGCCCCAATTCAGTTAAAGATGCCCATGGAGGAAAGCAGCCAAGCATGTGCTTAACTTGAAGCACTTCTTTAAATTCCATTGGCACCAGTGGCACTTAAGTGCTTTTCTGAATTGGAACCTTGGGCTTGAAGCTGTGTGTCTTTCAGGGCTAATTTGGACAGCTTGTCTGGGGCATGTGCTTTGGAGTTCTCTGCATCTGGAAGACAGGATTCTGACAATCTATTTGCCACAGCCTACAGCCATAATGTTTTGGTAGGATTGTGATCACTCAGTTATTTCACAAAAGAAGGAGGGAGGAAGGGAGGGAGGAAAGATACTGTCCATTCCCCCTGGTACTGTTACAGGAGGTTTTCTTTTATTTTCACTTACTTGACTTCTGGGTAATGACCGGCAGTACCCAGGACAGAACTATATGAATGCATCTGCTTGCAAGGAAAAACCTGAAACATTCACTTCCTGCAATCAGCTTAATACAGGTAGTGATAGCATCAGAGTGCTTTGGCTTGCACAAAACTGAAGTTAGTTTCAGGCTAGATACTTTAGGTAAATTATAATTAATGATAGCTTGTAGGTAAAAAAACAACATGGCTGCCGCTATTATTTTCCATTAGGAATTCCCAAGATGGAGGACATAGGCTAAATTAACTAATAATAAGTCAGAAACAAGGGTCGAACAAAGTTCAGACGAATGACTGAAAATACCTGCAGTGAGGGGACAGAAGGAGGAGTTGCTATGATGAAAGGGCAAAGCTGATTGGCTGAATGAATTGCCACCCACACAGGGAGCAGGCAGCTTGAAAGGTCAACCAATCAGAAAAGGTCAGAAAACTGAATATAAGGAGACAGTTGGCCAGTCAAAAGGTGAGTGGCAGGAAAAGGAGAAGAGAGAAGGAGAAAACCAGAAAGAAGAAGCAGCAGCAGCAGCAGCAGAAGAAGAAGACGACCAGAGTGTGGAGATCAACGGGAAGGATTGGAGACTGGAAAGCAAGAGAGTGACAGATCAGAAGGACCAAAGATGTGTCAAAGGGAATTAAAGGAAGGAATGCAAGGCTGATTTTTGCTGATTTTATAATACTGCTTGTGTCTATGCCTGTCAATAAAGCCAGAAGCCTGCTGCTGAGTGAGAACTGCCCCGCCTCCTCCAGTGATCAGCTGGTCACTGCTTGCAGAATGATAATTATTAACTGTTTAATGCTATATTCTAGCGTTTTTTAATTCATAGGCTACTTGTATGTTACATTGTCATAAGTCTAAGGTTATTCAATTAGAGGCCTTATATATCTGTCTGAAAGGTTCAGAGTGTACTGATATTGCAACATTGTATTTGTCTTAAAAGTTTGTGTAGTCTCTGGTACCATAAATGCAAGACCTTTAACAGTAATCCAATTGTGCCTTATTGCCTACTATACATTGTAATTTCTTTCTTTTTCTTTTCTTAATTTACTAGATATTTATTAAGAGAAAGTTATGTGGTTACAATATAAGACTTTGTTTTCGAAGCATTACTGCTTCTGTGCCTATTCCTGATCGGAGGGCTGTATCTGTGTCCTTTCGAGGGTTAGCAGGATTAGCCTGCTCCGGGGAGTTTTCCGTGGGTCAGAGACAAACTTCCTGGTAATTCTCTTAGGGTGGGTCACTACCTTTATCCCCATTTGGACAGAAGAAATTAACAAATCAATTAGGAATTATAGGCAGACCAATACTGAAGTGCCTTAGGTTCAAATTTTAGGGTAACAAATTGGCATCCCTTATGGGGGTGGGCTTGAAGGTACTATTAAAACCCTAAAGGTTCAAAAGCATAATTTTAAGGCCTACAGAGAGGGTACAGCACTCCCTATTGAATAAAAGGACACTAGCAAGCAGTAATTCCCCCCTCCTCTTTCCTTCTCTTCTCTTGTTTTTAATTTTCTTCTCTTTTCTTTCTCTGTTCTTCCTTCTTACTGATTTTTTTTCTCTGAGTTAGGAAAAAGGTAAGTAACATAAAAGGTAGGTAATTAAAGTAAATAAAAGATTTTGTTCATAAGATCTCAAAAGTAATTGCTATATAGTAGATAATCCTGAGACTATGGTGAACCTAATTGCTTTCCTGTTCTGAGGGACAGGAAGGTAGAATTGGTTTGTGCTTTCCTATTCTGAGGGATTTGGAAGTAAAAAGCGAGTATAGATAACAGTAAGTGTTGTCTATTGGGATCGGATATTTGCAGCAGCCTTACCGACGTATCAGTATTTTTATTACAAGGTGACTGTAGATAGTGAAGATGCTCAACAACTAGGATCAATAGTTCGAAATGACCATGAAAGGGAAACTGAGATGTGGTGATTCAGAAATGTTGAAAAACAGCTTGGAGAATTTTATGAAGAAAATTGGATAGGGTTTTTGGAAAGTTGTTTTTTATTTGTCCTAGTGCTTAGCAACAGTTATGCAAGCAATAGGAACAATGGATCAACCAAAGAAGAGAGCCTTGTTCTCAAGGAAAAGAAGTGTGGTGCCTTGAAAGGACTCTTGCTTACAACCACAACTCTAGATATAGAAATCAATAAAGCATTGAAGGAACTAAGAAAAGAAAAAGCTATTCTAACAGCGGAGGCTGATACATTGAGACCCACTCTTCTTACTCAATCACTTCAGATTGCTGAGTCACAAAATGAACAAAGTTTCTCCTGCTCCTCTTATTTGACTAACAGTAGAATTTGAAGAATGGAAACAGAAGGAATTGATAGAAGATGCAATGAAATTGATCATCTCAGATGCAAAAAAGGAATGAAAATTCAATCATGAAGCATGTAGAAGGAAAATTCCCATATTAGAGGAAGTATTGAAAAGCAACAAGAGAGCCATAGAAGCAATAAAATCCCTACATGATGAAGAGGAGGAATCCTATGCAGAAGACATGGGTTCTCCTTGTTGTAATGAGTATCTCAAATCTATTCCAGAATTTTACAGCTCATCAAGAGAAGAGCTGGAAGACTATCAAAGGCCACCTCCCATAGCTCCAGTTACCTCCACGGTAATAGAAACTACTGCACAAGGAAACAGAGGAGGTACAGAAGAGAAGGTAGAGGAAAGACCCTATACCCTTGAGCCAATTAGAGTTCTAAGAAAATTGATGAGTCCTTTGAACAAGAGCACAGTGATTGCATGGTTAGCTAAGAAAACAGGGATACCTGGATTGACAGGAAGTGATTTCTCTGCATTAAAAAAGAGTGCATGAATTTGCTGGACTTCCTTATGACATCCAAGGAGGAGTAGAAGGATTTAATAGGAAGCTACATTTTGAAGTTTTCAAATAGGAATTTTGACGTTTTCCTTTCCTGGAGAAGTTCCAGTGGTAATGTCACAACCCAGTGGCTCCCTCCTGTCTGTTACAGCTATCCCCCTACTCCATTTTGTTTCTTACAGCTGTCCCCATACTCCATTTTGTTTTTGTTCTCCTCCTGTGGCCGCCCCTCCCTGGCTGTTAAGTTGTTTACCAAGAGCCATTGCCCTTCTCAAAGGGATGGCCACTTGTGCTACGTGCTAAGTGGGACCACTGCCCTGTTCAAAGGGTTGGTCCTGTTATCACCTTGTTAAATCTGGGCTTTGTGTAGGGTAGGCAATGTCCAGAGCTGCAAGACCTAATGTGTTTTTAAGATCCTGGGCATGAGTCATAGGCCTCACGGGCTTTTGAGTCCTGAGGTGTGAACTCACACCTATTGTTCAGGACTCTGCCCAGGCACGTCTCTGTGCTCACCTGCAGTTTTTCCCTGTGTCTCCTCCCCTGTGACAGAGGGAGCCTATCAGGATTACTGGTGGGAAACTGCCTGAGTCTGCCTTTAAAAACAGGCATTTTTAAAACAAACATGGGAAAGGTTCCTGCACTGCTGCCTGGTCTGATCAGCCAGGGGTTTTGGGGGGTCCTTTCTCTGCTCTAGTTTTATTTTTGAGCATACTCCCGTTTTTTAAACCCCCCCCCCGCCACGAAGAACGAATTGCTGCCTGAGAGACCTTCTGATTATCGAGACCGTACCGAGCCCTCCTTGCTTCTTCTGATGTTGTTGCTGCTTCTGCCTTTGCTGCTACCTTGGGGACTGGTAAGAATCCCTCTGTGAAACTTTCTATACTTTTATTTTATTATTTTAGCTGCTGGCTCTGTTTCCCCAGCACACAGACTCAAGCTAAACCTTGGTCTATGTCTTAAAACCTCTCAAACTCCACAGCGCTTTGCCGCTAAAATAAGTTTGTGCCGCTGCTAAGCTCTGCTCCTGTGGGCTTTGCTTCGGGGCTCACTGCTTTCAGCCATATCCACTGCTGCAGCCACCATCCCTTGGCTTCCTTGGGGGGCTGCCTTGGGAGCTGTATCCTGGGCACATACTACTCTGCCCCCTATGACCTCCCCATAGCATAAGGTGCACCATAGGTTTTGCTTTTTAGTTTAATAAGTCATAGTTTGCTAAGATTGTAGCGCTTGTAAGTTTCACCTGTCTAGCTATTGTTGCTGTTTTGTTGCTCCATATAGTTGCTTGTTTAAGTTTGCTTAGAATTGTGATATTTGTTGTTTTGCCTAGTCATTGTTTAAGATAGATTTAAAAAAGCCATTGCCTGGTCATATTCTGTACCTGTTTTGTTACTTTGTATAAGCTGCTTGTCATTTTATATAAATTTGATTAAGTTAGACGATAGATAAGGTTTTTGCTGTTTGAATTCGTCTTCCCGCTGTCCCAATCTCTCCCTGAACTTTCCCGTGTCTGTTTTTTCCCCGCTCCAATCTCCCCCTCTGTGTGCTCCTCTGTGTCTCCCTGTTGTAACCCCTTGCTGCTTCTCCCCCTGTGTAACTTCCCAAACCTTTTGCCGCTTCTCTCCTTTTTTTTTTGGGTGTCCCTCCAGCCCTTCCTTACACCTTTCTGCTGCCTCTCCCTGTATCCTCTGTGTTCCTGCTCCCGCTCCTCCGCTGCCCCTCCCCTACCGAAGATCACCATCATACTGCTCTGTTTGTCTTCACCCCGCTGCTCCGCAGCTTCCCTGAAGTGCTCTCCGCTGCTGCAGCCTGTTTCTTCCCTCAGCCGTCTCCCCCATTCTCCACATGCCTTCCCATCGCTTGCACATTCAGCGCCCTCCCCTCTTGCTGCTCCCAGACTCCCCTTAAGTGCACTCCAGCTGCTCTTGTCTCCCGTACGTCCAGCCCGCAGGCTCCTGAAGACTGCTGCTCTGGGCTTCACCCCACAGGGCTTCAGAGTCTCTTGCTGCTTGCAGCTGCACTCTCCTCATCAGTTGCCACTGATCATTCACTCCACTCCCCACTCCTGTTTCTTGACTCAGCCTTTAGGTACACTCTTGCAGATTATCTGCTATTACAACCTCACAAATTAAGTCATTAATGTTCTTCTATGCTGTTAAGTGAAATTATGCAATGTATCACCCATATTGGATCATTGCACTGTGATTCACATTTTACTTGTGGTTATAACACCCCATTGGTCGCCTCCACGTTTCTAGTATACTTTGTATTTGCATTGATGCCACTGTGTTACATTGTATAGCTATTAACCACTTAATACATTCTATCTGAGATTGTTGACCATTTCATATAGAAGCTACCATTTTACTTTGCATTTCTTTTTGGTACATTTTGCATTCCACACTGTATCTAGAGTTGTTCCTATATAAAGTTGAGTTGCTTATTGACTGTACTGTATCCCATTGTGCTGAACCCCACTGTTAGAACTCCCTACACTGTTCAATAAGAAGAACCCCTCCATCATTGTCTATTGTAAACACCCTATACACCCCATCCCATTGTATTTCATTGTTAAATACCCACCACTTCATTTTTCCTTTAATAAAGAAATTAATTGGCACCCCACCTGTGTGGTAATTGCTCCCCAAGATCCCATATACCTGCGGGCAGGGACACCTCCCCTTAGGGAGTCCCCTGGGAAGGTAGATCAGCACTGTATATTGTTAATGCTATTGCAAGCATTGCAAAGCATTTTGGGGAGGGTTAAAGGTGTGTGAGTGGAGAGTGGAAGTTTCATTTGTAGGTACAAGGAGGGGGGGGAGAAGAAGAAGAAAAGAGCAGAGAACGAGTTAACTCAACACTGTAGCTAGCTAGCAAGCTCCCCGTCCAAAGATAAGACTCTGGCTCCTGCCCAAGGACACTGCTTACAGCTGAGACTTGGCTGACAGCCAAGAAAGCCGGGGGCTTGAATGTGTCCAAGTGGCCATAAGAGAGAGAAATCCAGGTGCACGGACCTGCAAAACAGCAAGACCAGCAGGAAGGAAAACAAAATCTAGGGACTGCAGAGATGGGAAAACAGATGAGACAGCGAAAGGGGGAGCTGAGCCTCGTGTCCCTGGAACCAGGGTGTTTTGGGAACGTTGAAGAGACCACAGAAAGATGGCTTGTGCTGGCACAAAGAGCACCAGGAGCAGAATTCCCTGATCAAACCCCCTTATGAAGGATCCCAGGACTTAAAACCCTCCTGAGAGCTGAAGCAACGCGGAGAGCACAGCGGATACTTGGACAGCCTGGGCCCAGGACAGCACTCCCGTCCACCTTTCTTCCCCCCCCCCTTCTTCTGATGTTACACCTAGGCTTGGCCAACTTGGTTGTTCATGTGTGGATATGAAAGTGGGTTAAGGCTTAGGGCATTCAATACTTGCTTTCTTCCCCCGAGTGATGTGGGAGTGTTCCCAGCACTCTGTTATTATTTTATTAATCAAGCTTTTAAAATTTAGACACTTGGTGTGCCTCATCAAATCCTCCACAAAAAAGATCCTGTGGCCTCAGCCTGATCAACTGGGGGCCCAGGCAGATTGGTAATGAAAATCTGTCACCGTATGGTTACATCAGGAAAAGCAAAGACCTGAACCATATATAGTTTGGAAGAAATTATTCTACAAACATGAGAATCATTCCACTGGGATAGCAACTAATGATATTTCCCCACAATTTAAAAGAGCATTAATGCTAGGCTTTGATCCAACCATCAGAATGGCAATGGTCTCTGATGATCCTGTGCAAACCGCTGTGCGCATTATAGAAGATACAGTAAAAAGACTGTATGAGTTGTAGAGGGAGACCATGCCACCTTCAAAACTACCTCAGAAAGGAAAACTTTAAAAAGTATCGGTAAGAACAGTGTTTCTCAAACTGTGGTTGCCTCTATGTAGGGAAAGCCCCTGGCGGGCAGGGCCAGTTTGTTTATCTGCCCCGTTCGCAGGTCTGGTTGATCATAGCTCCCACTGGCCACTGGGAGCCACAATGGCCAGACCTACTAATGGGGCAAGTAAACAAACCGACCCAGCCCACTAGGGGCTTTCCCTACACAAGCGGCAACACACACTGCTTCTCAAACTGGGAAGAACTTTCTCTAATAATGGTTCCAAAGGACAAGGAAATCAGCAGAACCAATCAAATAAGGGTTAAAACAAGAAGAGGATAGGAAAAGTGAGCCAGGAAGCAATTGGTTATGGAGAAAATTGCTGCAGTATGAACCTTACAAATGAATTGATGGGTTACCTACAGAAAAGCTACTTTGAAGATTGGCAGACCATGAGAAGAGTATGTCTATAGCTCCATTACACCCTAGAAATCAGGTATAGGGAGGCCAAGCGCCCCCATCTCCTCAATATTGGCAAAAGAAGATCAAATTAATTTAGTGGCACATTTACCAACAGATGACTGGGGGAGACCAACTGTATATGTGGAATTTACTAGGGGAGCATTTGGGCAAAACATGTTAGACACAGGTGCCACACTTTCTGTAGTTAATACAAAGAATAGGGATTTATTCAGACCTCCTGTGATAGTCAGAAAACTGCAGAGATTTAATGAAGCAATGAGTAGAGTGCCATTTAGTGCTCCAATTCATTTTCAATTAGGGAGAAAACAAGGTAAAGAACAGTTTGGTATGATGAATTTAGATAGTGATAAAATAATTGGTATTGATGTGTTAGGTAAACTTGACTTGACAGTAGATTTGGTAAATAAGGTATTACGGGAAATACCTTCTAATAGGATCAGAACAGAAGATCAACCAATTGCTATTGAGGCAGGATATAGGTTAGGTGCTATCAAGGCTGCTGGAGAGATAAAATGGCCTGATTGGTTGACAGAGGTTCTGGAAATAGCACAAAGTATAAGGAAATCTGGACAAATAATAAAGCAGAATGGGGAAAAATAGAAGCAGAAGGCCTAATTACTGGACCAGATTTCCCCTCCACCTCAAAGACAGCATAAGGACCCCAAGGAAGCAGAACTCAGTTTAATGACAACTAGCCAAGGGCTTTTGGATCAAGGAGTAATGGTGGAGCAACAAAGTAAAAATAATGCTGTTATTTGGCCAGTTTTGAAGGCAGGTGGTAAAATGTGGAGATTAATCATCAATCTCAGGCCACTGAATAAGGTAACTCCAGTGACTGCTCCTGTGGTAGCAAAGTATCCTGAGCTGACTGCTTCCATTATGGGAGGAGCACAATGGTTCACTGTCCTGGATTTAGCCAATGCATTCTTCACAATCCCCTTGCACCCAGACTCTAGGGAAGACAATCCTGTTCCTTATGGTCTCATAATTTAAGGGGAACAACATGAATGTCCCTTTTCAGAGATTTCCCCCTGAAGGACCTATATTTTTCCAAGGTGGAACAATGTTGAGCAAAATCATGGATAAAGTAAATGCAATTTGGTTTGTGGATGGTTCAAGTTTTTATGAGGAAGGCAACGCACACACGGGATATGCAACTGTAAAGATATCTAATGAACCAGGGGTCAAAGGATCATGTTTACTTATTCGGCACAGGCTGTTGAAATTGTGGCATATTTTCCAATGCTACAGTTACAGCTAACGATGGAACTGTGGCTATTTTCACAGATTTGGAATCGGTCTTAAGGACTATTGTAGACTCGATGCCTCAAATGGCAAAAGAGGGGCAGGTAAATACATTGCTCATGCTGAAAAGTTGATACACTTGTGGGAATTAGCACAGCAAAGAACTCAATCAGTATAAATAGGAAAAGTAAAAGTCCATAAGAAAAATGTTGAAGGGGCTCAGTGTAATAAGAAGGCAGATGAACAAGCTAAAGAAGGAGCCAGGAACGGGTTAGTATGGCAGCCACAATCCCAATCAATCTCAGTAGCTAATATAGAAAGACAAAGGATAGAGCAAATTGATATAGCATCTTTACAAAGAGAAGACCCTGCCGTACAAAAACTGGTGTCAAAAGAAAGACACCAAAGATGGAAAAGTTGGCAACATAAAACAGGATCAGTATTAGCAACTAAAGCAGAAGAGGATATGTCTGTATGGATAGTTCCAAAAGAAATTAGAACTGAAATTATCTGACTGGTAGATGATGATGAACATATGGGCATAGATAAAACCCTTCATAAACTGCAAATGGCAGGTTGGTGGCCAAATATGAGGGCAGATGTAGAACAATATGTAAACAATTGTTTACCCTGTGCATCAAATAATGCAGATACTAAAAGGACCATTAAGACGTCAGAGAAGAGAGGGTCCATGGGCTAGGTTGCAAATTTTTTGGGGGTAGGGGGAAGTGTGTGTGTGTGTGTGTGTGGGGTCCATTGGTAAAAACTGCAAAAGGAAACCAGTGTTGTTTGGTAATAGTGGATCCTTTTACTAAATGGGTGAAGGCTATCCCCACAAGAAATAATACAGTGTTAACCACAGCTAGACATCTGGTGGATTAAGTTATTAGGAGAGAGATTCAGATCAGGGACCTCACTTTATAGGAGAAATTACAAAAGGATTGTGCCAGGCTTTTGGCATTAAACAAAGGTTGCATATAGCTGGACATCCTCAGAGTTCAGGATAGGTAGAAAGGACCAATAGAACAGTGGTTCTCAAACTTTTGTATTGGTGGCCCTTTTCAAACAGCAAGCCTATGAGTGCATCCTCCCCTCCCCCCCAAATTAAACACATTTATTTAATATTAACACTATAAATGCTGGAGGCGAAATGGGATTTGGGGTGGAGGCTGACAGCTCACGACTCTACCACTAATAACCTTATGACCCCCCTGAGGGGTCACAACCCTCAGTTTGAGAACCCCTGCAATAGAATAATAAAAACTGCTCTAAGGAAAGTGGTAAATCAACAGGGTAAAGATTGGGATCAAAACTATCACTAATATTGATGGCTATTAGAGGAACTATAGTATCCCAGGGTGTAACTCCATTTAAAGTCATGACAGGAAGAAATGAGGTTGCCTGAACAATGGTGGGAAATAGGTACTCCCATAGATGGATTACAACCTAGGATGTTAAAAGACCAATGGATGCAGAAATTACTGGAATCTATTGCTGAAATGCATAAACAGGTAGCAATAACACTTAAAGCAAATGTTCCGCAAATGGATAGGAAAATGGGACAAATCTTGCACCCTCAGGAATGGCAGATTGGTGATATGGTCATATGCAAACACATAAAAGAAAAAGGCCATATCTTAAGGTCCATTTGGGAAGGACCACTTAGAATAGTCAAAGTCCTACAGTGTATCAATTGGATATCCGACAATGAAAAAGGAAAGTGTGAAAATGATTTCACTGGTCACAGTTAAAAAGGTGGAAGGGAAAACAAAAATAGTTGCAATATCTTTCTTATTATAGGGTCAGAAAATAAGATAGGAAAAAAATGCAGAAAGGAGGAGTATTGTATGAGATGTGGGATGAGGAAGATCCACCTTCAGCTTCTCTACCTGAACAGAGCAAGAGTTAGAGGAATTCTTGGAAAATGTGCCTGTTCTTGAACCAACTAGTCAGAATTCAAGGGTGGACCAATCATCCAAAATGGAAGCTGTAGTTTATCAAATGGAATGACAACTCCTTCAAATCATATCTCCTTTATGTAGAGATCAGCGTGGAAGACCACTGGTTATAATATACATAAAAAGGGGAAAATATATCAAGCAGGATAGCTAGACACAGGATCTTCCTATTCCATTTTAAACAATATATATAACCCCTCAAAATTCCTACCCTATTTCTCCTCAGATACAGCTGAAGTATGAGGAGTATTGGGAATAAAAAGTGAAATCACTTTAACAATCCTATTGAATGTTAGGATAGGGAACAGGGAAATATACATTTTGGAGTTGGGACAGAATAGACTTGGAATAATAGGGATGTACATCATAATGCATTAAGGATGTCCAATAGATTTAGATAGAAATATCCTATGGGCAAAGTAAAGAGAATATTGTTAATAAAATATATGTACATACAAGTAAAGTAGTGATTGGTTTTATTTTTATTTGATAAAGAAAAAGGGAAAATAGAATAGATAAATAAATGATAGCTTAGTTTGAGGAAATCTCGAAAATGGAGGAAGATGAATGTAGCAGGGTGCTGGTGCAAAAGCACTAATTGGAGCTGACTGGGCAGGGGCTAATCAGGTGAAACCGACTGGGGCTGATGGAAAAGGCCTGATGCTGGCCTGAGGATCGGCAACACCTGCTGGCCTGACAAGCTAAGGGCTATAAAGGCTGGGAGGGTACGAGAAGGCAGGGAGAAGTCAGTCAGGGAGGGAACTGAAGGCTTCCTAGCTGAAGGATGACTCTGCCTGAAAAGGGGGTGACTAATCCTGTCATGCTTGTATATAGACAGACACTGGTGGTGGGATAACTGTAAGTAGATAAAGACATGGATGTTGCACAACCCTGAAGCCTCTCTGAGCCTTATTGGGGGCAACAAGCAGGCCCCAGGAAGAGGGGCAGGTTGTGAACCCTGTTACCATGAGATAAGAGATTTAATGGATGATGAAGAAATCAGATTTATAAATGTAGATTTGCCAACAGATGAAGTTATAAAACTAGATGCAGCAGTGGATGAAAGAGATGCAGATGAAGACAGTGGAATTGAGGAAGATGAAGAAAGAGCTCGAACTGTATCCCAGATATATTTAGATCAGTACATGAGCCCCATGGTTCCAATCCAAATTATTGAGGCAGAAATTGAAACACTCTGCTATAGGGATACTGGGTCATTAGTTTTGATAATAAATGCAGCAGTAGATGTGGCTATTACATGATATGTCAGGAGACACATACACGCTTATGGGACTATTGGGAGAACAAGTATCATGAGGTTGCCATGTTAGTCTGTATCCACAAAAACAACAAGGAGTCCGGTGGCACCTTAAAGGCTAACAGATTTATTTGGGCATAAAGATGCAGATACATCTAAAAAAGTGAGATTTTTTTACCCATGAAAGCTTATGCCCAAATAAATCTGTTAGTCTTTAAGGTGCCACTGGACTCCTTGTTGTTTTTGGGAGAACAAATATCAGTTCCCTTAAGTATTCCTCTATCCATTAATATAGGTATTCAACAAATGGATTTGTGGTTCAGTTTAGCAAATAAGGGATTTGATAGTAGGGGACTCATTGATGCAGATATTATAAAAGTTGAATTGTATGATAGACATAAAGAAAGTACTATGGAATGCTGCATAAGACACAATGAAGTAGGAAAAGAAGTATATGAAACAAAAGGTTCAGATGCTAAGACACAAGTATTGAGTATAGTTAGAGTAGTTATATGTACAGAGTATAATAAGTTTAGTAACAATAATATAATGAGAAGTATAATAAGATTAACAATACTAATGGTAAATTGAACTAACAGTAAGACAATAAGTTAGTGATATTAGAGTGATAACTCTTTTGTTCTAAAATAAATAGGGATAAGGAAGAGTAGTGATTCAGAAAAACAGACTATCAGAAAAATAATAAGACAGGAGAGAATGGCAGGTGAATGGTTTGAGAACCTACTAGATTTAAATGAATAGGATATGGTGAATGTAATGGATATGAATGAGGAGAATTACAAAAGGTACTCAAAATATAGAGGAGGATGGTGACTAATCAGAAGATAGAGGAAACAGCTGAGAATGCGGAAGTAGCAGCTCTTCCTCTGATGATAACACAATTGATATTATAGACCCTCAAGGAAGACCTTTGGTCCTGATAGTCCACAATGACCCAGGGATTAGAGTAGAGATACTCTGCCACATAGACACAGGATTGTTTATGCCTATACTGAATCTAGACCTCAATATAGATCGTGGGGGCCCTACTATGATGTTAAACAGGGTAGAGGGACACATCTCCATCCATATCAGCCAGCCCATGTCTATTAGCATAGGCAATCAGTTGATTCCAACTTGATTTGGCCTAATGCACAGGGGCATGGGAGGCTATTGAATCATCGAGGTAGTTTATTATTAGAATCTTAAATTGTCTCATAGATCTGAATCACTGAGCCTTATGGACTGCAATATAATTCTATTGAATGTTTTATTAAAATTTAAATATTATAAAAAGTTATTGTTAAAAATTAAAGTAATATAGTTACATTAAGGCCGGCCTTAATGTAACTACATTACTTTATTTTTTAACAATAACTTTTTATAATATTTAAATTTTAATAAAACATTCAATAGAATTATATTGCAGTCCATAAGGCTCAGTGATTCAAGCGGAAAAGAGACTGTCCAAGAAACACCTGGCGACGCGACCTTCAGGCTGATAGCAAAAAAATGGGCTATACCTGGAACCAGCTAGAGCGAATGGCCCAGGATGGAGGACTCTGGAGATCTGTGGTTGGCGGCCCATACCCCGATTGGGGTGACGGACATGAGTGAGTGAGAGTGAGTTACATTAAATTAGTGTAGGGAGATAAAATAAGATATGAATTCAATTTTATTTTATATTTCATGAATAGAAAATTTTAATAATTGTTAAAATAAGATGAATTTGTTTAAAGGTTTTTATCAACAGTTATATGTTTGTTTATAGCTAAAATAAAAATCAAGCTTGTTTTGAAAAGGAAAGAGTCTTTCACTTTCTTTATCTTTCCGAAGGGGAGGCCAAATGATAGGGGATGTGATTCTATTCATCTTAACTCTTCTGGGCATTTGTGTCTACGGGATTATACTATGGTGGTGTGAATTCAGACACCACACCTATGATCCAATGGGCCAAGTCTCATCCAATGATAAGGTTTTGGCTAATAGTATAGAGCAGAGGTTCCCTAACGTGGTTTGCAGCTTGTTCAGGGTAAGCCCCTGGTGGGCTGCGAGATGCTTTGTTTACCTGAGCATCCGCAGGTATGGCTGCTCACAGCTCCCAGTGGCCGCAGTTCACCATTCCCAGTCAATGGGAGCTGTGGGAAGTGGTGGGGCCAGGAAAGGTAAAAAAAGCATCTCGTGGCCCACCAAGGACTTACCCTGAACAAGCTGCAAACCAAGTTTGGGAACCCTGGTATAGATAAATGTGTCTTCACAATTCTGAAATTAAGAAATACAGTAAAAAAAAAAAGTAGTAATGGGACCTATTTGAATTATAGAGTTTATGATACAAAATTACATGGGTAAGGTACTCATCACAGATGATGCCCACAAATTTAATATCTTATTCAGAGATCAAGGAAAGGGAGTATTGATGCGATGAAGGTCTGATGAGAAATCACCACAACTTTCAAATTGCACATGGAAGAACGAAGAATTGGATATCTTTGTAGTAATGGTGCGATTCAACCTTATGACATATGTTTAAATGAAGAAAGAGGAAAATGCAATTACTAATTAGATCATTTTCCATTTAACGGTTCAATTGTTGTATAGGTTGGAAGAAAATGTGTATGTATTAGAAGTTGGTGCACACTATTTGAAGTAAATTACATATACAAATATAACCCATAATCCTTATGAAAACATGTTTGTGTAACATTACCTCAGTAATTGGTTGCGATTTCAAGTTTGTGATACTTGAAATTAAGAATGAAGAAATTAAAGATCAATATCAGATATATGAAAGAATTAACCCAATCCCTTTAGAATGAAACCATAAGTTTAGTTAGGCAATTGATAAGTCATCCTGAATTGCAAAAACAATTACAAAAGGCTCAGGAGACTGCACAGAGGGTTATGATCACTGTCCACCATTCCACTAAGAAATCTGAACAAGCAACTGAGTGAATAAGAAGGGATACCAAACCTAGATGGTGGGAAGTATTTTTAGGGAAGTTGCACAGTAACAGAATTCTTTAATGTAGTTTTACATCCCATTGTAATCATTTTAGTATTCCAAGTTTTAATAGTAATTATGCTTATTGCCCTGCTATATTGGATCAAGCAAAAGTTCAAACAACTAAAGTAAATGAAGATCCCTTACCTGAAAAGAAAGTATTATAATACACACGAGTGTGACCACAGTGAGAATAGAAGGTGATGAGGGACTATGCCAATATGAAAACATGATGACTCCGTTCCCAGTGAAAGAAAGCCCTGAGTCGACTCTGGACAAGACCCCACACTCACTGAACTCACTAGATTGTGAAGTGCTGGATAGATAAACTAGTTTATCATACCAGCAAGAAGGGGAGTGTTACCAGAGGTTTTCTTTTATTTTCTTTTCACTTACTTGACTTCTGGATAATGACTGGCAGTACCCAGGACAGAAATATATGAATGCATCTGCTTGCAAGGAAAAACCTCAGAGGGGTTTACATTGCCAAAGCATTCACTTTCCGCAATCAGCTTAACAAAGGTAGTGTTAGCAACAGAGTACTTTGGCTTGCTAAAACTGTAGTTAGTTTCAGGCTAGATACTTTAGGTAAATTATAATTGATAGCTTGTAGATAAAAATCCAACATGGTCACCGCTATTATTTTCCATTAAGAATTCCCAGTATGGAGGACAAAGGCTAAATTAACCAACAGTAAGTCAGAAACAAGGGTTGAACAAAGGTCAGGAGAATGACTGATAACACATGCAGTGAGGGGACAGAAGGAGGAGTAGCTATGATGAGAGGGCAAAGCTGATTGGCTGAATGAGTTGCCACCCACACAGGGAGCAGGCAGACTGAAAGGTCAACCAATCAGAAAAGGTCAGAAAACTGAATATAAGGAGACAGTTGGCCACTCAGAAGGTGTGTAGCAGGAAGAGAGAAGAAGCAGTAGTGGAAGAAGAGCAGAGTGTGGTAATTGATGGGAAGGATTAGAGATTGGAAAGCAAGAGAGTGACAGATTGAAGGACCTAAGATGAGTCAGTAGGAATTGAGAGGAGGAGGAGTGCAAGTCTGATTTTTGCTTATTCTATAAGACTGCTTGTGTGTATGCTGGTCAATAAAGCCAGATACCTGCTGTTGAGTGAGAACTACCTCACCCCATCCTGTGAGCAGCTGGTCACTACTTGCAGAATTGTAATTGTTAATTGATTAACTATATTGTAGCACTGCTTTATTCATATGCATGGGGTTCTTGTATGTTACATTGTCTTGATTATTGTATTAGAGGCCTTATGCATATGTTTTTGAAATTGCAACATTGTATTTGTTTGAACAGTTTGTGTAGTCTCTGGTACCATTTAAATGCAAGACCATTAAAAGTAATCCAGTTGTGCTTTATTGCCTGTGATAGTGTAATTTCTTTCTTTTCCTTTTCTTATTTATTAAGAGAAAGTTAAGTGGTTACAATATAAAACTTTGTTTTTGAAGCATTACTGCTTGTGTGCCTAGTCTTGATTGGAGGACTGTATCTGTGCCCTTTCAAGGGTTAGCAGGATTAGCCTGCTCTGAGGAGTCTTCTGCAGGTGAGACACACACTTCCTGGCAATTCCCTTAAGGCAAGTAACTGTGTCTTTCTCCCCATTTGGATAGAACAGTTAATGAATCAATTTAGACTTATAGGCAGACCAATATTGAAGTGCCTTGGATCCAAATTTCAGGGTAACAGCACTGATGATCTCATCCATAACAGGATCAGAACTTGAGTCAGTGACACTCCCCTCTTTCTTTTCCTCATAATTTGCTCTAGGATTAAAAAATCCACTCCTCCAGTGGTTTGGAAGGGTCTGCCTGCCACAACTAATGTGGTCCCAAGCATAGAGGTTGGAGGTGTAACCTGACTGTGGAGCCCATAACAATGCTGTTTAATGACATAGGAATGAGCTGCTTTTCCTTCAGTCTCCAACAACATTTTCAGCATACAGCCCAGCTGCATACCAGGGGCAGCATTTAGAATAGTGATGGGCAACCTGTAGTCAATCAAGGTAATTGGCTGGTAGGCAATGAGATGGTTTGTTTATGATGGCCTTCTGCAGGCACAGCCACCTGCAGCTCCCACTACCTGCAGCTCCCATTAGCCAGGACGGAAACTGCAGGAAGCAGTGGCCAGCATGTCCCTGTGCTGCTTCCCTCAGCTCCCATTGCCTGGGAATGGCAAACAGCCACTGGGAGCTGCAGGCACCTGTCTGTGAATGGTCAATATAAACAAACTGTCTTGTGGCCTGCCAGCAGGTTACCCTGACAGGCTGCAGATTACCCATCACTGGTTTAGATCTATTAGGTTATTCAGCTTTCTCCTGAGGGATTGGGTCTTGTTCCTATATTAGGATCTGATAGCCTGGAGGGCTGACTTCTAGTGTACTCTGCATGGATGCAGGGGTCTATGCTAGCAAATCCTAATACAGGATCAGGGTCTTGGCTTGGAATTAATTAGGCAGTATATACTATATTTCTGAGGGGGCAGGGGGGAGAATATTTGTGAAAATCTATACATGACTCCAATAGAATACTGACAATGAAAAATAGAATTCTAACTTCCTGCTGTATAAATCATTGCTAAATGATTGATTCTTTCTCAGCACTTATATTTTCCTTAGCATCTTGAAGGCACAGCAGTATTTGGTTATGTAAGTGATATCTCCAGGGAATTAATAATGAATGGTTAGGATTAGTGGTCTTTCATCTCTCCTAACCTTGCACTTCACCTGAGGTGAAATCTTGGGACTTGTTTAGTATTATTTAGTCAAGGGAGCAGCACAGTTAGTTTAGAACTAGTCACATCTCTTGGGCAAATATGTAACACAGCCTTTTGCTAATACAGCATACTACTTATTAGACAAATCAATGAGTGAAAATCAATAAACTAATTAAAATTCATACCTACTTAAGCTTTATAAAAACTGCATAGCTAAAACATGTCTGTGACTAAGCAACTAAGTCGAAGCCTCTGATTACTTAATACACAGGGTAATGCGTACTACTTACTCCCCAAATCTGACCAGGATAACTATCACACAATTTATATTTAACTCAATTTTGCATAAAAGCATCACACAATCTCAAATAGTTACAATATGGATCACATGTCACTCTCCAGAACCAGGTACGTGGGGGTGGAAACCTCTAATACTTGTGACTGCTACTATAGAGAATAGAAAATAACTATTCAAAGGTTCTTATACAGCCCCCCTCGCTGCAGTACCTTCCAGTAGTGCATTAAGTGATATGACTAACACCTGTCACTGGCTAATGCTACCCATGGTAGAGGCTTTTGTATTTAAAATAGAAAGTCTGTGGCTCCTTTCCTGAGGCCACCTGTCAGTAATTTAGAAGGCAGTTGTGCATTTCTGCTTAGGACACAACTTTCATTTAAGGGCATAAGGCCATTATCAGGACCCTCCAGTGATAAAGTACCTGGAAAAGTCAGCCAGGAAGAAAACAGGAAGGAAACGAAAGCCAGCCAGCCAGCTGAGGAGAACTGACTCAGGCCAATACCTACTGATGCACCCAATAGAGCCCTCTCAGTATTTTGGTTTATCCTCTGTGGACTAGCAGGTCACGTAGTCTGTCAACAGGTACTGTTGTGATCCTTCTCCACACATAGTCAGTACATGCTGCATAGTGTCAAACTTGCCCTACTCCTGGGATATAGCTTTATTAACAAGTTCAGCTAAGCCTTCTCCTCAGGCATGAAGCCCTTAGGCATAAACCTAACTTCCTCTGCCCTGAGGGCCCTTTCTTATAGCCATATAGTGGAGTTAGCTAGCTACATCTGAGAGAGTGAGTTGTCAGGGCCCATTAGCATCTCCCTGCAAGGTTCCAACACCTGCTAGGAGCTGGGTTTTGAAAAAGAAGAGCCCTGCTTTGAGGTCTTACTGCTCTTTCCTTGGTAGTTAACAAACACAGGCTTTCTTTCCCTTCATTGTAAAACTCTACTGCTTTGCTTCCATTCCACTTTTTCTGTTTTGACAGTAAGAAGAAACTGTTCAAATGTGAGCCTATAGGTATATTCCAAGTGAATTCGATCCTAGTTACAAACAAGTAAACTTGCATTACTGTTTGGATAAACTAAAAGGCCCTGTAAGTACAATTTGACTCTAAATTTTGCTCTTGTAAAACGCTTATCTTTACTAAGATTGAAATTGACCTAAACTGATGTTCAGGCTGTACACCTGGCTTTTTTAACTTCCAGAGCAGTAGTTTTTATAATAAACTCTAAACATTTTTAGAATAAATGCTCTAGTGTATGGGAATCTAAATGTGACTAAAATGACTGTCAACCAAAACAAAACTGATTTGTTTCTATAATTCCCCAAGCTGATGGAAATGTAATTAAATGCAGATCAGAAGAATAAATATCAAGCTTTAAGAAATTTACCTTTACACCCATAGCAACATCAGGCATTCCAAACCTTGTTGATAACAACACAGGCTACAGAGTCAGTCCTTAGTTCATCAGTATTTACAATAGCTAAACAAAAGCTATAAAAGATCGATTAGACAAATCAATAAGGCTTTCAAGGTATTACATGGCTATAGGGCTATAACTTTAATCTCATGGCCAAAGCTTGAAAGCATCGTGGTGGCATAACAGCAGAGCTTTCATGAGAACAATCTTATGGAGGCAAGTATCAGAGGGTAGCCGTGTTAGTCTGGATCTGTAAAAGCAGCAAAGAATCCTGTGGCACCTTATAGACTAACAGACGTTTGGGAGCATGAGCTTTCGTGGGTGAATACCCACTTCTTCAGATGCATGTCTGTATCTAGATCCAGACTCTCACATGGTCTCCTTGCCATATATTCAGCTATACCTTTGTAGAGAATGAGCCAGTTCAGAGGACAGATGGTTGGATACCTTTTAACTGTTCATCTGTAAGTAAAGCTGGGCAAATAACTGGCTTTTTCCCCCCAGTTCCCTGGCAGTTCTGGGGGAAAAAATCTGACATGAATGGAATCAAACTGATTATTTTTTTTTTTGAATTTTCAACTAATTGAAAAGCTGACAAACTTTTTTTGTTTCACTTTTCATGCATACATGCACATGCATACAGACTTCCTAACTGTGCTACAGTGCTGAAGAAGAAAAGCAACAGAACTGAAAAAAACAAAACAAACAATATGACACCGGCTTAAAATCTCTGTATAGATCAGGCCGGGGTAGCAGGATTTTCACAATCAACTAACTTTTCATAGCCTTCCTTTTCTGGAGCCATCAATATGTAAGAGACTCAGATAGGAGGATCATCACCTGTATTGCTTTTACAAACCAAGGGCCTAGTTTATCATTGCATTTCTCCAACATATGCTGGTGCAACACTGCTGTGACACTGATATATTTCAGTGGTGTTACACAGGAGTAATGCAGGGTGAATCAGGCCTCTTCTGGCATTCTGACAGTACTAGTCCATATAAGACAGTGCACCTACTAAGGGAAAAGTCTCATTCTAGCTAGAATTAAAATCCTCCATGATAAAGGAAAAATACTATAGCTGATATTTATGCTCCATAGCTGTTCTATACAGTGGGTGATCTGATACACTAATATCTTCTGAAACAAGAGGTAAATGGGCTCTTTTATGGGGGTTTCTCTACTCTAGATAATAATGGGGACTTTTTAAAGGTAGTGTGGGGAGCACTCACAAAGTGAGGAAAAAGGCAATGCAAAGAATCCCAAAGGACAGATAGGAAAGGTATTCAGCTTATTCTTGTAATTAGAAAGAAGCAGCAATGGGGCATAATGGGATTTAGTATAGCTAGGAATTAAAGAGCTTGGAGACGAATTACCAGACAGCATGTACAAACATCAATAGAAATTCTACTTTAATCAAACAATTGCAAAAAATCAAATATATCAAAGCACTAGAAAAAGCAATTTTCATTGTATAATGAAGGCCCAATTCACTGACACTGAACTAATGTAGTTAAATGGCTGAACTCTCTCCTTCAATAGTGCACGTCTGACCCAAAGCCTGAGTCATCAGACTTAACGAGAGGCACAAAGTGGCCACTGTTTTATTTCCAGTGAAACTGATAGAATCTGATCCAAAGACCAGTGAAGTCAATAGAGTTTGTTTGCGGGGGTGGGAAGGAGAGAGATGAATATTGCAGGCACCCCTTCCACAGCTGTTCCAGCGCATTGGCTGGAACAGTTCTTCCCCACCTTATGTGGCATGTTAGCACCAGTGGATCTCCATCAATGCAGGCCAGGATGGTGTCCCTAGCCTCTGTTTGTCAGAAGCTGGGAATGGGAGATGGGATGGATCACTCAATGATTACCTGTTCTGTTCATTCCTTCTGGGGCCCGCATTGACCAGTGTTGAAGACAGTATATGGCCATTCTTATGTTCTAATGCAGATCAGGAAAGTGGTTTTTGTGTGTGCAAAATTATGCATAATTTTCTAAAAAAGCTGAATTAAATTTGCAACTGTAGACACAAACTTTTTCAGATGGACCAATCACTCTTTTGATACTGTTCTTCCCTTTCTCTTTCTCATAATTCTGATTGGTCATTGTCTCTCTGTTAACTCTCAGGAGCTCCAGAAATTCACAATTGCTATAAGCACAAATGTATTGCACCACATTCCTTAATTATCCTGGGTGTCAATAGCCCCCAAATTGTTGTTGTTTTAGACAATTCCTGCTTGTTTTTTTTGGTCATGAACAAATCACCTGTTGTGGAAAATCGACCACACGGTTAATTTTAGATCAGACAGCCTGAGGCACCTTTATTTCATACAAGCATATATGCAGGGAGAGACAGCATAGACCCCATGCAAAAGGCAGGCTGCTCTGCTTTTTACAAATTTTACCATGCTTATAAAGGTTAGAACCACAAAACGTAGCACGCTGGTTACACGTGTTGTTTGCCTTATTTGGAATATAATGTTGATAACAAGCAAGCTGACCAATTAATTCTCCATCTATGGCAAAACCCCAATTTTCCATCTATGGCTTTTCCTGTTATTGTCTTTGCCAGTCAAGTCTGTGGTTTGACTGTTCTAGCACCTTTTCTGTAGCCCTGACAGGAGGCTCAGCTGTTGTAACTTAACAGATCTCCTGGTTCCCCTTTATCCAATTCCAGTTCCTGTTTCTGGGGCCCTGACCACATTTTTCTACCCCGCATGCCCTTTGTACACACAAAGCCATTGTTCTGTTTTGGGAATGTTTCACTGTGACTCCTTTTGCCTCTAGACACACGGAAGCAACTTTCCTTCATTCTTTCACCACTCTGTCCCCCTCCTCTCTTCCCCTTATACAAGAGACCAGGTGAACCAAATTCAACACAGCCTAAAAACAAGCTTATCCAAAGTTTAGGCCTAAAAGCCTGGCCAAGTTGTAAGCCCACCGTTATTTTCCCTCACACACCCTTTGTTATTTACTCACAAACAACTTGATTGACTAACTTGACAAAAAAGTTTATTCAAAGGTTAACGTCACTTATGAAATTCATCTTTGCTTTTCCTAGTACCAAAGTTGGGTAAAGCCAAGTTTATGAACAGATTCCATCCACATCTGTTTTGAGCCTGGTTGGGTGTTGCCTGGATGGTTTTACATACCCTGGTATACTACTGTCTCCTTGGTTGTCCACAGCACCTCTCTCCATGCACACTTTCATGGAGTACAATTTTAGATGGCTGGGCTGGGGTCATTCTAGCAATGTGACCACACAACAATAGTTGGTGCCTTTTGATGACTGTGATCAATGCTGTACTTTCAGTCTTCTATGGATGTGGTAATTTCTTAGTCTATCTAGTCTTGTCAGGCCCAGGATATGGCTCAGGTATCTCATTTCAAATGTTTGAATCTTTTGCTCCAGATGCTTTATCTGTATCCATGTTTCATAACCATAAAGTCAGATGGGAACAATAAGCATTGTATATAATCTGATTTTAGCTGTCATAGACACAAACTGAAGGTTCCAAATGCTTTTATTCAGGGATGCAAACATTCTTTTGGCAGTAGCTACCTGCTTGTCAATGTCATCTTCATAGCTGTTGCCATATGTTAACATGGAACCAAGCAGCAGAAACTGTCTACTTGTTTGTCTATACCATTGACTAGGTTAGCCTGGTGTGTGTGCGTGTGTGTCTTTTGCTACCATTAGTTTGGTCTTTTATTTGTTTTTTAATTCTCATTCTCTGGCTGTTGTATACCGGTTACTTGCTGCTTCTTGGTTGTATTTCTGCAGGCATTCCTATCATGTATATTCCTTAGAAGCAATTTAATGCCTCTTAGTTCATTTAGATATACACCCAATGCAGAATTGTTCAGTTGTTAGGCATATAGTGTTCCTTGCACTGTCCTTATATCAGATAAATAACTATGTTATGAGGGAGAAACCATAATGTGCCTGTTCTTCTGTTAATTTGCCCTGGTAGAAGGTATTGAAGGTTTCTGAGAAAGATTAGGTGATCCCTGCCAACTCACTGTGGAAGGGTTTCCCCCCTAACCCATCCCAAAAGTTGTTACCTGTGTCATTCTCAGTCCCAAAACATGTGCTGGAATTATCAACAAGAGTTTTTGTAGTAATAAAAATAATCCCAGTAATACCAGTGATGCTGAGGTGCAGTGTTAGCTTCATCATAGCGATACTGTCTCTTATCTTTAATAGCCATAACATAAGATGGACCAAGGAAGAACTTCCAAAACTGCCTGTGTCCTCTTTTTTTTTATCAGCTTCCTAGAGGCTGTAATCCCACGTATGTATTTTTCTTCCCTCCTTTCCACAAATGGCATTTGTGCTGGTCATTACATTCATGCAATGTACCTCCCAAGCTGTCTTAGTCTGGCAGTCATTCATCTGTTTTCGGAATTGTTGTAGTGTGGCTTATACACTCTGCTTTTTGCCTTATGGTCCAACATGTCATTTTAATTGGACTCTACATTGTTTACTGAGAATTAATTTATCATAATAGGTTTGAACTCTGTCTTCTGAAGTATTTGTCCATGATGATCTGGTTACTTTCTTGAGCAAAAGTAAAGAAAAATATCTTTATGCAGTACTGTATGTATTGGTATGATTTCATTTTCTTCTCTTATATGCATTTTTTGAAGTGCTATAAACAATTATTTAGCATTAAAAATGCCTGCCATTTTTTTTAAATCCAGTGCAAATTCTACAGTCACTCTGGCTTGAAAAAGTCAATTATTTTACCTAGAGTAGAAGTACTGGTTTGTGGTTAAGGCACTAGATTGGGATTTCGGAAATAGATTAAAATTCTAACTCCCCTACAGGCTTCCTGTGTGTCCTTGGATGGTCACACTCTGTTTCCCAGCTGCAATATAGAGATCATAATATCTCCTTTGTGTGCCTGGCCTATTCAAAGTGCAAGCTCTTTAATTTCCAGATCTGTGTAATGCGTTATTTATTCCTAATCTTCATTGATGCAGTATGACAAAAATGCACAAATGTGTAGAACGGAATGAACAGCCCTCTTAAAAAAGAAAAGAAAAGAACCAACCTGAATTTGTTTTCACTTTACAGTCTGTGGCTTACTGCCACTCATCTGTAAATGAAAAAGTATTGCGATCTCTGATTGTCTCCACCACTGAGTGAGTCAGAGACAAAGGTGCACAGATGAGAAAAGGCAGTGTGGTCCAGATTTTTCAAGGCATGTAAGCATTGTCCTCAGTGTCGCAAGGGTTAATTGATTTAAGAGCCTAAATTCCATTATAATAAGGGATTTAGGCATTGAGGAGTCAATGGAATTGAGACTCTGAAGTGCCTAAATCCCTTTTGAAAATTAAGAAGAGTTCTGTGCAAGCTCAAAAGCTTGTCTCTCTCACCAACAGAAGTTGGTCCAACGCAAAATATTCCCTCACCCATCTTGTCCCACTTGAAAATGATATTTAGGCTCCTAAACCATTTAAGTGTTGCAAAGCTGAGTGCAGCAAAGCTTACTGATCTGGGCCTTTGTCTTTGCCATATTTGAATATTGTTGTGTCTTGTGGGAAGTAAATCCAGGTTCACGCAGAGGAATTGGTCCAACTCCGTTATACCAACAGAGCTTCAGCACATATCCTTTTGCACACTGTTTAATATTTTTTGACTCTATGAGAAAGAGAGACTAGGAGCCAAATCCACTAGGCTACCATCTTCTAATGATGCACATAAACAGCTCCTTCTCTCAAAGGAAGACAGTAGAGTGGAATGTAATGGTATCCCCAAACATGGTGTTAGACACTGCCTCTGTCTTTCTGCTTTCATGTAAACTGATGGGGCAGCTCAGCCTCTAGAGCACTGTGGAGACAAGGGGTGTGTTAAATTGAGTGCCAAGAATTTTTATCCACAAAATTACTAAAAATGTATAATATGGAGAAATAGGAAATGGCACATCAAACTAGTAATTCTCTCTCTCAATGCCAATATAGGAATGTGACTTACAAAAACCTCCATGTAATTAAGATAGTCATTCCTTAAGAGACACTGCAATTAAAAACAAGCAAAATAACTGGCTGCTCTATTGTTAAAGGAAAATATTAAACAAAACAAACAATGGTTACTTCAGTTAGTGTCTTCTGTATGTCCCTCTGTAGAGAGCTTACATAGAGCACTCCCTGTGATTGACAGAGATTGCACCTTTAAAAGTTGGGCTACCACTGGAAGGCATCAAAGTACCTTATTCCCAAAATTAGTAGTGAATTCTGTCTCAGAATATCCTAGATAACTAAAACTTTATAGATGGTAAAAGAACTTTATGGGCAGATGAAGACCTATTTGGTTTATCATGGACAACATCAACCATTTATAAATAGGGAAAGATGAGTAATTTTAAGAGCTTTTTATTTTTAGCTCTTACAAAAGCATGAGGTCATAATGTATAACTAAACTGTTTCCTATTCCCTGAATTTCTTGTATCTCTGATTGTTTGTGCTAATGGTTCTATAATAAAACCAAATAATAACATTGATAAAGGACTCCCTTGTCTTGTTTCTCTGTATAATGGTATTGACTCAGGGCAAGTCTACACTACGACCTAAATTACGCAACTCCAGCTACATGAATAACATAGTTGGAGCTGACGTACCTTAGTTTGACTACAGTGCACTGGGTTGATGGGAGAAACTCTCCTGTCGACTTACCTTATGCTTCTCGTTCCAGTGGAGTACTGGAGTTGACAGGATAGCAATTGGCAGTTGATTAATTGGCCTTCATTAGACCCACTAAATCGACCCCCGGTGGATCGATTGCCACAGCGTCAATCCACAGTAAGTGTAGACAAGCTCTCAGTCGTTGCAATATTTCCCTAAATATATTCTTTACGATTTTTGTACATAATGTTAATCCACTTTTAAAAGTGTGCTCCGAAACCTTATTTCTCCAACAGTTTAAATAAAGAATGGTATTCTACTGAACTGAAAAACTGTTCTGCATTCATAGGTAGTATTCATTCCTCTTTATTAGTACTCCTGCAAAGCTGTATCAACACATGTCGAAGTTTTCTTAAATTGCCTCTTCCTTTTTATAAAGCCATTTGACTTTGGTGTACTAATTTAAGCATTGTCTTTAATCTGGATGCTAGTATTTTAGTTAAAATTTTACGAGTATATTTATTTATTTAATCAGCCTATATAGTGCTGTATCTGATAAGCTCTTAGGTGTTTTTTTAGGTGTCAACCTTTGCTTGATATAAGGCATTTGATTAGCATTCTGTTGCCCAAGAAGGCTGAAATATGTTAGCTAACAAGGGAATTAGCTGTGGTTTTAAAACATCTTATAGAATTTAGGGATTCCCTAGTCTCTGTTTACCAAAAGCTGGGAATGAGTGACAGGGGATGGATCACTTGATGATTACCTGTTCTGTTCATTCCCTCTGGGGCACGGGGCACTGGCCACTGTCGGAAGACAGGATACTGGGCTAGATGGACCCTTGGTCTGACCCAGTAGGGCCATTCTTATGGATCCATCCGGTCCAGGACTTTTCCCTGATTTTAATGATGAGATTGCCACTCTATTTCTTCCTGTGTTATTGCACCATCTGATGATACTTTTATTATATCACTCTGGGCATTTTAAGTTACCTCATTACAGTTTTAAAGGCCTTCCATCTGGTTCCTGGAGAAATACCCTGTAAGAATATTTTTTGTTAATATGGCTTCCGTTTGATTCAAAGTCTGTTTTAACAAAATATTACTAAAATTTTTTCTTCCTTTTTCTCTTATTTGTTAGACTTTATTTTCCTGAAGACAACTGCATGGTTCAAGATATGTATTACATGAAATTCTTGTTAGATTTGGACTAACATCTTTTGATGTCAAAATGATCTATCCTAGTATATATTCTGTCAGTTTTGGAGGGAAAATATGAAACCTTGCACCCTAATGAGAGATTATCTCCAGATTTCTCATGTCCTGTTCTCTTTGAACTTATTTTCATGGAGCTTCTTGCCGGTTTGGTAGTCTATCCCACATCAGGTTAAGACATTACAATCACCTGCCACTCTTACCTGTGAATTCTTGACTGTTGTGATACATCCCTGCACCAAAACCCATCTTCAGCTCTGTCTATTTTGATATTTTTACATTCCCATACTACTAATTAGTATATACATCCCTCTTATGGGAACTGAAACGAGTTCCATATACATGAGATGCCCATTCCCTTTTACATTTGATTACTAATTTTTGAGACATTTCTTGAAGCATTGCCAGTGATACCATCTCCTTTTTGAAAGTGGAAAGTATATTTTTTTCATTTTATTGGGTGGTTTAGTCCCTAACATTCCAGGAGCACCAGATTGTTGCTGATTCTTTTTTACCCATTTTTCAAACTATTTGATTGTCCTTATGATGTAGCATCTTCACTCTCCTCTTCTACACACAGCTCCCAAATATCTATATCTATATAGTATTTATCAGCTTACCGGCATTTGTACTTAATATATTCATTTACTAAACTTAAACCATATATTACATATTCTATTCATGTTTTCCATATACTTTAACATTTCTGTCTTTAATATTTACAAACTTTCCTAACATTAACTTCTGTGCAGAACTTATTGAAAATTACTTAAAAATTCTAATATATTTAACTTACAAATCATTCTAAAGATTTCTGCCACAAAGTAGTATTTTCCCATTGTTTGATTATATTCGAAAGTCATCCCAATTCCCCTTCCTGGATACTTACAGTTTTTGATGAAGTTTCAACCTGAATCTAATTGGTTCCCACTTCCTTTTGGACTTCTGTATTTGGTTCTGGTACTGAGTTCAGGAATTTTTGTACTTCTCTTGGCATATAAAAGATGCGAGTTTCATCTGTCTGTTATATGTTCAGGATTGCTGGGGAAATCAATGCAAATCAAAACTGTTTCCAGACTTCTGTAAATTCAGCACCTTTCCTCTGTAAACCTATAGAACGATTCTGATAGAAGGAGATTCTGTTATTCACCAGTCTTATTTCATTCAGCAGTGTCAAGAATCAAAACCTGGTCTTTGAAGTTGTATAGCCATATTATGACAGGACATAGTCTAGTCAAATTTCTGTTATAGACTCATAGACTCATAGGTCAGAAGGGACCAATCTGATCATCTAGTCTGACCTCCTGCACAAGGCAGGCCACAGAACCCCACCCATCCAATTTTATAGCAACCCCTATCCCAGGACCGAGTTATTGAAATCCTCAAAAATGGTTTGAAGACCTCAAGCTGCAGAGACACCACCAGCAAGCGACTCATGCCCCACGCTGCAGGGGAAGGCGAAAAACCTCCAGGGCACCTGCCAATCCGCCCTGGAGGAAAATTCCTTCCCGACCCCAAATATGGCGATCAGCTAAACCCTGAGCATGTGGGCAAGAGTCACCAGCTAGCACCCAAGAAGGAATTCTCCGCAGCAACTCAGTACCCATCGCATGCAACATCTCCCCGCAGACCATTGAGCAGACCTGTCTGGTGGTAATTCAAGATCAATTGCCCAAATTAACGATCCTATCATAACATCCCCTCCATATACTTATCAAGCTTTGTCTTAAAGCCAGGAAAGTCTTTTGCCCCTACTACTTCCCTCGGAAGGCTATTCCAGAACTTCACTCCCCTAATGGTCAGAAACCTTCGTCTAATTTCAAGTCTAGTGTTGCTGGTACCCTGATCTGATGTGCCCTTTCCATCTTAATTTTATCTCATTTGCCCAACAGACTTAGTGCTTTTGGAATCTTTGTTTCAAATATTTGTATGCGGGGATTTGCTTTTGGTCCTCTCTGGCAGCTCTGCAATCCTCATTTTTTCCTGTGGTCCCTATTTTCCAAATCTTCGAGTTCTTCAGGCAGTGTTCTGGCTAGAGACTCCAGGACTACAAGTCTCTCCTCCTGACTCTGCCTCTTCTCTTAAGTGCTGGCAATTTGAGCATCCAAGTCTGGAACGGCAAATGCTAGTTCATTTGACTATTCATTGTTTCCGGTTTGTCACTTGATTTTCTTCAAGCTTGCTGAAACAGGTTTTCAGCACTACCATTGAATTGGCAGTAATCTATGCTACTGTTTTATTAGCCATCCCTATGGATGCTGAGTTTTCTGCTTCCAGCTCCGTAGTTGGCATATATCCTCTTTTTCTTTTGCCCTACTCCCCCCTGCTTTGCATTTTTCTTGGTCTAGACTTGGCCACATTTCTGTGATGGACATAGTAACTGTAAGACCACCTGCTGTATCTTTCTGTCCTGCCCTGTATTCTGGCACAACCATTGCTCTCTGTGAGCCTCCATGGGGTGCAGGGGAAAGGGATGGGCCTTCTAGTGACTCCACTCTGCTCAGCAATGCTGGCAGGAGATCAGAGTTTCTGCTGCTGCTGCAGTACTAATGTGTTCAGGAGGAAAGAGGGGGAGAGACTGTCCTCAGCCCATAATTTTGCTGCTCTTTGCAGTCCTTGTTGGGGAACAATGAAGGGCCACCTGTTAACTTTTTTGTTTGGCTTCCCAGCAAACACTGGGAGTTTGTCTCTTGCTGTTGCCTTTTCAGGGAATCAAAGGAAGGAGGGACTTGGGTGGGTGAATGAAGCTACAGTCTTTCACTATTTATATCCCAGAAGTGAGGCAGAAGATGGGCTTCTCACTCACCTCCAGCAAAGATGACAGTGTAGCTTCAGTGGGTTGGTGAGGAGAATAGGCCTCCAGCCTACTCTGATTTTCTCTGCTTTTGCTCCTTCCACTCTAGCCTCACCTAGCGCCTGCACTCCTGGACTCCTCCAGGTCTAATCGGACATGTAGGGTCTGTGTGGAGGGCTCTACTGAAAATTTTGCTGAAAATTAGAGAAGGGGTGAGTGGGAGCTCACCAAGCTTGCTTCCTCACACCAGCATGACAGTCACATTACTTCCTTTAAGTACTTCAAAGAGGACATTCAAAGAGCTGTTCTGAGACTGTCAAAATAACGCTTCTCCAGGAATACTGTCCCTGCCTGCAGGTATATGGGATCTTGGGGAGCAATTACCACACAGGTGGGGTGCCAATTAATTTCTTTATTAAAGGAAAAAGGAAGTGGTGGGAATTTAACAATGAAATACGATGGGGTGGGGTGTATAGAGTGTTTACAATAGACAATGATGGGGGGAGTTCTTATTGAACAGTGTAGGGAGTTCTAACAGTGGGCTATAGTAAGTGGGGTTCAGCACAATAGGATACAGTACAGTCAATAAGCGTATCAAAAGAAATGCAAAATAAAATGATAGCTTCTATATAAAATGGTCAACAATCTTAGATGGAATGTATTAAGTGGTTAGTGGCCTTATACACAATGTAACACAATAGTATCAATGCAAATACAAAGTATATCAGAAAAGTGGAAACAACCAATGGGGTGTTATAATTACAAGTAAAATGTGAATATAAGTGAACTTATGCAATGTAACGGTATAAAAGAAAAGTAATGACTTAATTTGTGAGGCTAGGATAGCAGATAATCTGCAAGAGTGTAAAAAGGAAGTGGGTCAAGAAACAGGAGGGGGGGGAGTGAATGATTGGTGGCAAACTGATGAGAGGAGAGTGCGGCTGGAAGCAGCGAGAGACTCTGAAGCCCTGCAGGGTAAGGACAATGGAGCAGTGTGATGGTGATCTTCGGGAGGGGAGGGGCAGTGGAGAAGTGTAAGAAGGGCTAGAGAGAGGTTTAAGCAACAAGTGGACACCAAAAACAAAGGAAAAAAAGCGGCAAAGGGTTTGGGAAGTTTCACAGGGGGAGAAGCAGCAAGGGGTCGGGAAGTTCGGAGAGAGTGCAGGTGCGGGGGAAAAAACAGCAAAGGGTTATAACAGGGAGACACGGAGAAGCACTCAGAGGGGGAGATTGGAGCGGGGGAAAAACCAGACACGAATTCAAGCAACAAAAACCCTATCTATAGACACGGAGAAGTACACAGAGCGGGGGGATTGGAGCGGGGGAATAACAGACACGGGAAAGTTCAGGGAGAGATCAGGACAGCGGGAAGACGAATTTAAGCAGCAAAAACCTTATCTATCTTTACCAACGACTAGGCAAAACAACAAATATCACAATTCTAAGCAAAACTATAACAAGCAACTATACGGAGCAACGAAACAGTAAACTATAACAAGGCAGGTGAACTTACCAGCTCTACAATCTTAGCAAACTATGACTTATTAAACTAAAAAAAAGAAACCTATGGTGCACCTTATGCTATGGGGAAGTCACAGAGGGCAGAGTGGTATGTGCCCAGGATACAGCTCCCAAGGAAGCCAAGGGATGGTGGCTGAAGCCAAGGGATACAGCTGAAAGCAGGGAGCCCCGAGGCAAAGCCCACAGGAGCAGAGCTTAGCAGCGGCACAAATTTATTTTAGCAGCAAAGCCCCACGGAGTTTAAGAGAGGTTTTAAGACACAGACCAAGGTTTAGCTTGAGTCTGTGTGCTGGGGAAACAGAGCCAGCAGCTAAAATAATAAAATAATAGTAGGGAAAGTTTTACAGAAGGATTCTTACCAGTCCCCAAGGCTGCCGCAAAGGCAGAAGCAGCAGCAGCAGCAACATCAGAAGAAGCAAGGAGGGCTCGGTACAGTCTCAATAATCAGGAGATCTCTCAGGTAGCAATTCGTTCTTCATGGGGGGGGTTTCAAAAAACGGGGGTATGCTCAAAAAATAAAATGAGAGCGGAGAACCCCTGGCTGATCAGACCAGGCAGCAATGCAGGAACCTTTCTGATGTTTGTTCCAAAAATGTCTGTTTGTAAAGGCAAACTCAGGCAGTTTCCCGCCAGTAATCCTGATAGGCTCCCTCTGTCACAGGGGAGGAGGCACAGGGAAAAGACTGCAGGTGAGCACAGAAACACGTCTGGGCAGAATCCTGTGCAATAAGCGACTCAAAAGCACATGAGGCATATGACTCATGCCCAGGATCTTAAAAACACAGTAGGTCTTGCAGCTCTGGACATTGCTGCCCTACACCGAGCCCAGGTTCAATGAGGTGATAACAGGACTAACCCTTTGAGCAGGGCAGTGGTCCCATTTAGCACGCAGCACAGGTGGCCATCCCTTTGAGAAGGGCAATGGCTCTTGTTAAACAACTCAAGGGGCCCTCCCTTTGAGAAGGGCAGTGGCCCTGGTAAGCAACTTAACAGCCAGGGAAGGGCGGCCACAGGAGGAGAACAAAAACAAAATGGAGTATGGGGACAGCTGTGAGAAACAAAATGGAATAGGGGGATAGCTGTAACAGACAATACATTGTTTAAAATTTTTTGGTGTTTAATGGGAGAAACTGTTAGTATTTTTACAATAGCCTTTCAATATTGTCTGTAAAAGATTCAGATTTTTTGGTAATTATAACTTCTTGGCAACTTTACAGCTTCATCTCACAAAGACATATTGAAGTCTAGGTGACGATGTCCCCTGAACTGGAAGAAAGCTGCTGCTCTGTGGCTGTCTTTTTTTTGTAATAAGGCTGAGCAGAGATGAGAAGCTAGGAGCAGACTATACTACTTGTTCTTTTCAGAGAGTTTTTATCACCCTCTTATTCCGTAGGAAGGAGGTAATCACCCCTCTCAGGGCTGGCTGGATTTTAAATTAGCTGTTATCCTTTCATTGGCTCGACACCTTCCTGGATTTTCTTGTTAGCAGTTTCAGCTCATGAATATGTAGTATGTTTAATACATATGCAGCATAATTGCCTTTGCTCCTGTGGTGGGAATTTCTCAGAATATCTTCAGATTTAAAATTTAAACTCTCCTATTCAGCTCATTTTCTGGGTTATCCCTTTAGCTCCATCGGGATTTAACATCAGCTGCAGTTCTGCTTCAAAGAAGTATAAACATCCTTAACTTTCTACATGAGTTTTTCAGCTCTCAGAATAGTAATTTAAAACCTAAAGAGTGTCTTCAAACTTAAATAGCCATTCAAGAAGGCATTGTCTATTCTTAACAGTCTTTGGGGAGGTAACATTTTGTCTTTCTGAGCTGGTAAGGAACTTGCTTAAGCATTACCAGGTAACTAATTCCCCAAGTAATAGGAATATTATATACTCAAATGGCTTCTTGTATTAATACCCAGTATCAAATGCTTGTGTTCTATTTGTGCATAAAGCATCTCCTATTCTAATGCCATTGTCACATGGAAGTTATGAGGCTTGCTTTCAGATATAAAATATTTGCAAATAAAGATCACAAAAGGAACTTATTTAAGAAATAAACAAGTAATCCCTAGACTGTTCCTCTTTGGTGATACAACAGCCCTGAATTTAGCAAAAAAATCAAAAACCTGTTCCTGACCTGTATGGTGCATGGATAATATTCTGCAGCACACATTGCATTATGAGAAACAATATGCCAAAGTGATTAAGGACTTTGAGGAACTTTGACTAATGTTTGACTTCATTCCTCCTAAAATCTTAACAATTAACAGAGTTAACAATTAACATGCCCTCTTTGTGTTTGTAATTATTTTGTATTACACAAAATTGCCAAACTCATGGCCCTTGCAATAAGTGCTAATTATCATTAGTGCCGAGAGCCATCAACTCCACTTTACTTTTTGGTCCTGCACCTCCATTCCACTCCAGATAGGGAATGCCTCCCCTGAAGTGGATAACAGGGACTGCTCTTTATGGGTTTGATCCTGCAAGAGGCAGAACCTTCCTGTTTCTCAGAGAGGTAGTTCAGTGGAAGCTGAGGCGCTTGGTCCAATACTGGAATTCTTAGCCCTGTTAGGGTATAGTCCTTTGCAGTTGTATGTTTAAAGTGGGTTTGAGTCAGGGTGAAAGTAGGAATTAAAACTGTGGACATGACTCATTGAAAGAGCCAAAGAGTATTAGAGGAAAAAGCAAGAAAGAGGATAGTAAAGAGGATAGTAAAACAAATAGTTTTGATACTTTTTTTGTTCCAATGGTGTCAAAACTAAAGAGCTGGAAAATAGAAGTCATTTTTTGAAGGAGATGAAAACACAACATTTCTTCTAAGGTTAGGAACACTTTTTTAACAGATGATTTTTAAAAAGAATAAAGATTTTTTTTTTAAAGGTCTCAAGTATTTTTCCGAGACTGAAATATTATTTGCAAGGTTCTGCCCTGAGCTAACTGCTGTAAAGTAAAAATATTGATACCAGCTTAACTCCAGCAGCAGTTCTGCAGTAAAAAACTTAATTAAGAAGCAAATTCCTTAACTTTCCGATGACTGAGGACTCTTAAACTGGTTCTGAGATTAAGAAAAGAAACTGTCAGTTAATTACCTTTGCCTTGCAAAATTGCCACAAACACCATTTCAGTCATGTAACCTAGTCACCCACCCTATACTATACTATAAAAGGAAATAGTATGATATTTTCCAGGCCTGTTTTTAAAAAATACTAAAAAACCTCACTCTTGGAAGATGGGCAAGGAAAACGAGCATGGGCTCACACTTGTTACCATTAAAGTAAACATCAACGTTCTTATTGACTTCAGTGAGAGTAGGATGGGGCAATGCCCTGGGAGCAAATAATATTTAAATGTGTGTAAGAACATAAGATTCATACTGGTTCAGACATAAGAAGCATATTGATTCAGATCAATGGTCCGTCTAGCCCAGTATCCTGTCTTCTGACATTGACCAGTGCCAGATGCTTCAGAGAAATGTTGTCAATACAGTGGAACCCTGTTTATCCAATCTAACTGGGACCGGGGCCAGATCAGATAATCAACAATTTGGACATTCAGGACAATGGGCAAAGAGCTTTCTGTCCTTCAATTTAAAATGGGGGAGACGGCTCGGATGGTCAGCCCCATGGTGCTGACTGCCAGAAATCCAGCCTTGCAGGGCTGGCAACCTGAACCTGGCTGGCTGGTGGTTCAATTAATGGAAGCTTGGATAAATAGGGTTCTACTGGATTTAGTTGTCTGCCTTCATGTGATGTAATTGAATAGGACTCTGTTTTGTTTTTGTTTGACTCTCTCAGTTCCTACCTGTACTTTATCAACTTCTATCCTCTCCTCTTTACTAGGATATATAGAATCCCCATTAATAAATTCTCTCCTATGAGATGTCTCTGTCTGAACCGTGCGCTCTTCTGCACCTGTTGGCTTTCCCCCAACCCTTAGCTTAAAAATTGCCCTACAACCTTTTAAATTTTACATGTCAGCAATCTGATTCCATTGCAATTTGGGTGGAGCCCATTCTCCCTGTATAGGCTCCTCCTTTCCCAAAAGTTTCCCATTTCCTACTAAACCTAAATCTCTCCCCCAGTACCATCATCTCATCCACACATTGAAACCCTGCAGTTCTGCCTAACTGTGGAACTGGAAACATTTTAGAGAACTCTACCATGGAGGTCCTGGATTATAATCTCTTACCTGCCAGCCTAAATTTGGCATCCAGGAGATCTCTGTACCTTTCCCTAGGTCATTACTACCTATGTGCACCACAACCACTGGCTCCTCCCCAGCACTGCACATACATACATCTAGATGTCTCTAGAGATCCACAACCTTTGCATCCAGCAGGCAGTTCATCACGTGGTTCTCTTGGTCATCACAAACCCAACTATCTTGATTACTAATTATCAAATCCCCCTTTACTTGTCCCTTCTTAATAAGAAGGGTTCCCTCCCCTTGAGAAGTATCCTCAGTGTGAGAGGATACCATAACATCATCTAGAAGGATAGTCCCTTCTATGGGATTGTCTCCCTCAGCTTCAGCTTGATGCTGTCCTTCCCCAAGACTTTCATCCTTCTCAACAGCACAGAGGCTGTGAGACTTGGGGTGGGACCTCTGTACTGTGTCCTGAAAAGTCTCCTCTATGTACCTCTGTCTCCCTTAGCTCCTCCAGTTCAGCCATTCTGGTCTAAAAGCTTGTATTCAGTCTCTGAGGGTCAGAAATTGCTTGCAATGAATGCACACATAGGCCACCAGTCCACAAGGTAGATAATCATACACGCTACATTCAGTGTAATAGATTAGATTGCCCCTACTCTGCTGCTGTGCTTCTGCTTGCATTTATTTTACTCTTGCAGGGGGGTTTGTTTGTTGGTTTGTTTTTCTCATTTTTCTATGGTTTTGACAACCAATTCTGAATCTTAGATTCAAAAACATTGTTGCAGTAAAAGTGTTCCTAACCTTAGATGAAATGTGCTTTTCCATCTTCTTCAGAAAATGACTTATTTACTAGCTCTTTAGTTTTGACGCTATTGGAACAAAAAAAAGTATCAAAACTATTTGTTTCAATACTTTTGTCACAAATTTGGTTTGTGTAGACATGCTCCCACAAACTGCTTAGTTTTTGTTGAGACCTGCTTTTTCTGGTGGGGGACAGGAGGGAAATACTGAGTCAAACTTTTTAACCAGCTCTACTGTAGAATGAAGACTTCCCCTTAATTTATTGCTATGTATTTAAAAGGAAACTGTCAATTTAGAAGTTAGATATTTACAAAACATGAGTTTAAAGTTGTTTCTGGTATTGATCCTGCCCTCGAATAGCCCTGCCAATTTGTCATTTTAAAACCACATTTTCCTATTGTAAAGTTTCTTTGGCTTTTCACATGATAAGAAGGAAGAAAGAACCAAAGAAATTCAGTATTTAACAGACCCAAACCAGTGGGGTACAGGAGTCTGGTCGAGGGCAAATATACTGGTCACTGGATGAGTAGCTTTCTGTTCCCTGAGTGACCAGAGCAGGGGCTGCACTAGAGGAATCGGGAACCAGCTACAACCGATTAAGGCAGACAGGCTGATTAGATCACCTGCAGCCAATCAAGGAAGGCTAATCAAGGCACCTGGGTTTAAAAAGGAGCTCACTCCAGTCAGGTGAGGAGGAGCCAGAGGAGAGGAGCAAGAGGCACAAGAAGCTCAGAGTGAGAGGGTGTGCTGCTGGGGACTAAGGAGTACAAGCATTATCAGACACCAGGAGGAAGGTCCTGTGGTGAGGATAAAGATGGTGTTTGGAGGAGGCCATGGGGAAGTAGCCCAGGGAGTTGTAGCTGTCATGCAGCTGTTACAGGAGGCACTATAGACAGCTGCAATCCACAGGGCCCTGGGCTGGAACCCAGAGTAGAGGGTGGGCCCGGGTTCCCCCCAAACCTCCCAACTCCTGATCAGACACAGGAGAAGTTGACCCAGACTGTGGGGAAGATCACTGAGGTGAGCAAATCTGCCAACAAGTGCAGGACCCACCAAGATAGAAGAGGAACTTTGTCACTGTATATAATAGAATGCTGTCAAATGCACAGCATAAACAAACTGAAAAGTAAAGAACACTTTTTAGTCTAGTCACTCTCAGTGATATTACAATAAATACCTACAAATAGTAATTAAAACAGCTTCACCAAGTGCTATTTGTAAATTGATGGTCCCTTTAATTTATAAATGTGAAATTTAGATCTCTCTGCAGAGGAAAGTGTGGGTCCAGTTGTTCATGGGAATAGATCCTACCTTCCATGGGCTGTGATCTTGAGGCAGATAGAGGGTATCATACATAGTAGTGCAAATTCTATTCTGTTCTAAGGAGACTGTCCTGCCCTGTATACGTTAGTCTTACACATGTATATAAAATAGGAAATACAGTATACCAGAAGTAAGATCACACTTGTTTGGTAGGCTTCATGAGACACCATGAAGCAAAAATATTTCCCAGTTTCTGTTAATTGCTAATTAAAATAAGTTGAATCACTAACTAAAACACCATAATTGAAGCTTGCTTATTGGGCTGGAGCATGAAAATTTCTTGTGGGTTTTCTTCCCTACCCCCTCCAAATGAACTTTCCAGGATAATTTTAATAAAAAAAATCAGGAAAAAAATTAACTGGGCCTACAAGCAACCTATGATCTCACTAGAGAGCCCAGGTTCATCTTGTAATTCTCATACTGTAACATAATGAGACAAATTTTAACTTGATCTAGCAATTGCACATGCCAGGCTTCAGTGATGGGTTAATAATGCTGTAGAGACAGCACTCTGTGCCCCCCAGCAGTCATTCACTCAGATTGGCTCCTCCTTCCAGAGGCAGATTAATTTCATTTATTAGGGAAGGAACCTTCACGCTCATTTGATCATCTAGTTCTTCCCTCCCTCTAGCATTATTTCCTATACAATATTGCCAAAACAAAGCATTAAAATTCATGTTAGCCCCCCAAAAATCATGAGCAGACTTTTAAGCCACATTTTTAGAGCTTTTTATTCTGCTTCTGGTGCCTTTTGTGTTTATTTGAAACATGAAGCAAGATTTTTTTCTGCAACCATAAGGGCTAGAAATTTGCTGTTTTGTAAACAAAAGCTGAGATTCTCATGCAATCTCTTGATTCTTCTTCTGGAGCTTTAAGAAAAATAGGAAATGTCACAAGACTTACAATAAAATCGTGAGAGTGGGCAACATTGCCAACAACACATTTTCTAGTCTACATTTTTGGTTGACTTTGCTTGAGAGACTATTCCACAGTTTAACATATCTCAGCTTTTATTCCTTGAACTCAGCCTATATTTTTCTTTTCATCCTAAGTACAAGGCCTATCCATATGGGGGTGGGATAGCTCAGTGGTTTGAGCATTGGCCTACTAAACCCAAGGTTGTGAGCTCAGTCCTTGAGGGGGCCACTTAGGGTTCTGGGGCAAAATCAGTACTTGGCCCTGCTAGTGAAGGCAAGGGGCTGGACTATATGACCTTTCAGGGTCCCTTCCAGTTCTAGGAGATAGGTATATCTCCATTATTTTAAAAAAATAATTAAAGACCCTTAGTAATTCTTTCCAATCAATAACAATTAGCAATTTATATTTTTTTCTTTTTATCGTTAAATTCTGTTCAGCTCTCTGCCTGCAGTGACTAACATATCAAAGTTCTGCATCCTGAATGGAAAATAAATTAGCAATATCAGACATTAATGTGCTTTGATTCTCTGCCCTACCAGTGCCGCTGCTGGTTTGGGTTCACCCATACTGTAGAGATACTCAGTGATTAACCTGACTTAAAGGTAAGAAATGGTGGAAGAATCGAGACACCTTAGGATAATAAACTTTGCTGTTAAGAGTAAGTTTGAGTGCATATACCATACAACCCCCACATCCATGAGTGCAGAGATTGCCCAGTTCTGTAGGATGGTCATGCTGCTTGGAGAAACAGGGCATAAGCATTCTAGCTATCTTAGGGTTTTATAATTCTGCCCATCACCATAGTATCTGAATGCCTTCCACACTAAATCAGTAGCAACAGTGAAGACTCGAGTGGGTTCCAGAAATCTCTGGCACTTATTGCCTTTTCAGGTAAAATATCTGCTTAGGATAGGCTCTTATTTTAAGAGTTAATAAATTTGCTTTTATGGTGGAGAAGCCTTTCTGAAGAGGAAGATTTTACAGTGTTTCCTAAAAACTACTAGACTCTAGGTTCATCTGATCTTCTCTGGAAGCTTGTTTCACAGCTGTTTCCCCTCAGTTGAGAATGGGTGGATCCAGAAGATCTACAATTCTGCAGATCTACTTTGCCTGGAGCATGAAGAAACACACACAACCTCCTCCCAACTATTAGGCCTAAATGCTGCACCTATCTACCTATTGCCTACCTGGGATGTCAAGAACAGTGGGCTCTGGATTTAAGCTTCTAGGAAGAGAACTATGTTGTTGGCTGACCAGGTCATGCTAGATGTATTCAGATGTTTAAACTTCTTGAAAATGAATGAGTGGTCGCTTGTTTTGTTCTTCCTTCTCTATTCCTGTTATGTAACAACAAACATTTACATTTGTGTATACCCCATAAATAAATTACCCAGCAAAGAAATCTTGTGAAATGCTAATGAAGGACTTAAGGACTTTAACAGAAAATACTAATTCCAAAGTGAGTGGTCATTGTGTGTGATGATGGAGATCAAGCATTCTAAATGCATTCCTCACTATCTGTCATCAAACAAAAAGCCCATGTGTGTACAGACAGTGTCCGCAAGCTCTCTGTGTGTAAAGGAGCTATAAACACGGATTGAAGAAATGATTCATCATTTCTGACAGGGAAGTATACCAGATGCAAAGTGGAGATCTCCAGGATTATTTTGGGTGCCCTGGTAAGACTTTTGGGAGACTGGCAATTTGTTACATCACTGTCACCATTTGGAGTTACAAACTGTGACTCACCTGTTTGACACAGGGCCAGAAATGGTTACACAACTAGCAAGCTAATTGACCCAGAGTCAACCATATTAGGAGATAATGTTTGTGTTTTTGTATGTTTACATATATATTGTTAGAGGTTAACAATGTAACCAAACAGTTCCTGTCTATCACAGTATTCTGTTAATTCAGATATCAGAAGAAGGTAACATTTAAAGGAACTGTGTATGTAGTGATATCATATACATATCACTTTACTGTCTTAATTTCTCTTTGAAGTATACAGCAAATCACCAGAAAATGGTGGAAGGTAGGCAGTTGCCTTATGTTAATGCATGTAGCTAATTACTGGAGATGTTTAGGAAATAGGTTACTTCAAAGACACTATTGTTCGCCCAAAGACTGCATGCTGTCAAGAGGCTTCTCTGGGAATTGTATAAAGGTCTCCTGGGATCTGATCCTTTCATCTCAGATCTGCTTAAACTTCATTGGAAAGTTTTAGCCGAAAGACACTGGTCCCCAGTTCCATTCTGGACCGCCCTGAAATTGGATATTTGGACGTTAGACTATAACCTGATGAACTGATTCTAGAACAAACTCTTTTCAATTCTAAAACTCATCATCTGTACTATGAAACAAACCTAAGAGTTTTATTCATGTCCGTATGTATAATCTTTTAACCAATACTCTCTTTTCTTTTTTAATAAATCTTAGTTTAGTTACGAACTGGCTGTAAATGTGTATTTGGGTAAGAACTAAAATATTCAGAGACTTGGAAGGTAATGTGTCCAATCCTTTGGGATTGGTAGAACTTTTTATATGATGAACAAGATTTTCAGTAATCTGCACCATATTTGACTTGTCTGTCTGGGAGGAAGCCCAAGGCTGGGTTTCTTTAAGGGACCTGTGTGTTTGGCTTCTGGGTAACCAGTGAGGTATTGTAGAAGCTGTTCTGTTGCTAATATGGTGAATATAAGTATTAAAATAACCACCGGTTTTGGGGATTGTCTGCCCCATTCTTTGCAGTTTGCCCTAATTGAGCAATCTCAGCATGGCCCCCTGGATCCCCAGTCACAACCTGTTATATGTTTACTTGTTTTAATCTCTCAATAACTTATTATTTTTTCTTAACTAATAAATCTATAGTTAGTTTACTATAGAATTGGCTGCCAGCATTGTCTTTGGTGTAAGATCTGGAGTACCAATTCATCTGGGGTAAGTGACTGGTCCTTTTGGACTAGGAGCAACCTCATGTGGTATGATTTTTGGCTTATGTGACCATTTTCACTGAGTCCAGTTTGCCTGCATGGCAAGATAGGCTGGAGAGTCTAAGGAGACTGTCTGTGATTCCATGGTAAGACTAATAGTGATCCAGGAGTTCACATTTGTTACTGGCTTGGTGAAATTAATTATTAAATACACCACCAGTTTATGGTGTCTGTCCTGTCTTCTAACAGTCTGACCTGAGATTGGCACTCACTATCTGGAGTGGCTCACAGATGTATGACAAACATTATGAAAACTTCTGCTTTTCATCCAGTGATCCTCAGTGGTGTATGTGTGGATTCCACCCTCCCTTTTTTTTCCTTTACCTTCTACCCTAGTGCTGTCTGCTTGGGGAAGGACTGGAGTGACCATGTAACAATATATCCTCCAGGCCCACCCCTGGCCTGTCATCCCATTATCCCAGCCTCAGCTGTCACTGTGCCACACTGTATAGGTAGAGTCCTAAAAATCTGAGGACATCTGCTTTATATCCATATCCACAGATGTGGATATCCGTGGACCATTTTTGCAGATCATGGAAATGCGCATCCAAATTTTGTATCTGTGCAGGGCTCTATGTATAGGGAACCCCTGTGCTAACGCAAAGGACAATTTCATCTGGTTAATGACCCCATATCTTATACCCTGCTCGCACATTATAATCATATCAGTTGTACTGCCACAAGGCCCTCCATGCCAACAGAGGAGGGGCACAGGATTGGTTCCTAAACACATAGCCCATGTGTATTGTAGCTCTAGAAACAAATGGCAGAGCCTTGTCTGCAAAAGTGATTGTCAAATTATGTTGCATGCAGAGAGGCAACATATTGAAATTAATTTGCAAAAAGTCAAGTCATTTCTTGCTCTAGTCATCTGGCACTGAGTGCTCTGTTTCTGTACCTTTCTTCCATTTGTTGAAGCACATTCTCCACAATGCAACACTATATATGCACAGCTGTGATACACAATAGTTCACAGAGAAGAGCTGTTAATTTTCTTCCTCAGTTTTTGTGATAGTAGCAAAGAAACAGTCACTTTCCTTTAATTCTGAACAAGGAACTGTACCTGAACAAGGAGAACAGCATTATCCTTAAAGCTGCTCTCTACTTTACTACAGAGATTTTGCCTAGAATCTTCCCAAGTTTCCCTCCAGCCTGGATCTCAGCTAAAGATATATAAAGAAACACTACACACATTTTCACAGTTTGTTATTTAAATCCCTGGCTGTTATTAAAAAGTCTCTTAACCATATTAATGCTGTTTAAATTGTACTCTTTAAAACATTCTCTAATGAAATGAGAATACAAAGCACACTAAAGAAATATGTTACATCTATCACGATATTGATTTTGCAGAACAAAGCAGTGCTTTCAGCAGGAATAAATAGGTCTGCTAATGCTAGAAGTTTACACAGAGATTGGCCCTTCAGGATCTATATAAAGACCAGGGCCGGTGCAACCATTTAGATGACCTAGGCTGTTGCCTAGGGTGCTAGGATTTGGGGGGCGCCATTTTCTTCGGCAGCCAGATCTTTGGCCATCCCGGTCACTGCCGGCATTTAGGTGGAGGGAGCTGGGGCTGGGGAGCATGGGGATGGCTGCCTGCAGCAAGTAAGGGGGGGAGGCGGCATGCAGGGGAACTCCCCACCCAAGCTCACCCCTGCCCCGCCTCCTCCTCAAACATGCTGTGGCTGCTTCACTTCTCCCACCTCCCAGGCTTGCGGAGCCTAAGCTGATTGCATCGGGCGGGGGTGTGTGGGGGGGGGAGGGCGCAAGGTGGAAGTTTCGCCTAGGGTGCAAAATATCCTTGCACCAGCCCTGATAAAGACAAAACATTATGAGCACCAGAAAATTTGGGGAATATGTATATATGTGCATTGAAGACATTACACAGAATCATACAAATGTAGGGCTAGAAGGGACCTAACTGGACAGTCAATCGCCCAGTCAGCGGTGTTGACTGGAGCGGCCAGGATCCCTTTTCAACTGGGTGTTCTCGTCGAAAAATGGACTCCTGGTCACCCTACCTCCAGAGGTTGTCTAATCCTCTCCTTTTTCCTTCCTCAGCACCAGGTAAACCTAGATCATCCCTGATAGATGTTTTCCCCAACTGTTCTTTAAAGCCTCCAGTGATGGGATTCCTCAACCTGCTTTGGAAGCCTTTTCCAATAATAAACTACACTTACTTTCCCTAATGTGTAACCTAAATCTCCCTTGCTGCATATCAAGCTAATTGCTTCTTGTTTTACCTAACCAGAGATGGAGATCACCATCCTCTTTAGAGAACTCGGTGTATTTGAGGATGGGACCTGATAAGTCTTCAGTCATCTTTTCTCAGTTTCTCAGTGCCCAGTTTTTTTACCCTTCCTCATAGGTTCTCTAAACCTTTTATCATTTTGGTTGCTCTCCTGCGGACTCTCTCCAGTTGTCTACATGTGGCTCCTACAACTGGACACAGTACTCTAGCTGAGGCCTCACCAGTGCTGAGGCCTCCTGTGGCTTAGAAACAACGCTTTTGTTAATACACCTGTGACAGATTGTACCCCTGTGTTCACATTCTACACACTATTGGAATGTTTACATAATATATGCCTTGTAAGGTATCATTTGAAAACTCTTAATTTGCTGGTCAATATTGTCCTGATAAAATGTGTGACAACATTATATGAGAAGTTAGGATTTTCTTGTCTAGTGTTCTTATCACATGTTCCAAACCACACAGCCCTGCCCAAACAGAAGTTGGCAAACAGATCTGTCCTAAACAAAGAAACATATGTTCTGTTAAATTTGTATTTAAGCAGTAAACAGAGTCAACAAGCAGGAAGGAAAGACTAAGGAAGTTCAAACAGGTGAGAAAACCGGGAGTGAATATCCTTCCACATAGACTCTCTGGATCCTGGTTCCCAGTTGGAAATGTTTTTCAAGATGGAGTGAAACTGTATTAAAAACAAATGGACAAATGGCCCAACACACCCCTGTCTCTGTGTGTGTGTGTGTGTCTCTCTCTCTCTCCCCATCACAGTCACTGCACCTGAAGACACAAAGGAAGCAGTCACTGGACTGGGGGAAGGGTCCTGATCTGAGAATTTGGTCAGTAATATGCTGGAACATGTGGTGAGAAAATTAGTTGCAAAGCAAAGATAGTTTAAGTAGATATCAGTAAGAATTTTATCTTTATTTTTTCTTGTAATTGTTTTTGATTTTTATGCTTCATTACTTATACATACTTAAAATCTATCTATGTAGTTAATAAACTTGTTTTGTTTTTTCTAAATCAGTGGATTCAAGATGAAGTTATCATAACCTTAGTCCCAGATTTGGACCTTAGCGTCCAAAATATGGGGGTTAGCATGAAAACCTCCAAGCTTAGTTACTAGCTTGGACCTGGTACCTGCTGCCACCACCCAAAAAATTAGAGTGTTTTGGGGCACTCTGGTCCCCCTGAAAAACCTTCCCTGGGGACCCCAAGACCCAAATCCCTTGAGTCTCACAACAAAGGGAAATAATCCTTTTTCCCTTCCCCCCTCTCTGTTCCCAGTCCTGGAAACAAAAAGTACTTTCCTATTCCCCCAGAGGGAATGCAAAATCAGGCTAGCAATCCAACACACAGATCTCCCCTTGATTTCTTCCTCCCACCAATTCCCTGGTGAGTACAGACTCAATTTCCCTGAAGTAAAGAAAAACTCCAACAGGTCTTAAAAGAAAGCTTTATATAAAAAAAAGAAAGAAAAATACATACCAATGGTCTCTCTGTATTAAGATGATACAATACAGGGTCAATTGCTTAAAAGAATATTGAATAAACAGCCTTATTCAAAAAGAATACAAATCAAAGCACTCCAGCACTTATATTCATGCAAATACCAAAGAAAAGAAACCATATAACTTACTATCTGATCTCTTTGTCCTTACACTTAGAAACAGAAGACTAGAAAGTAGAAACTACTTCTCCAAAGCTCAGAGAAAGCAGGCAGACAGACAAAAGACTCAGACACTCAATTCCCTCCACCCAAAGTTGAAAAAATCCGGTTTCCTGATTGGTCCTCTGGTCAGGTGCTTCAGGTGAAAGAGACATTAACCCTTAGCTATCTGTTTATGACACGCCCCCCAAATTGCAGACAGTGGGGAAGCTCACTGGCGGCGATTTCCTTCTAGAACTTGAAAATAAACAGATTAATACAACACATACACCTTTACATATACTCCTAAGTATATAACTAACAGACTTCTACATTTTAAGAACACTGTTTAACTACTGAATTCTGGGAAACTCTCACGGGAGAGTGCATCAGCAACTTTGTTAGAAGCTCCTGTGATGTGTTGAATTTCAAAATCAAAATCTTGGAGAGCTAAACTCCAACGAAGAAGTTTCTTGTTGTTCCCCTTGGCAGTATGAAGCCACTTTAGTGCAGCATGGTCAGTTTGTAGTTGGAACCGCCGTCCCCAAACATATGGGCGTAGCTTTTCCAGGGCGTACACAATGGCATAGCATTCCTTTTCACTGGCTGACCAGTGACTTTCCCTCTCAGACAGTTTCTTGCTGAGAAACACGACAGGATGGAAGTTGTGATCTGTTGCTTCCTGCATGAGCACCGCTCCTATACCACGCTCAGATGCATCTGTGGTTACTAGGAATGGCTTGTCAAAATCCGGGGCCCTGAGTACAGGGTCAGACATGAGCGTTGCCTTAAGTTGGGTAAAGGCCTTTTGACACTCATCAGTCCACTTAACTGCATTTGGCTGGGTCTTTTTGGTCAGGTCGGTCAGTGGGGCAGCGATTTGGCTGTAGTGGGGTACAAATCGCCTGTAGTATCCGGCCAAGCCTAAGAAGGATTGGACCTGCTTCTTGGACCGTGGGACAGGCCACTTTTGGATAGCATCCACCTTGGCCTGTAGGGGGTTTATGGTTCCTCGACCCACCTGGTGCCCCAGGTAAGTCACTCTGTTTGGCCTATTTGACACTTTTTGGCCTTAACAGTTAGTCCTGCCTGCCTGATGCGCTTAAAGACCTTTTCCAGGTGTAGTAGGTGTTCGGGCCAGGAGTCTGAAAAAATGGCCACATCATCGAGGTAGGCAACTGCAAATTCTCCCAGTCCAGCTAGTAGACCATCTACCAGCCTCTGGAAGGTGGCGGGTGCATTTTGAAGGCCGAAAGGAAGGACATTGAATTCATACACCCCCGCATGGGTGACGAATGCTGACCTCTCCTTGGCAGGTTCATCTAGCGGTACTTGCCAGTACCCCTTGGTTAAGTCTATTGTAGAGATGAACTGGGCACGTCCCAACTTTTCCAATAGCTCATCGGTGCGTGGCATTGGATAGTTGTCCGGACGAGTTACCGCATTTAGCTTACGGTAGTCCATGCAAAAGCGTATTTCCCCATCTGGTTTGGGTACCAGAACCACTGGAGATGCCCATGCACTGGTAGATGAGCGGATTATACCCATCTGTAGCATGTTTTGGATCTCCCGTTCTATAGCAGCTTGGGCATGAGGAGACACTCGGTAGGGTGGGGTTCTGATTGGGTGAGCATTACCTGTATTAATGGAGTGGTATGCCCGTTCAGTCCGTCCTGGGGTGGCTGAGAACAATGGGGCGAAGCTAGTGCACAGCTCCTTGATTTGTTGCCGCTGCAGACGTTCCAGGGTGGTTGAGAGGTTCACCTCTTCCACACCACCGTCTTTTTTTCCGTCGTAGTAGACACCGTCAGGCCAATCAGCATCATCTCCCTGGACTGTAAACTGACAAACCTGTAAGTCTCTGGAATAGAAAGGCTTGAGAGAATTAACATGGTACACTTTAGGCTTTAGTGAGGAATTGGGAAATGCTATGAGGTAGTTTACAGCTCCCAGGCGCTTTTGGACCGTGAAGGGCCCTTCCCATGATGCTTCCATCTTATGGGCCTGTTGCGCCTTCAAGACCATAACCTGGTCTCCTACCTTGAAGGAACGTTCTCTGGCATGTCTGTCATACCAGGCCTTTTGCTCTTCTTGAGCATCCTTTAGGTTCTCTCTAGCAAGGGCTAAAGAGTGTCGGAGGGTGCTTTGTAGGTTGCTTACAAAGTCCAGAATGTTAGTTCCTGGAGAAGGCATAAACCCCTCCCATTGCTGCTTCACCAACTGTAATGGCCCCTTAAGCTCGTGACCATACAGAAGTTCAAATGGTGAAAACCCTAAACTGGGATGTGGTACAGCCCTGTAGGCAAACAGCAACTGCTGCAACACTAGGTCCCAATTATTGGAGAATTCGTTGATGAATTTTCGTATCATGGCCCCCAAAGTTCCATTGAACCTTTCCACCAGGCCATTGGTTTGATGGTGGTACGGGGTGGCAACCAAGTGATTCACCCCATGAGTTTCCCACAGTTTTTCCATGGTCCCTGCCAGGAAATTAGACCCTGAATCTGTAAGGATGTCGGAGGGCCAACCTACCCTGGCAAAGATGTCTGTTAGGGCCAGGCACACAGTGTTAGCCCTGGTGTTGCCTAGAGCTACTGCTTCCGGCCATCGGGTAGCAAAGTCCACTAAAGTCAGTACGTACTGCTTTCCTCTGGGCGTCTTTTTTGGGAAAGGGCCCAGAATATCCACAGCTACTCGCTGAAATGGGACCTCAATTATGGGGAGTGGCTGGAGAGGGGCCTTGACCTGGTCTTGAGGCTTTCCCACTCTTTGGCATACCTCACAAGACCGGACATACTTGGCAACGTCCTTGCCCATCCCCACCCAGTGGAAGGACTTCCCCAACCGGTCTTTGGTTCTGTTCACCCCAGCATGGCCACTGGGGGGATCATGGGCTAAGCTTAAGAGCTTCCCCCGATACTTAGTTGGAACCACCAACTGTTTTTGCGGCTGCCATTCTTCCCGGTGTCCACCAGAAAGAATTTCCTTGTATAAAAGTCCTTGGTCTATAACAAACCGGGATCGATTAGAAGAGCTGAGAGGCGGTGGGGTGTTCCGTGCCGCCGCCCAAGCTTTCTGAAGGCTGTCATCTGCTTCCTGCTCAGTCTGGAACTGTTCCCTTGAGGCTGGGGTCACCAGTTCTTCCTCAGACTGTGGACTTGGGCTTGGTCCCTCTGGAAGCGATGTAGGTGATGGGGTTGTTTCCGTTGCTGGTGAACCGCTCTCCGCTGGTGCACCTGAGGGTATTTCAGGCTCTGGCTGAGCCTTTTGGGTATGGCTGTCTTGTGCTTCTGCCAGTTCTGGCTCGCTGGCGCCCTCTGGCGTTGAGTTTGAAGATGTGGTTGCACTTGCTGGTGCTGGTTGCTGTTCCAGTTCCGGGCCTGGGACTGGAGATGCTGTGGCTGTTTCAGTGGTAGGCATGGAATCCGGGTCCACTACCTCTGTCTGGGTCTCTGGTAACACAGATGGGGCGTCTGTGGACGGCTCAGGAACAGGAATGGGTCTGGAAGCTTGCCTGGTTTGGCTACGTGTAACCATTCCCACTCTCTTGGCCCGCCTCACCTGTTTGGCCAAGTCTTCCCCCAGTAGCATGGGGATAGGATAATTGTCATAGACTGCAAAAGTCCACATTCCTGACCAGCCTTTGTACTGGACAGGCAGTTGAGCTGTAGGCAAGTCTACAGCTTGTGACATGAAGGGGTAAATTGTAACTTTGGCCTTTGGGTTGATGAATTTGGGGTCAACGAAGGATTGGTGGATAGCTGACACTTGTGCCCCCGTGTCGCTCCACGCAGTAACCTTCTTTCCGCCCACTCTCAAATTTTCCCTTCGCTCCAAGGGTATTTGAGAGGCATCCGGGCCTGGGGATCTTTGGGGTGATGGTGGTGTAATGAATTGCACTTGCATGGTGTTCTTGGGACAGTTGGCCTTGATATGTCCCAGTTCATGACACTTAAAGCATCTTCCATCTGATGGGTCACTGGGCCGAGGTGAGTTACTGGAGACTGGTGAGGTTGAAGGGTAGGGTATCTGTGGCTTTACTTGGGTGGTATGTGGGGTCTTTGGCTGTCCTCGGTTTTAGGGTTTATGGTCTGTGTGCCCCCTGGGGTAATCGTTCCCCTTGACAGTAGCTTTCTTGCTTTCTGCCAGTTCCATCCATTTGGCTCCAATTTCCCCCGCCTCAGCGATATCTTTGGGATTTCCATCTTGTATGTACCGTGTGATGTCTTCAGGAACACCATCCAAGAACTGCTCCATTTGTATGAGGAGGTGCAGTTCTTCCAAGGTTTGAATGTTGTTTCCTGTTATCCAGGCCTCATAGTTTTTTGCAATGTAGTAGGCGTGTTTGGGAAATGACACCTCTGGTTTCCACTTTTGGGTTCTGAAGCGCCGACGGGCATGATTTGGGGTTATCCTCATTCTGTATCTGGCCTTGGTTTGAAAAAGTTTATAGTCATTCATTTGCTGCTTAGGCATTTCAGCTGCCACCTCTGCTAAAGGTCCACTGAGCTGTGACCTCAATTCTACCATGTACTGGTCTTCGGGAATGCTGTACCCAAGACAGGCTCTTTCAAAATTTTCCAAGAAGGCCTCGGTGTCATCACCTGCCTTGTAGGTGGAAAATTTCCTGTGCTGTGGAGCAATAATGGGCGCCGGGTTGTTAGGGTTGGCTGGCACATGCAGCCCAGCTTTTGCCAACTCCAGTTCATGTTTTCTCTGTTTTTCCTTCTCTTCATTTTCTTTTTGTTGTTTTTCCATGTCTCGGCGGTGGGCCAACTCTTCTTCTGCTTGTTTCCTTCGGTAGGCCACCTCTTCTTCTTCTAGTTTTCTTTTGTGTGCTGCTTCTTGGGCTGCCTGTTCTCTTTGGAAGGCTGCCAGTTTCATGCTTTCTTCCTTTCCTTTAAGCTCCATCTCTTTTTGTTTTATTTCTAGTTCCTGTTTGTGTTTTTCCATCTCTCGCCTGTGTTCAGCTTCTTTGATTTGTTCTTCGGCCTCAATTTTTGCCTTAGAAGTCATGGTTCCTGTTTTCTTGTGTTGGGGTGCCCTCCGGTGTTTATCTTCTGAACTGCAGGTTCTCTGTTGCCTCCTGAAGTCTGCCTAGCAACAGTGCCTTTAGCTAATTTTCAATGTTAAGTAAACCTGAAAAACCACTTTATTTGCATTCATATAGTGCTGGTAATGACTTTCAATGGGAGTGCTATTGTGTGACAAAAGACCCTCAACAGTCTCTTAATGGCTTCTCGCTTAACATGCAAGCCACAAACTGCCAGAGAGAGCAGAAAAAAAAAATTCTCTCTGGTTCCCTTTTAAAACCAACTGTTTCTCTCTGCTAAAAAGCCCTTAGCAGAGAAAAGAAAAATATAATATTCCTACTGGCTTCTGGATTCTGTCTATATCCCACCGCTTACACCATATCATAACCTTAGTCCCAGATTTGGACCTTAGCGTCCAAAATATGGGGGTTAGCATGAAAACCTCCAAGCTTAGTTACTAGCTTGGACCTGGTACCTGCTGCCACCACCCAAAAAATTAGAGTGTTTTTGGGCACTCTGGTCCCCCTGAAAAACCTTCCCTGGGGACCCCAAGACCCAAATCCCTTGAGTCTCACAACAAAGGGAAATAATCCTTTTTCCCTTCCCCCCTCTCTGTTCCCAGTCCTGGAAACAAAAAGTACTTTCCTATTCCCCCAGAGGGAATGCAAAATCAGGCTAGCAATCCAACACACAGATCTCCCCTTGATTTCTTCCTCCCACCAATTCCCTGGTGAGTACAGACTCAATTTCCCTGAAGTAAAGAAAAACTCCAACAGGTCTTAAAAGAAAGCTTTATATAAAAAAAAGAAAGAAAAATACATACCAATGGTCTCTCTGTATTAAGATGATACAATACAGGGTCAATTGCTTAAAAGAATATTGAATAAACAGCCTTATTCAAAAAGAATACAAATCAAAGCACTCCAGCACTTATATTCATGCAAATACCAAAGAAAAGAAACCATATAACTTACTATCTGATCTCTTTGTCCTTACACTTAGAAACAGAAGACTAGAAAGTAGAAACTACTTCTCCAAAGCTCAGAGAAAGCAGGCAGACAGACAAAAGACTCAGACACTCAATTCCCTCCACCCAAAGTTGAAAAAAAACGGTTTCCTGATTGGTCCTCTGGTCAGGTGCTTCAGGTGAAAGAGACATTAACCCTTAGCTATCTGTTTATGACAGAAGTGTTGGTAACTCCATTTGGGGTAACAAGTTGAGTGCATATCATTCTCTTCAAGGAATAATGAGCTCAGTATATTTGTACTGTCCAGAGGAGGGCTGGGCAGTACAAGACATATGTTTCTAGGGGAGAATGTGAGACTGGGATGTGTGTTGTGTTTGGTTTTGTATGATTTGTTCTTGACAAATCCATGTGGTCTATTACTTTATTACCTTACATGTAGCATTCAGCCCTGAAAGACTTTTTTAAGAGGAAGAGATTATTTGACAATTCACCAATCCTTCATTTTTCTCAGAGAGAAAATAAATTAAGGTAATTCCTTAATATCTTAAAACATACAGTCCCCCTGTTGGAGGGAAGTTAGCACATGGGGATTGTAGAATAAAAAGGGGTGTTTAAAACTGGGTGCCAAATAACTTCTATTCCAAGAGCTACTAAAAATCTGTAGTCTAGAAAAACAAGAAATAGCAGGCCAAATCTTCATATTTGTGTCTCATTGCCAATTCAAGGATATGATTCCAACTATTGTAGTCACACAGGTCATCTAACCATGCCTTAGGGAACACCATGATTTAAAACAAGCAAAATAATCACAATTGTTGACAACTTTTCCTTATTAAGGAAAACAAATGAAACATGAAATGAACAATAGTTACTTCAGTTACAATCTTTTGTGTATGTCCTTGTGGAGAGCTTTCAATAGAGATCACATCTGTGAGAGTGGACCTGCCCCAGTGGAGACATTCTTCTCTAGGTAAGATAAGACCAAACTGCATCATCCCCCAAATGAGTTTCGAGTCCTGTCTCAGTGTCAGAGATAGAGAAGACACTTAAACAATAAGCAAAGGAATTCCAATTAAGGTCTGGTGAATCCTCTTTCGTTTATGATGGAGCGGGCAAATTAATAAATATTAAGAATCTTATATTCAAATACAATTCCACTATTACTGTTTACCAAAGTAAGTTTTTATGTTGCTTTCTAGGAATGCAGTCTGAATAATCGGGGCTTTAACAGGAAAAACAGTCAGTACCTTAAATTAAAAAAGCATTTCAATATCCAATTAAAGTGACTACAGGGCAAATGTAAATCTAATCCCTTGGCAGTGAATTTGCAAACTATATTTTACCAATGACATTGAAATATCTATGATGTCACTATGATTCAGAGGCTCTCCTGGGCTGTAAGCTTTTTGATGCTGTGTTGTGGCTTCTTTGTTCTTAGCTGTCTGGCTTTCTTAATTCAGAAAGATTTATACTCCTCCTTTCTATAATCTCGCTGAAGGTGGAATTACAGGTCTTTCAGGGGTTGGTTGGATTCAGATATCAGCCACTGTCACATTTAATTCCCCTAATACCTTTGTAGGATAGTCTTCTTAGTTTATTCAGTTGATGAATATGTAATTCTCCTAATGCATATGCAGCAGGGTAGTAATTGCTTTTGTACTTCTGGCTAGAAACATTCAGTACATCTTTAGCTGGATTTAACTTTCTCTTATTCAGTCCATTTTCTGAGATTCCTTTAGTTCCATTGAGGTTAAGAATTGAGTACGCCTACTTTCTTCAGCTCTCAAACAGTCCTTTTAAACTTTAAGAATTCTTCATCTTTAACCTTAAATAGTCAAAGGTACTGTCTTTCCTTCTTACCAGTCCTTGCAGAGGTGCTTCCTGTCTTTTGGAGTTTGGTAAGGAGGTGCTTGAGCATTTCCAGATAACTAATTTCCCAATTAATATCAATATTTTATGTTCAACTGGCTTCTGACATTAGTAACCAATTATAGCATCAAGGGACCTTGTTATATTTGTACATAAGACATCTAATTGTTCATTTAACAATGGTATCAGGAAGTTATTATATGAAGACTTGCATTTAGATATAAAATATTTGCCTTTTTTTGTAAAGCTTATACAATTGAAGCATTAGAGCAATGTTTTTCACCTTTCAGTGCAAACATGAATTAGAATAGATAAATAAATATCTTCCATAAAACATTTCCAAACCATAAATGTTCTCTTGGAAGTGTAAAGGACAAAGACGTGAATGTTTAAAAAAATCAGTTTCAATAGCTATATTTCGAGAATCCTTGATGTGGATTGAAACTAAATGCTTTCTGCATTGCAAAGAGGAGGGATAAAGCATGCATCCCTAAGCATTATTACTTTTTGATCCTGAGTAGAGAGCCTCCTTGCTTTCTTTTACATGATATTTTACAAAGTCTGTTTTCTTGAGATACAAATTTTCTTGACACTAGAATTCTGATTTAGATAAAGGAATGTGGCCTGTTCTTTGAGAAGATTTTCTGTAGTGGGGTGATTACTCCGCTCCTGTCCTGAAGGGCTTAAAACAGCCCAGGAGAGGGCTGTGGCTGGGGCAAGAAGCCTGGGCTGATTGGGGAAAGTAGGCTCAGCCTTGGCCATGCCCCAGTCAGGCCCAGCTGGCCCCTATAAGAGGCTGGGAGCCAGAAGCCCACACAGTATCTCTCTGTGTTCAGCGAGAGAAGGGCCTGGCTGAAGGGAGGTTAACCAGGTATCTGGAGTGGAGCAGGGCTGGGGAAAAGGCCAAAGGAGCTGGGGAGCTCTGGCCTAGGAAAGCCCCAGGCTGCAGGCACAGTAAGGCCTATTAGGTACTGGCTTGCAGGGGGCAGCCCATGGGTAGCCAGAGGCAGCAGGTCCAAACCCCTTTGCCTGTGATGAGTGGCTTATACTGCAGTCTGCCCCAGTGAATGGGGGCTAGATGGAGACTGGGCAGTAGCCAAGACTGAGGTGAAGTGGGGATAGAGGGTTAGGGGTTCCCCTGGGAGGGGGAGACCCAGAACTGTGGGGGAACTGCCAGGAGGCAGCACACAGTTAAAGGGGCACCGGGGTCCTGGGAGGGACATGGTGGCCAGCAGTGGTAGTGGATCACCGGCAGACAGAGTGCGCTTCTGGGTTGAAGAGCTAATTCCTAGAGATGTCCAGCAAGAGGTGCTGCTGGGTGAGTCTGCACCTGATTACATCTTCTTATGGTGGTTTACTTTTTGACCAAATGGTTCCTAGATGTACATCCTACCATTTGCAGTATATCTACAGTTTGCAACTTAAGTCGTCTATCAACAATTCTATTAAAAGAACAACTTACAGTAACATTTTATATACATATTCCAAAAAATAGTGTAAAAAATAAAATGCATTCCAGATTCTGTGTAAACACACATGGATGTAATAAATATGGTTTTATTATCAAGGCGGTATAACCTTCCTTGAGTAGGGGGCCTATTGTGATGACAAAGTGGAAATTTCCTAGGAATTTCCTTAGTTTGAATATTCTGAGCAACTGAAAGAAACATATAAGGTATCATTCTCCAAGCTCCATATGCATTAAAATAATTTTCTCAAATTCAGTAAAGGCAAGTCTGTAACAATTTAACATTAGATGAATAAATTTACCTCTTTTTTGCGTAAATTTTGAGGACTACCCTCTACAGGAAACAGGTGCTCAGAGATGGAAAATGAGACGAGAGTGTTTTCATCTATGGATACATGAATAACACATGGCAGAGCAGGAACCAGAACCCAGAAGTCCTGAAACCCAATCCTGTGCTATCAGCACAGGACTATCTTCCTCTTAGGTCTCAGCTTAGTGAATCTTGGTAGAGGGTCTAAAATTGGAATCGTAAAATAGTGCACATACACGTTCCTTGTTAGTCCCAATCTCTCACTCTTGAATTGACTTGAAAAATTTCTTCTGATCAAAATCAAACTCAAATGCAGTAATTTGAAACTGTTTGTTGCCAAATAACTTATTACTTCTACATGGAGATCAGTGTACTGCGGCAAAACAAAGTAAGTTAAAGGTCTAAGGTACATTATAAAAATGAAAAAAACATGTAACGGAGTAGACTGAGTTGAATTTTAAATTAAAGCTGGAATTTTTATCCAATATAGATAATGGACTGTGCATTTGTTCCTAAATAGATTCCTTCACCAGAATCAATAGAATTACACATGTATTTTAAATGAAAAGCTGTGTCCTCTAGAGAATTTTTTTTTCTATTCTTTTACTTTTATCAAGGATCTCCAGGATCTGTCTTGCTATGTATGAATCTCGTCCATATCCTATTGAAGCTGATGAAAATGTTCTCTTTGACTTCATTGGAATTTGGATTAGGGCCTATGAGAAAGAAGGGTTTAAAAGCCAGAAGTTAGCTGTAATCCTTTACCAGTCATTGATGTGGTCTCTTGAGGGGTCTCTACTGTCCCTGATCTGGCTTTCTTTGGTTAGCCTGTTGTCAGGACAGTTCTTGGCTCCTGGCCTCTAATTAGCCCTAGTGGCCTGTTTCATCTCTTTGGCTGTGTTTCTGAAGGCAGTCTGCTACAGGGGTGTTGCCCCTTCGCTGTCCCAGGCCTTTCTGCCTCCCCTTTCTTCTCTGTGCTCTCTCGTTTTATAGCAGGTCTTGTTTCCCCTATTGGTTGCCGCTGTGGGTGCCTGCTCCATGGTTGGCCCTTCTGGCAGCTGCATGGGGGTGTGGTTAAGCTGCTTACCTGAAGGTAGGAGAGGCTTACCTCTCCCTTCTGCCTCTGCTCAGTATGGGGTTTGTAGACCCCATTATATCCCTAAAATATGTAGAATGAAAAGATTAAAAATACAGCATATACCCTTCTCTACTGCTTATTCTAAATGTGCAGCAATGTTTCTGAATCACGTGTTCCAGCATCTTTTCGGCTGCTATCTTATTTTGCAAATAGGATTTATGCTTGTTTCAGAAAGATATAGATACATATTTTTATATCTGTATTTGGCATATACATAGTATAGCTTTGGGATGAATTGTTCAGCTTTGATAATCTGAACAAATAACATGAGGACTAATGAAGTTAAAGATAGCTTCATCTGCAGCTTGTTTATGGTAGTTTAGTCTTTTATCAAAGTTCTAGGTAATAGACAGTATGCTTTTGATAGTTTAACACTTCTATTTGCATTGGATAATTTCTCCCAGTATGTTGATGTTCTAATATCACTCTGGTTAATGGTATGTAAACAGTGATAATGTAAAAGATGTGACCTCCTATTTATTTAGGGATACTAAGTATAGAACGACTTTCCACAAAGTTAGATACTCCAGGTTTTAGTCAGATGACAATAGTAAAGAATGATAAAGAATCACTTTTTTTACCCGTGAACAAGGGACCTATTAGAAAAGCGTAGCAATAATATCTCCAACATTCTCATTCACTGCAGATTTTTCACAGCCCCCTCTTTTCTGGATTCCTGCCAAATATAATATTTGTTAAAAATCTCCAATTTTTCCCATTCTCCCACTTTTTTCCTCTACACAAACGATTTCACAAGAACAACAAATTAAGGACCCTCAAGTCTCTGGCTTCAGCAGTCTTCCAAATCTAGTGATCTTCTGTCTTTGAAGAGGGCTTTCCCTAGCTGTTTCACATAGACTTTAGAACATTCTTCTTGAATTATCTCCCTTCTCTAAGGTTGCAATGCAAGTAATAGGGTACTATGATGATTCATCTAGGTTTGGAATGCTGCTTATTTCTTCTGTACTGAGAATTGATTTTTTTTGGATTATTGGAGCACCTGAGTACAAATATACAACTGTCAATCCCTACTCCAAAGAATTTACACTGTAGGTATAAAATGAGACAACAGCCTGAAACAGGCAGAGGGAACACAAGGCAACAATGAGATGATCCTTGTGATAAATAGTGACCACCGAGCACCACCTGCTGTCTAACCATAGGTACCTTGATTGGTCTCAACCATGAACAATGTCAGTTACAGTTGATATTGTCCAATATTTTTTCTGATCCAGATTTATCAAGACTGAAACTTCAGATTTCAAATAAGGGAGAAGCTTTTCACTTCATTCTGACTATTAAATTAGAAAGCCTAAGACCAACTGGATTTGGCATCTCTTAACATCACATCCTTAAGGAGGATAACTTAGAATAAAGATATACTACTAAGGTAGGCAGTGTTGTGATCTGTTGACCAAGAAGCAGCTGTGGTAGGTTTACGTGAGTAACTGATATGAAGGTTGCCATTTGGCTCTTTTGCTGTAGAATTCTCTGAGAAAATCAGGTTGGTCTCTTGGTCAGTCTATGCCCCAATGGTCTTGCAGTATGAGCACTTAGAGTGCTATTAACTCATACTTTATCCTCCACAACCAAATATAGCACTGGCAAACTGACCTACTGCTACTGACTTTTCTCATCATGGCATTCTGGAAGAAAGGTTCTTTTTAATTTTCCTGACTTGATATTCAGGTCTTAGTGAGGAGAAGATTTTCTACAAATCTAGAGAGAATGTCAGTGGCTACAATAACATATTCCTTTTTTCACACATCTAGTGTTCTTTTCCAAGATCTATTTGGGAATAATAAAGGGATGAGAAGTTCTTTGACTTGTGGGACAGTAGGGCCACAATAAAATTGCCATAGGTAATCAGACATGTAGCCCTGGAGAGTTCCCCTCTTACACTGTATAGAAGTCATGGGCTGGATGTGAGACCTTTGATAAGTGACTGGCTAATTTATATCATATAAACTTGGATATGGCTAGCAGTTACATGTCACTAGTGGCTATTTTAATCAGTTCTCATTTATCTTAGGAGGCTGGCAGGCCACTCAAAACAGCTCCACCCTTCTGGAGAATGTGGGTGATCAATAGTGTCAATCCACCCCTATGAACTCCCCAGATCATATTCTGCAATAGGTCAACAAATACAAGGGCAATATCAAGCAAAATTTTGCCTAGGCCCTTACTATTTATTTTGGCACAAGTGGCTTGTGGTCTTTTATGAGCATGCAGCACTGATTTACCCCAGCTAAGGACCTTGTCCATAAACATTTTTGTTCATTTCTAACTCTGGGCAGGGTTTTCAGCTGGTTCCTATTGTCAAACAAAAGTTATGATGAACAGGAGGGCTGGTAAGAGAGAACTTTATTTTGTGGCCAGAGTCACCTGACATGCGTCAGTTACAAAAGTCAAGTCTTGTCACCTGGCAACTGTCAGTATGATGCTAGTATCTACTGTTACGCCTATTTTTTTTCTAAACTAGTTCATCCATTTGTTTGTTACCATGGAATTCAGAGCAATGTAAATACAGTGAGATCTAGCTGATGTGCTGTAGTACAAGAAACTAAATAAAAAGTGTAATGCTATCTTGTTGGTATTATGTAGAATTGTTCATGCATCAAATTCAGCATTATCTTTCACCTGTTATTAGTAATTTCCTTTGGCTGATTTACTTTGATCTTGAATAGGGTGCTAGTATAGCAAATTGTGCTACTTGCTGTTTTTGCAAGGTATTAGCCTTCCTTAATGATTTCAGCTGATACTTAGCTTGCATGTTTTTTACAGAAGGTGATACAAATAATATTATAGGGAATTTACCAATAGGTGGTGCTGCTGTAACTAAATTCTGATGGGACTCGTATGCAAATTTAACTAAGGACTTCTGGGACTCCCCATTTATATATACTTCTAAAAATAATTGTTGCTTTCATTAACATTAATATGTTTTTATGATTTAGGATGCTGGGAGGGAGTTTCAGAAAAAGAGCTGGTTAAGAAGATCACTAACTATAACCAAACAGCCTAACCTTAGGGGGATTGACTACAGAAGTAATAACTTCAAGGTGCAGTGGATTTTAACATTCTACAATGCACAATCTTTGAAAAAGGCTACAATAAATTAAAAGGACATTTGATTTTAAAATTGTGCTTTTGGCTGAAAATACTGTATGTTAACTGTTAAAAACAATGTAATTGAAATAATACAGATTTTTTCCCCCAGGTTTGTTTACACTGTGCATAATTTGTCTATTCAGTTTCCTTTCTTACAGCATCTGAGGACAGGAACACTTTTTTTTTAAATTAGAAAATGGAATTGTAGAAGTATAAAAATGGGCAGGCTGACTCATACAGGTAAATACTGGAAAAGTACTTTTTAACATCCTTTGATATTCTTTAAATATCAGCTGATGGTTTCCCTCTAAAATATTGTGTGCTGAAGTTCACAGAAGTTGCCTTAATCATTCTCTTTGGTATTATCTTCTTATTTTCTCATTAAGAGTGCGATTACTTTGTAACCGTAACCAAGAAAAAAAATTCCTGAATTGGTCCCTTATGGAAAACATGCCATAGGATTGAATAGTGATATTCCTTCCCCCCCATAATCTTTAAACAATATATAGCATTTCACCATGGATATAATTCTCTATTATCCTTGATGATGGTATATGGGTGCTGTAGAATGGACAGTTGTCTTCTTAAATTTTGTAGAGTTTTGACAGTTTTGTAGGCACAACCTATGGTAAGTGGCAGCATGGAACCAAACAGTCCAGGGGAACACTGGGAAGAATCCAGCCTCTTGTCTGCCCATACTACACTTCTTGAGATGCAGCTCATAGAACCAATGCAACTTGCCAACTAGTGCATAGGAAGGGCAGAATCATGGCCTTGCCTCCTCTTGGCCCTTTTGAGAGCATCATGTGGCTTTGGGGGAAGACAGGAGGGAGCAGTCCATTTATTGGCTGAAAAACAGGGACTGCAATTCTGCCTCAGACTTAAATGGACGGTGCAAGGAGTGATGTCTATAGAAGCCTGTTATATTTCTATAAAGAGTTGTTTGGTCCATTGGTTTAAGCTTACTTAGCTTCCATAGGATTTTTCTAGGAGTGTAGTTATGGGGAAAAAACCCTTTTTGCATTGTGCCTTGATGTGTATGGGGATGCTATACTTCACTTTCTAATAGTTACTGTTGCTGCCTACAGCCTCAATAAAGGTGACTTAAGACAGACTGTGGAAAAATAACTTTATTGTAATGAAAACTGTGACACAGACCACTTTTCAAAAGGAAACCAGAGAAAATATGAATATTCCTTTGTTCAAAATATTTTTGCACCAACAAGCAGCAAAAGTTTGGATGTATAGTTTGAAAATTTTGAGCAAAGAAGCCAGAGAGAATTGCTTCAGTGCATTGCAAATGCAATTGTACAATGATTCACTATCAGCCAATAAGAATATAGTAACTTGCATAATATTACAATGGAAGAGTGGCTATTCCAATCCTGTACAGAACCAGACAGTGAGCCTGAAGACATAACTGACAAAAACCTGCACAATTATGGGTAGTTGTTGGACAACATCCCTGCCCTGTGGTCTAGGGGAAGTTTAGGTTGGATATTAGAAAAAACTTTTTTTTTTTTCACTCAGTGGTGAAACACTGGAATGGGTTACCTATGAAGGTGGTGGAATTTTCTTCCTTAGAGGTTTTTAAGGTCAGGTTTGACAAAGCCCTGGTTGGGATGATTTAGTTGGTGTTGGTCCTGCTTTGAGCAGGGGGTTGGGCTAGATGACCTCCTGAGGTTCCTTCCAACCCTGATATTCTATGATTCTAAGCCAATTTCACTTCAGTATAAGTTTTGATTTATACTTATAGGGGAACAGAGCCACTTTTGGTAGGTCAACATAACCATAAGGTAAGCAGAGATGAGCTGGGGAAAAGACTTCAGGAGCAGACTGTATTGCATAGATATGCCTACTCTGCCTAGGTGCACGGCAGATGGAGCTGCTTTCCCAAAATGATCAATTTTGGCTGGTTTTGGGTTACAAATCCCTCTAGTATTTGAATGTTGGGGTAATGAAATGTGATATTTATTGTACAAGTAAGTGGAAGCAGAACTGTGCTTAGTATGCCCTGATTGAGGGAGTCACCCTGAACTGGACCTCCCTTGCTCAGCAGGGGGAGGGATGCCAAATCCCAGTGAAAAGAGTGTGCAGGGACAGCTGTTCTTCCCTGGAGATGTGGACTCTGCCTAAAGAGTCCTAGACCCCATTTCACCTGCCCCTCTCTAGCATTTAGTGACAGAAGAGATTAGACTCAATTGAGTCTGTTTTTTGTTGGCAATTCCTAGAGCTGACAAAGCTGCTGAGCAGGTCTAGAGGGCTAAGCCTTAGACCTTGTCTGGGGACAGAAAGAGACAACACAGAGATTGCACTGACTGTGAGGTTCTCCAGCGCCTGCTGAAATCACTAAGTGCTTGGTTAAGTGGTAACACCTCAAAACATGACATCGCTGGGGCAGTAAGCAGCAGTGGCAGAGAAATACTGATTTCAGAGAAACAGCAGCTGGAAGCCAGTTGCAGAGGTAGCAGCAGAAGCAATACTCAGCCCCCCCCAACCCTGCAGTGGGAGGTGAACCCCTGTGAATGCAGCTCTAAACTCTAGGTCTTCACTAACCAAGGACAGTCAACTGTGAGTGTTGGTGCAGCGGAGGGAGAGGGAGATGATGTGTTAAAGGGGCATATGTTTGTTGGATTTTCCCACTGCAAGGTGGGAAACCGAGGCAAAGGACACTGTCCAATGCACTGTGAGGTTGGGTCTACTTATGGCAGAGGTGGGCAAACTACAGCCCGCAGGCCACATCTGGCCCATGGGACCCTCCTGTCCAGCCCCTGAGCTCCTGGCCCAGGAGGCTAGCCTCTGGCCCCTCCCCCACTGTTCCTTCTTCCCTGCAGCTTCAGTGCACTGCGCTGCCGGCACAATGCTCTGGGTGGCCGGGCAGCACAGCCTGGCCTGACCCCGTGCTCTGCAGCAGCGCTGGGGTGTGGCCAGGTGCTGCAGCTGTAGCGCCACCAGCCACCCATGCTCCAGGCAGTGCGGTAAGCGGGCAGGGAGCAGGAGGTTGGACAGAGGGTAGGGGAGTTCGGGGGGGTGGATAGGGGTCAGGGCAGTCAGAAGGCAGGGGATAGGGGGGGTTGAATGAGGGGAGGGGTTCTGGGGGGCAGTCAGAAAGGAGGGGTGGTTAGATGTGGTGGCAGGAGGCGGTCAGAGGACCAGGAGATGGGGGGGGGCTGGATAGAGGGCAGGGGAGTTTGGGGGTGGTGTTGGTTGGGGACAGGGGGCGTGGCTAGGGGTCGGGGCGGTCAGAGGGCAGGGAACAGGGGGTTGAATGGGGCAGGATTCCTGGGCGGGGGCATTAGGGGGCAAGAAGAAGGGAGGGGGAGATAGGGGGTAGGGGCCACACCACAACTTGCTGTTTGGGGAGGCACAGCCTCCTCTAACCGGCCCTCCATACAATTTCTGAAATCCAATGCAGCCCTCAGGCCAAAAAGTTTGCCTGCCCCTGGCTTATGGTCACATGCTTTTGAATGTGGTTGTGGTGTTTTCCCAAATTAATGCTGGGATAAAAAGTTCTCTTTTGTTATACACACTCTGTGCTTGCTAGTGAGGAAGTATTGCCTCTTAGAGGCACCTGGGGTGGTGGTAAGTTTGCCCTGATTACTGAGTGGGGAGTCAAGCCATTTCTATTTTGTGTTGTGAAGAGGAACATCTAGATCTTGAATATGACCATTGCTCCTGCCAACTCCACCTGGCACAAGGATTACAATAAGAAGATTCCTTTGGATAGTCATTGAAATAAATGATTTACTGCCTTCTTGCTACTCCTCTTGATCTTTGATTTAAGTTACCTGTGCCCTCCATTTATAGTTATTGTAACACTTAAGTTTATTTTAACAACAGCTGCCACAGATGTAATGTAGGAAGAGACATGACAGGACATCAAAAGATCAGGATAATACACTTCTGGTTTTGTCACAGTTTGTTCCCTTACTCACAATAAACTGTTATCTGACAGAAATCTCCATGATCCTAACCCTCTAAAAATATCTAAAGAAACATTGAGTCTGATAGCTCTTAGATAAAACCAGCTAAAATGGACACACTGATGCACATGAGATACAGCAGCCTTATCTGTTTTTGGAAGGTATGCCAGACAGCTGTTGATCCAATAGAATAGTACAGAAAGATGTTGGTCTGGCCATTGTTTGTTAAGGTTCTGATTCTGACTTGCCCATCTACTTGTTTCTGAGTACATTTCAGAGCAGTGAGGATGTGGCATCATTGATAATTAGAATATCTTGCAATTTGCAGCAACGTGTCATCCTTATTGGAGAGCTGGGACAGCTGATTTTAAGAAGTATCTTTTGAGTATTTTAATCACCCACAGAATGCTTGTTTATTGAAGGCAGGCAGAATTGAAGTCTTTGCACCCTGAGGAGCTTGGGAACTTCTCCCACTCTATTTGTATGGCATCCCAGAAAGAGTGGGACAGGGAAGCAAAGAGACAGGTCTCTGTCTTCACTTCCCCCTGGGATGCATGGACAATCGGAGAACAGCACAGGGGAAGTAAGGTTTATTCTATAAAGATGCAGCATTTGGTTCATTGCCTCTATACGCCCAGGTGTTCAGGAAGCATTTGTGTCTCAGCTGCTCTGTCTCCTAGCATTGGGACAGTGGGCTACACTTAAAAGGAAAAAAATCAAGCCCTATACTATTACTACTATTTATATAGCTATATACAGGGCCGGTGCTTCCATTTAGGCGACCTAGGCAATTGCCTAGGGCGCCAGGATTATTGGGGCCTGCATTTTGCTGGGGGGGTGGCAGATGGCTCCGGTTGACCTGCCGCAGCAGTGCCTGCGGAGGATCCGCTGGTCCAGCGGCTCCGGTGGACCTCCCTCAGGCACGTCTGCGTCAGCTCCACCAGAGCTGTGGGACCAGCGGACCCCCCGCAGGAACGCCTGAGGCAGGTCCACCAGAGCTGGGGGAGCATCGCATGGGGTGGCGAAATGGCCGTGTGCCTAGGGCGCAAAAAACTCTGGTGCCGGTCCTGGCTATATAGAATGCTCAAGGAACTTTACAATATAGATAACAAGGTATTTCCTTCCCCAAAGAATTTACAACCTGTAGATTTGAACATTAATCACTTTTAAATAAAACTATTGACAACCTGCCCTCTTTTACTTCCTTTCATTTGTTTTTAAAGTGCTTTGTAGACAAAGATCAGTACACAACTGCTAAATATTAAATAGTATTACTAATAATTAGGTCATTACATCAGTAAATCTGAATTTAGGATTCTTTGCTTCCCCTGCTAAAATTCTGATGACCATCGTTAACATTGTAAGATAGGAAAATAAAGGGGATGGATGAGAAAGAAGATGCCTGGGTCACTCTTCTATGGAGTATTTGTAAAAAGAAGCAGTAAGGAAGAAATGGGTAGCTCCATAATGCAGAGTTTGAAATCAAGAAATAGCAATTACTTTGAATTTATACTGGTAGCATTTGACTCTAACTTCATTTTGTACTTACCATCCAAGTCTCAATGGGTTTCACTTGATGGTCCAGTGCGCACATTTTTATAAAAAGAGTTAGTACTTCATTTTCTAACAAAGATGTAGCAGCTTTTATGTAAATCCATTATAGCCTGGGCAGAATCTAATGAGGTTTTGATTCATCTAATACTTGTCTCTAGGCCACTGATGGTGGTGACTCCAAGGGGAACAGAGGAATCAGGGTTGCTGAATGGATACTGAGATCCTGGGCTTCAGAAAGCCATTTGCTTCATTTTTAATGTTGGTTCCAAGGCAACTTTCTTTAAGCTGACAGCAGCATCGCTTAAAGCCTGGTAGTGGAGGGAAGGGTGCAGTCTTTTTAAGGAGGTCAACGTTTAAAGGGATGATTTACAGTCCAAAGCAGGAGCTCTGAGATTGTCAGGATATGGCTGATTAGCTCTGCTGCCCAAGTTTATTTTTAGGGTGTGACTTTTTTAAAAAAGATCTCAGTGCTGGGCTAGCTTTGCTCCCACTGAAGTCAACAAGAGTTGAATCAAGCTGAGGACTTTTGAAAATCCTCCCTTAATATATTCAGATCCAGAAGCAAATGTTTCTATTATTATAGTTTAATTATTTACAGCTTAAGGATAAAATTAAATTAGCTCCCAAATGAGGGGTGCTCTTCCTATTTTCTTAAACACTTGAACATAAATAGCAGCATACATTTTGAAATGTAATTGAGGTAAGAAATTAATTGTAAAGGACATTCATAATGCTTGCAGGTTTGACTCAGTATGTTATACATTGTACAGACTGATGGATGTTGGATTGTTGCAATCTGCATGGGCACAGATCATGACTTCACCTCAGTACCAAAAGGTTCTGAGCACCTGTTATAAGGTGCTGAGTGCACTCAGCTCCCAGTAACTTCAATGGGACTTGAGCTCTTATGTTAGCTGTTCTCATTAGCAAATGGGACCACCTCCTTCCTCCCATGGAAAATTGAGGTTTGGAAGGCTAGCTCCCACCCTACATATTTCTATTCTGAAATGCCGCTGTTGTGCTGCACATGAGTTGTAATTGAGTTGCCTCATACTTCTATTTTGCTCAATAGGGTGCATTTCCTGCTTGGATTAAATATCTCATGGTCCCTCCTTCACTTGGGGAGGCATTGTATCTTGGAAATTGCATGGCCATAATGCAACATGGGAGATAAAGTCTGACTGGGAAGTCAATCCCATAGATGAAAATGGGAGCATGCTGGACCTGCTAAGAGAGGCACCATGGCAACATTTTAGAGTTGAAATATTTCAGATTTCAGTCAAATTGTGGTGTGTTCAGTTCTTCTAAAGATTCCAAGGAAAACAGATATTTTTTAAAAGACTGATGGAAAAATTTCAGCCAGCTCTTATCGGTATCTCACAGAATTAAACCCTAGGTGCTTGAAGGAGATCTTTAGACTTTTTAAGTAGCCAGGTAATCAATGTTAATTAATTAGTGTCAACATCTGCAATCTGCGCAAGATGGGGCTCTGCTCAGAAAAATTTGAAAGATGACATGATGATACATTGAGAAGACTTTTTGTATGGCATTTTGCAAAACATATTGCCAGGTGTTGTACAGAGTTAGACAAGTTCCAGAATGAAAATAAAAAATAAGGAACATGAGGGAAAGAAATAAAGACGAGAGTAAAGATATATTGTCATGAGAGATTTGACTCTCTCTCTCTCTCTCTCTCTCTCTCTCTCTCTCCAATGTGGCTGAAAAATACAGGAAGGTTTGTTCCAAATGTCAGGAGCTGCAGTGGGGAAAGACTTTGAAGAGAGAACAGTGTTGCTGTTTGAATGATATATTATACTCTCTATAAAGTTCTGTACTCCAAGGTATTTAACAATATGCTAATACAATGAAGGTTCCAGAAACATACACTGGCTAAGTGAAAAGATCTAATTTAGATTATTATCAATCTGACTTTTTTTGCATGTGATAGACATTTTATAGAAAATGCAGAGCTAACATGTATAATACGTTACAAGGTTAATATCAGTCCCTGATTATCTTAAAGTGATAGAGTATATGTTTAAACACTAATATGATACAGAGCAGAAAACACTTAGTTAATGGTGCTGGATGCAAGCTTCTGTTATGAAAATTCTGTATGTGAATCACCTCTTCCGAATTATACAAGAAAGTCCATGGTAAACAATTTAGGATGGGAGACTAGTTTCTCAAAATGCAAATGTTTGGTTGTGGAAAATCTAAAATGATGCTGTCATGGTATAATTTCCCACTCTGAACCTTAGCGTCCGAAAGATGGGGTACCAGCATGAATTCCTCTAAGCTCAATTACCAGCTTAGAACCTGTAGCGCTGCCACCAACCAGGAATTCCAGTGCCTGGTACACTCTGCTTCCCCCAAAACCTTGCCCGGGGACCCCCAAGACCCAGACCCTCTGGATCTTAACACAAGAAAAGTAAACCCTTTCCCTCACCGTTGCCTCTCCCAGGCTTCCCCTCCCTGGGTTACCCTGGAAGATCACTGTGATTCAAACTCCTTGAATCTTAAAACAGAGAGGAAAATTCACCATTCCCCCTCCTTTTCTCTCCTCCTCCCAGACTGTCCCTGAGAGAGAGAGTAATCCTAACACAGAGAGAAAATAACCTCTCTCTCCCCCTTCCCTCCTTGCTCCCCACCAATTCCCTGGTGGATCCAGACCCAGTCCCCTGAGGTCTCACCAGAATAAAAAAACAATCAGGTTCTTAAACAAGAAAAGCTTTTAATAAAAAAGAGAAAAAACAGTGAAAATTATCTTTGTAAATTTAAAAAATGGAATAGGTACAGGGTCTTTCAGCTATAGACACTGGGAATACCCTCCCAGCCTAAGTATACAAGTACAAATTAAAATCTTTTCAGCAAAATACTAATTTGAACTCCTTTCAGCCAAATACACATTTGCAAATAAAGAAAACAACCATAAGCCTAACTCGCTTTATCACCTAGTACTCACTATTCTGAACTTATAAGAGCCTGTATCGGAGAGATTGGAAAGAAACCTGGTTGCACGTCTGATCCCTCTGAGCCCCCAGAGTGAACAACAACCAAAATCTAACGGCACACACAAAAATTCCCCTCCCTCAAGATTTGAAAGTATCCTGTCCCCTGGTTGGTCCTTTGGTCAGGTAACAGCCAGGCTCACTGAACTTAACCCTTTACAGGCAAAAGAGACATGAAGTACTTCTGTTCTATCAACCCTTGACTATCTGTTTATGACACGCCACCCCAAATCGCTGACAGTGTGGAACCACACTGACAGTGATTTCTCCCTAGAACTCTAAAATAAACAGATCAATAAACACATGCACCCTTACATATGCTACTAATTATGTACAACTACAAGATTCTTTACATTATAAGGACAATGTTTAACCAATTGATTGTGGGAAATTTTCACGGGAGAGTGCATCAACTCCTTGATCTGTACCCGCTGCAGACGTTCCAGGGTTGTGGAGAAGTTCACCTCTTCCACGCCACCATCACTTTTCCCTTCATCATAGACACTGTCAGGCCACTTAGCATCATCTCCTCCCTGGGCTGTAAACTGACAAACCTGCAAGTCTCTGTAATAAAAGGGCTTGAGAGAATTAACGTGGTACACTCTGGGCTTTAGGGAGGAATTGGGAAATGCTATGAGGTAGTTAACAGCTCCCAGGCGCTTTTGGACCGTGAATGGCCCTTCCCATGATGCTTCCATCTTATGGGCCTGTTGCGCCTTCAAGACCATAACCTGGTCTCCTACCTTGAAGGAACACTCTCTGGTATGTCTATCATACCAGGCCTTTTGCTCTTCCTGATCATCCTTTAGGTTCTCTTTAGCAAGAGCTAAAGTGTCGGAGGGTGTTTTGTAGGTTGCTTACAAAGTCCAGAATGTTAGTTCCTGGAGAGAGTATAAACCCCTCCCATTGCTGCTTCGCCAACTGTAATGGCCCTTTAACCTCGTGGCCATACACAAGCTCAAATGGTGAAAACCCTAAACTGGGATGCGGTACAGCCCTGTAGGCCAAGAGCAACTACTGCAACACTAGGTCCCAGTTATTGGAGTGTTCATTCATGAATTTATGTATCATGGACCCCAAAGTTCCATTAAACCTCTCTACCAGGCCATTGGTTTGATGGTGGTATGGGGTGGCAACCAAGTGATTCACCCCATGAGTCTCCCACAGTTCTTTCATGGCCCTGGCCAGGAAATTAGTCCCTGAATCCATAAGGATGTTGGAGGGCCAACCTACCCTGGCAAAAATGTCTGCTCAGGCTGGCACACAGTTTTAGCCCTGGTGTTGCCTAGAGCTACTGCTTCCGGCCATCAGGTAGCAAAGTCCACGAAAGTCAGTATGTACTGCTTTCCTCTGGGGGTCTTTTTTGAGAAAGGACCCAGAATATCCACAGCTACTCCCTGAAATGGGACCTCAATTACGGGGAGTGGCTGGAGAGGGGCCTTGACCTGGTCTTGGGGCTTTCCCACTTTTTGGCACACCTCACAAGACCGGACATACTTGGCAACATCCTTGCCCATCCCCTCCCAGTGGAAGGACTGCCCCAACCTGTCTTTGGTTCTGTTCACCCCAGCATGGCCACTGGGATGATCATGGGCTAAGCTTAAGAGCTTCCCCCGGTACTCGGTTGGAACCACCAACTGTTTTTGTGGATGCCAGTCTTCCCGGTGTCCACCAGAAAGAGTCTCCTTATATAAAAGCCCTTGTTCTATAACAAACCGGGACCAGTTAGAAGAGCTGAGAGGTGGTGGGGTGCTCCATGCCATCGCCCAAGCTTTCTGAAGGCTGTCATCTGCTTCCTGCTCAGTCTGGAACTGTTTCCTGGAGGCTGTAGACACCAGTTCTTCCTTAGACTGTGGACTTGGGCTTGGTCCTTCAGGAAGCGATGTAGGTGATGGAGTTGTTTCCATGGCTGTTGAACCACTCCCTGCTGGTGCACCAGGTGGTATTTCAGGCTCTGGCTGAGCCTCTTGGGTATGGTGGTCTGCTGCTTCTCCCAGTTTAGGCTCACTGGCGCCCTCTGGCATTGGGGTTGAAGATGCATTTGCAAGCACTGGCGTCAGTGCTGGCAATGGTTCTGGTGCTGGTTGCGTTTCCAGGTCCGGGTCTGGGACTGGAAGTACTGTGGCTGTTGCAGTTGTTGGCAGGGGATCCGGGTCCACTACCTTTGTCTGGGTCTCTGCTAACATTGACGGGGCCCCTGTGGATGGCTCAGGAACAGGGATGGGTCTGGAAGCTTGTCTGGCTTGGCTGTGTGTAACCATTCCCACCCGCTGGGCCCACTTTACCTGGTTGGCCAAGTCTTCCCCCAGTAGCATGGGGATGTGATAATTGTCGTAGACTGCAAAAAGTCCACATTCCTGACCAGCCTTTGTATTGGATAGGCAGTTTAGCAGTAGGCAAGTCTACAGCTTGTGACATGAAGGGGTAAATTGTCACTTGGGCCTTTGGGTTGATGAATTAGGGGTCCACTAAGGATTGGTGGATAGTTGACACTTGTGCCCCCGTGTCTCTTCACACGATAACCTTCTTTCCGCCCACTCTCAAAATTTCCCTTTGCTCCGAGGGTATTTGAGAGGCATCTGTGCCTGGGGATCTTTGGAGTGATGGAGATATAATGAACTGCACTCGGTTGGGGTTCTTGGGGCAGTTGGCCTTTATATGTTTCAGTTCATTACACTTGAAGCATCACCCAGCTGACTGGTCACTGGGCCGAGGTAGGTTACTGGAGGTTGGTGAGATGAGAGAATAGGGAGTCAGCAGCTTTTCTTGGGTTGTAGGTGGGGTCTTGGGTTGCCCTCGGGTATAGGGTTTATTGTCGATCTGACCCCTGTGATATTCGCTCCCCTTGATAGTAGCTTTTTTCTTTTCTGCCACTTCCATCCATCTGGCTCCAATCTCCCCCACCTCGGTGACAGTTTTGGGCTTCCCATCTAGGATGTACCTTTCTATTTCCTCTGGAACACCCTCTAAGAACTGCTCCAATTGTATTAGGAGGTGCATGTCGTCCAGAGATTTAACATTGGCTCCTGATATCCAGGCATTATAATTCTTTCCAATGTGGTAGGTGTGTCGGGTGAATGACACATCTGGTTTCCACCTTAGGGCTCTGAACCTCCGATGGGCATGCTCAGGTGTTAGCCCCATTCTGATTCTGGCCTTGGTTTGAAAAAGTTTATAATTGTTCACGTTCTCCTTAGGCATTTCAGCTGCCACCTCTGCTAGGGGTCCACTGAGCAGTGGCCTCAGCTCTATCATGTACTGGTCTTCAGAGATGCTGTACCCATGGCAGGTCCTTTCAAAATTTTCTAGGAAGGCCTCAGTGTCATCACCTGCCTTGTAGGTGGGAAATTTCCTGGGATGTGGATCAACAACTGGCAAAGGGTTGTTAGGGTTGGCTGTGTTATTCTGCTTAGCCTGCGCTAATTCCAGTTCATGTTTTCTCTCTCTTTCCCTCTCTTCCCTCCCTCTCTTTTTCCCTTATCTCCAGCTCTCTCCTGTGGGCAGCCTCTTTTTCTCTCTCTCAGCTCCATCTCTTTTTCTCTTAGTTCTATCTCTTTTTGTTTTATTTCTAATTCTTTTTGTTTCTTTTCCATGTCTCGCTTGTGGTCTGCATCTTTGATTTCTTCCTCTGTATCCAGTTTTGCCCGTTCCTTGGAACTCATACTTCCGGCTTCCTTGTGTTGGGGCGCCCTCTGCTGTTTACTGCTTGAGTTGCTGATTTCTGTTGCCTTCTTCCTGTTGCTTAGCAACAGAGGCTATTTTTTAAACTCCTTCTACCTAGCTATTCCCGACAGAGTTAGAAAGAAAAAAAACATTCATTTGCAAATGTGTTTTGCTGGTGTATGGTGACTCACAACTGGAGTCCCATTGTTTAACAAAGATCCTTGTTAAACCTTAATGGCTTTGCCTTCAGAGTACTCAGAAGGGAGAGACCAAAAAAACTTGCAGACCTTTGTTTTAAAAACAATCTCCTCTAGCCTGCTTTACACACAGCTAGCAGGGAAAGAGAAAGAAAAAATCCTACTGGATTTTGCTTCTAAACCCAAACCTCAGTCTGCCTGCAGATAGCTAGCAGGGAGAGAAATAAAAACCTCACTGGCTTTTGGATTCTATCTTATCTAACTATCCCACACGCTGCACACCATGTCATGGTATAATTCCCCACTCTGAACCTTAGCGTCCAAAAGATGGGGTACCAGCATGAATTCCTCTAAGCTCAATTACCAGCTTAGAACCTGTAGCGCTGCCACCAACCAGGAATTCCAGTGCCTGGTACACTCTGCTCCCCCCAAAACCTTGCCCAGGGACTCTCAAGACCCAGACCCTCTGGATCTTAACACAAGAAAAGTAAACCATTTCCTTCACCATTGCCTCTTCCAGGCTTCCCCTCCCTAGGTTACCCTGGAAGATCACTGTGATTCAAACTCCTTGAATCTTAAAACAGAGAGGAAAATTCACCTTTCCCCCTCCTTTTCTCTCTCCCTCCCAAACTCTCCCTGAGAGAGAAAGTAATTCTAACACAGAGAGAAAATAACCTCTCTCTCCCCCTTCCCTCCTTGCTCCCCACCAATTCCCTGGTGGATCCAGACCCAGTCCCCTGAGGTCTCACCAGAATAAAAATACGATCAGGGTCTTAAACAAGAAAAGCTTTTAATTAAAGAGAGAAAAAACAGTGAAAATTATCTTTGTAAATTTAAAAAATGGAATAGGTACAGGGTCTTTCAGCTATAGACACTGGGAATACCCTCCCAGCCTAAGTATACAAGTACAAATTAAAATCTTTTCAGCAAAATACCAATTTGAACTCCTTCTAACGAAATACACATTTGCAAATAAAGAAAACAACCATAAGCCTAACTCGCTTTATCACCTAGTACTCACTATTCTGAACTTATAAGAGCCTGTATCGGAGAGATTGGAGAGAAACCTGGTTGCACGTCTGATCCCTCTGAGCCCGCAGAGTGAACAACAACCAAAATCTAACAGCACACACAAAAATTTCCCTCCCTCAAGATTTGAAAGTATCCTGTCCCCTGATTGGTCCTCTGGTCAGGTAACAGCCAGGCTCACTGAACTTAACCCTTTACAGGCAAAAGAAACATGAAGTACTTCTGTTCTATTAACCCTTGATTATCTGTTTGTGACAGATGCACTTACTGAGATTCTGGTGGATACACTTATGTATTCTGTTTCAACTTCCTATAGTTCCAGGAAAGTCCATGAACATAACTTAATCCAAATGCTGGCTCTTGAATTTGTGTATGCACAATACATCCTCACTAAAGATCTGTACATATATCCTATCCTACTGCAGTTTGCTTTGCGGTCATAATCTTTCTCATGGAGTTGACATTCACAGATATTTATCATTCATAAGTCCAGAATAAAGTACTTCAGAACTGAGAGACAGCATGAGTTCCTGTTATACCAACTACAGAAGGTTCAGGGGCTACCTCATACAGCACATTCCTACTCTTTCAAATCACTTTACTCAAATCACTTTACTTTTGAAAGAACAACCAACTAATATTCCACATAGGTGAAGGAGAAAACCTTCACTAATGTAGCGTTCAAGGACTAACCTAGATCAACATAAATGAGGAAATAAAAAAGTTTCTTGGTTCAAGGCTAACTCATCCACATAACACTTACTGGGCCAGATGCAAATTAGATAGGTGTGAATCTGATATGACTTCACTGCAGTCAATAGACTAGTGACTATAATTTTCACAGAAGTTAGGAGTGTTAGCCCCAGCCTTCTGGTCAAATGCTAGGTTACCGGTTGTTCTTATGCCTAACTAGTGGTGGCTTCTAGAACCCTTACCTTGAAACTGAGCAGGCTCTGCAAATTACTTTTACACAGCTTCCGCCAGACTGGTAGTGAAATCTCTGAAATAAACAAACCTTGAAGCAAAAAGCCCTCACAGTGGAGCATAGTTTGGATGCAGAGTCAAAACTGTTCAGTGTCATTCTCCCTGGCCTGAGACAGGTTAGGAAGCAAATAATCCTCTTTTTACTGCTGTTGCTCTTGCTATCAGCAGAAAGGCAGATTATATAATGACCTCCTTCCCAGAACTTGTGCTGATTGGCTGAAACAGATGAACGCTGCACTCCCCTATGCTATGCAGTATGAGTCTTGGTCCCAGGTCCTAAAAAACCCAGTGGCCAAGGAATTTTCCATGCACCAGTTGTTACCAGGGACAACTTCCTCTCTGTTAGAATCTGCTTCTGTTATTCCCCAGGATTCTGGCTGCAGCAGAACTCCTGGGGTAGGTTACTCTTGCGTCAGAGAGTTCCCCCTCTGGCCTTAAAGGGACAGTATACCCCATAAAAAGTACTCCAAATGCAGATTTACTGGTACTACTTGCAGAGTAAGGCACTGCTCCATGTGAGCAGGGAGGCAGATTCAGGCCTCAGAATTATGCTTATCATTTAAATTGGATGTAACATTCTTCACTTCTTATCCTATACTCTTAAACAGCTGCTACCAGCTGCTTCACTGGCATGATGGATTTCCTGCATATTAGAAGCCAGAATCTACCATCCTCTCTCACACTGAGATTATGTCTACATGATAAACTAAGGTTATGAGTCCTGTATTCATTTACACGTACTTGCCCTGGTTTGGGGAGACCTAGCACAAGTGTAAATAGCAGCGAAGCAGCAGAGGAAAATTAGCTGAGCCCTGCAAAGTACAAACCCTCCTGAAAATGGTGTGTATGTGCTCAGCACGGCTCAGCCAAACTTCTGCTGCTGCTGCCCACGCTACAGTGGCTATGCTGCTATTTAAACTAGCGCTAACTCTCGCCAAGCTAGCATGAGAATATGCCCACAACAAAGGGAATCACACCTCTCAGTCATACTTAGACATAGTCACACCGAGTAGTACCTTACCCCAGCCCCACTGATCAAAGAGAGACTAGTTCATTAAGGTCTAGATTGTGGCTTTAGGTACAGCCCTAAAAAAGAACATGTTGAACTTATTGCACCATCCCAGAAGTAGTCCTGGGAAGTATTATGATTCAGACATTCCTTGGAAATGCAATTTCTCTTTAGCTTCCTCCTTGCTTTGGAGAGGTAATAATATGCTGCCAGCCTGTAACAGCAAAAAATGATACCCTCACTCTGGGGGCAAGTAGGTGCACTTATTCCTATACATCTTCACCAGAGGTTCAGGTAGTCCATTCAGAGGTGTAAGTGGGGTTGTTACTCCTCCTCGCTCTCATGTGGGCGTGCAGTCCTAGCGGAAGCAAGAGAGAATCTGGTATGAAGTTTGCATATGTGTTTTGGATTCCGAGTGTGACAAGAATATAAATTAAATGGTGCCATTTGGAGCTCCAGCAAAAATTCAGAGTGCTCCAAAAAGTTATAAAAAACAAAGCACGAATATTGTTTTTTGTTTCCTTATACTAATAAAACAAAAAACCTTACTTGAAAATCCTGTTTCCAGAGTTGCTGACCCTTCATCACTTTTCTCTTTTTTTCCCCTGCTCCAGTCTCTGCTCAAGTTTCCCTTACTTAAAACAAAGCATATTTAGAACAAGATTGTGGAACAGTGATATGTCTTATTCAGGCTGACCTCTTCTTTCATTGGCTTCTGTGATCATGGCTACTCTTTACATCTAACTGAGTCAGTAGCCTTCATTTGTAATGCTTCATTGTGGCCTATTCCTGATCAGAACACTTAATTGCCATGTCTGGGCTTGTGATAAAGAGCAAGTTATAGATAGAACAGCAGATTCCTGCAGTAGTTTCAGGGTCCCCCTCCAATCTGGTCCGTGGATCAGAGAGTTTGTTGTCATCTTCTGCTGCTGCTTTGCTATTAAAGTTTGTCAGTGGGCAAGGATTAAAATTAAGACAGTGAGTGTACCAGAAATTCCATCATGATATTTGTGGTGATGTTTCTTTAAATATGTAGCGACAGACATGCTGCAGAAAGGTTGTGGGCAAAAGCACAGCAGTGAAAAAGAGAACCTTTTAGGATAATTTTGTTCTTTTCATTCTAAAAGTTCTTTCTTCAGTTTTAGAATAAAATGACTGATTCTTGGCCACTGTCACATGACAGTGTCAGATGTTGACTCACTTTGAACCAACATAATTAAGAGGGGGAAGAAACCACGAAAGTTCAACCCTTCACCACATTTTAAGACAATAGAATGGACTATCTGTCCAGAACACATCACCAAATCCCAAACCCCTAGGAAGTTTGACACAGTGGCAAAGTGAAAGTCAGCCTGTTCATTCATGCAGTTAGGAACAATTCTGAAATCTATATAATAAAATTCCAGGATTGTGACCTGTCTGTGTGGCACTCTGAAATCTAGTTCCAAGCAAGTGTGAAGCAATAGAAACAACTACAAGCATCCAATTTTTAAGTTCACAGCCATTTTGACTTCACAAAATTACATCTGTGGTGTACAGGTACAGTAAGGCATGTATCTATGCCAGGCCAACAGTCCTAGACCATTGTGTTATCAGAGGTAACTCAATCAATCGCCACCCTTCCTCTGCAGGTAACTTGCATTCAGTGGTTTCATTGGTTGTATGAGGGAGATTGCACAGAGCTTGGAGAAGCTGGTCTACCTGCCATAGTTCTTCAAAACCATCTACACAATAACTTCAAACAAACACAACCCCTCATCACAGACACTCCTCATTTTCTTCTAAACTGCCTCTGCCCCTCCCCCATCCCACTTGCCTGAGTCATCACTTTACATGTTCCTATAGCCAACTGCCCAGGAAAGAGGGCAGCTCAGAGAGTTTCCTGCCTACGTTGTTGACTGCCTCACATCCCAACACAACCACCACACACTATAACTTCAAATATAGACAGCCATAAAACCAACACACACATTAACCAAACACTTACATAAAACCATAAGCTTTAGCACCAAAGCTGCTGGTCAGCACTATTTATAGATCATTTGTCTTCACCTAGAGAGAACATCAGAATAAGTGTATCATTCTTAAAAAGTCAGAGCATTTCATTGCAGAAAGGAATCTAATACACGAATGGGCATGCTTTTATCAGAAGGTGCAGAGTCCCAGGGAAAATGTGTGGAATCCTTTATAAGGGGCCCTATATGAACAAGAAAAGCATTGTAACTCAGCAGGCATAATGAAGAACACATCACATACGCGATCACCTAGTAGCTAGGATTTTAAAAAAGAACCTTCATAATCGCCACAGAGAATGTCTGAGCTAACTGGAACAGGCTTTGTACCTGGCATGACATTCTGAGTTATGGAAAATGCAAGCCATTCAGCAAGGAAATATTGGAAATATATTAGCACAGTGCTTGAAGTAGCAAAGATAAAATTCCCATGATAAAAAGTTAAGCACAATTAAAAATGACTCGATAGAACATACAGCTCTCTAAGCAGAAATGTGGCAGGTGTGAGAAGAGAAAACACAGGACAAATGACATCTGCCCAGCCATTAGAAGCACATACAGGGTAGACATTTGGAGGTGTATGTGTCAAATCAAAGGAATCAGAGAAACCCCAGGAATAGCAGGTGGTATCTGTTTCCTGAAATCTGTGCTTACAAATGGTATTAATTAACAGCCTTATGTTGTTAACCTTGACATTTGCAAAGTTGTTAAATTTACAATTCAGATAAAGAGGTGACTGATTTGTAAAGAAAGTTTTAAGACGATGACAGTTCAGCAAGACCGGAACCCAAGTGACCCTAGCAGCCATGGTATTCACTAGTCACTGCTGAGAAGCCCTAGACCTTGGAAAAAAAGCTTACACCTTTTTGCGATTTAATCATCCAGGTAAATCAGCTGGGCAAAACTCCCTCTTAGCCAGCAGTTGACCAGATCTGGGTGAATAGTGTAGTTGGTGACTCCTCTGGATATATTGGCCTGAATTCTTATTTACACTAAGATCTGCCAGAGTGGTGTGAAGAGACCGTCAGCGTAAATAAGAACTTGGCTACTGTTTGCTATTAATAAAAAAGGGGTAAAAAAACAAGGGTGATGTCATGCTAGGAGTCTACTACAAGCCATCTAACCAGGTGGAAGAGGTGGATGAGGCTTTTTTTAAACAACTAACAAAATCATCCAAAGTCCAAGATTTGGTGGTGATGGGGGACTTCAACTATCCAGATATATGTTGGGAAAATAACACCACGGGGCACAGATTATCCAATAAATTCTTGGACTGCATTGCAGACAACTTTTTATTTCAGAAGGTTGAAAAAGCTACTGGGGGGAAGCTGTTCTCAATTTGATTTAACAAATAAGGAGGAACTCGCTGAAAATTTGAAAGTTAAAGGCAGCTTGGGTAAAAGTGATCATGAAATCAGAGTTCACAATTCTAAGGAAGGGTAGAAGGGAGTATAGCAAAATGGAGACAATGGATTTCAGGAAGGCGGATTTTGGTAAGCTCAGAGAGCTGATAAGTAAGGTCCCATGGGAATCAAGACTGAGGGGGAAAAACAACTGAGGGGAATTGGCAGTTTTTCAAAGGGACACTATTAAGGGCCCAAAAGCAAGCTATTCTGCTAGGTAGGAAAGATAGAAAATGTAGCAAAAGACCACCTTGGCTTAACCACGAGATCTTGCATGATCTAAAAAATAAAAAGGAGTCATATAAAAATGGAAACTAGGACAGATTACAAAGGATGAATACAGGCAAACAACACAGGAATGCAGGGACAAGATTAGAAAGGCAAAGACACAAAATGAGCTCAAACTAGCTACAGAATAAAGGGAAACAAGAAGACTTTTTATCAACACATTAGAAGCAAGAGAAAGACCAAGGACAAGGCAGGCCCACTGCTCAGTGAAGAGGGAGAAACAGTAATAGGAAACTTGGAAATGGCAGAGATGCAAGTCACCAGGGCCTGATGAAATGCATTCTAGAATACTCAAGGAGCTAATAGAGGAGATATCTGAGCCTCTAGCTATTATCTTTGGAAAATCATGAGAGACAGAGATTCCAGAAGACTGGAAAAGAGCAAATATAGTGCCTATCTATAAAAAGGGAAATAAAAACAACCCAGGAAACTACAGACTAGTTAGTTTAACTTCTGTGCCAGGAAACATAATGGAGAAAGTAATTAAGGAAATCATCTGCAAACACTTGGAAGATAGTAAGGTGATGGGGAATAGCCAGCATGGATTTGTAAAGAACAAATCATGTCAAACCAATCTGATAGCTTTCTTTGATAGGATAACAAGTCTTGTGGATAAGGAAGAAGTGGTAGATGTGGTATACCTAGACTTTAGTAAGGCATTTGATATGGTCTCACGTGATATTCTTATCAATAAACTAGGCAAATACAACTTAGATGGGTCTACTATAACGTGGGTGCATAACTGGCTGGATAACAATAGTCAGAGAGTTATTAATGATTCCCGATCCTGCTGGAAAGGTATAACAAGTGGGGTTCTGCAGGGGTCTCTTTTGGGACCGGTTCTGTTCAATATCTTCATCAATGACTTAGATGTTGGCATAGAAAGTACACTTATTAAGTTTGCAGATGATACCAAACTGGGAGGGATTGCAACTGTTTTGGATGATAGGGTCATAATTCAAAATGATCTGAACAAATTGGAGAAATGGTCTGAAGTAAACAGGATGAAGTTTAATAAAGACAAATGCGAAGTGCTCCACTTAGGAAGGAAAGATCAGTTTCACATATACAAAATGGGAAGAGACTGTCTAGGAAGGAGTACGGCAGAAAGAGATCTAGGGATTATAGTGGACCACAAGTTTAATATGAGTCAACAGTGTGATGCTGTTGCAAAAAAAGCAAACATGATTCTGGGATGCATGAACAGGTGTGTGGTAAACAAGACACGAGAAGTCATTTTTCTGCTCTACTCTGCACTGGTTAGGCCTCAACTGGAGTATTGTGTTCAGTTCTGGGCACCGCATTTCAAGAAAGATGAGGGGAAACTGGAGAGGGTCCAGAGAGGAGCAACAAGAATGATTAAAGATCTAGAGAACATGATCTATGAAGGAAAGCTGAAAGAATTGGGTTTGTTTAGTTTGGAAAAGAGATGACTGAGAGAGGACATGATAGTAGTTTTCAGGTATCTAAGGGTGTCATAAGGAGGAGGAAGAAAACTTGTTCGTCTTAGCCTCTAAGGATAGAACAAGAAGCAATGGGCTTAAACTCCAGCTAGGGAGGTTTAGGTTGACATTAGGAAAAAGTTCCTAACTGTCAGGGTGGTTAAACACTGGAATAAATTGCCTAGGGAGGCTGTGGAATCTCCATCTCTGGAGATATTTAAGAGTAGACATTTAAGATAAATGTCTATCAGGGATGGTCTAGACAGTATTTGGTCCTGCCATGAGGGCAGGAGACTGGATTCAATGATGTCTCGAGGTCCCTTCCAGTCCTAGAATCTATGAATATTCATATTTAAAGTTGGTTGTAAGGGAAAGTGTGTGGCTGGGTAGAGGGGAAAGGATCAGGAGAGGTGATGGGAAATGTGGTGATATGTCCTGTTTCTTTAATTGTGAAGAAGGAAACCAGTTGAAAGAAGAACTGTAGAAGGTTCTTGGTCCAAAGATCTATAGTGAAGCAGTGGGAGAGACAGACTAGGTATTTCCAATCTTCTAATATAGTTCTTTGTCCAAAGTTACAAGAAATCAACTCTTTTTTTTTTTTTTTTTACCTTTTTCACATGAGGGAGATATGGTTATGATAGAAGCATAAGATTGGAATAATATAGTCACCTAAATTAGTATCTGAGATGATTTATCTCTGAAAAGGAAACTCTTGTGTGTCAAGCTTGTAATTATATCCAAAGCTTAACAGAAATTGTACCTCATTTCTTTGGCACTATCGTTTGATAGTGAAAAAAGCAGAATTGCTGCTGTAGTTCCTGGATTAGTTGACAATAATGGGATTCTTTCCATATTTATAAACAGATGAGTTGCATGTTTTCTGATTTGTTCCTTTTGGATGCAATGCAGTCAGGCAGAAAACATTAGCCAGTGACCCAATGTCCTATCACCTATACAAAGGTAATTATTTGACCACTGATCCACAAAATATTGGTTATGTCAATCAAGTGCCCATCTGTTTGCTCCAGAGTCACAGTGACACTGGAATCTACAGTTTTATTAAGCTTTTCTTTCTTAAAAGTCCTCTGCAAAACAGCATCGAAGCAATAATGTGCAGGATCACAAGTTCAAATATCCTCCTCTGTGCCAGGAAAAACACACTGGGGACCATGGAAAGGGTCATATTGAAAAAGACACCAAGCCAATAACAGGGAATTAAGTGAGGGAAAAAATGGCCTCTTTAATAGATCTTTGGCTTCCAAATAGCCTTAAAGGGCCTTAGACTTTTATCCACAGGGAAAACTTTTTATTGCTCTGTCTCATATATTTTTACATGAGTTCTCTCCTGGCAACCACCCAATGCTTTCATATTCTGCTCTTTTTGGACACAAGTAGGCTGGGAGCAAGGCCAGATTAAGACAATCTAGGACCCTAAATACACCATGGCATTAGGACCCTTGTGGTCCTATCCCCACACCATGGTTCTGGCCTCACATGGAGTGGTGGTGGCAGGGGGTAACCCTCAAGAGCAACAGGGATGGTAGCATAGGTCTCCTTTCTCTCCCCTCTGGAGAGGAAGGAGTGGCTATAGGTGGGCTCCTAATACGTACACTCCAGCAGCTGGAGTACCTACCTGAGGTGGGTGGACTGGGCCAACAGCACACTTCTGCCACATGCAGTATCATCTGTTGGGGTGGTGTAGGCAGGGACACCTAGATAACACCCCACTGAGATGCATGCTGCAGTTCACATCTCTTAGAGCTTTTATTTGAAGTATATGAAGACGCAGGTGGACACCACTGCAGCTCTTATACTCTGTTCATGTTTTCAAGCTTCTCTTCACAGCCATAAGGATTCAAAAAAGAAAATTCAGATTCTGACATCACCTGTCTCCAGGAACTGGGGCCTTCTGCTTTAATCCTACTCTGGCTAGGCATCTAGGGTCTGATTTCACTAATACATAGCTACAACCTTTACTTTGCATTGCTTTCCTGAACCCCCAGTGACAAAATTGCACTTCTGCTTTTTACTGTTGTTGGCACTTGCAGATGCCTACACTGGAGCTAGCGCTAGAATTTCCAGCTCAGATAGGCATATCCAGAATAGCTGTGACTGAGCTATCCTGCTAAAGGAAGCTGTGTAGCGGCAGCAGTGCAAATAGCAGAATGGGCTAGTTGCCAGGAGTAAGCTACTGTCTGAAACCTTAAGTACCTACCTGAGGTGGCTAGCACCATTTTTAGTACACTATCTTGATCAGAGCTAGCACATGTATGTTTCCTTGAGCTGGAAAAGACACCTGCAGCTTCACTAGGACATGTCCTTTTAGCATATTCTGCGGAGGGAGAGTGAGCTGCATTCTATTCCTTCTTGTGCATCCTCAGGAGATCTGTTTATTAAGGCCTCAGTTCGGCAGGATACTTAGGCATGTGCCTACCATGAAGCTTGTAAAGGATCCATATTTCTGTGCAACTCCACTGAAGATAAATGCAATTGCATAGGCATGACTGAGAGATTAATATGACTTGCAGAACAGAACGTTGATTATTAATGTAGTGCACCAAAAATATAAAAAAATGTGGATTCTCAAAGCACAGTTTTGCAGGATTGGGTTTGCAGGATTGGCAGTTTGTAAAAACAAAACAAAACCTACGTGTAAGCTGTGCACACTTGATATGGAAATAATTGAGAAATGATAAACATGGAATCCCACATGTCCCATATGTCCTTTTGGGGTCATTCTCAGAGGAGGAGAGGATAGAAGATGACAAAATAGGGGTAGGATCTGATGAGAAACCATCAAATGAAAAAAAAAATCCCATTCAATTACATCATGTAATGGCAGACAACTAAAAAGGGACAATCTTTTTAAAGTGCTTACATACAAGTGCTAGAAGTCTAAATAATAAGATGGGTGAACTTGAGTGCCTCATACTAAATGAGGATATTGATATAACAGGCATCACAGAAACTTGATTGTATGAGGATAATGAATGGAACACAATAGTACCAGGGTACAGAATATATCAGAAGGGCAGAACAGGTTGTACTTGTGGGGGAGTGGCACTATATATGAAAGAAAGCTTAGAGTCAAATGATAAATATCTTAAATGAACCAAAGGGTACTGTAAAATCTCTATGGATAGTAATTCCATGCTTGAATAATAAGAACATAGCAGTAGGGATATGCTACTGACCACCTGCCCAGGATGGTGATAGAAACTGTGAAATGCTCCAGGAGATTAGAGAGGCTATAAAAATTAAAAACTCAATACAGGGAGTCCTTGGACTTATGACACAATGCAATTCTGAGGAACAAATTGTAAGTCAAAACGTTGTAAGTCAAAACTGCTTTTCCCATAGGAATAAATGATATGAAGGGGGGATTGGTTCCTGAACCAAGGCTCGATACACTATTTTCACCACAATAACCCAGATTTTTGTACTAAATTAATTATAGATGACTAATGTTGCAAAATCAATGTATTTACTGTACACTGTATTTTGCAAACAGAATTCAAATAAACATATAAACTCACATATGCTGCTCAGAATGCCGGCAACACAGGCTCAGAAAGCCAAGGAGAACAGCACACATGCTGAACCTCAGCCACTCACTGTTCAAGCTTTCTGACTGGCTGAGCCAATCAAAAACAAGTGGCAACCCGACCCAGCAACAAACTACCCTGCTGCCTTGAAGCCAATAAGAAGCAACCCCTTCTAGCTCCATACCAGTATAATGCAACCAGGAAGTGATTTCAAGAGAACTTTATGCAAATTGAGCATAGTAAGCATGAAACAAGCATCGTAGGGGTGAAACGAGCAGTCAATTGAAAAGTGTCGTAAGTGGCATCCAATGTAAGTCAGGCGTCATAAGTCCAAGGACTCCCTGTAATAATGGGGGATTTCAACTACCCTCATATTGACTGGGTACGTTACCTCAAGACAGGATGCAGAGATAAAGTTCAATTTAAATTTATACCCCAAATTAAAAAACATAGTAAGAGGACCAAAAAAGGGCCACCGTGGCTAAACAACAAAGTAAAGGAAGCAGTTAGAGGCACAAAGGCATCCTTTAAAAAGTAAAATCCTATGGAGGAAAATCGAAACGAGCATAAACTCTGGAAAATGAAGGGTAAAAATATAATTAGGAAGGCCAAAAAAAGGAATTTGAAGAACAGCTAAGACTCAAAAAGGAATAGCAAAAACTTTTTAAAGTACATCAGAAACAGGAAGCCTGCTATAGAACCAGTGAGGCCACTGGATGACCGAGTTGCTAAAGGAGCACTCAAGGATAATAAGGCCATTGCAGAGAAACTAAATGAATTATTTGCATCAGTCTTCACAGCTCAGGATGTGAGGGAGATTCCCAAACCTGAGTTGTTCTTTTTGGTTGACGACAGATGTGAGAAACTGTTCCAGATTGAGGTGTCACTAGAGGAGTGACAAATTGATAAATTAAACAGTAATAAGTCACTGTTTAATACCAAGACCAGATAGTATTCACATGAGTTCTTCAGGAACTCAAAAATGAAATTGCAGACCTACTAACTGTGGTTTGTAACCAATCATTTAAATTAACCTTTGTACGAACTGACTGGAGGATAGCTAATGTGATGCCAATTTTTAAAAAGGGCTCCAGAGGTGATTCTGGCAATTACAGGCCAGTAAGCCTAACTTCAGAACCAGGCAAACTGGTTGAAACTATAGTAAAGAACAGAATTATCAGACATGTCATCAGAGGTGTGTTGTCAGAAGCTACCAGTGTGGTGCTTTGCTCTCTCCTTGTTGGTATCACTCGGCTGCGTGCGTGTGTTCCCTCTGTGTGCTGCCCCAGCTCTGCGCAGATAGCTGACACAGCAGACCCGAAGAGAACCCCCAATGACCACAGAGTCTAGTAAGGTACGAAGATACGTCGGCCAGGTTTATTGCTGTTTTGGATACAGTAGTAGTTCTTTGCAGATTACTTAGCCTACCGAGCATACTACAAATATGTACCCACGGTCAATGGACTCGGCTCAGTTAGTGGCGGGACTTTCCACTGCCCCCTAGGCCGGACAAAGACATCGCCACAAGGATGCATTCTTATACACAGGTACAAACAAGTTACACATCACTCCTGATGTATTGAGGTACAACCCTTCTACGTAGCAAGGTACAACCCCTCTACGTAGCAAGGTGCCGCCTCTCACCTTGCACATGTTGGTTTGAACAAAACAACTCTATCCATCATATTACCCTTTTGCCACTGTCATTGGGATGGGTCAGTCTGTTCCATGTTATCTGTGTGGAATGTGCAAGTATGTGAATATTCTGATTTCTAGTGTTCAGTACCTTTTAGGTACGTATCTTCTTGCAGCATCAGCCCTTTCCTTGCCAGCTTCTGTGAGCAGGGCCTGCCTCTGGCTCACAGCTTCACTTTGCTTTATGTTAGCAAAGTCTTGGCCATTATTTTAGTTCAGGCCTCAGGCCTCATACTGGGCCTTTATCAGGGCCTTCACTTACTACAAGACACATAGATCAACATAATTTGTTTGGGAAGCGTCAGCGTGGTTTTTGTAAAGGGAAATCATGCCTCACCAATCTACTAGAATTTTTGAGGGAGTCAACAAGTATGTGGATAAGGGGGATCCAGTGGATATAGTGTACTTAGATTTTCAGAAAGCCTTTGACAAGGTCCCTTGCCAAAGGTCTTAAGGCAAAGTAAGCAGTCATGGGATAATAGGAAAGGTCCTCTCATGGATTGGTAAATGGTTAAAAGATAGGAAACAAAGAGTAGAAATAAATGGTCAGTTTTCAGAATGGAGAGAGGTAAATAGTGGCATCCCCCAGGGAACTATGCTGCAACCAGTCATATTCAACATATTCATAAATGATCTGGAAAAAGAGGTAAACAGTGAGGTGGCAAAATTTGCAGATGATACAAAACTACTCAAGATAGTTAAGTCTCAAGCAGACTGTGAAGAGTTACAAAGAGAGCTCACAAAACAGGATAACTGGGCAACAAAGTGGCAGATGAAATTCAATGTTGATAAATGCAAAGTAATGCACATAGGAAGACATAATCCTAAATATACATATAAAATGATGGGGTCTAAATTAGCCATTTCCACTCAAGAAAGACATCTTGGAGTCATTTTAGATAGTCCTCTGAAAACATTCACTCAATGTGCAGTGGCAATCAAAAAAGCTAACAGAATGTTTGGAATCATTAAGAAAGGGATAGATAATAAGTGAGAAAATATCACAGCACCTTTATTTAAGTCCATGGTATGCCCACATCCTGAATACTGTGTGCAGATGTATTCACCCCAGCTCAAAGAAGATATATTGGAATTGGAAAATGTACAGATAAGGGCAACAAAAATTATTAGGGGGATGGAATGGCTGCCATACGAGGAAAGATTCATAAGACTGTGACTTTTTAGCTTGGAAATGAGATGACTAAGGGGGGGACAAGATATAGGTCTATAAAACCATGATTGGTGTGGAGAAAGTAAATAAGGAAGTGTTATTTACTCCTTCTCACAACACAAGAACTAGGGGTCAACAAATGAAATTAATAGGCAGCAGGTTTAAAACAGAGGAAGTATTTCTTCACACAACACACAGTGAACCTGTGGAACTCTTTGCCAGAGGATGTTGTGAAGGCCAAGACTATAACAAAGTTCAAAAAAGAACTAGATAAATTCATGGAGGATAGGTCCATCAATGGCTGTTAGCCAGGATAGGCAGGGATGGTGTCCCTAGCTCTGTTTTCCAGAAGATGGGGATGGGTCACTTGATGATTACCTGCTCTGTTCATTCCCTCTGAATCACCTGGCACTGACCACTGAAGGATGACAGGATACTGGGCTAGATGCAGGGCCTGTGCTTCCATTTAGGCAACCCAGACGGTCACCTAGGGCGCTAGGATTTGGGAGGGCGGCATTTTGCCACCCTCGGCGGCAATTCGGCGGTGGGGGGTCCTTCCGCTCTCCGGGTCTTTGGCGGCAATTCTGCTGCGGGTCCTTCATTCGTTCTGAGACCCGCCACCAAAGTGCCCCGAAGACTGGGAGCTGCGGGAGAACCCCCCTGCCGCAGAATTGCCGCCAACAACCTGGAGCGCGGAAGGACCCCCGCCTAGGGTGCCAAAGACCCTGGCGCCGCTCCTGTCTAGATGGACCTTTGATTTGACTTAGTATGTCTATTCTTATGTTTTAGGAGTAGGTTTTTGTATATTGTTAGTGTAACATGTTTTCTTAGCAAAATACACTAGATGCACATTCAGTGCAGAACCCAAAAGGTGCCATTATGCTGGACCTATTTTTCAGCCTGACTATGCTCTCACTTACACCAGTGTGAATCTGAAGTCAATTGAATTACTCCAGACTTACTGCTGTAACTGAAAGGAGAATCTGGCCATATGGTAGATTAAACTGTAGGAACAAAGGAATAAAGGATTAATTACACAGGATCACACCAGTGGTCCATCTAGTCCATCAGCCTGTTCAATTCCAGAATATGGTACAAGAAACCTCATAGTGGACAAAAACCTGCCCATAGGGGAAATTTCTCCCTAGTCCCAGGCAGTTAGTGTTTGGTGTTTGCATGCTATGAGCTTTGAAATAAGCAGGCAGTGGGGTGATTTGGACATACAGTGCTGGTAACTGACATGTTTTATGGTGTTGGATTGCCAGTGTAGCACCAGTCAGCTTTTTCCTTTGCATTGCAGCATAAATACCTAAAGATGCATCCAGCTGCATAATTTAGATCAGGACCCAAATGCTTTCTCCAGGCACTAAAAGTTCATGGGAATTTAGATCTGTGGTTTTAGTTTTAATCTATGCATGTTGTTTGGTCAGCACTGAAACATCCCAAGGTGCTTCACAAGAAAGCATAATGTCATAAGTGTAACATAGTAAAATACAATTCATTGTATTTACTAAAAACATAATGAAAATAAGAAAGATTTCAGTTTGATTTACAAAATGAGAGGAATCGGATGGATTCCTCAGGTTAATGTGATTAAAATATGAAAAATACCATTCATGAAATTGATTTTTTTTTCATATGATTGCAGTTTAAAAGCAAAAACACTCAGGAGGCCAGCAATATTGAGCCCTCAGGGAATTTTTGGGAGCAAAAACTTGAGGATGAATCCATAAGATAAGCAAGAATGAGGTTGGTGAATAATAGTCTTAGAAATGTGGCTTTTTGCACTGGCTGAAGTAGAATAAGAAACAAAACACCACACTCAGCCTGCAGCCATTGGTCATTATAAATCCTGATAAGGGCATTTTCTGTGTTTTGTTCAAATGTGCCAAGACAGGATTTATCCAGGAAGGGAAATGGGCTGAGGAGAACAGAACTACATTGGGACTATCTATTTTTATGCTCAAGAGAAAAGACAAATCCAAAAACTCTACCTCAAACAGAATTTTTACCACAAAAAGAGAGAAGTGCCAGACTCCGTGAAATTTAGAAGGGACTTCACTATTGCTATTTACTGTATGTAGAAGGGGCTTAGATACTTTGGTGATAGATGGCAGTATAAAATCCTAAAATGGATAGACTTAATAATATTCTGATGTGAGCGGAAGAAGGTTTTGTGTAAGGAGAGGAGAGTGTGTTGTTAAGATGATGATGATGATGATGTAATCCTAAAGGCTAAGGAAGCATTAATAGGAACTACAATACTAGGGCATCAAATGCAGTTTGAAAGAAACAATGTGGGCTAGAGATCTACTGCTGTTCAACATTATCTATTCCAGTGTTTCTCAAACTGGGGTCACTGCTTGTGTAGGGAAAGGCCATGGCGGGCCAGGCCAGTTTGTTTACCTGCCCCGTCCGCAGGTCCAGCTGATTGCAGCTCCCACTGGCCGTGGTTTACTGTTCCAGGCCAATGGGAGCTGCTGGAAGCGATGTGGGCCGAGGGATGTGCTGGTCACTGCTTCCAGCAGCTCCAATTGCCCTGCAGCAGTGAACCGCAGCCAGTGGGAGCCATGATCGTCCAGATCTGTGGATGGGGCAGGTAAACAAACCGGCCTGGCCCGCCAGGGGCTTTCCCCACACAAGCGGCGACCCCAGTTTGAGAAACACTGATATACAATGATCATGAATTTTACATATAACATGCACAATTTTTGTCTTCTGCATCATAATGCATGAGTGGCTGATTTTATACACAGTAACAATGGATGTTATATAGATAGTAACAGACAAGCTTTCATACTTTCAGATTTTTGATCCATTGAAAAGATATTTCCTATGCTATTCAAGAAGAAGCTTATAGCAAGTGTCATATTCAGAGTGAGGAGATCTAGTAAAAAATATCTGTTGTAGCAAGGCTTATGATAGCAAATTTTACATGTGGGCTTAAGTTTTCAAAACTGCGCAGGTTTGATCAGTGGATAAAATACTGAGTGTGCACAAACTGGGAGTACAAGTGTACATAGTTTTACACGTGTGCAAATCCCTAACTTGAATGCATTGGGAATTGTGTATTGGACACAGTTAAATATAAAATCATGCTAAAACCCTATGGAACTTTAATGCTGTAAACTTGACTTTTGTATCTTCCTCAATGCTGAAAACACTAAAGAAAGTCATATTAATTTAAGTGACCATGGACTCACTTATGAGACAACCAATTCCTATAATTTTAAAAATGTTCAAATCTTCCTAGAACTAAAATGGACTTTTTCTAAGGTCTTAAATGTTCTTATACATTATTTTATTGATTGGAAATACTGAAAGACTGCAAGAAAGACCATTCTTACATCTGGGACAAGAAGTATGTGTTCTTGAAATATCTTGCAAACATCAATTTTTGTGAGACTTTGAGAATTCCATAGTCGTCAGAGATTCGGGTTTGGTCTGGATGAGTAGACAGAGAGAAAGATGAAATAATTAGAACTAAGCTGATATTGTACTGGCTGAGGAATTGCTCCCCCAAACATTTAGGTGCTTATCTAAACTAGAATTGGATGCTAATCCCTTTGAAGTTTGTCCTTACTAAATTCAAATTTATAAAAATGGTGGTCCAAATTCTTCCTTCAGTGACAATGACATAAATCTGGAGTAACTGCAGTGATATATGTGACACAGAAGAATGAGTACACAGGCAAAGGAGGATAAGCAGGCCTTACACAACCCAAGAGAGAATTTTATGTATAACCTGCAATACAGTACAATTTTATATGTAATATAAATCTTATTAGGCAGCTAGTACCCAATCCCAAATATGGACAGGATACATTGTAAGAACTTTCCATGGCCACTACTAGTTGATTTATTTGTATTAGAGTCTAGATAATTTGTTCAGAGAAAGGAAGTCACATGGTTTGAGACTCTCTTCATCCACACAAAAAGATGGTCCATGCCCAAAGAGCTTGCTATCTAAGTTTTCATTGAAAAAAAGGAGTCTAGAAACAGAATGAATCAATTGAACTATGAAAATACAGAATAACATGACTGACTCCAGAAGTATGTAACTGTGATGGTCTTCACTCATAGTGTGTGTTGCCTAGTAGTCAGGGCTTAGGCCCTTTGACATGCCGGGTGTGGGAGAGGAGGTTGGTAGGGGAGCCTGGGCCCTCCCATTCCACCAGCCTCTAGCCCAGGGCCACATGAGGTCAACCCAAGGGTCTGACACCCAGGAATGCCTTAAGGCTGCCTTCTCTGGGCCACTTCCTAGCACCCTGCTATTGTTGAAAGTTCACTGTCTATTGCAGGAAACTATGAAGGGGGTCAGCTCATCTCTTGGCACCTCTTCACAGCTGGATGTGGTAGCTCTCTCCCACTTGGGGCAGTGGCTGCCTCCTCCTGTGCCTTGGCCCTCCAGCCAGGTCAGTTCCAAATCTTTCCCTTTCCAGGGTAGTTTATAAACAAAGCAGGGCGAGTCAACACTAATAAACTGGGTTAGTGGGTGAGAGGAGGAAATGCCTTCCTCTCTGAGTATAACAGAAGCAGGTCCCCCCAGTTCCCTCAGGGAGGGGCCTTCAGGAGGTTGTTGAGGAAGAGATCCTGCCTTCCCCATCAGGCTTTTTCTCAGGAGCCACAAGATAAAGGTCTTTTCTTTTTTCCAGTCTGCCCACAAGTGGGCTGTTCTGCTCCCTCCTTTGTTCCAGTCTCTGCATATCTTGCATGTGTGGTGGGGCAGAGATGGATGAGCCCAGGGCAGTTTCTTAACCCCTTGTTGCCCAGCGTGGGCTTTGTATTCCCACCAGGGTAACTAAGAGTAGTTGGCCCAATGTATAACAAGACAGGATTAAAGTTTCCATTGCTCAGCATACTTCTCTGCAGATTTTCTTGCTGAGAACTGATTTATTGCTTTTTATCAATGTCCTGAAGAATAATTCCATTTCATGGGTGTGAAACATCTGATATGATTTTGACAATACCTTTGGAAATGTTAAATGCACAATCCATTCCTAGGACTAATTTGTATTTCATGGGTTGTACAGACCATATGACACATGAGGTTGCCTGTCATGTTGCCACTGCTTTTCCATGAAATTTCTATTTCTTTGATGTAGAAGTAATAGCTGCTGTATATCGGCAGCTAGATTATTAGACAGAGCAGAACCTTCATGTTGAGTCTTTCCAAGATCAAACACAAGAAGATGATTTATGGCCATGTATTTCTCAGCAAAATTGCTTGGTTAGTTGCTAATAATAAAAGAGCTATTGGAATATGAGGCAATAAATGTATTTCCTCACTACATCTTTCATCGACTAGGGCTTTTGTGATTTATGATCAGTCTACAGTGAATTTTTCTCTACCTAGTTTTATGTACTTGATTTCTCACTGCAAGGGGTGGAGCAGTACTTATGGACATATTTGATTCAATGATAGTGTTTATTAACAGCTATCAATATTCACTTAAGTAATTCAAGTAAAGCTCATGATTAGGCATAATAAATATAGTGTGAAAGTGAGGAAATCATTCACATCTGAGACTACAGAAAACTCTGCAGGCTACCTTGTTGCAGTTAGTCAACTTAAAGGCATAATGTTATTTCTTAGGGCTCTTTTACTTTGGCCATGATAGAATGTTGCCGGATGCTGTGGTGTTTAGTTTCTGTAAGAAATTAAAAAGTTTAAGGTTCAATGGTTCTTCTTTTTTCACATCTTTGGAAGATAACGCAATTTACATATAGATGAATTTCAACAGGAAGTTTTTCATATTATGGAGACACAAATTAAAGAGTAATCTCAAAATTATATAGGAAGCACACAAATTGAGTCCAGCAGTGATTTATTATGCATATTTCAAATGGAAATTTGAAGGCCTGTTTGTAAACTGAGGTAGGAAATTTTATAAGCACTAAATGGTACGTATGTAAAATTGTCGCTGAAGATGCTTTTATTGCTACTTTCCTTAAAGCTGCTTCATGGCAAAAAGTCTGTCTAATCAAAGTGAATTAAAGGCATAAGATGACACTATTTTGAAATGTATATTGTAAAATATATCAGAGTTAACTCTTCTCAAAGGTTGCTTAACCTTGCTTCAGAGTGATGCTGATGAGCAGAATTTTCACTTCAGTAGGTTTCTAGATGGGATATCATTACATTATCTTAATATTTCAGCCAAAAGACCAACCAAATTACTAATATAATCCGCTTGACTAAATGGGCAAGCAAGCCAGAACAACACAGGAGTTCAGCAAGACACAGTCTAATATACCCCAATGAACAATTCATAAAACAGTTTATTTAAAGAAACAAGATCTATATTCCAGGTTTAAAGCTTGCCTGGATTTTCCAGTTTGCAATAATTGTAAAACCAGGGTAATAATCTTATCCTCATAACCTCCGTCAACTTGAAAAATAGCATATGTTAAACCTTTTGCGATACCATCCTATGACTAGCCTATATTGTGAGCTCATTACTTCTATTGTAATGACTTTTATTGTAAGAGACTTCCTCTGTCATTAAAATAACTAATGTTTGTCACCTTGTTGTGAGGTGATTAGCTTGGCAACATCTGCCAAATACAATTATGACTCTGAAATGTGTTGCGTACTATTAGAAACTCATATCAATAGGAGTCTATGAATAACCAGGTTGAAGGAGAACTAGAACACATTGTATGGTATTGCCACCCTTACTTCTGCACTGCTGCTGGTGCGGTGCTGCCTGCAGAGCTGGGCGCCTGCCCAACAGCCACTGCAGGGTCTTTTCATTATCTGCAGGGCCGTCCCTACCCATATGCAAAGTACACAGCTGCGTAGGGCACCAGGATATTTGCCTGCGCAGCTGTGAGCTGCTCCAGCCCCTCCTCCGACTCTTCCCACCCCTGCTCTGCTCCAGCCCCACCCCACTCCCCTGATGAGTGCAGCAGGGCTGGGCCTGCACTCACCAGCAGTGGGAAGTGCAGTGGCCTGGCCCCAGCCGTGCCGTTGGTGAGCGCGGGAGGGAGGTTCCCCCTTGACCCCAAGCCAGCCCTGCCCCCCCCCCTTGAGGCCGGAGGCCAGCCTTCCCTCCCTCCATGGAGGCCTAGGGCCCATACAGCCCTGCAATGGAGGGGCTGCATAGGGCCCCAGAATAGCTAGGGATGGCCCTGACTATCTGTGTCCCAAAAATTATATTCTCCGTCACAGTGAATTCTTACCTAGGTGAGCTATATCAGAAACATCTCAACCTAATGGTAAAAGATCACTTTCTGGAAAAGTCTACCATTTTTTCCCTTTGTCCTTGGTCCCAAATCTGGGAGGATTTGTATTATATTCCCCTATATTCCTTATACATGTTGAATTCACATATTGACTCTTGTCCTATATTTAAACTGAAGCTTTTCAGCTCACGTCTGTATACCATGCTTAACACAATAGGGCCCTTATTGTTAACTGGTGCCTTTAGACATTACTGAAATACAAATAAATAATAATATTCTAGCTCTCTTTTCCTTGTGGGCATGGGACAGAATATTTTTGTTTTTGTTTTTCAATTCAGATACAATATTTGTATGAGCACAATGACAGGGTTTTTCAGTTTTTTTTTAAACAAAGATTGACAGATTAAAAATATATATGCCAGGCCAATCTAACCAACAAGTCATCAGTTGGAATGCTCCGTAAATAGACACTATGTTTTGTCTGTAGACCTAGAGCTATAATATCTGAGCTGCTTTCGTCCTAACAAAATTTGGAAAAGTTAGAACTCTGTGATCCCTTAAAAATATTGTGTGGCCTTGCCTAACAAAGCATATAATACAGACAAGGTCAGTTAGAAAAGTACAATTCTAAAATGTCCTTCAGAATCATATAATTTTTTTTATTTGGCTCTACAATGTGCTGGAAACTTAGTCTGCCTGGATCATCCACTTAAGTTAGATCACCTACTGGGCCATTAATCTTCCAATACAGATGTCATAGCATTCCCTCTCAGATGTGAACCTTAGAGTTCAGAAAATGAGATACTAGCATCTGAATCCTCTAAGCTTAATTACCAGCTTAGATCTGATAGCACTGCCACCACCCAAAAATATAGTGTTTTGGGGCACTCTGACCTCCCCAACCTTCCCTGGGGACCCCAAGAATCCAGCTCCCTTGGGTTCTTAAAACAAGGAGAAATAAACCATTCCCCCACCTTTCCCCCTCCCAGAATTTCCCTCCCTGGGCTATCCTGAGAGATACTGATCCAAGCTCTTAAATCACCATGCAGAGAAGCATCCCTTCCCTTCCACAAAGAGGCAAACAGATTCAAGGAAAACAGAGAGAGATTCTATCTCTCCCCCCTCCCGTCTCCCCCACCCGTCCTGGTGAGTTATCCCAATCCCCTGGAATAAAACAAGGGAAACAAGAAAAAAAAATCAATCAGGTTCTCTAAAAAGAAATCTTTTAATAAAAGAAAGGAAAAAGTAAAGAATTATCTCTGTAACTTCAAGATGTAAATATTACAGGGTCCTATAGCTTACAGACACCAGAAAGAGACTTTCCCCCCAGTACCAATACAAATCAAAATATTCCAAGCAACTACACATATAAACGTTAACCAGCCAGATCCACAATTGCAAATAGAGTAAAACAATCAAAAAGCCTAAATCACCTGTTTTTACTTACTATTTGAAAAGAAACTTAGAGAGCCTGTAGTAATGTCTGGTCTCTCTCAGACCCTTCGAGAGAAGAACACACAACGGACAAAGAACACACACAAAAGCTTCCCTCCACTCAAATTTAAAAGTATCTTGTCTTCTGATTGGTCTTCTGGTCAGGTGTCCAGTTCCCTGCTTATAACCCTTTACAGGTAGAAGAGACATTAACCCTTAACAATCTGTTTATGACAACGGATGATTTATTTGCAGCATTTTTTGGGTTGGATGGAGGGTGGGGGGGAAGCTTTTAATCAATGGAGAGGGAAATAATCCTCAGCACTTCAAATGCTTCATATGTGTAGAATATAAGCAAATATTTATGAACTGTTAGGAAATGGCAGACATTCAGTAACTCTTATGAACCATATATATGAATATTTTGTTAACATTCTCCAACAGTTCCATTTTCCATCGCAGCTGAATAGGATTTCTCTCTTGAGGGAAATTACAATGGTGATAAACTGGAAATCAGTAAAGTTCAAACTAGGAAAAAAGATACAAAATGTTAACAGTGAGAATAACCATTGGAACAACTTCCCAAGGGATGTAGTAAATTTTCTGTCACTTGGAGTCTTTAAATCAAGATGAATTGTTTTTCTAGAAAGCATGCTATAACTTGAGTAGACGATACTGAGCATGACACAGGAATCACATAGTGAAATTCTATGTCTTCTGTGATGAAGGTTAGAATGAATGTTCAGAATAGCCCCCCAACGGTACAATTTGTGAGTCTGATGCTCATTTATGCTAAGGTTCCTTTCACTGTCACAGTGCATATATGGCTGTATGAGTCTTTGGCTCCATGTAATTCCTATTCCTCTGCTCAACAGTGGCTGGTGTGTATGCAAAAAGTATGCTGGTCAGCCCACAGCAGGCAGTTCACTTCTGATCCCCACATGGTTAATACACAACAACAATTTGTGGAGATGAGCAGTTATGACAAAGTCAGACTAACTGAAGATTGTACCAAAAGCACACGGCCATGTGTATAGTTATTCTACTTGTGATATATACATACTCACACAGGTGTACTGATATATGCACGTACACACCATCAGCCTGAAGTATATGCATATCTTGGGGGTAGGTTATGAACAGTGACAATTGGAAATACTAGGGCAGAGTTAAGGTTCTGGGTGGTTAACTGCATAACATTACTGTTATATGTAATTTGTTATCTAGAATACAATTAAAGGAGAGATTACATTTGCTATGAGGTATTTACCAAAGATGAATTTCATCTTGAAAATAGATGTAAATATAATGGATATGAAAAGTACTTCTAAAAGCCAGGAAATGAAGAAGTATGATGCTGGGTCGGTGCAACTCATGCTGGGCTAATACTAGATAGCTGGAATTACAGTATTTGAGATTAATTCAATCACAGAATCATAGAACATAGAACTCGAGAGGTCACCTAGTCCCGTCCCCAGCGGTCAAGGCAGGACTAAGTATTATCTAGTATTATCACTGACGCCTTCTGACCTCTCTGTAGTAGCTCTGCTTAAACACTTTTATAGATAAACTTTGTTGAGGCATTAGGCAGCCTCAGTGGTTAAGGGAAGTTGCAATTAAGTGTTATACAACCTCATTCCAGAAGACCGTGTCATCACTACTTATTTTCTCCTTCTGAAGAATCCAAGGGTCTACACAAAGGGCAATATAGGACATGGGATGAATGGCAGAAAGGTGTCTGTTTTAAGCCTGTGTCACATTTACAAAGACAGGGCTTTTGCTGGAATTTTTCTGTTCAATGAAAGTAAAAAGCTGTTCACTTTTTTCTGATAAAAGCATAAACAGAGAAGATGAGTGGTTTTTTTTTTTGGCATAATGTTCAAGCAGTAGATCAGGGTGGAAATTAGAAGAAGGTGTCTAACCATCAGAAGAGTAAGGCGCTGAAACAGCCTGTCTATAGAATCAGTGGAGCAAACAACCTAACTGGTTTTAAGATGGAGCTTGATACATTTGTGAATGGAAAAATATGAAGGGGTTGCCTGTGACAGCAGGAGAGTGGGCTTGATGACCAGGAGGTCCCTCCCAGACCTATGTAAAATCAATTCTGATCAATTTAGATGTTAGGCAAGACTACACCATAGGCTCCAAGCCATGGGTCTTTGGTGCTGCATCCACTAGATTTTAATTCTTCACATTATAATCTTAGCTTTTTTAGTGAACATTGAATTCATATCTACCAACATAAAATGATATGCACAGCTAGTCTCGGCAAACATCTGCTTGTATTACTGTCTCCTCCTTCTCTTATCATTAACCAAGATTGTGAGCACTCTGCAGCAGGGACTGCCCTTCTACTACTTGTTCGTAAAGCACCTGCTACAATGAGGCGTGATCCTACTGTAATCTACAAAGAGGGGAGTAAATCTATTTACTTACCAATTCTGTGCTACAGAATTCTTCTAGTTGACTTACAATACTGGTACAGACAATGAAGTCATAACCTTGTGAGAGACTACAGCTAGATTCTTCTATAGAAACCCTCTAAATAGTAAAAGTAGAAATAATTCGCTTTTCTCTCTCTCTCTCTCAGGAATTGCAGGCAGGTACACCAGTTTCACATTTTTTGTTACTGAATAACACTCCAAAGATAAACTCTTACAGAACAGCAGTTACCATGTGCCTTAGCTAGGCTAACATCACTAACTAGAGAAGCAGCAAAGAATCCTGTGTCACCTTATAGACTAACAGACGTTTTGGAGCATGAGCTTTCGTGGGTGAATACCCACTTCATCAGATGCATGTCTGACAAAGTAGGTATTCACCCACGAAAGCTCATGCTCCAAAACGTCTGTTAGTCTATAAGGTGACACAGGATTCTTTGCTGCTTTTACAGATCCAGACTAACACGGTTACCCCTCTGATACTAACTAGAGACTTATTTTCCTTTAAAATGAAAAATATAACACAGTGCCTAACTTCTTATATGTATATATATATAAAAACCTCACAGAATAATTACAGGGGTTAGTACATCTGACAATATGCTTTCATGTAGGCTCACCCATGGTATTATATTGACAAATAGATGAAACATTTAGTTGCACGACATAACCAGTTGTTTCAGCATGCACAATACCAAGCACGTTCACAACTTTAAATAAGAGAGGCTGACAATTACTGTTGCTGTTAGGCTCACACAGTGTCTTTGGTTCATTGGTGTAATACAATTCACAAAGACATTTGGCCTCTAGTCTGTGATTCCTCCTTTATGGTGTTTTCCCACTTACTTCCACTAACGTCTGTAAATTATAGGAAACTGTACTGAAAGCCAAACCAGAGATTCAGTGTGGGCTCCCCCCAGCAGCTCTATCTTCTCCCTGCAGGGCTGGGTTGGATCTGACTGGTAATGCTCAAAACAGCTGCCAGTTTTGTACCCCTGCAAGAACTCACTACTGATTGGTCAGGAGCTTCCAGCTTTTAACTGGGGTGTAGGTGTGTACGTGCAAGAATGTCTGCCCTTCATGAAGACTTCCTTGCTAGCTTCAAAACAGCTACTGAGCATGGTTAATAATTTCCTGCACTTCTCCGAGTGTGCTGAAATACCAACTAAGTTTGCAGTCACTAAACCTCTATACTGTCCCCTGACCTGGGAATGTTTCCAAATAACCTCAGAATAAATAGAAACAATAGCTTTCATTATATCAAAGTTTTTGGCTGACATCCAGAAAATAAAAGAGAAAAAAGGGGAGAGGAGTTAAATTATCATTATCTTTTTATTCATATTTTGAAAGTGTAACATATAAGTTCTAGAACATTTAATGTACTGTAAATAGCACGCAGTAATCACAAATTGTCTATATGCAATTGATGAGAATGAACATTCCAAATACACATATGCTTGCCAACAGATTTACATGCTGGCATATAGATTTCCCTTCTGTGATGGAGGGTTTCCCATAATTCCAATTCCTTGGCAAAAGGAAAAAAAATGCTTAACAGACAGGCTTAACAAGAACCCTCACCAAAACTGAGAACATCCCAAGATGGTCTAATCATTATTTCAGACATCTTTTCTTCCTCAGCAGACCATCTCCTAGAAGGCAGAGAAAGAAACTGTCTTGCCAAAATCTATAGTCTATGTAACTGAAGAAACATGACTTGGAAAGTGGAGGAAGCTGCTCTGGATCATTTGAAGCAAATCTGGACATGAAAGCAGAGCCAGATGTAAGAGCTTGATAAGAGTGTCTTGGGGATATCAGAGAGATCTCTAGCTACAGGAGACAACTTCTTTCTGTATAGCAAAAGAAGCTACCCTCTGACCAAAGAGTGGTCTGAGGAGGGATTATTTTGAAGGGATATAAGCAGTTTACATTCCCTTTTATCCTCATACCTAAACTGAGAATGCCTCATGAGACATATAATTCCAGATAAATTAAACTGTTTCTTTGGTTTTAATTCCATTTTCCTCTGTTTTTAATAAATCCCATTTTCATCAAGATTACTGCTGTGTGGATAATTTTACAGTGAAATCTCCCATAATGAGAGCACACCATACCATAACCTTTAAGGAGAGCTGTGGATGGGTAAATAGTTTCTTACTCAGTCTCAGTCCAGGGGTATAGACAAAGGTATCTACTCCCAATGAGTTGTGTTGCTATCAGATTGCCAAAGGAAAGAGAATTTGAAAGAACAAAACCGTGATGAGTGTTGGTGAGAGGGTGTCAGTCACATCTTTGTTGGTCCTTATGAAAGGACTGTATAATACTGACTGTGTATGAACTCACACATGATACTTGGCATTATGGAAACAGCTTTGCCAATGCACTGTTTGAAAGCTAGGGATAATAGGTCTTTGATATGGCTGGAGAACTGCCTCAATACAGTCTGCCCCTCCTGATTGTTCTGTAGTAGCTGTTTCATTGGGGTGCATTTTGGCAATGGGACATGGCCCATACCTTTGATTTCCCACCATGCTCAAATGAAGGGAATTATTTCATTGCCCAAAAGACAGAAATCCTAAGGCGCAGGCCCAAACACAACAATACGTGCAAGGGGTTCAGTGGTATGGGTGTCTTGAAAGCATCAGAGCAATAATCATTTTATAATAAATTGTCAGATTTGGAAATAAGAATTATTAATTGAAATTTAAATAGATTTGAATTTATTTTTCCCTATGGCACAAATGAATATTTTTCATCCTGAAAAAAAGGAGAGTGGAGGAAGTTTGTGTCTGTCATTATCTAATAGAAGGAGATCTAGACCAAAAACAATTCAACTTCATGTCAAATTTATTTCCCCAGTGCTGGTAAGGTCAGCTGGGTTACATTCTCTGTACAGTGAGTACTGTCACAGTTCAGGGTAACTGCACCTGTATTCCCCCTCCAGAGTCCCTCAAGGACACTCATTAAAAGTCTACTGGCTCCCAGTTATCACCTCTCTTGGGCAGAAACAAGTGTCCCACTCCCTTCTGACCAGGGCTTTTAAGGCTCCACAGCTCCTTGCCTTACACTGGGATATTAGGCTGACTAAAAGATCAGTGCCTGCGCTTTGCTTTTTCTCCGAGGTCTGTAACCAGTGTATTGCCCACACATAACTTAAAACACACCTCTTTCTAAGCAAGCACACTTTTTCTTAAGGTAGACATATTACAGAGAAAACATTAAAACAATAAAAGAACTTACAGATATGCTAAAAGGCTTACCAGAGGTCAGCCCCAACTCAAACCTGGGGCTTTGAAAAAAAATCCAGAACTGGGTTTTCCCCACGTTTACAAGTTCATCTATCTTAGAGCCAGAAAAAAAGTCTGGGTAGATCTGCTGCTTCATTACACTTTATTCTTTGATCTTGGTCTTCCATAACAGGTAATCAGCAGACAATAACTCTCTTCATAGGGCATAGCTTCAAAAAGCTGCGGTTTTGCATAACTGGAGTTGGGTAATTTGCATTATCTTCTTCCTACGGATTCTCCAGGAAATCCATTTAACACTGTGTGACAGATATGGCAATTTGCTGCCATATCAATGACAAATCTTATTGAATTAAGTGTATCTTTTTGGTCCATTGTACTAAATGCAGAGTTTATGTATTCTTGTGGGCCGGGATTGCATGTCACCTCTGTGGGAAAGAGATGCTGTAAGGGCTGCATGATTTAAGAACTATATTGAACAATATGCCAGACAAGAGTGGACTTTTGGGAAAATATGTGTTAAATGGATTTCCTGGGAAATATCTAGGTGAAGGTGAATGCAAGATTCCTGCCTTCTGTTATGCAAGCACCCAGCCTTTGGGTGCCCTAGCAAGTGGGCCTTCTGTCTGCTGATCACTGTTACATGAGGCCAACCTTAAAGCTCCGAGACATGGAAGTGGAAAGACATGATGGTTCTAGTTCTGAATTTGAGAAAATTATGAACTTTTAACCAGGGGACAATCCAGTTGTGAGTTTTGAAGGATTGACACCTTCAGAACCCAAAGTTGGAGTTGGAATGACTTCTAGTAAGGTTTTTAGCATGTGTGTAGGTTCTTTCTTTTGTTGTGAATGTTTTTTTCTATAATGGTTTTTCTGTAATGCTTTCACCTTAAGAATAACTGTGTTTGCTTATAAGAGCTGTGTGATAAATTGTAACTTCTGGCAATTCCAGTGATTCACAGCCTTTAGAGAGAAAACAAAGTGCAGATGCTGGCCTGTTTAGACAGTTTGGCTTGCTGGGGATATCACAGTGTAGGCAAGAAACTGCACAGCCTGAAAACTCTTGTCAGAAAAGAGAATGACGCAGGTCTCCCCACAAGAGGGGTGATAGCTGAAGAGCCAGGAGTCTAGAGTGAGTGCCCTGGCTGGTTCACGAGGGGGAAATATAGGTGCAGTTGCCCTAAACGTGACACACTTATTGTCCCAAAAGTCTTTACTTGTCTGGCACACTTTCACCATCATCGTTTGAACTTCCAGGTCTTGAATCTGTCACATCTTCCCTGTGGAGAGGATACATGGAAGCCTGACACACAATAATACATACATTTATTACAGTAAGGTCTTTCAAGGATATTGAAGGAAATTACCATATCTGTCACATTTCCCAACTATACAAGTGAGTATAACTAGCATGCTTGACTGGCATCCATGGGGAACCCATTGATTTATTTCCTGGAAAGGTTTATACCCTGGATGGTGTTTCTGCCATGACCTTTCATAATTTCACATTTCAACTACATATTTAGATTATAAACATTCTGCAAGTAAGCCAGCACATATCATCATTTAAAAATCTGTTCAGAGCCATTTAACAACCATCCCATATAATTTCTCTCTTTAGAACATATGGGCTGAGCTCTCGCATGCTCCTTCTTATCTTTATTACTCCAAAACTTTTAGGTGTGAACTTGAAATGTGGTCCTCTGACTCCCATCTAGTTTTGGGGAGTGTCCCGTTGTGCCTCAAGGGGCCAGTTGGAAATATTATAATCAGCAGTTCTTTGGACCAAAGGGAGAAATAAGGTAGGGCTGCATCCCTGTAAAGCGGCTCTCAACCATGCACTGCTTTCAACAGCATACGGTCAGGCAAGGGAGATTCTTAAAACCTCCCCATAGCCAAATTCTTTTCCCTGCCCTATCCCCCTCAGAGGTTAGGCTAGCTGACTCCTGATGCTAACCTCAGCTTCTGTAGTGGGAGGGGGAGGAGTATTGAGCCCTTACCCCACTGCAGTGGCCTTTTGTTCTCCCACACAGAGTCAAGGAGAACAGAATTTCCTCTCCCACATTACTCAGGGCCTTTTACATTTTCATGGACCAACAAGCAGGCAGACTGTGAGATGATGTCCCCCTCCTTCCTGACTATAGTCTCCTGTCTCATCTCCTAAGCAGCGGTCATATACTTTTATTTGGGCGTTTCCTGCTCTGGGGTAGATGTCAAATTTTCACGGTAGATGCCTCAGTGTTCCTACTTTTGCCTGGAGACACTGCCATCATCATACTCTGAACTGCCCCTGGTTCCCTGGCAAGGGAAGCACAGAGCTTATTCCCCTAACCTGAGCTTTAGGACTCCAGAGAAGTTCCCTTTACAGCAGTAGTTCTCTTCATCCACCTCTCCTCAGGTATTTGTTTGCATATAATGGCAAGGAAACTGAATTCATCTTGGACACTGGCAGCAGGGATCAGCTCCTGTCTTCTTTGTCAGATACCCCATTTACACTTTGGTTAACGCAGTCCCTTGCAAGGCTGGAGCTGAGTGAAGGATCTGATTCACTTCTGAGGCTTCTGCAGCCATACTGTCATTCCCTAAGAGCGGGTCTGCATGGAAATTTGTGCTGGGGATATAGTGAAGCCTGTTATACCAGGAACTTTAACCCAGCTTACATACCTGGGAGCATTTGATAGGGTTTCATGATATAGGTCTTATCTATAGTCTCAGCAGTCACAGTATCTCTCCATCCAATGAACATCTTCCCATTAACTATCCACTCCCACTGGTGAACCGATGGATCTGCACCCAGGAGGGTGCAGCATGACATGTGGGCAGTGGTTAGCAGTGTGAATGGCTTAGCATGAACATTATATGTGAGCAGCAGACAGGCTGTGTGGCTCCCTCTGGAGATTCATTTACATACTTAACTCTATGAGGTTGGGGGTGCAGCTGGCACTTCCAGCACTGGACTGGGCCTCAGTGGGCAATCCCAATCAAAGTGGCTCCACTGGCCACATATGGCACACAGCTTTTTCCTACCTGTCCCGGGACCTCTGAGAGGTGTTCTTGCTCCTTGTGTGAGGGGTTTGGATTAGGCCCCATCCCTGTCCTCTGATCTCATTCTCTCCCTATTAGCTTTTTTTAAAATCAAAGCTGGGCCAACTATACACACAATGGTCAGTCCATTACCCAGCTGTGGTTTACATCTCTGAGATTTTTGGCTGCTAACCATGATTTTAGGTTAGGTTTTAGAATTATTTTATATCCATTAATTTGTAGACCTCATCGATAGTGGTAAATCCTAAATGGTTCCCCATTTTCTTACACAACTCTTAATTTGAGTTGAAACTCTCAGCATAGGTCATGTTCCCTTTTTTCTGAACTCCCCCAAACCTTCTCTTATACACCTTGTTAATATTGCTCATAATATTTATAGTCCTCTGTCCATAACAGTGAAAATGTCCAAGGCCTTTCTCCCTGAAAATAGTGAAGCCAAATATCATACCATGTACACCTGCCTTACTTTGTTCAATTCCCACCCTATTTCAAAAGTATTTATAAATACAACCATGTCATCCCCCTCTCTAAAATGAGGAAGTAATATGGAGTCTTATTACCTTCTGGGACAGGTACCTGGCAATAGCCACCATTGGTGTATTATTATAATACACTACTGATAGTTCCATTTCTTTTTTTTGCAAATGTCAGTTATAAATGCAGGTATGTTTACCTCAATCAATTTTAATTATAAACAATTTTTGTATTGATTAAACTTTTGTTTATCCTATTGTTAATTTTAATTTGTGGTTTGTTAAGCAATGTGGTCAGTTGTTTGGCATAACCCAGGTTAAAATTAATAAGTTAATTTTAAAAAAATTAATGTAGTATTGATAGCTGTATTGTAGCTATGTTTCATAATGTAATATTGCAGATTGTTAAACCTAATCAATTTAATGCAAATAAAAAAAAATCAGGTCCCAGCTAAGTAACGTGGTATAGGGGTAATGATCAGATTATCACCCCACCCAGGGACATAGGGTATACAATGTAGACCTGATCTGAGAGATTCAGCTTGGATCAACCGTGACTGATATCCTAGGGAGTCTGGGCTTGTTGATTATAGGTAAAGTCTGCAGGAAGTGATTCAAGGTGATGATGCAAGACATTCCTTATGGAAGCTGGAAAAAAAGAACTCTGTGTGAAAATTTGGCATTGGAAGGAGTTATGATAAATAAATTGAAACATGCAGATAAAGAATATGAAGTATGTATCCAAACTAAATTTGTAAGAAAAATGATTATCACCAATGTTCAATTTAGATTGGAATTATGGAACCCAGTAATGAATTATAATTATGATAATCCGCTGTAAAATTCTATTAAATGTCCTATTGTAATAGAAACATTGTAATGTAGCTGTTAGTATTAGTCCATTAAATTTAATTCACACACATTCCTGTTGTGTTAAATTTGTCAAATTGGCATATAGGTGAATTTAACTATTGTGAATACAGCAATGTGGCTTTTTTTCTTCAGTGCTCCTTGTGGATAGGATTAGTACTTAATCAGCTATGAGTACTGAATATTGTTAAACATTTGTTCTGCATATGGCAAGTATGTGTTAAACACCAAATCACTAACACCTACAATTTTTAGAATTGGGACAGGTGTGACATTTAATCAAAGACAGAAAAAATATTAAATTGGTATTGTCCAGAAACGCATTCAAAGACATGGAGAGAGAGCCAAATGCTCAATTAAATGTAAAAAGATATCAGGGCAATCGGAAACATAGGATCTTGTAGCTAATTAGTTCATTTTAGCATTTAATGATATCTATCATTGTGGCATATATAATCAATGTGTGATGAACAGATGTAAGTTGTAGGTTTAGGTATAGATATAAGTAGACTAGCATTATAAGAATATAAGATCGATAAGTATTTAGGAGTAATGGGTGTGTATTAGGCAGATAAGTAAACTAAAGCAGAATGCAAGGCATACAGGCTAAAGCCTTTAAGATTTCAGATTAGCCATGCTAGACCTCAGGCTTAAGGAGTCTTGACATAAGTAGATGATCCAGGAATAAGTAAAGTTACAAGACTACTGTAAAGAATGTGCCAATAGGTGATGTTCACAGAAACATGTATCTGTCTAGATGCAAGGCACCTGACTGAACGTTCCATTGAACATCATGGAAAGTTCTGTTCTTTCCTCAGGTTATCATGGAAACAAGTGTCCGTAGGTGCTAATAAGAATAAGGGGAACTAAGGACAACCTATGAAAAGCAGGTCACTCCAAGATTTATGGGGTGTGGAAGTGCGGATAAGGAAAAAGTTGGAACCTTCATGCATATGAATAAGATGTGAGACATGGTCAAAACAGGATAAAGAATTCCCTGGTATGGATAGTGTAGGAAGACCCAATGGGAAGACTCCATCTGGAGCCACCCCTCTATTGATGGCCACCTGTTGAGAGACCCACCAGACTCTAACACTGTTGAGTATGTGAGTATGAATACTCTGTGTCAGCTATTGAACAAACTCTCTCAGGTTTTGTATACTTATGTGTGATTGTAACCTTAATGAACTGCTTAGTGAAACTTACAATACAGACAATATTCTTACTTGTGACTAGCAGCAAAGAGTCCTGTGGCACCTTATAGACTAACAGACGTATTGAAGGGTGAGCTTTTGTGATGCATCCAACAAAGTGGGTATTCACCCACGAAAGCTCATTTTTACTTGTGACTATGTAATTGCTGGCCTCATTCTCCATGTGTTCCTAGAGACTCCCAATCTAAGAGACTCCTGAAGGGTAACTTTCACTCTACTGATCTGAAAACTGTAGCACCACAGGAGCTGGACTCACTCCTGAGGGTCACTGTGGTTTAATACAGAACTATTAATTCAATTTTAAACAGGGACTACAATCTGTAACCCCACATCCTAACCACGATTCCTGTTATTTAAAGGAAAATTGTGGTATTTCAAAATTCTTGTGTCTCATTCACGGTGGCTTATCCATGTTCAATCCAAATAAGGATGTGTTTATCAAATTGGTAGTCATCCACTGTATAGGTCATCTGGAAGACAATGACTACAGAGGGCAACAGAATGTGTTTTCTTTAGTGGTGTATTATCCAGAAACACAAACCTGGAAGATCCCATTACTGTATCTGCAGATATGTTGTTTTTGGAGATAACAACATCACTATGTGGTTAAGAAGACCACCACCACCAAGGAGACTAGCTAAAATCCAGTTAGACAGACACCACTGGCTTGTCCAGTGAAACTAATGAAGTTGAAATCTCTTGTGGAGAAGGTGACCTAAAATGGAAACTAGCAATATTGTTTAGTTAGTAACCAAAATAAATTTTATTATGGTCAAATTTGTCTTAAATCAAAACTTTTGATTTAAGACAAAAGTGAATATGGTTAGTAGGGGTGTAACAATCTCTTCTATACTTGTTCTTAAAAATAAAACTGTTTGTAATCCAGGTTATCAAAATCTAACAGAACACCCAAACATTTCATGTGCACATTCCACCACTGTATTAACAACTAAAACAGTTAAAAGAAAGTTTTCATTTAATTGAAATTAGATAGTAACATAAACCAAGCTAAACAAACATGAAATAAACTATTAGAGCAGATGAAGTGAGAATGAAAATAGGAGTAAAAGGATGGATTGTAGTTCAAGGTATCATTATAATAACTGTGTACCAATTTCCTTATGTTAGTGTATAACAGAACACATTAAATCAGAGTTATCAAAATAAACCAAGGAACTAGCCACAATTAATTCAGCCTATTTCCCTACAATTTTCACCATGACTGTTCCAACTAATATCCATAATCAATCAGTGGCCTTCATAGCCACAGGAAACGTGTGTGTGTGTTCTGATTTTTTATTTTATATATATATATCCCTATGCTTCTATTAGACCATCACAACCAGTTAAAGTATACCAACCAGCAGAATAAGAAACAATCAGCCCTTAAAATAATCATATCTGATGGGGTTCTTAAAGCTGATAAGCCTATCAAGGGAAGCAACTTATAGCCAAGGATAAAAAGTATCAGGTATATTTAGGCTATAGAGCTGAGATAGAAAGATGGTTAGTTTTGTAATACATGGCCCACAGGCCCTTAAAATATTTAGCTTAGCAAAATTAGGCCTTAGGATTTAGGATAAATTAGGATAAGCAAGATAATAATAAACCTGCTGAGCTTGTATCTATGTTTGTAATATGCTGATATTTTGGAAAATAACTGCTGAGTTTGGATGATAATGTCTGCAAGAGATACGTAGATGCCACATCATGATCATTAATAGCTGGGGAGAAATGTTAGAGAATTCCTTATGTAACCATCTGTTACAATGGTGATAAAGAGATGTAAATGTTAATGAGTATACAGGAAATAAATTAGTTAGCCTATGAAAAATGGGTCATCCCAAATGTAGTGGGGTATGGACATTCAAATAAGGAAAAGGGAATTAAATAGCTTCATAAATGTCTGAACCCTAGTGGGTATCAGCGTAACACATTGTAAAAGCTGTCTCCCAGCCTGTGAGCCTTGATTGGGTGAGATGCCAGGATGACCGTCACTGGAGGTGGTGATGGTGGTGAGGATGAGGACTAACACTTTGGGTTTTCCACAGGACATTGTGTCAGTAATGGAAATGTTATGCATTCTTTATTGGTCTCTCTCTCCTTTACCAGACTGCAGTGTGTGCATTTTGACTGGTTAATAAAAGTAATGCATTATAGAAAGAACACTATGAAGTTTCTTTCATGAACGGTGGGGTCCTCCCTCTATTGATAACCTCTCCTACTTTGGGGACCAAACTTCTACAGATTAAAGTAGGCGTAAACCCTCACCTTAGATGGAGTAATTGATTAAAATAACCCATGGCTGAAGATAAGGCTACACCCACAGGCAGAGCTGGATTTAGTAGAGCCATATTGTCAACCCCAAGCACCCGTAAAACCATAAGTAATTCAAGTCATGAGATTTTAAAAATAATAAATTTCAGGGGCTTTATTTGCTTTCTGGGTTTGATAGATCCAAAGGCAAACTTTTGGAAACTTCCATGGCAAATTTCAAAATTGTTTTTTGTTCCGAACCAAAATGGAAAAAAAAAAAATGGAAATCTCAATATCCTTTGTGAAAGGGAATTTCAATTTTCCTCCCAGCTCTTGTAAAGACAAACTACTGCAGTAACAGTTGTGTTTGGTACGCTGTTGCATACACTAAAATACACAGTTACAAACAGACCATTCATATTGAGCACACATTATTATGAGTGGGTTCTTATCCCACTCTGAATGCATAGATAATGACTATGTTTTCCTTTTTAAATTTAAGAGTATCATCTTGCCCCCATTGAAGTGCATGCAAGTTTTGTCTCTAATGTCAGTGGAAACCAGACTGGGCCCACAATTCCATTAACAGTGCTCTTTCCTTTATCTTCAGAAATATGTTGGTACAATGAATTTGAATCCTTTAAAAGTGGTTTCAGAGAGGAACAGCTTTTCATGGACAGAAGCTGACATGCATTTTAAAACAGAAATGTGTTATTTCTGAGGAATGAATACATTAGAATCAGTGGATTAATTCTGAAAATAAATCATCAACCTGTACTACTGAAAAATGCTGTATTACTAGTCCCTGCATTGAATGTCCCAATGCTTTTGCTGTGGCACTTAGACTCACATCCTTCCTGTTCTCCTAGGAAGCCAATGCACCTTACACAGGGGAAGCACTATGGATCCATTGCAGTTCAAGCCTCCTTAGAGCAGTGAAATCATGCAGGGACTAGCAGGGCAGCAGCATATGAAGTCTCTCTAAGGCAGTTCAGGATAGAGCCCAAGGATCCACTGCTCCTTAGACTCCTACTGGCCTCTTTCTGGGCCCTGGATGTTACCCCAACAGCTCCCCATTCAGATTCTTGATAGTCCCCCAGTGCTTACCAGGCTGAGTCAAGGGTAAAATCCCAGTAGAATTTTGCCAGTCCAAGTTATGGTCCTTGGGATGGTTGCTGGGGAAAGTATTTGGGGCTCAATGCAGAAATCAGTTCTGTTTGAAAATATTAATGGGTTAAAGCCAGTATTTGAAATGTCACTTTCAGGCAATGCATGCCAAAGTACTAATCCTCTCGTTAAGCACTGTGCAGTGATTTTTATGAGTACTCTTCAAAAGACCAAATATAAACACCATCATGGCGGAATACACAGATTCATAGAAATGTAGAGCTGGAAGGGGCCTAGATAGGTCATCTAGTCCAGCCTTCTGCATTGAACTAGGCCATCCCTGAGAGGTGTTTATCTAACCTGTTCCTAAAAACCTCCAGTGATGGGGATTCCAGAACTTCCTTTGGAAGACTATTCCAGTGCTTAACTATCTTTATAGTTAGAATGCTTTTTTCCAAATACCTAACCTAAATACTTCTTACTGGAGATCAAACCAGTTACAACTTGTCCTGCCTTCAGCAGACATGTAGAACAATTGATCAGAGTTCTCTTTGTAATAGCCCTTATCATATTGAAGACTATTGTGTCCCCCCACCCCAGTCTTCTTTTCTCAAGACTAAACATGCTCAGTCCTATTGTTTAAGCTTTCCTCTTATGTCAGGATTTCTAAATGTTTTATCACTTTTGTTGCTCTCCTCTGGGCTCTCTCCAGTTCATCATCTTTCCTAAAGTGTGGTGCTCAGATCTGGACACTGTTCTGTGACCCTAAGAGCCCCTCAAAGCTGTCAGAGGGCCCACCATTCTGTAACTCATATCAAGCCTCATGCACTCACTACCCCAATATACTGTTGTCATAATATGTATCTAAAAGATGCCTTGTAAATGATGTATCATGGAGCCAAAAGTCATTGCATGATTATGGGTTGTGTACAGGGTTATACCTGTGTGCTGGAAATATGTTCTTAATGTGTTTGAGGGGAAGTGCATACATTGAGCGTACCCTAGACAAAGGACTGAATTTCCCTGTTTGACTGGCTTGATTGTAGGCAGAAGACAGTGAAAGTACATAAAGTCTATGAGTATATAAAAAGTCTATGAGTCTAAGGTCAGAAGGGACCATTATGATCATCTAGTCTGACCTCCTGCACAATGCAGGCCATAGAATCTCACCCACCCACTCCTGTAACAACCCCCTAACCTATGTCTGAGTTATTGAAGTCCTCAAATTGTGGTTTGAAGACATCAAGCTGCAGAGAATCCTTCAGCAAGTGACCTGTGCACCATGCTGCAGAGAAAGGCAAAAAACCTATATAGTAAATAAAACAATCAAGCTAACAAGCAGCAGAGGAAGTAGCTTAATTAGCTCACTGGGGTTCAGAGTCTGCACTCCAGGAAGCCTTCCGGTTCTTGGGGAAAAAAGACAATAGACTTTCAATATTATAAGGGGAACAAAAAGATACTTTAGTTATCCATCACTTAGGTGACACAGGGTGCAGAACCCTCTTAGCATGTGAAAGTTGGATCCCCTAGCCCAGAGGGCTAGAGATGCTAGTAGCTAAATGAGAGTATGCTTATAAAATCTGTGGATGACATCAAGCAATTTTCTTACTCACATCTTCATTATCCAAGTCATTGGACTAGATGACCTCCTGAGGTCCATTCCAACCCTGATATTCTATGATTAATGAAAATATTGAATATTATCAGACCCAGGACAGACACCTGTGAGACCCCACTAGACATACCCTCCCACTTTGACAGCAAACCATTGAAAACTACTCTTTCAGTACAGTCTCTCAATCAGTTTTACACTCACCTTCTAGTAAGCTCATCTAGACCACATTCCCCTCATTTGTTTATGAAAATGTAACGGCGGACTGTGTAAAGAGCTGTACTAAAATTAAGATATTGTATCTACCGCTTCCCCCTAATCCACAAGGCCAGTAAGCATGTCAACGAAAAAAGTTAGGTTGGTTTGTCATGATTTGTTCTTGACAAATCCATATTGTCTATTCCTTATAACCCTATTATCTTCTAGGTCTTACAAATTAAACAATTTGTTCCAGTATCTTTCCATGTATCAAAATTAGGCAATAATAGACCAGCCAACCTGAGTCCTCTTCATTCCTCCCTTTTAATGATAGATACCTTGTTTGCCTTTTTCCAGTCCTGTGACCACTCCCACTCTCTAGAAGTTCTCGAAGATAATCACTAACCATTCCTAGAGTCCTTCAGCTATTTTCTCAAGTACTCTAAGATGAATTTAATCAGGCCCTGCTGATTTGAATACATCTAACTTATCTAAATATCTTTAACCCATTCTTTATCTAATTTGGCTTGCATTCCTTCTCACCTGTTTATATTAATTGTTAAGTATGTAGTCACAAATCAACCTAAGACTGAAGCAAAATAGACATTAAGCATCTTGGTGTTCTTGACGTTGTTCATCTTTAGCTCTGCTTTCCATCCTCCCTCACTGCCCAAAGATCTACACTTCCCTTCATCTTTCCTCTTGCTCCTAATGTATTTACAGAACTTCCTCTTATGCCTCTTGCTAAGTGTAACTTATTTTGTGCCTTAGACTTTCTGATTTTGTCGCTAGGTGCTACTGTTTTGTATGTACTCTGAGCAATTTTGTCTATGTTACTACTTTTTTGTAGGATTCTTTTTATTTTCAGGTCAAAGAGCTCCTGATGGAGTCACGTTGCTGTCTGACCATTCTTCCTATCTTTCCTTTTATAGTGGGAGAGTTTGGTGTTGCATCTGTTGAAAAACTGCCTAATGGTCATGTATTCAGAAGTGGCTCTTGCCAAAGCTGCAAGGGTCAGCAGAAGAACTGAGAGGACTCTTGTGAGGACTTCCCTACTCAGCATGAACAAAGCTGAAACTACTGTAGTTGGATGAGGTGATGTATCCTCAGGACCAGACTAGGCAGCATTTACCCTAGGGCCTGGCAACAGGACTGAGTGTCTCTCCGGACTCTGGGACGTCGCAATACACTGACATCAAGCCACAGGAGGGTGTAGCAGAGAGGAAAGTAACACATTAAGGGAATATTTATTCACAGTCGTTCACATGCTGGGTGAGGAGCTACTGCCAAAGATAGCATGGGGGATGGGTGTTTTTACTTTATATAACTGTAACTGTTTTCCTCAAGTTACATGCTATGTCCTCTTTTCTGCTAATAAAGTTTTCCCTTGTTTTATACACAGACATTTGAATCTGGCCCTTGTTGCTGCTGACAACAGCTGGCAGAAGAGTTACCCAACAACACTAACAACAATCCCTTGATTCATGTTTGCAGTTAGACTCCAAATTATGACGTTCACTGAGTTGCTCTCCAACTGTAGCTGTAACCTTATTAATCTAAACTTTCTCCTAGGATGAGTGGCTTTACTAGCGTGGATTGTTTTGTAAATGAGCTTCATTCTAAAGCCCATCTCTGCTTTCTCCCTCCCCATACACTTGCTTGAGCCATGCATGCTCCCAAACTTGCAGGTGAAAGCTAAAAACAACCAACAAATCCTGCATACTGAGCTGTAACAATGTTTAGATAATAATCCATACAAGACTACATGTCAATGCTGTTTTGTATCCTCTTCTCAACACTAGTGCTACAGGGATGAAAAGTCAAATTCTTAATTTTTTTTTGCTAACCAAAGCCCTCCTTTTCCCATGAATCTGGACTGATATTATCTCAGATGAACTATTTTGTTTAGATCATTTTGACCTTTTACATTTCCCCCTTTTTTCTATCAATTCACACATTTTGAAAGAAAATGTTTCAAAAAAATGTCAAAATGTCTATTACAACAAGTTTCCAAACTTTTTTCAATTTTTTTTTCCAAATGGGAAATTTGCCAGAGCTGACCTTTTCCTGTGGACAGTTTTGGTTTCAAGAAGTAAGCACATTAAAGAAAAATGTCTCATCAAAAAATTCCCAACCAGCTTCAGTGGGGACCATTCTTGGAATATTGTTTCTGGTGTGACTCTGGCTTTGAAATTCACTTTGGGACTGTTTTCCCAATATTTGCATATAATTCAATGTTTCTGTTAACATTCCACCAATACATTTATTTGCTCAAATGTTCCTGAAAAATAAATCCAAAAAGGCATTTGCAGTGAATTCTATATGGCCCTGATCCAGACCTGTGACTCATGTCATTTGGTCCAGCGACACAGGAGACTGTGCCTCTGGAAATTGCAATTTGGGACCATCAAAAGGTCCTTCAGTTCAGAATGATCTGCTCACCCCACTTCACCATAATCCTTGGCATTTGGTGGGAGATGGCTCATAATCCACATATCCTTTGGTCTGAGCACCAGGTTAGCTTCTGCTCCAAGTTTTGCCAGCAAGTCTGCCTACCTGCACCATCTGATGAATCCCAGAAACAAGACAAACAGTCCTATGGCTTGGCCATGGCTCAGGTGGGACCATCACCAGAGCTGATTCCAGCACTGTCCTCAAAGTACAGAGACTATGGCTATGTCTTTGAGAAGAACACTGACACTTTACTATGACACTGGGATTATGACTGCCCAATTGAGCTGCAACCAGGGACCAAGCGGTCATTTGACCATATCGATGAGATGTCAGAACCTGATCTGGCTACTTTGGATTCCTATCTCCAGGAGAATCTGGCCAAGGGTTTCATATGGCCATGTACCTCTCCTGATCAGGCCCCAGTTCTGTTAGTTAAAAAGAAAGATTATACATCTGTACCAATATGTGGATTACCAGGCCCTCATTCAGGTTACCATCAGGAATCGATACGCTCTTCCACTCATCCAAGAGCTCCTGCAACATGTATGATAGCCCAGGTATTCACAAAACTCGACCTGTGAGGAGCCTAAAACCCAGTTCATTTTCAAGCTGGGGATGAGTGCAAGACAAATTTTCAAACCTGATATGGTCATTATGAATGTTATCCAGGGATTTCTGAACCCAAAGCAGCAGTAACTTAACTGTTCCTCTCCAGGTGGTGTCAGGAATAAATAAATTAGGACAAGCTCCTCCGTCTGAATAATGATTGCTACAAATCAGAGTGCTTTTACCTAAAACTGCTTTTTTTTTTAGGTCTCAAGCACATACACATATATGCTATAGCAATAGGTTCAGAGCACCTCAAATGTAGTTACCTAAAGTCTGAGATGGTTTTGAGGATCACCAGCCAGGTTTCCAGGAGCCCTTCTTCCATCCTGCTGATGCAGAATTTAGGTGTCAGCTCCTGGCCCAAAAAATAGCTCCTTTAGATTTCTCTGAGGTTTTTAATTTTACTTAATCTTTTATAGCTAACTCATACTAACCCCTAGCGGGTCACCAATTCTCCTAGCTTCAAATTGCTCATTATCTCTTATCAGCAAAGAGTTTTGAGTCATAATAATAATTAATAATAAACAAAAACAAACAAACATATCAGGGACACTCAAAACCAAGGTCACTACCCACTTATTCTTATCCTTATTCTTCTGGTCTGTTAACTCTTTCCCACCTCCTCTCATTCTAATTGGTAAAAACTGCAAGCTGCAGCCATTTGTCCTTGCTTATGAGAGCACTGACGATTATTCCTAGCTATGTGGTGTTCTGCTTTTAATCAGTGGTGGCTAAATAAACCCAAAATGGCTACAGTTTAGTTTGATCAAGTCTGAGGTTACAGTAATGCTATTTGGCTTCACAAATGCCCCAGCAACATTCCATAACTTTATAAACGAGGTCTTCCATGACATCCTAGACCTAGTCTACCTATATGATATCCTCATATTTTTTGAGGATCCCAAACGACACATGCAGCATGTCCAGTTGGTCTTGGAACAGATCCAGCAACACGGCCTGTATGAAAAGCTTGAAAAGTAAAGCTTCAGTCAGCGCTCCATGGAGTTCCTAGGCTACACACTGTCACCCAATGGCCTCCAAATGGACCCCAAGAAAGTGGAGGTGGTACAGACCTGGGCACCCCACCAAAAACATTGGAAGCTGCAACTTGCTAATTTCTTTGGGCATTTAGTCTCTGGGTTTTCAGGCCAAAATTGCCCCATTGACAGCGCTTCTCCACAAAAACTCTACCATGACCTGGTCTTTGGAGCCCAACAAGTATTTCACCAGCTGAAGTTAACCTTTACCAGTGCCCTGATCCTGGTCCATCCCAACCTGGCACAACCTTCCATCATTGAGACAGATGCCTCCAATGTGACAACTGGGGACATACTCTCTCAAAGGCATGCTTCCCAACAGCACCTCCACCCTTGTGCCTACTATTCACACAAGCTCACTCCAGATGAAAAGAATTATGAAATTCTAGATAAGGAGGTTCTAGCCACCAAAGCACCCTTTGAAGTGTGGGGCACCACCATCTTGATGGTATTCGGTACCCAGTACAGGTATACACAGATCATGAAAACTTAAAGTACCTCAATCAAGAAACTGCTGAACCAGAAACAGCTTCTTTGGGTCCTGTTCTTCAATTTCACCATCATATACCACCTGGGGACCCAGAACAAGACCGTCAATGCTTTGTCTTGTAAAGGGAAATATTTTGCCAGCCATGAGTCCCCCTTCCCCTGCCACAGGGAGTCCACATGCATTCTTAAGCCCCAGAACTTCTTGGATGCCATGATTCCCCAAAACCTCATGTCACTGATCCTCTCAGCTACAGAAAAGGCCCCCTCCCAAGGAACTTGAGACAACAAACCAGGGGCAACACCAGATTAAGGATGGCTTGCTCTATGTCAAGGGCCACTTGTATGTTTCAGTGGGGCCCCCCCTAGTTAGAGATATTTCAACTCTGTCATGACTCACCATTGGCATGCTATCTGGGGAGCCTCAGAAGCCTACATTTGGCTGCCTGCTCTTTCTGGTGGCCCTGAATGCACATGACAATCCACTCATATTCCTGTGAGATGTGCGCCCGCACCAAAACATTGTTCTTGAAACCCCTGAGCACCCTAATGCTTTCAGAGACCCCATATAGACCCGAGTGGCCATTACCCTGGACTCTATAGTTTAGCTCCCTGTGTCTAATGGGCACACTGTAGTCAACCAGTTAATAAAAATGTCCCACTTTGTCCCCATTGTTTACTTGCCCTCTGCAGAAGAAATGGCTCAGCTCCTGTCATGTCATTTGTCTCCATGGACTCCTAGAGTGAGTCACAACTGATTGGGGTCTGCAGTTTGTTTTGTGGTTTTTGTGCAAAACACTACAATTGCTCAAGGTCTGCACTTACACATCCAATGCCTATTACACCACAGAGATGATCAGTCAGAATGAATGAATCAAGTGTTAGAACAATACCTGTCCTGCTTCACAAATTTACACCAGGACAACTGGTCAAGCCTCCTACCCCCAGGAGAATTTGCTTAAAATAATGCCAACCACGTCTCCACTGGGCGGAGTCCATTCTATGCAAACTGCGACTTTCCCACCATCTCCACTCAGCCACACCAGTCATTTCCACTGATCTTCCAGATGCTGTCTGGGTGTGGCAGATTTCAGAGGTCCAAAAAGGACTCAAGGCCCACCTGGACAATTCAAGGAGGACTATAAACAATACTCTGGCAGCTGGCTCCAGGAAGGCCTAGCATTCACCATTTGTTTAAAAAAAAAAAAAAAGTGTGGATCTCAGCCCAATATAGCCACATCAACTGGCTATGTCATAAACTGGACCACCAATACCTTAGGCCATATCCCATCAGCCAGGTAATCCACTTAGTGACCATAAAGCTTCAGTTATCCAGATCCCTCAAAATATACCCAGTGTTTCACAAATCCTTGCTAAAACCCTACATTGACAACCCTTTCATTCAGCAGGCTCAACCACTGCCCCCCTTGGATCCAAGGACATCATGAGTATGATGTTCATGAGATACTGGACTCAAAAAATCAGACGTGGCTCCCTCTGGGTACCTGGGTGCGCTATGGCCCAGAAGAGTGATCCTAGGAGCCTGCATCCAAAGTCCATGCCTCTGATCTTGTGACAGCCTTCCATGCAGCCCATCCAGAACAAACCCTGGCTGCTGGGTGTGTGTAATGTAACACCCCTGGATTCTAGAACCCACACCTGCATAGCTGCCAGGCAGCTGGGATCTCCATGCCACCACCTAGGAGCAGCTGTAATGAGCTTGCACTCCACTGCCTATGACCCACTGTAGACCCATACCATGGGAAGTCCTACCTTAAGGGGTCTGACAGGTAGAAGCTTCATGGCTCCTGATTGGTTCCCCATCTTGTATAAACCAAAGGGGTGTTCCAGGAAGTGTCCAGGCATCAGTGTGGATTTCCTGCAGCTGCCACAACCATTCTTTGCTCCTGTACTCCGGGCTTTGACCTTGGCTTGATTTGGACTTTGCCTTCTGACTTGAACTCTGAAACCTGACTTGGACTCTGACCCTTAATATCGCTCTAGCCTGGAAACTGACTACACACTGCTCACTTCAGGTTTGCCCCTGCTCTGACTATGGGTCCTGACTGCCTGAGTTGGGATCCTGATATAATTCATTACAAAATCATCAATTAATATTGGTGGATGTTTTTGTGCAGTACTTTTCCACCTCTAATGTTTATCATATGGCAAAACATCACACCTGAAAAGCAAGCATTAAATAACAGAGGACATTCCCACCATCATTTAAAATATGCGCTATTTTCTAGATATAGAAATTGAAAAAGGAAAGTCAATTAGAACAACACGGGACATTTAAAAAAGAAATCTAGGAAATAGCTCTTGACAATTTGTTCAGATCTCAATTCAAATAAAGATGCCAACAACTTTAATAATGGCACTATTAAGCAAATGAATTAGAAGGTAAAAAAAGAAACCTTAACCCAGAAATCTCTTTGATGAAAGCCAAAGAAGACTTTACTACTTATGATCCAACAGCTATAGGGACATATTAAGAAAAAATAATCAAAAATTTCAAGGCTTAAGTTGGATAATAAACCTACTCTATCTATTCTTTTAAACCTTAATTCTAAGGAAAATCATTCTTTTAACTCAAATAATGAAGGGAGTTCATAACCAGAGGCACATGTACAAAAATAATGTAACTAGCTGCATATGAACGTATTCCAAGGTAATATGGATGAACAGTCAGAAGAGCAGATTTAGGAAACTGAGATGTAGTGATAAAGAATATTTCTGTGTCACAGCTAAGATAGTTCAGGCTTAAAGAGACAAGATTCTTTCTTGTCACATAGCCAAAATATAACTAAGGGCTGAGTTTCTTTTGCCTTGCATATTGTGTAGTCATCTTGCACCTATGCAGAGGGAATATAAACTTTACCATTCTGATGTGGGAGTCTTTTAGACCCTCGCTCACTCAATTTGTTTAGTTGTAGATGCCTACACATATTGCAAGGCAGTGGAGAATCAGTAATTGGTTTTTGTACTTTTCCTATTCTAATTATTGTTTTTTGAGATGGTGACCAGAACTACACTCAGAATCCAAAGTTTGGGCATAACATGGATTTATATTGGCATTATGATAGGTAAGAGGACAGAAACTATTTCTTTCCTATAGGTCAGGGATCGGCAACATGTGGTATGGAGCCTGCCAAGGTAAGCCCCCTGGTAGCCCAGGCCAGTTTGTTTACTGCTGCACCTGCAGGTTCAGCCGATCACGGCTCCCACTTGCCACGGTTTTTTGCCACTCCAGGCCAATGGGGGCTGTGAGAAGCAGCACAGGCCGAGGGATGTGTTGGCCACTGCTTCTAGCAGCCCCCATTGGCCTGGAGCAGTGAACTGCAGCCAGTGGGAGCCGCTATCGGCCGAACTTTTGGACACAGCAGGTAAACAAACCGTCGCGGCCCACCAGGGAGCTTACCTGAAGTGACAAATTACACCAACCTTATGTTGGAGGGATAGCTCAGTGGTTTGAGCATGGGCCTGCTAAACCGAGAGTTCAATCCTTGAGGGGGGCATTTAGGGACCTGGGGTAAAATCTGTCTGGGGATTGGCCCTGCTTTGAGCAGGAGGTTAGACTAGATGACTGCCTTAGGTCCCTTCCAACCCTGATATTCTATGATTAGTGCCAGTGTGGACAGTGCTGTATTGGTGGGAGGAGAGCTTCTGCTGCTCACAGACTGGAGTAGTTAAGCTGACATCAGCATAGACCAGCTACATTAGAGAGTGCAGCTGCAAGCTCTGTAGTGTAGCCATAGCCTTATTCTCTTCCTGTGGCACAGATTAGTCTAGACTCTTGTAGGCTGTAATACATTGGTCTAATTTCAGTTGTTGGGGCTAGTGTGTGGGCAGTGGTGGCCTGTGATACACAGGAGGTCAGACTAGATGACTGACTGGTCCTTTCTGGCCTTATATTCCATAGCTTTATTATACTAATCACTGTCTCTGTCATGCCTTAGCATTGTCCTCAACTTCATTCCTTTGAGAGTAAACAAAATACTGCATTGCAGCAAAACAAATTTCGAGAGCCATGGGATTAGGGCAGAGGTCTGGATAAGAATGGCTCAGCTTTATTAGCCTCCAGGCAAAATATTAAAAACTACCAAGAGATATGGAGAAGCGGCATATTTACTCCATCTCTTACTGTTTTATTTTATTCTCCAAAACTCTTAAATGGAGCCCGCTAGACACATTCCTTTTTATTTGAGGACTACAGCAATGTGCATTATCAGAAGCATAGTGCAAAGCTGTCATTTGATATTGCTACAGTCAATGTAGCATATAAAAACCATACAAATGAAAGTGGATGAATAATAAGTGGATGAATAAAAAGGTAACAAATTACAGCTGCAGTATGCAGCTTTTTGTTTTAAAGTTAAGAATTTAATAGTTGAAAACTACACAGCGTTCTCCACTTCAGAAAGGAGAAGTTAAAATTAGATGGATGGAAGCCATCAGATTCATTCCCTAGAGAGGAATATAGAGCCAATGGTTTAGAATTCGGAGTTTATTTTTTTATAGCATTCCAAGCCTTAGCATTATCATGTGGCATTTTGGTAAAATTAGAAGCACAGAACATTCATTTACCTTTAGTATAAATTTGACTCGCCACCTCCAATGCAGGTTTGGAAGGGTCCCAAGCAGTGAGACTTGTGCACAGCCTCTGCTCAAGAGGGTAGCTTGGATGTAGGAGGGCTGTTCTCCTAGCCGGGATGTACGATCTACAGGACCAAACCCCATATAACCACATCGAGAGAACAGCTGGGCTGTGGCTAGAGGATTTGCTGCTATGTGCTGGGCTGAAGTATCCTTGGTGAATCAACTCCCTAGCTACTCTGAAACGTTAAAGAGAAGATTCCTTCCCCTTGCACCCCAGGCTGGTGTTCATGTCAGTGCTGGGCATAAGATTTGGGCCAGAATAAATATATTCTTTCAAGGTGTTCTCATAAAATGCCTGGAATGTGAAGGGACAAATTTTGTTCTCTTACCTCTGTGTAACCCAATATAAGCTAAACCTTTATTATTCTTATTTCCTCCTATCCCACAGTTCTTATTCTTCAGACATTAAGTAGAACAGTAGGAAAAGGCTGTTTATAGTTAGGGCATGATCCTGAATCACAGAAGGCAATGTGGGCCTGATCCTCAACATAGCTCAGTTGACTCCAATAAAGCTATGCCAATTCACACCAGCCGAGGATCTTCCCCTGGTAGTTCTGCCATTAGCTCTAGTGGCAGCAGGATGAAGCCTTGGTTCTTTTATTAAATGCTACCAATGCTAGGTTTGGTCACTATGTTAATTCTGAATTTAAATGATTCTTAAAGTTGTAGTATGAAACCCTCAGGTTTCACAACACACTTGAACCATTAAATGTGTGTCTGAGATGCCACAGAGTTAGGGTAGGCTGTGAAACACATTTTGAAGGTACAGGTAGGAGCCACCCAGAGTGTAAAGATTAGAACCTGATCCTCTGAGAGCCCCCAATTCCCAATGTTATGGGAAAACACAGTAGGAGCTGCTCCTAGATCTTCCCTATTAGTGGTAGGGGGCTGTGCATTTTAAATCCTTCCTCAGATAATGCAACTTCTGCATCCATCCAGGATGTTCTGAGTTCAGAGAGGCATTGAAATCAGATATTCATGTTCCAAGCCTACAGGGGGGAATTTCAAATGGGAGAGCACAATGTGTAGAAATGTCTGGCTGTGTCTGGCTTATTGTTCAGGGATAATAATGTATAACTGCTGTAATATAGAGTGCTGCATGTGTTTATTCACGGTATCAGCTGAGAATACAGGGGACATCATCAGATCATTGAACATCTTACCAAACAATATCTCAAAAGCTCACACTAAAAGGGTATGGGGGGGAACTTACTACTACTACTACTAGAGATCTCAAGGAAAGGCTGTCTGACTTCACCTCCTGGGACCTCCCAGAGAGCACAGTCCAGTGTGGCAGCTCCTCCACCCTCTCTGCATGTGCTCTGGCTAGCTCTGATGGGTAGTGTCGAGTGGGAGAATGGCATGAATAGGCTTCTAAAGAAGGTTGTGGAATCCTTTTCATTGAAGTTTTTCAGAACAGGTTAGACAATCAGCTGATTGGTCCAGCACCTATATACCTAGATATAGACAGATGACCTCTTGAGCCTAGGTCTCTCCAAACCCTATGTTTCTATGATTATATGACTCTGTCCATCCCTACAGACCGCACGAGTGGATGCTATCTTTCCCCTATGCATCCACACTGAGCTTGGCACAACTGAGCTCTTAGAGCTCAATGTGATTATTCCAATAGAAGTCAGATTCTCCTCAACACCATATTTGCTCTGTTGCTGTTAACATCGTCACCGTATTGCTTTGTGATGTCTCACAGGTGTCAACTGAAGAGCACAGGCATATAATATGTAGGCCATACTTACAGGATGGGGGACCCTATCTTGGGAAGCAGTGACCAAAAAAGATTTCAGGGACATGATGGTTGCTCAGCTGAATATGAACACAGTTAATGCTATGTCCTAAAGAGAAAATGTGATCCTAAACAGGGGAATCTCAAGAAGCAGTAGAGAGGTTATTTTACTTCTGTATTTGGAACTGGTGCAACCAATGCTGGAATAATGTCTTCAGTTCTCATGCCCACAATTCAAGAAGGATGTTGCTAAATTGGGGAGGGTTTAGAGAAGAACCATGAGAATGATTAAAGGATTAGAAAACACACCTTATAGTGATAAGCTAAATAGATTGAGCTAGTTGAATCTAATGAACAGGGTTAAGGGGTGATTTGATTGCAGTCTATAAGTACCTATGCATGGAACAAATATTTGCCAATGGGCTCTTCTATCTAGCAGAGAAAGGTACAACATGATCCAAGGGCTGGAACTTGAAACTGGGAAAAAATAGACCGGAAATGAGGTGTAGATTTTTACCTGTGAGTGTAATTAATTATTGGAACCATTTACAAAGGGATGTGGTAGATTCTCCATCACTGACAATTTTTAAATCAATATTGAATGTTTTCCTAAAGAAATATGCTCTAGGAATAGTTTTGGGGAAGTTCTCTGGCCTGTGTTGTATAGGAGAGCAGACTAGATGACCACAGTGGTCCCTTCTGGTTTTGGAATCTATGAATCAAGAAGGACTATAACTTATCAGTTGTTTCTCCAAAATCATATCCCCTACACACACCCTACTGGAGTGAAAGGAGATAAACTCCACTAGCTGTTTGTGATGTTAGTGCTCATCTTATGCTATGTTATCTCATTGCAGACCAGCCCCTGGAGGGTCATTTGGGTCTGATCCCCAGCAGAGTGCTGTGGCACACAGCACTCTAAGACAGGCACATGACACTACAACACCCTGAGAAAGAATGTGGGTGCGGTAACTCTTGAGCACCTTTCTCAGATCTGGTGAAGAGCTCTCTGTAGCTTGAAAGCTTGTCTCTCTCACCAACAGAAGTTATAACCTCACCCTCTCTTGTCTCTCTGATATCCTGGGACCGACACAGCTACAACACTGCATATTACAATACCCTGATCATTTACAGTTTGAACAAGAAGGAAATTAAGTGAATCTTAAGATGCAGTTCTGCATATTGAACTTGACCTGGAATTAGGATTTGTCTGCATGCTATTCCACCTATATATACACACTGAAACCTAAATTCTCCACAGAAGTTTACTGCACACAGAGAACATCCTTTATACAATACTTTTTTAGAAGTGGGGAGTATGTAGCCAATGTTGTATTCACCAGACACAATTGTTTTAAGGTTTCTGCCCACTGGGGAGCCCAATTCTGCAAAGGAGTATCTTCTCCTCCCATACAAGTAGCTCTTGCCAAATGACCCTTGGCATGTCATATTGTGACAGTCCACGCCCCTAGGGTCAGGTCAGCGTAGGCTATCCATCACAGTCCGCAAAGCAGCCCTTCGGCACAGGGCCACATGGCCCAGCAGCCAGAGTCTACAGCGCCTCCTCTGGCACAGGGCCAAGTGGCCCAGCAGCCAGAGTCTACAAACAACCCTTTGGTGCCAGGTAGTGTGGCCTAGCAGCCAGAGTCTATGGTGTTGAGGTTTGATAGCCCCAGTAGGGGGGCTCATGCCAACTCAACTCCACCAGGCCCCAACCCAGGGCCTTAACAGTGGCATGGCAGCTTGCCATTGACTCAGCAAGGGGGTCCTACCAAATCACACTGAGTTTCCTCAGGAGGCAGGTACCAGTCTGCCACCCTCCCTAGGTCACTTCCTACCAGAGTCTGTGTTGGGGTTTCCCATGAGACATCAGGTCCTCTGTGTTCAGCAGATCCAGTCATCTCCAGGGTCTCCTCCAGTCACCAGGGTGCAGGCAGGCCATGAACAGCTTCAATACCCCACATAGTCTGGGGCTGGCCCTCCACAGGCACAGGCATAGGCATGGGCCGGGCCGGGCCGGGCCAGTCCTTCCCATGCAGCCTCCATCCCAGAATGATCTGGTCTCTCTCTCTCTTTATACTACTAGAGCACTTGGCGCATGCCCAGTCTTGCCAGGGAGGCAGGACTTCCACTGTCAATACCTGGAGCTTAACCTTGTCTGGGCTAGTGAGGGGTAAGTGGACCCCATCACACATGTGTAATGTTTTGCCTCCCCTCTCTACATGTTTAGCATGTGATGTTTTGTGCAAAGAATAAAAGGGCTAATCTGAAAAGGTGGAATGAAATCCTGTGAGTAAGCACCTTCCCTGAAAATGCAGTCCATCCACTATGGCTATGTCTTGCTAGTGTTATGTTGTGTGTGGGTGAAACCTCACTGAAGCTGATGGGCATAACAGCTGTCCTTAATTCAGGATACATGTAAAAAGCAATTAAGCTCCTTTGTGAAATACCTGAAACAATAGGACTCATTGCCCAAACACAGGCCAGAAACAAAGCTGGAGTAGGATCTCAGCCATGTGGTCTGAGGTGTTTTTCCTGAGGTTTGAATGCAAATGTGGAAGGCTGGGTAGGGTTAGATGGAACAGCCTCTGTGTGAGGGAAGAGGCAGAAACACCAGCTGCAGAATACACAGAGAGGCAGAAAGGAAGCACCCCCAGACAGCCAGAGAAGCAATTGTCATGTGATCTTGTGAAAAAGGTAAGAGAACTTTTGGGTAGACAGCTGGGTGGAAAGAAGCTTGGAATAATGAGCAGAGAAAAGGACTCCTGTTGCTTGATACCACCTGTGTTTAGGGAAACAGGACTTTACATACACTCTCTGAAAATAAATAGGATTGTATCAGAGAAATAGTGATTCCTTCTTATGGGAAGAATGTACAAGACCCAAAATAATGGCAAGCTACTTGGATCAAAAGGGGTAATACTAAAGGGAAAAAAGATGTATTCATAAACTTGTGTTAAGCTAAGCCATATTTCAGTCCAAGTGAAGAGAAGGCAACTGTAGTTGTAACCTGTGTTAGCTGCTCTAAGTAAGTCCTATGGGAGGAGTCTAGGATTTACCTTGACCAGCAAACATTTTGTCTTTGCTAGGAGTGCAACATGGGTTAAAAATACACCTTTTCCCCCTAGTGATGGTAAAGATTGTTTGAAGTCCAAATGGACCCTGTTCCAGGTGGTTTGCTTTATTAACAGAATATTCAACAATAACCTAAAATTCAGCTCAAATTATCCCTGGGTTTCTTTGTTCCTAAAGTTCTTTCTTCTGAACTATTCAACCCTCTCTCTCATCCTCTCTCCCCAAAAAGAAACTCCTACATCTTCCTTATATTCAGGTGAGGCAATATATCAGCTGCTCCAGTGAGTCTGCAGAAGTCACTTAACCCCTTTCCCAGCAGGAACAAATGCCTTCAGACAGTGTTGGGCATTTCACATAAACACTGCAGCCTTTTACAAATACCTACTGCAAGCTGAGCAGATTTGATTGAATTGTTGCTTATTTTTTATTTTTATTTTTCCAGGACATAAAGCAACAATAATATTTGACCTAAAAATGAAACATGAAATGATGAACATACATCATTTCACCTCTCTCACTAGTGTGAATCTGCAAAAACTCTAATGAAGCTAAAACTTGTATAAAACTGGTGCTTGGGTAGAGTAAAACTCTGTATTTCTACAACTGGCCTGATTAATGGCTGCTCTGTGTCCTCTTTACATCAGCATACCTCCATTGACTCCAGGGAATAACTATGGCACAGAAAGCTTTTTCCTCCAAGTGCAGAACTCTGTGCTCTCTTGCCAAAACTCCCAAACCTAGATGTGATTCCAAGAGCAATAGGGGGTTAAAGAGGTCCAGTGCTCCAGACTTTTCTTGGCTGCTTGGGCCATGGGCATCTGCACACACAACCCTCAGGGTTGCTCTGATCTGCACCAGAGGACAAACTGGCCCCAGAAACCCGAAGATCAGAGGGTGACAAATACATTTCCCCAGACTACATGCTGAACTCTGAAACAATGCAGGTGTGTATAAGAAACCAATGTTTCCAGTTGCTACAGTGAAAAGCCCAGTAGATAAGAGAAGTGCTAATGAGATGCTTCAAAAAAAAATAGCCTAAACCTCTTTGCAGACTTCTGCTTTTCATCCAAATGGATAGTTATCATTTCAAGTTTTTCCCAGGTCACTCAGACTCCTTCTCTAATCCAGAAGCTCCTTGAGGTTTTCCATTAGCGCACAATTAGCTCCTAGTCTGCTTTTCAACAAGCATTATCACAATGTTCATTTCTGATTTTTTTCAATTCTTCTTAAGGATGAATTGTCAGGGTTTGTAACATACTTTTAAATTTGAAAATAAAGGTCATTGTTAACTTCAGAGAAACGTAATGCTGGCTGAATGGGAGAATATAGCCTGATTTGACAAGATGAAGGTGTGGTAAAAACAGTAGGATCTGCAGTGACAATTTCCTTTGCAGTTACACTCTTTTCTGCATTATGTCAGCCTTCAAACTGTAGCTATTTGTAGAGAGGCAGGACAGCGGAATGTGTCATTCAGGAGAAGTTCCGCCTCCAGAAGAACAAACAGTTAGGGTATTAGCTTGGGTCTCAGACCTACAATCAATTCTCTAGTCTACTACAGACCCTGGGCAAGTCACTTAGGGTCATATTTTTAAAGGTACTTAACTCCCATTGATTTAAAATGAAATCAGTTGGAGTAAGATACCTAAATCAGACATGCCAAATCCACCGGGAGATGCGGAAATTGGGCTTGTTTTTGGCTTAATTGGCTTGTGAGTTGCTTGTTGGCTTATTTTTGGCTTGTAGCTTGTTGCTTCTTTTTTTTTATTGACTCCTGGAAAGCAGGGACCAGGGGGGCAAGCAGGGCCAAGATGGGGAGAGAGTCAGTGGGGCACAGCAGGCCCAACCTAGTCCCAGACTGCACATTGGGGGGATCTAGTCACATAGAGTGTTGGGGTTCTTAGGAGCGCCTTGCTTTGTCCTTGTTTTGGCTTATTGTGAAAGTGGGGTTGCTTATTTACCATGTGAAAGTTGGCAGCTGTGACCTAAATACTTTTACAAATCTGACCTGTAGTCTCTTCATTCTTCATCCATGAAATGGGAATAATAGCAGTTCCCTACCTCAAAGGGTGTTGTGAGGATAAAACAATTGAAGACTATAAGGCATTCATACCATTCAGCAATATGGGCCATATATGTATCTTAGACAGATAAAAATGCTGCTGAACCATTAGACTGGCATTTAGTGAGTTTCAGAATGACTCCTACATTTTTAGAATGATGTCTTTAGAAACCTATTCAACTCTGCAGCACCTTATTTGTTTCATCTATTAAAATCTATATGATGTTTCCATGCAAAGAGGAAGTCAGGTAAGTGTTATTATGCACATTAACAATGAATCAGAGTGACTGAGGAAAATGCTGTCAAAAAATGTCTGCTTTGCTTGCTTCCATTATTGGCTGCTCAACAACTGGCAGCTACTGGGGACTGATGTTCAGAGCTGCTAAGTACATGCAGCTCTGATTGAATACATTGCAGCTGGAGTTGTGGTTCAGAACATCTGAAAGTCAGTTTACAGATGTCTCAAGTTGGGCTTCTGAAATAGGAGGCACCCAAAATTATTGGCTGGTCTCTAGAACTTGGGCCTAATAAATTGCCCAAAATTACAGAGACCCTGCTAGTGGGAGCCAGATATAGAATCCTGTCCCATAATCCAACGGCTAGTCAACCCTATCTCTCAGTTTCTTGACTTGTAATAGGATTGTGTCATTATCAGGTGCAAGTGTCGGTCCAATTGGAGTATAAAAAGTGTGAGAGTAATAGAGTCTCTCTAGTAAATCTTAGCTTTATCAGAAGATAGACAGAAAAAGTTCTTCTCTTGGGAAGGCTAAGTTTTACAGCACCTGCCAAAAGTGAATTAGTTCCTTAAGCACAGCATGCTGGAAAACATCAAGAGTCCAGGAAGATCTCGTACAGTTTACATGCCAGCTACTGCATGCAGGATCAATCTATCACAGACACCCAGAGATCAGAGACTCTAGCAGAGCCCAAGGGACAGGCTCCTACAGTTTTTTTGGCGTGTTCAAGGCAGACTTTTACAATGCATTGTGCTGATGAAAGAGTAAAGTTTGTTTCGAGGCTAGAACTGGATTTTGAAGTTAAGACTATGAGGCTGAAAGATCCTGCCTAAGATTTTTTGCCAAGCCTGAACTGCCATGAAATTGCTGTTGAGTGGGAAATTCAACTATTTTTCTCTCAAGAACGGCTGATTTTTAAGTTTAAAGGGGAAGACTGATGTTGAAAAGTATCGGGCAAGTACAAATGCAGCTAAATCCTCGTCTAAAGCGAAATCTGAAATGTCAGATTTTTAAGCATTATACTGACATGATAAATACCAAGTAGACAACTCACATTCGAACATGTCAAATGCAGTCAATGCAGTGGGCCTTATTCTCCTCTGATATGAACAGAATTTACATTGGAGTAACTATTGAGTTTATTAGAGATATTGCTTGTTTATACTATAAGAAGTGAGAGGAGAATCAGACTCATAATCTGTACACACAAATGCAGGACCTGATCTCAAGTCCCAGTACTCCCTTCCATATATGGAGGGTAGTTGCTATCTGTAGATCGCTGCTGAAGGAATGTAGATAGCGGGGAGTGCTGGTTACAGAACAAGCACCCCTATTCATCGTTCTGCAGAAGCCCATCTACAGGAGCTGTTCAGGGTTCAGTCTCCGCAGCACAGGAAAAAGCTGGATGCATCAAAATTCAGGAGGCCAGCTATGTTCCTCTCACTGAACCCATGTCAGTATTGATGTGTGCTTTTCCACAACTCTTCTAATCTATTGTTTCCCCTCTACCAAGCAATAGCAGGTGTTTGGTGCCTTGAAAGTCAACTTCCCACTGTCAGAGAACAGATTCATCCTGCTTGCACAGGTCCCTCTACCCATAAACTTGTGTAACAAGAAACTACCACCATCAGAGAGCATGTTTCCCCTAGATTAAATATTTGCTTGTATGCTAAGGAAAAAAAAAACTTTGAAGACTGTAACAGCACCTTCCATAACACCAACTAATCTACTGATCCATGCTTTTATACTAAATTTCATGGTGTCTGAGCACCTCAGAAAAGTGATCTGTCATCCATCTGATAATGGCTAGGAAGGTGGTAAATTGTGATTACTGTTACTGATTGATTAAGAACTGGGTGTGACTAAGAACTGTACAGAGCTAGTCTATTCTATGCCATCCTATCTATTTTGTTACCTGATCTTCTTGCCATGCCCACTTGTTTGTTTCACCCATCCTTGTCTTCTCAACTCTGAGGCAGAAACAGTCATTCACTCTATATTTCAACAAAGTCTAGCACAATGGAGCCTTGACCTGGTTGAGGACACTAGCAGCTACCATGGTATAAATTAATAACAATAACCTCCCTCTCTCCCCACATACTTTTTACCTTGGTCCCAGTGCTGCACAGAATTGACCTTGGATATTGTTTGTGGCTTTGTTTGCAGTATTGCCAATCCCAATAATTCAAAACTCATGAGTAGGGCTTCGTATTTGCATGGAGGTCACGGAAGTGATGGATTCCGTGACTTTCCACAACCTCCATGACTTATGCAGTGGCCAGTGTGGCTGGCCCCAGGGGCCACCCAAGCAACTGGCTCCAGGGTCAGCTGCTCAGGTGGCCCTGAGAACAGCCACACCGACTGCTGCTGGAGTGGCTCTGCAGCCAGTTGCTGGGGCAGCCCTGGGGCCAGCCGCACCAGCCACTAATGCTCAGGTGATCCCTGGGACCAGCTGTCCATGGACCACCTGAGCAGCGGCCAGTGCAGCGGGGCGGCTGGAGTAGCCGCTGTTGGCAGCCCCCTGCAGCAGTTCCTGGACCCCTAGCAGTGGTCCTGACGTGGCTGGGGCAGCCACTGCTTGGCAGCCCCCCTCAGCAGCAGCCCCCTGGGCAATCCCCCCAGCAGTGACATCCCAAGATTTAATCAGGGAGTATTTATAATATAAATAATGGACAAGTCACGGGCCATGAATTTTTGTTTAATGTCCATGACCTGTCCATGAATTTTACTAAAAATGCCCAAGACTAAATCATAGCCTTACTCATGAGTTAGGTCCCTTTAAATCATAACACTGGCTTAAAATCAAGTGATTTAAAAAGTAATAATTTTGGGGGGGGGTGACTTCTGTTTTTTGAACATTGAGTTCACATTTTTCAAATTTTCCTCCACTACTATGAGGACTAGAAACTTGCAGGACTTTTTAAAAATGAAAGCTGAAAATATTGTGGAATCACATGACTCCAGGAGCTGGAGATTTATGAAAAGTATTGTGACACTTGTGATACAATCATTAGGATTCATAGCACTGTTTGAGTGCTCCTGTGAGAAAACTAGGTCAGAAGACGTAGATTTTTCATTTTACCCTGATGTTCACCCCAGTCTCTTTGGGAATGAGTCTAGAATCATAGGCCAGCCAATAGGAATCCATTTTGAGGTGTATGGGGAAGGCCATGGACACTCAGTGAAGAAAGTGTGCCCCCACATATCTAGGGAGCAGGCTGGGAGAAGTAAGGATGCACAGTTCTTTCATGTGCCTTGCTCTATGGCTCCCCACAGGTTTTGAGGAGCTAAACCCACCTTACAAACCCTGCCCTCCACTGGAAGCATTAGAAGATTGCAGATTTACACCAATGTAACTGGAGCTATCCTTCACAGGAGTCAAACGAGCTAGGATATATTTACACCGCTATACCTCAGAGCATATTTTGGCTTGTATAGCTAATGCCAAGGGTAGGAATGAAGCAGACTACATAATAAAAGTTATACAAAAAGATGAATAAATTATATATGCTATAAATGAGTTATTCTGTGAGAATTTACATGAACAACTACAGGGAAGTCAGAGATACAGTGGCAGTAACGGGGGTTGGTCAGGGATACACTTTCATATGCTGCCACCACCAAGACAGGTAGAGAAAGGAATAGGGTCCTATCACTCTTTAAAATGCTTAGAACTATGGGCCCCATTGTCCACTGGGCTTCTGCTAAGATGAGGGGACAAAACACCAGAAAAATTCTTGGGGATGGGGGGAAAGAGAGCATCTAGGAGTGAAATAATGCTTCTGTTGCATGCTTATCCCCTTCCCTTGAGTGTGAGGAAACCCCTCTGAGTGCGTTCTAATTGGATTGAGACTCTCAGCTGGCCCAATGGCTGAGTATAGGATCTTTTCTGACTGAAACTTGAGGAACTTTAGGAGGAAAGCTAATGCTGACATCTATGCACTGTCTGGAGCCATAATGTTAAGAGATCAGAGGAGTCCCCTAGGGATCAGGATGCAAACCCCTAGCCTCTGCTGTGCTCTTAGACACGGCATGGATCTTGAGGGTGTACTGGTTTTGGAGGATGGCTGAACCCGCTTCTGCTTCCAAGTGCAGAGGGGAAGCCATGACCTCACTGAAGAATTGGATGGAAAAACTCTGTGAATGCTGAGGTTCTCTGCCAAATCCTGTTCCCTTATGCAGGAATAGGCCTTGTAGGGGGATTGATGAAACTGTAAGTGAACAGCAATAGAGCAGTGGCTGGAAACCCTGAAATACTTCCTACTATTTTGTTTAAAAATAAGTTTATTTCTATGACTACAACGTGACCTAAACTGAACCAGCATGACTGCACAGCCCTATGGCAATTAATCTTTAGCAGAGAATTGACTGTGCATTTCTAGACAAGTATGTATAGGAAAATGTATCTTGCAATTTAAAAAATAAAGACAAGTATTTCTGGCTCAAAACAAAACAGCTGAGAGAGATTGTGTTTCATGGGTTGCTAAATATTTGTTTACCGAAGCAGAAACTAGATTCAGAGCAGTCATAGATCTTCTAATTGTTCATTTCTAGGAGATCTTGAAAGCATCCTTCACATGTTGTTTACCATTTATGGGAGGAAAGACAACTTTATGGGTTTAACAAACACGACTGACAAAATGGTAGACCTGATTTTATGAGATTGTCTTTGTAATTGCAGAAACAACAAGTCAGGGACAGGATTAAACAGATAAATTTTAACTAAACTACAGTAGTTTGCTATTCTTTGTCATTTCTCAGACTTTAAGAAGGAAGGCAATATTACTGAACAGTTATCCTTAAATGTACCTTGCTTAGGACTGAAAAGCCTGGATTAAATACGATGTGAATAAATGGTGGTTTCTCCCCTCCTCGGCTATGAGTTTGACATGATGCGTAAAGGTCCCATTTTGTGGACTCCATGTAATTAATTTCGAATGGGCCTAGAGTGGATTTCTCCATAAATTCATTGTGTGAAGTTGCCCTTTACAGTACTGGGTACGTTTCAGACAAAGTAGCTCAGACTGCTACAGACCCTCTAGTTAAACTCATTGTGCGTTACAGTGGCCACTGCTCCAAACCTTTCAATGAATTCAATGGACATGAGAGGTCCTCAAGTTCTTCTGAGATCAGCAAGTGGAACAGATTAACACTGCGGAGTCTGGCAAACCAAGACCTGTGTGATTCAATCTTTTTATCCTCCTACAACTGGGGCAATGAATTTCAGCTACAGGGCTTATTTTGTTCATCAGCAATGAGCACGGGACTGCTCACTGTGTAATGTCTATTTCTGAGGAAATAGATGAGAATGAATAGTGTAAAAAAACTTGAAAGGAACTAAACTAAATGTTTGGTTCAAAAAAGTCACATGCTGTAATAGGGTTTCATCTTTAAAGTGTTTATAAATGATCTATAGATGCTTTGATGAATAGTAATTCAGTTGTTTTAAGTGACAAAGAGTCCTGTGGCACCTTATAGACTAACAGAAATATTGGAGCATGAGCTTTCGTGGCTGAAGACGTATTCACCCACAAAAGCTCATGCTCCAATATTTCTGTTAGTCTATAAGGTGCCACAGGACTCTTTTTCATTTTTTACAGATCCAGACTAACATGGTTATCTACAGACTACATGATACTTGATCAGTTGTTTTAGATGCTTAAAACCATGGCTTGCAACCATATACAAACATTTCCTATTGATGTGCTCAGAACCCTCTATATCACATACTACTCACCTGTGTAAGATGCTTTTAACATCTCTTGGTCCTTTCTTAATCTCTATAAACTGTTTATAAATGAAATCTAAATATGAAGTCTGACCCTCAAATCCTTATGAAATGGCATAAGATGGGTAACAGGGAATGCTCTCTACTAGACAGAGCTGTGAGCACTTTGTGAAATTTGAAACTGAACTAGGGGAATTCTGTTAAATGTTAACATCAGAAGGGCAGCCCTACCTGGACTATCCTCCGTGGGCAGGCTGAAGCATGACAAGTGCATCTGCTTCAGTTTCCTTCCTTCAGACCCCCCCAAAATAGTTCAAAGGATCTTCTCCAAGTATAACTACAGCCCTTGTGGGGCTCATTTATTCCCAAAGTCCTGTGTAACAGAAGTCCTACAACCTTAGTCTGGAATTTCTCCAGCATAGTCCAGACACTGCATGCAACATATAGTTCTGGCCCTCCCCCACTATGCCCTGGCTCTCCAGTGCAGTCATTTCCTGTTCTTGTACCAGGACATCCTGCTCTTCCAGGAGGCCCCCCACAGTCTCTCTGCTGGCAGCATCCTGGCCAAGAGAGCATTCCTTGCTCCCCTGGGCCTATTCATGGTTCCTCTGGGTCCAGCTCTCCAGCCCTGGAGGTTTCAGCCCTTTCCCTGCCTGCAGCACTCTGTGCCGTAGCTCCAGCTCTCCACATTAGTACCTGTTGTCAGCTGGCTTGAGAGTTTGTGGGCTCTTTCCATTTGCTTTCCCAGCTCTGCGCAGATGGCGGTTCAGCAAACCTTGATAGTAACACCCGGTGTGGTCAACTGCTGGAGGCCAGAACGTTGTTGCTTCAGTCGCACTGTTTGGGCCGCTCGGTGCTTTTTTGTCCTTGGAATTTTAACATTATTAGCAGATAGTGCAGCATGTTTGTTCAGCAGAATTCAATGTTACTGATAAAGAAAGACCACAGGCCCAGCTCAGTGACAAAATCACTCAGCCAGGTTTATTGCTCCCTAGACACAGTCTCAGTGCCCTGGCTCCGTGGTTACAGGTGCACTGACACATAAGTGTCTAGTAGCAAGGAGTGACTCAGTCAGCAGGGGGCGTTTCTGTTGTACCCTAGGCTACGCAAAGAATTAAGGCAAAGTACCCTGACCTTTATAGGCTAAAACAAACTAACATACAAGACTTCCATACCACCTTACATATTTCATGACATCTGTTTGTTACTTCTCCTTGTCCCTGATATCTTGGACAAAACATCCCTGGGATTCATTATTTTATCAAACCATCTTATCTTGTACTAGACTGGGGTTTACCTGTGTTAGCTGGAATACATTTACGGAACTTTGTAGTGCTTATACACTAACAACATTCCCAACTTCATGTACTGGACGGTGAACTTGTAAACATATTCTTTAATATATGACCTGACTTTGGTTCAGGCCTCAGATCTTGCACCAGGCCCAGTGCTCCAGTCAGTCATTAACCCCTCCCCCCCGCACAGTGCCAACATACAACACTCTGTCCTGATCCTCCTGCCCTCTCCAGCCCTGGGTCTCTGTCTTGGGGACCCCAGACAGCAAACCCCTCTTCCTGCTGTTATGCCTTCAGACTTCTCCCAGGCCCTAACCATACATTTCCTAGCCAATTCCTCTCTTTTCCAAGTGAGGACCTGCAGAGCCCTGTTCGCTGCAGCTTTCCCTAGAGACCTCCTCGACTATCCCTCATTGAGTTTCTCTTTGGCCTCATCCCAGTCTTTTAAAGCCTACAGGTTCTGCCCTGCCTTCATAATTGGACAAATGAGAGCACGTGTCCTGACACTGCAGCAGTGGGCCTACTTCATTTACTGGGACCACCTATCCTCTGACAGTTAAAAAATCTCCCCCACCCACACACACAATTTTTTTTTCTATTTTTTTTGTTTGCAACTTTATATTTAACATTACCAAAGCAAATGAACATTCCCAAAGCTACATACTGTTCCTCAAATCTCTCCTTAAAACTCCCCTTTGCTGTGATATCTACAAGAAACTTGACAATGGGTAGGTTGCTGGTGTGCTGATACCACTAGTTATGCTAAACAATACTGTCTCATTGTTTCCTTGTGCTCCTGTCTGTTGTCTCTCATTTTATATTTAGACTGTAGGTTCTTTCTTTGGACCTTGTGCCTCATACACTGGGGTCCTGGTCCATGACCAGGTCTCCTACATTCTACAGAATACAAATAGACAGACTACGGACAAATTCATGCAGCATTGCTGGCATTCTGAAAGCTGGAGTGGCAGAAGCTCCTTAAAGGGGGGAGGGGGCACCAGTACCCAAACTGTGGCCCCACCGCCTTCCACCCAAGGCCTTGCTCCCACACTGCCTCGTCCCAACCTCCAAGACCTCCCCCCCACTTGCTTCTCTCCACCCTGTTGCTTGCCCTTATGGTCGGTAAAAAGTGATGGAACCATGGCCCCCTGGTCCCTTGTCCTATGGGTTTAAAAGGCAATAATTATAGACAGATGCAAAAAAAATGCACATTCTCCCTATCTCTTGGGGATTCCAAAGTCCCAAGATGAAGTTGGGCAGTTCTGCTGCACAAGGAAAAGATTTAGGAAGCTGTGACAAAGTCAGAATGTTCTTAATGTTTTCTCTGAGTGCTGCATGGTTGCCTCAGTTTCCCCTATGCATTTCTGGAGTGTCTAGGGGTGTGTGATTGTTGCAGAGCCCAAAGGGGCCAGTGTGATGCTGTCTGCACAGAGAATGGCCAACAACCTGTCTCCTGGTAACTGATGGCCTGGGCCCCTCCTCTGCAAAGGTGCCAACTGAAGGTGTTGGAGAACAAAGAGATCAGGTGACCTCCTGGCCAGGGAAAGAGATGAAAGCAAGAGGAAGGGCTGGAGAGTATTCAGATGCTTTGATGAATGCTCTGGCCTCACCTGGCCTCCAAAGATGGGCCTGACTGAGGGGGTCCTGTTGTCTGTACCTAGAAGACCTGTCTTGAACTGTGTTCCTGTCATCTAAATAAACCTTCTGTTTTACTGGCTGGCTGAAAGTCATGGTGAATCACAGGAAACTGGAGGTGAAGGGCCTTGCCTCCCCCAAACTCTGTGACAGAAGCACACACAGTCTCTATCTCCAGCAGAGCACACAGCTCAGCTTCACATGGGATCCCAGCACGCTATCATGCAGGAGAAAGATATGGTGAGGCAAGGAGAGGAATGAGAGTAGAGAGAGTGCATCAGCCTCTGCACAGCTCCACAGGCTGTTTTTTATTACAGAGCAGTGTAACCCTGACTGTGGCTCAAGGATAGGGTTTCCCACTGCTTTGTTGTGCATTATACCACCTCCCCAAATCAAAAGCATGCTCTCATTTCACTTGTGCATGTTGAATTGCTCTGGTTCAAGCATCCTGATCCAAGTAAGCGCTAGTAAACAGGGAAAAGGGAATTGCAGAGATGCCTCCGTACTTGCCCATGGATTCCTCCTTCATGCATTTCAACAGCAGATTCCACCTAGCATAAAATGCTCTTTGGAAAACAATGAGCATGCTTCACAAGACACTGAATTAAAAAAACAACAACAATATTTTCAGCACCCTCCCACCCCAAAAATACCAGTTTTGTTTCCTTCCTCTTTTTATTCTTTCCCCTCCCCATTTGGCAGTCAGATGAAAAGGGGCAGGGGGAGGAAGAGAAGAGTGGGAACAGGTTTTTAAAAAAAGGAATGAAAACCAGAATTTCTGTTTTTTTCATTGTCAGGTTGTTGGGTTTTTGATTTTGAAAAACACAGATTAAAAACTCTTTGTGGCAATGTTGTTTCTTCCTATGAGTGTGTTGTGCCTAGTATAATGGAGTCTCCAGGTGCTAATATAATACTAAAAAATAAATGATAATACTAAAGGTCTAACCTTAAGTCTAACATGGAGCAGATTAGACAGTTTAGGTATAGCTGTCCTTCACTGAAATATTTTTCTCTCATAGAAAAGTCACCCCCTCACACAAAATAGAAAACACCTTTGAAATCCACCAGAACCTCTGTTCCATAAACAAGCCTCTGAGGAAGACCACTCCAGATAAACCTTTCCCTAGACAAATACTTCCTTATGCTGCAACCCTATCTCTCCCTAAGCTCCCAAAGTCAGAGTTCTATACTTGCAAGCACAGCCCTAACAGTGCACAGGTGAACTGAGTCTTCTTATTACTCCACCCCAGGTAGGCCCAACAGCATTCCTTATAAACTGGACCTTTCCTAGCTAGGAGTTGTTCTGCTGCTAAAGGGAGCTCAAAGGGGGTTTGTTTCTGTTTCAGTGCAGGGTAGGGAAAGATGCTGTTACGCTAAACATAATCTTTAAACGTTGCTTTAATATAAAATGAACAGGGATCCCTATTTGCTAGTTGTTGTGCATTCCAGTGCACAGAAAGAGAAACCCAAAGTATTTATTTCTGTCAGATAAAAGTAAGCTGGGCTGTGGCTGGCCTTTTGTGAGCTCACAAGGGAAGGAGAGGAAATCTTCTCCTATTTCCACACTTCCCTTGTGCTAAGGCTTGGGAGCCAGCCTAAATTCCAGCAGGGAGGTCAAAGGTCACACGTTTTCTAGTCATGCAATAAGCACTAATCCACTCAAATAAGGCAAGATGCAGATAGGGAGGATAACCCCTTAAAAAAAAACTACTGCACTGTTTGCTTGGGTGGAGGAGGGGAGTAACAACAATATATGCACAATAGCCACTTTTGGACTATCACTGTCAAATTCTCTCATACTACCTATTTAGAAAGAATAGCCTTACTTCATTTTCACCAGCCAATACGGTCTGGGTAAGAAATTATGTTGGGTGCATCATATTAAAAGGCTGTTGAACCACTTCTCTGGGATGCATTGCCCTGGAAGTCTGGGAGGCTGAGTCAGCATGAATGCTTCTCTGGACTTTTTGCAGTGTCCCCCAGTGCAGGCTGTAACTTAAAGGCCACAGAGTAGCCCTTTCTGTTTTACCCTGTCTCCTTTGAGCTGTAACTGCCTCTATTACTCTGCATCTAACAGAAATAGCTCTGTGCAAATCCCCATCAAAAATGTAACACTAGGTATTTCTTGATATTAGCAGGGTTTTATACTGATTTGCTTTGTTAGAGGCTTGTTTGTTTGTGGTAGCAATTGGGGGATTTCCCCTCTACAGGGCCGGCTCCAGACACCAGCTTATCAAGCAGGTGCTTGGGGCGGCAACTCCGGAGAGGGGCGGCAGATCCAGCTATTCAGTGGCAATTCGGCGGAGGGTCCCTCGTTCCCACTTGGAGCAAAGGACCTCCTGCTGAATTGCTGCAGATCGCGATCGCGGCTTTTCTTTTCTTTTTTTTGGCTGCTTGGGGCAGCAAAACCCCTGGAGCCAGCCCTGCCCCCCTCAGTTACATTAGAGTAGATTTTACTTCAGCTGAGTCTTTTTTGATTTACATCTGTGTAATCACAAAGAGAACTGAGTTCACGGAAACAGCCGGCTCAGAATGACAAGCAGCGAAATCTGTGATCGACACCATTTTGCTTAAAGAGGTCAAGTTTTTGCTTTTAAATGTTGTGAGGCTGCTCACAAAGTCCTTCTCTTGCACTGGTTCTGAGGAACAAATCGAACCAAGAAGCCTTCGCAGGTTTTGACTCATCCTGTGACCAATTAAAGTTTCATGCTCTGGGTCTGATGAAAGGTAACCTGTGGGTGTACATGAGAGACAGCTCTGAGGGACAAGCCATAATGTACCCTTTCAACAAGGGCTCTAATCTTGCAGCAAGGGAAAAGGCAAAAGAAAACACACTTTGTGGTTCTGGAATTTTGTTAATGCACTAAGGCCTTCATTAGGGCTTTTAAATCCACAGCCTTCAAAAAGGACCTCAGACGAATTGTCATGCAGCAACACCTCCTCACAGCTAAATGCTGAGGAACTTGCTACACCTTTTTCTACAGCTACTCCCTGGCATTGAATGTAGTCCAACAGCAGGTGTGGAAGAGGGAGGAGCCTCAGGTTTGGGGATGATACTGTCATGACCAGCCCTGTGACTCCCCCTTACACGCTAGATGCACAGGGACAGAGATTTTGGCTGGTTTTTACAGACGTGCTCAGGGGAATGGAAGAAAAAGGTCTTTGCAATCTCTCTTCCACCTTGGTGCTCACACAGTTCCTGGTATGATTGTTATGTTACACTATTACTTGGTTAAGGTTCCATTTTCAATGCAGTGCTCTAAAGGACAGCCAGCAGTGCAATTCCCATGCAAATCTCTGGAAACTCTTTGCTATGATTCCCCTCTTGTTCTACCTTCACCCTCTCATTTACAGCCTCTTGGTTGAATTCTCTTGCTTAGAGTCTGTAACATGATGAGAGCACCTAGCTATGCTTATTATTTATTATTATGTTGAAATTGGAGTCCAGCAGCTTTGTAAACCAGGCAATCTAAGTGATTGCACACAATTTCTGTACTTTTTTCATCATGGGTTTCTTCTGTTTGTGATGATCTGCCTTCAACCTTTTGAAGCTCCTTTTACCTAGAGTTATGCCAGAACTAGAACCTTATGTCTGAATCCTTAAAAACTGGGGGAGGGGTGTCATAAACAGATAGTTAAGGGTTAATGTCTCTTTTACCTGTGAAGGGTTAACAAACAGTGAACTTGGAACACCTGACAAGAGGACCAATCAGGAGACAAGATACTTGCAAATCTTGGTGGAGGGAAGCCTTTGTTTTGGGCTGTTTTGCGGGGTTTTTGTTCTCTTTTGGGATTAAGAGAAGCCAGACATGTAACCGATTCCTCCCATCTTCTGAAACAGCCTATTCTGTTCAATTTAGTAAGTACCAGTTAGAAAGGCAGTTTAGTCTTTTGGATTGTTTTCTTTATTTGCAAATGTGTATTTGCTGGAAGGATTGTATCTCTGTTGCTAAAACTTGTATTTGTGCTGGGGGGAGGATTCTCTCTAGTGTCTATAAGCTGAAAGACCCTGTAACATTTGCCATCTTGATTTTACAGAGACAATTTTTACTTTTTTCTTTCTTTTATTAAAAGCTTTTCTTTTTAAGAACCTGACTGATTTTTTGGCTATCTTGTGTAAGACCCAAGGGGACAGAGTCTGCACTCGCCAGGGAATTCGTGGGAGGAAGAAGAGAAGGGGGGAGGAAAAGCCTGATTTCTCTCTGTGTTAAGATTACTGTCTCTCTCTCAGGGAGAATCTGGGAGGGGGAAAGAAGGCGGGGGAGGTAAATTTCCTCTCTGTTTTAAGATTCAAGGAGTTGAATCACAGGGATCTCCCAGTGTTACCCAGGGAGGGGAGAATCTGGGAGGATGAAAGGAGGGGGGAATGGTTTATTTCCCTTTGTTGTGAGACCCAAGGAGTTTTGGGTCTTGGGGTCCCCAGGGAAGGGTTTGGGGGCCAGAAAGTGCCCCAAAACAGTATATTTTTGGGTGGTGGCAGCTCTATCTCTTCTAAGCAAGTAATTAAGCTTAGGGGGGTTCATGCTGGTACCCCATCTTTTGGACACTAAGGTTCAGAGTAGGAGTTCATACCATGACAGGAGGAGATCTGAACTCAGCATTACTGTTTGAATTGCTTGGTGCAAAGCAAAAATGGCATTGTCTTACTCAGCTCTGCTCCCTGTATATATTCAGAGTTATATCCACTTACAGATTCTTTTTTTTTTACTGCTTTTTGATCCTTTTTATTTTGATGTGTGCTAGACAACATTTGCTGAGTCAGAAAGAGATCCCAACTATGTAGAAAAAATATCCCTGAAATATTGTTGATTTGAAGAGGTCCAGGACATCCTTAAATAACTTTTTTGGCAGTTTTCTCCAATTTAACTAGTGAATCCTGGCAGTGGAACTCAGAACATATATAAGAAGGAAAAAAAATAGTGTACAATAGCTGTGCAAGATAAGGGATGACCAGGACATGAGATGGAAGCAGCATTACAAGCTTTGTTCAATGATCTGCTGCTGTCAATGAATGGAGGACAGAGATCCAATCACATTTTACTGCAGCTCTTGGCAGCATTTGACACAGATGATCATGAGGCATCCAGAAGGAGGTTTGAGGGGTCCAGGGGCTGAAATATTTCACCTTCCTGGAGGGATGCCCTCAAAAAGTAATGGTGTAAAGTTGCACATCCACAACTAGACCCCTCACAATGTGGAGTTATAGAAGGACCAATTCTCTTACTGGTCTTATTCAACATCTATGTGCAGCCACTGGGATTCAAGAAGTCATGGACTCAAGTGCCAACACTGTGCAGATGACCCATAGTTCTGTCTTTCCATCATGACATATGATAACACCATGATCATCAAACTGACCTAGTGCTTGGCAGAGATGAGCTCATGGACGAATAGCAGCTGGTTAAAGCCGAACCAGCTCAAGACAGAGACATATTGAGGAGTTTGTGGCCATGTGCATTTTCCATTGGTAGACATGACCATAACTGGCAAATTCAGTCTGCAGTTTAGGTGGACTACTGGATCCCTTGCTGACAATCTGCTCTCATATAGCAGTGAGCATGAATAACACTTTCTACCATCTCTGATTGATGACAAGACTCCTTCACATCTTAGTGGATGATGAGCTGGCCTGAGTTATACACACCTTCATCATCTCCTAGCCTATACTTCATCACCTTATCTAGACTGCAGCAATTCAATATGCCTTCAGCATGAAGCCAGCAGCAGTTAGGAAACTCCAACTAATTCAGAACACAGCGGAGCATCTTTTCAGCAATGCAGGCTACTGTGAGCACCTCCAGCCTGCTCTCCTCCCCATTTCTATGGCTTCCCATAGAATATCAATCAAGTTCAAAATCTTCTTCCTTATCTTCAGGGTGCCCAATGACCTTGGCTCGGGCACCTAAAAGATCGTCTAAAGCTCAGGGATGAGGACTGTGATAACTCCACTCTGGTACAGCAGGGATGTTTAACCCAAGGGTAAAGCTCATTTATGCAGAAAACCGAGCTTTCCCTGGTCGAAAGCTGTGAGATGAACTCCTATAAGAACTAAGAACCACCACAAACCTCACCACTTTCTATTCTAGGTGCAAGACATGCTTCTTACATGCTTCAAATAAATAGATTACAAATAATTTTAAAAGAACCTCACATGTTACTCATGTCATAATGAAGTTCTGGAAGATGCTCAGATACTATGGTGATGAGGGCAGTATAACAAAAGAATACAATACAGACTGTGCTAAAGCCTATTGGAAAGAGTTATTGACTTTGAAGGGCTTTGGATCAGGCCCTTGGATCAGTATGACAGGAGATTCAACTACCTAAAAACTGATGGTGGTACGCCTGAGAACAGTGATGATTTGCATGCAGTTTTTCAATCTCTCTGCCAAGAGGTATGGGAGACTAATGGAAAGAAGACTCCGGAACAAGACCAAATATTATACAATTTGGAATTATTTGCGAGCTGTATGCATATTTCTTAAATGCATTAAAATTAAGAAAAGACACATTTGAAAAAAAAGAGAATAGCTTGTATCTTAAGGGACCTCAGAACAACTATTCAGTGGTCCCCCAAAAAAACACTTTTGCACTGTTAGACTATAAATCACTTTGATGGTAAACCTGTGCCAAAACAATTTTCTATTATACTAGCCAAACCTACAGTGTGCTTCCCAGTTACCTACAGTTCTTCCTCTCTTTTGACTGTATACTATATATTAGAAATGGCTCCTTTAAAATCTGTCTGAGTAATAGTGTTGTTCAAGTGCATTGCGATACCATAAAAATCCTCTTTCAGGTACAGTATTGGAAATGTCATATGGAAATACGAGGACATAGTGCACTGGCTGTACATTTGTACATTTGTATCTGTGTAGACTCAGCTGTCCCTCCTACACGTTGGCCTCCTACCTTGCTGCAGAGATTCAGCATGCTGCGCACACAGATATGTTTTCCTGTCCTATTCTTTTCCTAGCATTCAGAAAGAGCCCTGAGGCATTGATTATCTCATAAAACTTAAACCACCTGTGATGCCTGTTCTCTCCAAATTGAGCATTTCCAGTGTAATTAGAATTAAAACAATTACACACTCTGTAATGGGTTTACATTTTTGTAGTAGGTGCATAATACAGCTGTATTTTTTCAGCTCTTCAGAAGATGTGTAAATCTTACAAATATGTTGCTGCTGCACCATCTTCCTTCATACTTATATCCTACTTACAACATTAATTCAGTGGCAGCATTTATTTTTAACACCTATCTTATTAATTCTGTGACAATACTAAAAAAATCACATTGGAATTAAGTCATGTGCACACACATATTATTCATTTTGTATCATTTTGTGGGCACTTTTGTTTTATTTTTGTTTTCCGCCATTTAAAAGTATTAAGGATTTAAATGTTTTTCTGCTGGATGTTTCTTTTCTGCATAGAGTGTTTTATATACTCTGACACACAGATGCAGGTTTACTGAGCTATGTCAGAATGAAATCATGTTACAGCCTTTTCCCTGAATTACTAGAATTTTTGCTGACAAGTATGTGTGCTTGCATAACAGGTTGGATTTCCTTTATTTCGTATTTAATATGGTTCGTAGTCAAAATTTATAGTCAAAATTCAGATTTGCCATATGCTTCACTGTGTAACATGTATAAATATAGGTAAACAGCACGCCACAAGCACAGATTCAATTTATTTAGAAATATCAAAATAAGGAAACTCTAGATGAATCAGTAACAATATATGTACGCACGGGAACTGGACACAGAATAAAGCAGTGCACTTGCAAACACTTTAAGCACTGAATACCTCTGAGAGCAATCTGGATCTTTTGGTAAACTGGGCCCATTCAAAGCAAATGAGCTTTAATATAGCCAAATGTGAGGTGTCACATCTAGAAACAAGGCATGAAGGCCATATATACACAATGGGGGACTTGATTCTGAAAAGCATGACTCTGAAAAGGATTTAGGGGTCATAGTGGACAACCAACTCAACATGAGCTCCCATTGCGATGCTATGGCAAAAAAGAGCTAATGTAATACGTAGCTCTATAAACTGGGGAGTAGTGAGCATGAGCAGGGAAGTGATTTTACCTCTTGATATGGCATTTGTAAGACTAATGTCCAGATTGATGGAATACTGTGTCCAGTTCTGGTGTCTACATTTTTTAAAAAGTGAAAAATTGGAGAAGTGCAATGAACAGCCACAAACATGATTTGGGAGCTTACAATGAGAGACTTAGAGAGCTCAATCTGCTTATTTTATCAAAATGAAGATCGAGAGGTGACTTGATTGAAGTCTATAAGTACCTTTACCCAGAGGACGTACCAGGTACTACAAGGCTCTTTAATCCAGTGGAGAAAGACATAAACAAGAATGAATGATTAGAAGCTGAAGACAGACAACTTCAAATTAGAAACAAGAGACACATTTTTAACAGTGAGGACAATTCATTATTGGAACAAAGCACCAAGGGACGTGTGTGATTCTCCATTTCTTGATGTCTTCAAATCAACACTGGATGCCTTTCTGGAAGATATGCTTTAGCCAAACACAAGTAATTGGGCTCCATACTGAAGTAGCTGAGCGAAGTTCTGTGCCCTGTGTTATACAGGATATCAGACTAGATAATCTTATGGTCCTCGATGGCCTAAATAATGATAAATTGACCTAACAACTGCAAGTTATTAAGAATCCACCGCATCCTAAATTATTCTACTTCCACTAATGCTATTATGCATGCGAGTGGTTCCATCAACTACAATGGGGCCACTTACATGTATAAAGTTAAACATATGCTTCAAAGTTTGCAGGAGCTGGGCCCAAATTTATTGTTTTGTTGTTGTTGTTGTGCCATATTTTAGTCACAGTTTATTGAAAATTATGTAGAATTTTGATGTAGGAAATGTTAAAAGATTGTCATTTTTATGTCTCAAAGACTAAACAGTCTTTTCATGCTATTCTTGCTATCGAAAATTCTTTTTTCAAAATCATAAATAGGGGATTGAGCAATAGGGATTGGAAGTGGATTGGGAAAAAAATGTTTCCTGAGAAACACAGAAGAAATAGGTGACAAAATTGTAAAGTTCCATCCTATGTAAGCTTAAATAGGCAAAAGTATCAGGGACTATTGTAGTAAATATGTATTTGAAGAATATTTCAGGCCATAGACCCAAAAATTGGTTAGAAAGAAGAGGGGGCTACACATAAATAAGGAGCTACTATTTTTAAAAGATAATTAAATGAGCAAAAAGAGACAATGTCAACTTGCAAACAAAAGAATAATATGTTCCTCAGTTATGTCTGTAATGGGAGAAGAGGGTAAAAAAGTGCTTTTTATTTCTGTAACTGCTAATGCAAACATGGCAACAAGGGATAAAGATTAAATTAGTTGCAAACTCATGACTTTCTAGAGAAGGAAAGGATATAAAGTGAAGGATGGAGAGATCCTAACTACAGACCAGTTAGTTTAACTTCTGTGCCAGGGAAGATAATGGAGCAAGTAATTAAAGAAATCATCTGCAAACACTTGGAAGGTGGTAAGGTGATAGGGAATAGCCAGCATGGATTTGTAAAGAACAAATCGTGTCAAACTAATTTGATAGCATTCTTTGATAGGATAACGAGCCTTGTGGGTAAGGGAGAAGCGGTGGATGTGATATACCTAGACTTTAGTAAGGCATCTGATACGGTCTCGCATGATATTCTTATAGATAAACTAGGAAAGTACAATTTAGATGGGGCTACTATAAGGTGGGTGCATAACTGGCTGGATAACCGTACTCAGAGAGTAGTTATTAATGGTTCCCAATCCTGCTGGAAAGGTATAACAAGTGGGGTTCCGCAGGGGTCTGTTTTGGGACCGGCTCTGTTCAATATCTTCATCAATGATTTAGATGTTGGCATAGAAAGTACGCTTATTAAGTTTGCAGACGATACCAAACTGGGAGGGATTGCAACTGCTTTGGAGGACAGGGTCAAAATTCAAAATGATCTGGACAAATTGGAGAAATGCTCTGAGGTAAACAGGATGAAGTTCAATAAAGATAAATGCAAAGTGCTCCACTTAGGAAGGAACAATCAGTTTCACACATACAGAATGGGAAGAGACTGTCTAGGAAGGAGTATGACAGAAAGAGATCTAGAGGTCATAGTAGACCACAAGCTTAATATGAGTCAACAGTGTGATACTGTTGCAAAAAAAGCAAATGTGATTCTGGGATGCATTAACAGGTGTGTTGTAAACAAGACACGAGAAGTCATTCTTCCGCTTTACTCTGCACTGGTTAGGCCTCAACTGGAGTATTCTGTCCAGTTCTGGGCACCGCATTTCAAGAAAGATGTGGAGAAATTGGAGAGGGTCCAGAGAAGAGCAACAAGAATGATTAAAGGTCTTGAGAACATGACCTATGAAGGAAGGCTGAAGGAATTGGGTTTGTTTAGTTTGGAAAAGAGAAGACTGAGAGGGGACATGATAGCAGTTTTCAGGTATCTAAAAGGGTGTCATCAGAAGGAGGGAGAAAACTTGTTCACCTTAGCCTCCAATGATAGAACAAGAAGCAATGGGCTTAAACTGCAGCAAGGGAGATTTAGGTTGGACATTAGGAAAAAGTTCCTAACTGTCAGGGTAGTTAAACACTGGAATAGATTGCCTAGGGAAATTGTGGAATCTCCATCTCTGGAGATATTTAAGAGTAGGTTAGATAAATGTCTATTAGGGATGGTCTAGACAGTATTTGGTCCTACCATGAGAGCAGGGGACTGGACTCGATGACCTCTCGAGGTCCCTTCCAGTCCTAGAGTCTATGAGTCTATGAGTCTATGTTGTAGGGCCCATACACTTATAAGTGCCATCAGTATGATGGTAAGTACTCTCACCTCCCACTGACTTCAGTATGATTTGGGGTAATAGCACCTTGCAGGAGGCACTTGGTGGTTTGAGAAGCTATGTCTTCATCACAAAAAATAGGTGGGTTTTTACATCAAGATAGCTAACTCCATGTAGCGGTCTCAATGTAAAATCCTAGAGGAGACGAGGCTCTGTAGTTTTTTCCTTGATGTAGCTAGTTGAGATTAAATCTTTACCACTGAGATTAAACATTAAACCACACATACCTGGAATTTACCTCAACCTACTGCACAGGGGTCAAACCTACAGTGCCATTTCTCTGCTGAGATTTTACATGAGAAAGCTGTCTCGAGTTAGCACACTCAATGTAAAAAAAAAAAAAAAAGCACCTTTTTGCAAGGAAGACAAAGCTTGAAATGGGCCTTGTAAAGGGAATCTTCTTTTCTCTTTCATGGTAGAGCATGATGTGGAGGCATTATGTTGCGTGGAGATGATATTGGGAATAGTTACAAAAGGATTAGACAGGTCTATGAGTAGCCCAGATTGTGCTAGGAACAGCACAAACACATAATAAGATATAATCTCTGCCCCAAACAGTTTACAATCAAATAGACAGACCAACAAAAAGTGGGAGGAGAAATAGCAGCACAGAGATAGGAAGTGGCAATAGGTCAGTGGTGGAGTCATGAACAGAGCCTACATCTCTTCTGACTCCATCTGAGTGCCCTATCCTTTTAGTTTTACAGTATCCACAGTACCAATGCATATCCATGAGTGGTAGTGAGTTGCCAACCTTCAGGATTGTCCTGGAGTCACCAGGAATTAAAGATTAATCTTTAATACATCCAACTAAAATTGGCAACTCTAATGAGTGGTACGAGAAATGAGGAGATATGTTTGATATTCCAGCTGAGACATTTTTAATGGGGTTGCACTTTCAAACTATCTTCAAGTCTTTCAGAGCTCAAGAATTTAAGATTATGTGACCAGTATAAGCTTACTCTTCATCATGAGACTTCAAGGAATAGTTTAAACTCATGTAAAAAAAAGACATTTTAAACAAAGTGCAGAAGATTCTGTCTCTGGGCAGGCAGTTAATTCAAATGGCTCAGCATGAGACAATTTCAGCTTGATCTCATTTAGAATTTATCATTTTTATGAGGGCAAGTGAGACGAACTCTAGGTTGGACTGGTTGCTCAGTCTGGGAGTCATGAACATGAAAGTAATAGCAGAAGCACGGGTCAAGCATGAAATAACCTTTCAAAGTATTAGTGGTTTGCAAGATTCATGAGTTGATCTACCTACTTACACTAAGATACTTGCAGAGAACCATGTGACTCAACCTAGGTTCAACTGACTCTTTGATACCCAACCTAATCGATCAATTTTTGTAAGATCCACTCCAAATCATAAAGTTGTTTTACATAGGATGGTAAGTAACAGCCCTGCATCAAGACTTGGGGCATAATGCACAATATGTGGGGAATTTTTATTACCAAATATGATCATAGCATGCAGGTGAGAATGTGAATACAAATAACAGACAAGCTGACTGTCAGCTACTAAGTCGGTGTAAATGAATGCACTACAATGTAGATGTCACACTCTTCTATAGCAGCAGTCAAAGCCCAGGGCACTCTTTCACACAATGCTCAGAGCTTGTACATGTAAAGAGCTGGAGTTTTAGAAGAGTCCAGGTCCCACAACTGGGGCCAGATTTTCATGGCAGGTGCTGAGCTGAGTGCTGCTCATTTAACTGCCTAACTGGGAGCATTGAACATTAATGGCATTGACCAGCATAAAGAAAGCATCCTGGGTCTCTCCAGCACTTCCCTCCTCCAGAGCTAACTCAGATTTACTAACCCTCAGTACTAGAGCTGAAAAGATACATCCCCAGCCACACCTCGTTTCCGTAGCCCTCATAACTAAATGCTTTCTTCCATAGATGTTATTTTCCACTTTGCATTCTCTTCCCAAACAGTCCCTGGTGAAAAGAAGCATCTAGTAGCTGGTAAATTTCAGGTGGGAGGAAGGTTATTTTGTGTCATGTGGAGGGCTGAGCGCACAATTGGTGCTTAAATAAATAAAGAACAAAACATGCTGGCTTAAAGGGGTAGGAGAGATGGCAAAAGCTAGGAGAGAACGTGCACCTCTATGCAGCCTGACCATTCATATTAAAAAGGAACAATTGTGTTGTATTCACTCTGTCAAGTAGTGAATACAAGTAGGGAAGTATTAATAAAGCTAGAAGGGTGATATCCTGACCCCATTGAAGTCAATGGCAAAACTCTCACAATGGGGCCAGGATATGATCCAAAGTATTTAAATGCAGTAGTGCTCCTAGATCTTACTGTCTAATGCCTCCTGAAAGGATAGTAAGCAAAAACACATGCTTTGGCAAAGGGTTAGAGCAAATACCTGAAGGCCAAGTGCAATAACAGTGATACACTATTTTCCTGCATGTCTCAACCCAAGGCTGTTATTCCTTTTTCACATACTTACGGAGGAGAAAAATCTGGAAGTTCTGATGCTGATCTTAAATTTGTCAGAATGTCTTTGGTGAGAAATCATGCTGGAAATCTTGTGAGAGCAGACTTTCTTGTGAGATCTGTAATGGTTCTTGGCTTTGACCAGGTCAATATAGCTTCTCCCTTATAAACCACAATTTCCATTTGGTATCCAGAAAATTGTTACATTCCCTTTTGAATTGAATACACAATGAGCTGCTCCAGACACAGATATAAAAGATGAACAACAAAATCCCATCCCTCCTGTGAACATCACTTTTGATCATTTGCAGCCTTCAGATATGCCTATCAAAGATGCAATTCCCAGTGGACAGGTGCAGCTTGTTTGCTAAATACATTGCACTTTAACCTGAGACAGCGGCCTTTATCTGTAATTAAGATAATGTATCATTGCAGCAGCTACAGACTATTCTGAATATCAGAGCAAAGAGCACTGTTCATCCTTTATTAATAAAGAAAGAACCTATGAGCTGGATGGTGCTGCGGCTAAGTCCTCTCTGCTCTCTTTGAGTTCAGAGGGAATAAAATAGGATCAAGGTCTGAGTGGAATAGGGCTACTTTGTATTTGCAAGGTCAAATGGAAAAGCCTTATCTGCACTCAGGTTTCAGTTAACAGTGTGGCTGCGCTACTGGAAATGCCTAATGTAAACACAATTTTCACTGATGCCATGCAATTTTCACTCACTGGTGCAGCTTTCATTAGATGTTTGTACTAGTGCAGCTACAGGAGTGGCAGAAATCCCGGTGGAGACAAGTCATTATGTCCCATTATCAGTCAAAAGGACATTAAGAGAGCACACATTAAGAAAAAAGATCAGGGAGTGCCCTGTCACAGCTTTCCTAGGAGACCCAGAGACTGCTAGGATTTGCTTTATTAAATAAGTAGGAAGACAGCTTTCTGCAGCTCAGAGAATTAGGAAAGATAAATGGAGGCAACTCTGTTAAGCCAGAGGTGAGATCCCTCAGTGACATGTAGCTGCCACAGAAGCAAAGGTGAGGAAGCAGGTAATTGTCCATGCCATGCAGAGTTGTGCAGTTTCTGCCTGTGTGTGTGTTTGTGCGTTCTGACACTCAGCACATTAGAACAGGCAGAGATGTTGGAACTGCAGGAAAAGCAGGAACATGAGCAGGAGGAGGTAAGAAAAGAGAAGTCATTGCTATCTGAGTGTGTGTGTATCTGTCTGTAAGGGAGTGTACAGAACACTCTTTTTAGTACCTACAAGGCAGGGTCCTATATAAACATAAGCACAAATAGATTTAAAAAAATATTTACCCCCCTCTTCTCCCTGCCCCCCCAAAAACTCCATCAAATTTCTAACCCTGACTTTCCAGACATTAATGAAAGTGTCTACTCAGGTAAAGTACCCCAAGGGGAGTGAACAAAAGGTATCTCAGGGGGATGACATAGGAGGTGAAGTGACAATTTGGATCTGACTGCATGTGATACATGGTGCAAAGCCTTCAGGGTTCCTGAGGTTGAGCATCAATGTCCTAATGGGGCATCCAGGTCCATTTTCCCTAATGAAAGAGGACAGCATCACTTCGGGACAGCTGAACTCCAGAGGAAGCTCGGATCCAGAGGAACTTTCTCACCTAGCAGAGAGGATCTGAGTCCCTTTAGAGACTGATTCATTAGCAAAGGTAGCTGTGCTGCATCACTAATAGAAGTGCTGATGAAAGACTGGGCAGTAACTAGGGAAGAAAGACTGCTAGAAGGAACCTCTCTCCATTTCTGTTAGGAAGCTAGATAATCTATTTGGAAAGTCCTGAGGAGCAAACTGTGCATGTTGCAAATGGATGTGTTGGTGGTTAGTTAGTGGTTACTCTGCTTTCAGCTGAGTAGCCTGCTGGAGGCACTGAGCAAGGCATCTGAATTTCCTTTGTTCTGATAGGATTTCAAATGAAACAGTGAGGTCTCTCTGAGAAAGAAGCTATTTTCTTCCCTGTTGCCAATGAGGTTCAGGTGGTTGGATGCCTAGAGCTGAGGCATACCCGCTCCTGGCACTCATAACAGGCTTAATAACTCGAGGACTTGATGAAGTGGGAGCATGAGGAAGACGATAAAATGGATGGCCCAACAGCAGCAGCATATGGTACAGATGATGAAAGACCAGCAACGAGTTCAGCTAGTTGATGAGTAGCAAGAGTGCATTCAAGCTGCTGCCTGCTCTCTAACAAGTTTAAGGACAGCAGGAAGGCCAGATGGCAACTTAGTGAGCTGCAGCAGGCCCAGCTCTGTCTGGTCTGCAACAACATCACGCAGAGCTTGATTCCCAGGTCTGCCCGAGCAACCTATGGAGGCTGCCTGGGGATGAAGTTTTCCACTGCCAGCTCTTTGTGCCTATAAGATACCTCTTATGTAAGCCTCTCTGTCAGCAATGCAGCACAGCTACCTCTAGTCATGAATTAGACTCATGATGAGTCAGGCTCTGATGCTCTTACTCCACCAGGTTAGTACTTGGAATCTATGAATGAGCAGATGCTAAGGCCAGAAGGGACCATCGTGATCATCTAGCCACAGAACTTCCCCAAAATAATTCCTAGAGCAGATCTTGTCAAAAAAATCTGCTCTTGATTTAAAAATTGCTAGTGATGGAGATTGCACCACGACCTTGGTAAGTTGTTCCAATGGTGAATTACTCCCACGGTTAAAAAAGTATCAGAGGGGTAGCTGTGTTAGTCTGGATCTGTAAAAGCAGCAAAGAGTCCTGTGGCACCTTATAGACTAACAGATGTATTGGAGCATGAGCTTTTGTAGGTGAATAGCCACTTCGTCGGATGCATGTAGTGGAAAATGCCTCTGGAAATTTCCACTACGTGCATCCGACGAAGTGGGTATTCATCCACGAAAGCTCATGCTCCAATACGTCTGTTAGTCTATAAGGTGCCACAGGACTCTTTGCTGCTTTTACGGTTAAAAAATTATCCCTTACTGCCAGTCTGAATTTGTCTAACTTTGCCTTCCAGCCTTTGGATCATGTTAGACCTTTCTCTGAAAGACTGAAGAATCCATTACAGAATGTTTGTTTCCCCTGTATGTACTTATAGACTGTAAGCATATGAAAAACTCCCCTCTGTCCTAGACCCTTAAATCCCCAGTAGCTAGGCTGATGGTCTCTCTCTTTAATGAGAAAACTAGGGCAGCAGTGCTTCAGGACCTCTTTGGCACCCTTAAGGGTCTGTATCATATTTTACATCACATCTACTATATTTTATATAAATAATGTTAATAAAATTCCTTTCTAAGCCCACATCAGATGTTTGTACCCATCATTTCTAATCATAAGAATGGCCGTGCCGGGTCAGACCAAAGGTACATCTAGCCCAATACCCTGTCTACCGACAGTGGTCAATGCCAGGTGCTCCATAGGGAGTGAACCTAACAGGCAATGATCAAGTGATCTCTCTCCTGCGTGATCTCTCTCCTGCCATTCATCTCCATCCTCTGACAAACAGAGGCTAGGGACACCATTCCTTCCCCTTCCTGGCTAATAGCCATTAATGGACTTAACCACCATGAATTTATCCAGTTTCCTTTTAAATGCTGTTATAGTCGTAGCCGGACTCTCAAAGAGCCAGATTTTCCTCTCAGTTATACTTATATAAATCCAGAGTAATTAGACTGATGTTAGAGGAATTACACTGGATTTTCAGTAAAGTAACTGACATCAAAACTCTAGTTTTAGGTTAGGTAGATTGCTTACATTGTGCAACAATATGGCCTAACTCAGATCTCAAGATAATAAATAAAGAAAAAACTGTTTGTGGGGTATGGTGAACTCCACCTTCCTATGGCAGCCCAATTGCTTGAGACACTTTATATTACAACTCCCAGCAATCACTGCTGGCTCACTTACGTTGTTTAAACAAGAAGTTTAAATAGGTAAAATATGCATTAGCACAGAGGTTCTCAAACTGGGGTTCAGGACCTCCACCCCAAATCCCACTTTGCCTCCAGCATTTATAATGGTGCTAAATATGTTAAAAAGTGTTTTTAATGTATAAGGGGGGTCACACACTGATGCTTGCTGTGTGAAAGGGGTCACCAGTACAAAAGTTTGAGAACCATTGCATTAGAGGAAAATTACTCTTTTCCATGGTTTTAAAGAGAGGGGAGGGAAGGGAAAGAAAGAAATCTGACAGACAGCCAAATTGTGTTTATTTCACAAGATTATTTGGTAACTCAGTTCAACAATAGCGAGATCAGGACTTTATCACCATTAATAAGATCTGGAAAACAAAGCTCAATAATACAAGGCACAGGCATTTTGCATCAAACTGAACATAAGGCAGTGCTCATAAAATGAAAGATTTTGTGTGCTAGCCCAGATGTGAGCAATGAGCTTGTAGGGAAACAATAAAAGGAAGCATTAAAGTTCAATAAAAGATATAAAGTACAACCATAATTCCAGGCGCAATTCTAATTTTCAGATGCAAGAGAGAATCCATTTTATAACAAGTCATTTCTACTTCATTTTATTTTCTTCATTATTTGTTTTCCATTGTACCACAGACAGCTAAGGGCCTGATGGTGCAATTCGCTGCATAGCTTTAGAAATCTTTTCAGCACTATCTGCTCCTACTAAAGTCAATGAAAGTTGATCATCCTGTGCTCCTTTCTAAAAGCTCTTAGCAGCCAGCAAGATCAGGCCTAGTCTCTTCATCTCTCATAAACATTGGGATGAAAAGAACTTTGTAGAATAAGGATGATCTTGTACTTAAAGTCACAGTATTTGAGATCCATTCCTGGCCCTGTCATAGACATTTTTACTGTGGGCAAGTCATTTCCCCTTAGGGTTGCCAACTCTATACTCACACAAAACCGAACACCCTTGCTCCGCCCCCTGCCCTAACCCTCCTCTGAGAACCCACCCCTTCTCTGAGGCCCCATTCCTGCTCACTCCATCCCCCCTCCCTCTGTCACTCACTCTCCCCACCCTCACTCACTCGCTCATTAACACTGGGCTGGCTCAGGGGATTGGAGTATGGGGATGTATGAGGGCTCTGGCTAGGGGTGCAGGCTTTGGGGTGGGGCTGGAGATGAGTGGTTTGGGGTGCAGGAGAGTGCTTCGGGCTGGGGCAGGGGGTTGGAGTGCATGTGTGAGGACTGCAGTTGGGTGCGCAGGTTCTGGGATGTGGCTGGAGGTGAGGGGTTTGGGGGTGCAGGAGGGAGCTCCAGGCTGGGGCAGGGGGTTGGGGCATGGGGGATGAGGGCTCTGGCTTGGGGTGTGGGCTGTGGGATGTGTCTCGTGATGAGGGGTTTGGGGTGCAGGAGGGGGCTCCAGGTTGGGATTGAGGAGTGCAGAGGGAAAGAGGGGGATCAGAGCTGGGAGAGGGGTTGGGGCACAGGAGGGGTTCAGGGGTGTAGGCTCCGGGAGCATTTACCTCAAGCAGGTCCTGGAAGCAGTGGCAGGTCCTCCCTCCAGCTCCTAGGTGGAGGCGTGGCCAGACAGCTCCGAGCACTGCCCCATCCACAGGCACCGCCCCTGCAACTCCCATTGGCTATGGTTCCCGGCCAAAAGGAGCTGGCGCTTGGAGTGGGGGCAGCACGTGCAGCCCATTGGCTGCCCATACACCTAGAAGCTGGAGGGAGGACATGCTGCTGCTTCTGGGAGCTGCACGAAGCCAAGGCAGGCAGGGAGCCTGCCTTAGCCCCACTGCACCACTGACCAGACTTTTAATGGCCCAGTTAGCAGTGCTGATTGGAGTCACCAGGGTTCCTTTTTGATGGAGCATTCCAGTCAAAAACCAGACACCTGGCAACCTTACTTCTCCTTTCAGTACTTCCATTTCCCCATATACCAAATAGGAATAATACTTGTGATAATTAATATTCTAGTGTTTATAAAGCACATGGCTGAAAGGTGCTGCAAAAGTACAGAAAATTAATATTATTTAATGGTAAAACTTTCAATTATATTTATGGATCCTTTAATATTTTTCATGACTTTCAGGAGTTTTCCTGTCTTGCAACTTGAATTCCATTGGGTAACACAGAGATCCAAGTAAAAGGGATATTGCCTTCCTGAGGGACAGACAGAATGTTATGTGTTTAGTAATCTATGTAGGAGACTGGTCAAACAAGCTGTATTTTCCCTTCCTTCCCAAAATATTGTATTTCTCCAGTAGTTTTGGTCATCATAAATATTGGACCTTTCAGCCAAGGACTGCTGGATGTAGCTTTTTAGGCAAGTTCTCAATCTGCTTCTGAATTTTTGAGTTTCAATCTCAAATCCTGTACAGGTTGGATTTCTGATGTCCAAGTGGTTTCACTAACAACACTATTTAGCAATTCTATAATTCCTCTCATCAGAGGAACTTCTTTTTACACAGTTCTTTATAAAGATCAACTAGTGAATCTTCACAACACTTTTCTGAAGTGGGCATACTAGTTGTAGACCTCTTACAGATGAGAAAAGTGATGCACAGACAAAGTAGGAGACTTACCCAAGAAAACACAGTCAGTGGCAGGGCAGGATTTTCATTCAGAGGCCTGACTTCCAGTCCTCTACCAATAGTCTACAGCATCTTTTTGCCTATTATACACCCACACCACCTAGTGAGGGACAGAGTCTGGTACAATTGCTACAGATACTGGACTTCAAGCATTTCTTAACTGCCTTGCCTTCAGTAATCAGCCATTAGGCCAGAGGTGGCCAGCCTGAGCCTGAGAAGGATCCAGAATATACCAATGTACATTGCCAAAGAGCCACAGTAATACATCAGCAGCCCCCCATCAGCTCCCCCACCCTCCCGCTCCCAGCGCCTCCCACCCACCGGCAGTCCCTCCGATCAATGCCTTCCCCTCCCTCCCCACACCTCCCAGTCTGCTGTTTTGTGGCATGCAGGAGGCTCTGAGGGGGAGGAGTGAGGACATGGCAGGCTCAGGGGAGGGGACAGGAAGGGGTGGAGTTGGGGGCAGGGCCTGTGGCAGAGCCAGGGGTGAGCAGTGAGCACCCCCCGCACATTGGAAAGTTGGCACCTGTAGCTCCAGCCTCGGAGTTGGTGCCTATACAAGGAGCTGCATATTAACTTCTGAAGAGCTGCATGTGGCTCCGGAGCCACAGGCTGGCCACCCCTGCATTAGGCTGAGAAGTAATAAATCACTGAACTTTAGATGAGGTTACTGAAACTTACTACATATACTGAGCTCCTGTAATCTCCAGATTCCATTCTCCTCATACCAGCAAAAGCCAGATCTCTTGGGAAGAGTGTTTATATCAAATTTCCAGCTTTGAAAAAAATCAAATTTCTGATTTGAGATCAGTGGAAATGTCAAGAACAGCTGGGGAATGATTTAAATATAGTCTAAATAATATCACATGTTCAGTTTTCTTAGCCTCCTTGTATAACTTGCCTTCAAAGGCTGTGCTATTCTTATGTGTTATCTAAAAGTACAGATGCTCTTATTGAAGTCCAGGAAAGCAGCCCTGGGTTCTGTGGCAGTGGGAGTACTCACATGCTTAGTCACAAATGTCACTAAGTGCTTTGCTGGATTGAGGTCTATATGAATTAGTGAGAATCTTTCTGCTAACTTTAAATGAGCTTCAGAGCGGGCCAGAAGAATGCTTAAAATCCAGCCTAAGACACAATAGTGCCCCAAAGATTTAACAAACTTATAGAAAATGACAACCTGCCAATCAGCAAGTTCTCCTGGCATTCTTCAAAGACTGGCTACATACATCAGCATCTGGAAGGGAACTGAATGTCCCTGAGGAGATAGTAAATGAATAAACAAGCTTGTTTGGACAAAAGGAGGATTGATCACTGGAGAAGAGAATGGGAAGAAATATTAAAAGAAAAATACTTGTTTGGTTGCATAACGATTGGTTTGCAGCAAAAAAAAAAAATATCTTGAACTTTAAAACAGCCACCGCCAATAATTCAGGATCAGCCCTGAGAGATAGTTGTCACCATTAGACTAGCAAATGGAAATAACAATGACATTTCCAGTTTTGTTTGTCTGCTTCAGCGTGATTGAGTTTTAAATATTTCCCTGCCTAGCAGAAATGAGAGCCATGGAATTGACCAGTTTCCTCACAGTAGCAACAGAAAATGGAACAGGCTCAAGGAGAAAGCTCCCCTCTGCAAACAGCAGCATTAAATGGCATGAAGGACAGAGCTCGTGTTAGGATGTCAGGTTATCTGCTCTTGCATCCACGGAAATCAAAGGGAGTTTTGTGATTGCTGCCTATGACAGAAGGAGCAGACCCCTCTATTCCTGGTATAGTGAAGCACCCATGCACGGTTAGGTTAAATATCAGAGAAAAACCTACATAAGTACAAGCATTCTGGATGAGGTTTCCAAAAGGTGCATCATGTCAAGCTTTCCTTTGAAAAGTGAGGCACAGAGTAATGTAGAGTTATTTACAGAGGTGGATCACACTGAACCCGGAACAGGGAGGCATAAATTGCAGCATTGGCACTCTGTCCCCAGAGGAGAATTAAGGGAGAACAGGCAATTTCCCTATACCTTATATAGCCAGTTACGTAAGTGCAAAGTGGATGTAATGTGCTACCATGTCAGAATGATAGCATATTACATCTCCTTTGCACTTGTCTAAGGACCTATTCCAAAGTTAGTTGCAGTCAATTTACATTGACTTCACTGGCACTGATCAGGCCCTGAGGCTCCAGTTCAGCAAAATATTTAAGCATGTGCTTAATGCCCATTAAAATCTATTAAAACCAATAGCATATAAGCAAATCCTTAAGGTTATACACATACCAAAGTGCCTTGCTGAAACAAGGCTTAAATGACTACACAGTAACTTTTTGTTTGGGCCTATGCCTATATCTTCTATATTATTCCTCATTAAAGAAGCTGTGGGTGTTCTGAACCATCCCAGAGCACAGTGCTAATGGGCTGGATTCAGTGTTCTATTCGGGGCCATTCTTACATCACAGTGTGGCAATGAAGAGCAGAATGGGCTTTTAAAGAAAACAGACAAAGGCTAAATGCAGCTTTCAGTCAACTCAGGAGCAGTGCCAAGGAAGTCAATGGATTTGCTTCTGTGTGACCAAGTGCAGAAGTTGCCACACTATCTATCAACATTACGCTGTTTTTTTCCCTATATTGGAAGGATGTCTTTGGATTTTAATTGGTAATTCTGGGTTTAAGATATTAAAAAATTGTTAGTGATGTTGGAAAAACAATTTAATATTTAAAACTCAGTTAAGTAGAGACTCCCTCTTGGGTCATTACTACTCAGTGCTAACAATGTGACATTTCTATTTTTCTTGGGCTCTGCTGAGGTGCTGATGTTTCTTATGCTTTACTTTTCTCCAGTCTGCTAGGTCAGCCAGAGCAGTGTTTAGCCGCAATCTTTTGGGCTGTGGGTTTGTGCCGGGGCAGGACCACCATACAATGTCTCTTCTGCAAAAACAGAACTTCTTGCTTGTAAAAACCAGAATGAACTTTACAGTGCCTCAGTCCATCCACCAATACATATCAACGTCTCTAACACATTGTGCTGTTTTTCAGCTTTCTGGCCACTTCTTCCAAGGTGTGTGGGCTGAGGTGTCTCTACTCAGAAAATGCCTCTTGTCATGCTCTCCCTAGCACACTCAGTCTGTCCTCTGCCTTCCTCCCCAGCCTTTCCTTCCTGTGCTCTTTTAAAACCACTTACCTGTTAATGGGCTAATTAGCTCATTAACTTCCTGACCCCATTCTGGCCTGATAATTAGGCACACCTCAGACCAATTAGGTATTTTCCTAGGGAAACTAATTAGTGCCAGTAGTGACTGCCGTGCTGGCTCAAGCTCCATCTCCCAGCTCTCTGGCATGTACCCACTTTCTAATTGAAGGGAGATTCTTGCCCTTTGCTTTCCATTCTTGACTGGAGGTTTTGTTAGGGCAATATCTCTCCTGTCCCCTCAGAATGGTCATACTGAATCCTCCTATAAAGCCCATCCGTTCTCCTCCTGCAAAAACCAACATATTTTGTGGGTTGAGGTTGCCCCCATAATTCTGTCTCCACCCATAAGTCCTCATACTAAGGATAGCCTGTTGAATTACATTTTCCACTCCTGTTCTCTTTCTTTGGTCTCAGGGTTTGCTCTTGCCTGGTTGCCTCCTGGGTATCCATTTCACCCAGCCCTCCAAAGTATTCCAGAGACGTCTCCTCCCGCTATTCTTGAGGCAAGAGCTCCAATGTTCAACCCAATGGACGAGTTTGTTATCTCCATCCCTTGATTTTGTATCTTTATTTTCCTCCCTGAAAGTACTGTACTGTGTTATCTCCTTCTTTGTGGCTTGTAATATCCCATATAGGGACCTCCAGCCCCTCAACATTTAGTTCCTCTTTAGCTTGCTCCCGGAGTTTTATTTTGACCTCAGGGAGCTCTGTACACACTCTTACTTCCCTAGAGGGAAGGGAACCAAATCTGTGCCAACATCCATCCATTACCTTTACATTTCTGTCTAAGTTTCCTCTTGACTTCCAGGGGCACCTCTGCCATGGGGCAGAATTTCTTGTCCGAATGGACACAGTTGGTTTTGATCTTTTCTCCAATAAGTATCCAGTGGGGTTTCACTAACTCAAACCTGATTAGCAAACAGGATGAAGTCATGTTCACTAGACCTCTTTGGTGCCTCCTCCCTACCATTGTTGAGATCCTGGAAGTCTCAGCCCAACCACAAAACTGTGCAAACCCACAGTACAGCTATGGACAGTCTCTTTTTATATGTCCTTCACAACCACATGAGAAACACAGTGGCCCTAGCACCTACCACAGTTTGTTGGGGCTCCTCCCTCTTCTTCACAGTGCTCTTTCTAGCCAGAGGCTTTCTAGGTCTTCTCCCCAGATCTGGTCCCTTAAACTGCAGACTAACTCTGGGAACGTCTGCCTCTGCAAACGCCTCCATAAATTTAACTGCAGTGTCCAGATTAACTGTCTGGTGCTGCCTAGCCATACTCCGGTATTACCAGAGTGACACTGAAGAAACTGTTCCAGAATCACAGCGTCTACAATCTCCTACACAATTTGTGTGTCTGGCCATAATCAACATGCAGCTCAGTCTGCTAGTTTCTGGGTAAAGGCATGAGGTCATAATCACTCAGTCCATCTTGCAGTACTTTTCCATGGACAAGCCCAACTCTCTCAGTCTCTCACCTGCTTGGCACTGAGAGCCACATATGTTGCCTGTGCTCCCCCAATTAAATAGGACAGTGGTTCTCAAAGCCAGTCCGCCACTTGTTCAGGGAAAGCCCTGCCTGGCCGGGCAGTTTACCTGCCACGTCTACAGGTTCGGCCGATCGCAGTTCCCACTGGCTGCGGTCTGCCGATCCAGGCCAATGGGGGCTGCAGGAAGGGCGGCCAGCACATTCCTCAGCCCGCGTCACTTCCCGCAACCACCATTGGCCTGGAGCGGCAAACTGCAGCCACTGGGAGCTGCAATCAGCCAAACCTGCAGATGCAGCAGGTAAACAAACCAGCCCAGCAGGGGCTTTCCCTGAACAAGCAGTGGACCGGCTTTGAGAAACACTGAAATAGAGTGCTAGTTAAAGGTCCCAGAGTGGTCTGTCCCAACTGAATCCTACTGCTGCACTCTTGAAGGTGACTAGAAGTGCATCAGGGTCATGTGCAGGTGCCATTTTACAGAGTCCTATTCCCAGTGTCCAGTTTCTGCCCCCCATCACAGGATTCACCAATCTTTGTAGGAGTTGCTGTTGTAGCTAGGTTTGTGCTCTTTTAAACTCTTGCAGGCTCTTTTGCTGCTCTGCCTGCCAACCAAGAAAGAATTGTTTCTCTATGTGGTGTGATTGTTGGAAGTCTGTTTGCTCCACCAGCCATTGCATATTTCCCCCCATCATCTAGACTGCCAAACCTCTACCTTGGCTTCTCCATCAGATTATCCAATCCCACAGATACAGGCAATATGCTGGACAAGCCCCTAGTAGTGATGTGGAAGAGATGGGAGTACGGTAGGTGTGCCCCAACCACAGAGCACTCTGAGATCTCTTTGTTTGTCAACACTGGAGTGTACTTTATTTGCAGTTGTTGGCCCCTCCACCAATACATATCAATGCCTTTACACCTTTGCACTGCTTTCCAGCTTTCTGGCCCCTTTTCCTATGGAGAGGGCTCTACTCAAAGAGCATCTAGTCAGGCTTTCATACCCTACTTTCACTATTTCCTCTGTTCCTCCCAAGTACTTCCTTTCTGTGCCCTTTTAAAAGCACCTGTCTGTACTCCTGGGGGAATTCTGTGCAAAAAAAATAAAAAATTCTGCACATAATATTTTAAAATTCTGCATATTTTATCTGGCAAAATAACACAATATAATCACACCAGTTTCAACTTTTTACCAGTTTTGGTAATTTTATTTCAAAATACCTGTCAGCAAGTATGTCTGTAACAATACAGAAAACAAAAAAGATTCAGGAAATGTTTTCTGACAATTAGAGTTCTGTATTAATATGCCTAGTAAGGAATCTGAGTAATAATTGATTTAAACAACAATACAGAATCATATTTCCCACACCCCTCAGAAGCAGTGAAAAGTCTTGGAGGAGTCGGGGTAACAGAGTAGCTGAGGGAGAGGGAAGTAATTTCTGGGAAGGATCCTGGGTGTGAACTTAGAGGGTTGTTGAGTGTGAGTGGGAAAAGTATAGAACAGTTTTTTTTTCAGGGTGAGGAGAGATTTTTAGGAAGCTTCCCCCATGAAGACCCTGGCTGATCCCTAGCCTCTCCCATTCAGTCAGACACATCTGCCTCTGACTGTCCCGATGTGTCCCTGCACCCCCTGCCCCCATGTGTCCCTCTACCTCCACTCAGACACCCCCTTTCCCTGTCCCCATGTGTCCCTGCATCCTTTCCCCCATCCCTATGTGTCTGTGCCCCCACTCAGCCATTCCCCCTCCCCATGCAGTCCTGCACACCTCCTCCAATCCCATGTGTCCCTGCACCCCCTGTCCCCATGTTTCTCTGTGCCCCCCCTCAGCCACTCTCCTACTGCCATGTGGCTCTGCAGCCCCTCCCCAACCCCACATGTCCCTGAACCCCCTCCTCTATGTGGCCTTGTGCCTCCGCTCCTATTCAGCCTCTGCCCCAGTATGTCCTTCCCCAATAGCACTTATGAGCCCCTGTCTGTGATGCCCCAGCAGCCTCATGTGCCCCACACTCTCTGTCTCCTGACCTGGCCCAAGAGGCACTGTGAAGAAAGCACTGCAGGCTCTCTTCTCTTCCCTGTGGTAGCTGGGGCTGGCCAGGAGTGGCTGCTTTGTCCTAGCACCACAGCACCCTCTCGTGGGCAAAAGGTGGAGCTGCAGCAACTTTCCAGCAGAAGTTATTTTCTGTGGGGAAAAAAATAAAACTATGCGCATCATATGAATTATGTGCATGCAGTGCCATGCAGAATTCCCCTTGGAGTATTGCCTGTTAATGGGTTGATTAGCTCATTAACCTCCTAACTCCATTCTGGCCTGGTAATCAGGCAGACCTTTGACCAATTAGGCCTTCTCTGGAGGTACCTATTTAGTGCTAATAGTGACCATCTCTCAGCACTCTGTTACAGGGTTGTTTTACTCCTGAGTCACTTGGAGTTTTAAATCCTCACAGCAGAAATGTCCGTCCTGCCTTGGGCTCAACCCAAGTATACAGTTTTGGAGAAGAATGCAGACTTGTGCTACAACAGCCAATGTCTGTGTAAGGTGCTGAATTCAATGGGAGTTGAGTGGGCTCAACATCTTACTCAAGGGAAGCTCAGCACCTTGCTGAATCTGCCCTTAAGAGCCTGATTTTCAAGTGTTTAACACTTCCACTAATTTTGGTATCTAAATGGGAGCTGAGATCTTTTGAAAATCCACCCCTAAGTTTGTAAATAGAACTATCCCCATCCATTGGTAGTTTATGTTCCCTCAAGTAAATTATTGTAATTTCACTTCACCAACACATCCAGGAGAGGGGGACAGTCCAGCAACATTTAGTTAAGTAGTTCTTACTAACTTGATTTCAATGGAACTACTCACCTGAATAAAGGCTACTCTTGATAGGGTCCCAGAATCTGACCTCAGTTTTTTGAAAGTTCCCCCATATCCTCTGAGTGATTCCTTTTGTATCTATTGCCACATCAGTATTACTAGTTCCAAACCTACATTTCTTACTACAGGCAGACAAAACAATTTACCTTCAAACACACCCACTCAACACCATGAAGCTTTAAAATATAGCAAACAATGTATAATTAATTAAAAATAAGCAATTAATACTGCAAGATTCTAGTACTTTTTGCACATTATGCAATGTAATATTACAGAGTTAAGAACCACAGCGGTTTCATGAGCTAACATCTGCTGAGTCTATTTAAAGCACTGAATAAACCCTATTAATAATAGTGTTGTATGAGAGTACTGCCTAGGATCCTCAGTCAAAATCAGGGCCCCGTTGTGTTGATCCCTCTATAAATATATGGGAAAACAGTCTTTGCTCTAAACAATTTACATTGGAAGTTGAAGTAGATTTATTTTCCCAACCTATTGTTGGTTTTCAAATGTAGGTCTAAATTTTCAAGAGTCATTTTTGGTGCCCAACACCTTAAAGGGACCTGATTTCCAAATTTGAGCAAGGCCTCAAAATTGAGGAACATAGAATCACTAGTTTCAGAGTAGCAGCTGTGTTAGTCTGTATCCGCAAAAAGAACAGGAGTACTTGTGGCACCTTAGAGACTAAAATTTATTTCAGCATGAGTTTTCGTGAGCTACAGCTCACTTCTTCGGATGCATAGAATGGAACACACAGACAGAATCACTAGTCACTTTTGGAAAGGTAGGCTGTAGATATTCTTTTAAATGTCAGAACCTAGCAGGTCGTAGTTTGCTGGATGTTTCACACACTAAGAATGGATACTGCAGCAAGAGCATGCCGCTTTTTGCTAAATACATCAAGACTTGCTAAGCAGTGAAGTCAGCCATAATAGCAGCTGTGGTCCAATCCTTTTTCTTCTGTAACTGTACTTTTTTCCTTAGTCATTTGTTCCAAGTTTGTAACATCTGACAATAAGGCATAGATGAGATTTAAGTGATAGAACATACATATATGAAAAATTGGAATGGGAAGATGGTGATCATGTTTGGCGGTGTGCTGAAATGAAAAATCTCTGCCCAGAGAATAAATCATATATGCTCTCTAAATAATCTTTTTGACTACAGAGAGAAATGCATGACCAGAGAGAAACTGAAATGCAACAAGAAAATTTCCACCACTGCTTTTCCATTGGAGTAACCACTTGTTGAAAAATCATAGCAAAAATGCTAATCTGAGTGTAAGAATTTATGATGGAGACCTGGTGGTGTAAACAACTGACATTTTCCATCTATTTTCAGCCCATCTGTTGTATTTTTATTAGAAGTGTATTGGCTTTTGCTTTGGCATTTAGATCCTACAGAGAAAGGCACCTTATGAAATTAGGACATAAATAGACAAGTATTTGACAAATCTTTGAGAAAGAGGAAGAAAGCATGAATCCTAAAGACGAACTGGTAGAAGAGGATATCATTGCCATAAGGGACCGGAGGTCAGGTGGTCTTGCCTAGCAGTTGCAGCTGGGCTGACGTCTGCCCACCAGGGACAGGAGTCTCTGGGCAGGAGTTAGAGTGGGGGTTCCCAACGTGTCCTGGCCAGCGATTGAGCATCCGCCAAAATGCTGTCGAATTTCTGCAACATTTCAGCAGCGACACCTCTCAATGACATCTCTTGTCAGTAGCAAGTGACGTCATCAAGAGGTGTTGCCGCCGAAACGCTGTAGAAATTCGGCGGCATTTCGGCGGATGCTCCACCGCCACCAAGGTCCTTCGTCTGGCACCCGCCAGACGAAAAGGTTGGGGACCACTGAGTTAGAGAAATCACAAGGCCAGGTTCCATAAACAAGATTCAGGGTCAGAATCAGGCTGGAATCGGTTCCTGGAGATCAGAGGCAGTACCAGGTTAGGATCGTGAGGCAGGAGTCAGGGTTAATGTCAGGCTGGAGTCAGAGACCAGAGATCAGGAGATGAGGCAAAGTCCAGCATAGTAGCAGGCCAAGGTCTGTGTAGTTGCCCAGACAACTTCCTAAGCCAACCCTTGGGGTTAAGTAGGGGCACTTGGCCAATCAGAGGACAGTACTTCCTGTGGCACCTATTCTCCACAGTGCTCCCTGGCTGTGCCTCCACAAGGCCTTCCGGTGATACTGTGGGAATATCAGCTGTCCCAAGCTCTGCAGACCTGGGTCCTAGTCTCTGAGTCCTTACAATTACCATTGAAGGAGCTCACCAGCTTCCCTGCTGGACAACTGCTTGACTGTCCAGCAAGCTAGCCAGGTAACTGCAAAGCCAGGCAATAGGGAAGACAGCTGACAGGCAAGTCAGCAATTAGCCAGCAGTCTGGTCAGTATGCCTAGTTTCCATCCAGAGTTTAAGTAGAATAGAGACATTTCCAGGGAGCATTTCAATTCTCTGAAATTGGTATTTTCCGATAGTATTTTCAATCTGCAATTCATGACAGAACAGCCTGAGCAAATGGAAGCCAGAGCCACAATGCAACTCTCCACACAGGATGGAATCACATACCTGGATTGGCACATATACATTCCACCAGAGGTTCCTGGCCAGAAGTGCTCCATCTCTACCATGACACTACATTGGCAGGCCATTTTGACTGCCTTAAGATGCTCCACACACAGAGCCAGTGCAACCATTTAGGCGACCTAAGTGGTCCCCTAGGGTGCTGGCATTTGAGGGTCGCCGTTTTCTTCGGCAGTGACCGTGGCAGCTGGATCTTCGGCTGGCCCGGTCGCCGTTGGCATTTTGGCAGAGGGCGCTGGGGCAGGGAAGTGCGGAGAGGGCTGCCTGCAGCAAGTAAAGGGGGGGAGGCGGCATGCAGGGGAACTCCCCTCCCCAGCTCACCCCGCCCTGCCTTGCCTCGCCTCCTCCCCAAGCACGCCATGGCTGCTTCAATTCTCCTAAGCTGATTGGTGCCGCAAGCCTGGGAGGCAGGAGAAGTGAAGCAGCCATGGCGTGCTTGGGGAGGAGGCGGGGCAGGGGTGAGCTGCTTCAGTTCTCCTGCCTCCCAGGCTTGCGGCGCCAATCAGCTTAGGTGCTGCAAGCTGGGAGGTGGGAGAAGTGAAGCAGCGATGAGGTGCTTGTGCTCGTGCGTGGAGCAGGGATGAGCTGGGGCTGGGGGGGTGCATCAGGGAGGAGGGTGGGGGATGGGGAGCTGTTGCGGGGGGGGCGCCTCAGGGAGGACGGGGGACCTGTTGTGGGGGGGGCACCTCAGGGTGGGGGCGCGAGGGGGAGGGTGCAAGGTGGAAGTTTTGCCTAGGGCTCGAAACATCCTTGCACTAGCCCTATCCACACAGCTCCCCATTTCTTCTGGTGGCACAGTAGGCAAGCTGAAGTCTAGGACTTTGTCAACACTTGTGACCTGTGTGCATGCACCAAGACACCCCATGCTAAGCATCTTGGCACCCAGACATCCCACCAAGACCGCAGGCCTCAATTACCCTGAATTTCCTACTGGAACTCCCTGACTTGTCTCTGATGGCCACACACTGCTGAAACAGTGGCTCAACTTCTAGTGGTGCATGTTATCTATCTTCATAGGCTTCCAGACCTTATGACCTCGGACTGAGGCCTGCAATTTATCTCATGCTTTTGGCATGAAACACTCCAGTTCATGCTTTTATCTCCATCACCTACCACCCCAGACAGCTCAGCAGACAGAGGGTGAACCAAGTATTAGAGCAATACCTAATGAGTTTTGTCAGCTACCATCAAGATAACTGGTTGTCCCTCTTTCCTTATGCTGAATCAAAGCTCTTTCTCCAGCATGTCTGACTCATTTCAGGGTTCTGATGCACTGAGTCCACCATAGATTTTAAATTATTTTTAAAACGAATGACATACTCTCCTACAGGATTTCCTGTCTCTTATGTACTACCCTCCCTCAAATTAAATCATAGAGTTTCTTTACTGTCCTTTTTTTGCAATCTTTCCACCCTCACTTCCACCCAGCAGCCTCCCTGAACCCAGAAGCCACCAACAGGATCCAACCAATTCATCATATCCAGGAGGAGCTTAAGGACCACCTTGAAAATATGAACAATGACAAACAGTACCTAGCCTGTCAATGCCAGGAAGGCCTAGCTCTCATGGTGGACCAAAAGGTCTGGCTTGCAACCAAACAACTCTGTATGAATGCACCGGCTTGCAAGCTAAACCACTAGTTCCTTGTACCATTCTGGGTTTGTCAGCAAATCAACCCCTCACCTTCAAATTGCAGATCCTTCAGTCCCTTAAGATTCATCTTGTTTTCCATGCATCCCTCCTGAAGCCATACAAAGAAAACACCTTTACTGGCTGGTCCCCAACAGCTGTGCCCACCTGTCTAGGTTCAAGAGTATGTGGAATATATAGTCTAAGATATCCTCAACTTTAAATTGCAGAGGGTGAGACTGGCTGGGAGGGATATTGTCCTGGGGAACATTACTGGGACCTTACTGTCTATGTCTATGTCCCTGACCTGGTAAAAAGATTTCATCAAGACAACCTGGCATGCCACCAACCCAGAGACAGAGTGCAATGTAAAGATCCTTGGGACTAGAACCCAGGTCTTAGGATAGCTGACATTCCCAGGTTGTCACTGGCAAGGCATAGAATCGTAGGATATCAGGGTTGGAAGGGACCTCAGGAGATCATCTAGTCCAACCCCCTGCTCAAAGCAGGGCAAATCCCCAGACAGTTTTTGTTTTTAAACTCAGTTTCCTGAATGGCCCCTCAGGGACTGAGCTCATAACACTGGGTTTAGTAGGTCAATACTCAAACCACTGAGCTATCCCTCCGCTGGGATGTAGCCAAGCTACATGCAAGGAGATTAGGCACCATAGAAAGTACTGCCCAGACACAGTAACCTGAGGCCCTCTGATTGGCCAAGCATACCTGGAGGGTAGCCCAGGAAGTTTTCTGGGCAACCACACAGGCTTCTGGACTCTAGACCACACCTTACCTTCTGATTTCCAGTCTCTGACTCTGGTACTACATCTGATCTTGGGTCTCTGACCCTGGCATGACTCTGACCTTGATTCTTGCTTATTGATCCCATCTCTAGCAATTGCTCCAATTCCTGCTCACTGATTACCATCTCATGGCTATCCTTCACATGTAGAACCAAGCCCAGCTGTGACCACTAGTCCAGACTGCCTAGACCCTATCCCTTGCAGATTGTCACTGATGCGCTGGAATACACTCTAAAGTCCCCCTAATCTTGATATGGCATCTTCCACTAGATTTTCCTTTCCCTTGACTTAAATCTACAGCACTTATGAGCTTTATACCCCCTAAATAGATCCTGTATGTCTTCTACCTGGAGTGTGGGGATAAGGTTCAGGTTGAATGATGGCAAAATCCACACAAAAGCTCATGATTTTGTTCCTTTTGGGTACCATTACAACAGGAGACATCCAGGGGCTTTTAGAGTTAGTAATCATTCCTCTGTCTAGCATGCTGTCCACCTCCTCTTGAATTTGTCTTTGCATTTCTCCTTTAGCACAGTTTGCTTTGCTAGGGGCAGGAAATGGCAGTATAGTTTCAGTGGAATACACTCTTTTGTTAATTAAACCTGGCAGTTAGAACATACCTGCCAGTGGTCATTCAAAAGGTCCAATATCTCCTGCTTTTGGGTTGGGTTCAAAGCCTCCCATATTTCAATGCTCTCCAGAAGAATCTGTTCCTTACTGTCCTTGACCAAATCAATTAATGGAGTAGTATCATATTCATTGCCATTTCTCCTTCCTGGTAAGCTTTCAATCTATTGACATATACTGTTCACAGAGCTCCCCTGCCACAGGGTTTCATTACATCATAAATGACTTCATTCACTATCACCTCGAAATGTTCCTCCTAACAATCTTGCATCTTGTTCTTCCTCGTGAGAATCAACAATAGCACCGAATCACCCATGTCAAAGCTCTTTCTCCAGTATACCTGACTCATTTCAAAGTTCTGTTGCACTGAGTCCACCGTAGCCTTTAAATTCTCTTTAAAACGAGTGACATACTCCCCTATAGGCTGTCCTGTCTCTTCTGTACCATCCTCCCTGAAATTAAAACTTGGAGTTTCTTTACTGGTCTCCCATAAAGGAGATCAGAGGGGGCAAACACTGTAGACTCTGGTGGAATACTTGTTTGCAAATAACAAATAAGGGAGCAACATATCCCTATCGTTCTCTTGTTGGGTAACATACAGACATAGCATAGACGTCAATGTCCCATTGAATCTTTCTCTCGGACTATCATTTTCAGGATGGTAGGGAACAGCCTTTATATGCCTCCCTCCACACAACTCCCATATGTTTTTGAAAGCTACAGATATGAAATTTGCACCACAGTCTGACAAGATTACTTGGGAAAACCTATTCTGCTAAAAATGGTAATTAAAGTTGTAGCCACAGTTTTAGCTTCTATATTAGATAGAACTGTAGCTTCAGGGTACCTGGTGGCAGAATCCACATCTAATATATAGAGAGCAAGGACAACTTTAAATATGGTCCTGACGAATCTTTGTAGTTAAAGTTTCTCCCTATGGTGCTTTGACATCCCCATTTTCCTGCTGATACTTATTTTGAAATTACCTGCAGGTTAAGCTAAACAGAATCCACTTGGCTTCATAGACATGATAGGACACAGTTTTCAAACCCTGCTTTTATTTATTCATGCACTATTTAGTGCCCACAAACATGTTTAAAGCACTATCATCTGCTCATCTTGGCCAAATGAGTTTTGCAGATGTAAATACTATCTGTCATGCAAACAGGTAATAAAATCTATCACCTATGCCTGTAGGTGGCAGCTCCAAAAGTATAATTGCAAATATATTTATGTGCCCATAAATCAAGAGCTTCGGCCCTAAAGATCTTAAAGTCCTTTTCATAAGAGTAGTATCTTAGCGAACAGGAGCTGCTAACAGGGAGTTTCACAAGGGAGTTCTCCAGGTGAAGGAGGAGCACATACAGCATCTGTGGGGTAAGTGACTGTCTGCAGTGTGTGTGTTTGTGTTTGGGGGTTATTTGCTGTGTGCTGAGCTTGTGTTTGTCAGTCTGTTTGGTTGTTGTGGTGGTTTGTTTGTTTGTTTGAAGGACTGTGTGCTGTAGCTGGCAGTTGGAGGCGGAGCTACCAAGGAAGGTTTGAAAGCTAGAAGCCTCTGGTAATTGGCTGAGCCTTAACCAGTGGGCGGGGCATTCACTCAGGCCAGGGCTTCATAAAGCTGTGCACAAGTGACCAGGGAGCTTAGCAAACAGGAGCTGCTAACAGGGAGTTTTACAAGGAAGTTTGGAAGGGGAGTAGGAAGGGAGTGGGGGTCCCTTGTCGGTCTCATCTGTGACCCATTGGTCCCCTGAACCTATAAACCAAGCCACATCCAAAACCTTTCTGTTTAAAGCAGAGCAGAGCGGACTGGGAGCTGCAGACGGGAATTTGAGAGAGTTTGACGGAGGGAGGCTTACGATGGTGAGGAGGACCCGCAACACCTGTGGCAGCACTGCTTCTGTCTCCTCCACCTGCGCCCGTAGCCAGACAAAGCACCAAAGCATGGATGCTTTTATCCAGATTCTGGTGTGGGCTTGCAAAGACTGTAACTTGCAATTTCCACTTACTGATATCCAGGCTGGGGGTGGAATCCAATGTGAAAGGTGCCTACTGGTGGAATCTCTCAGGCAGCAGGTGGGAGAGCTACAGGAGGAGGTGGCTAGGCTGAGGAACATCCGTATCCATGAGCAATTCCTGGACAGTATCCATGTGGAGACAGCTGACGTAGCTGTCCCAGTTCACAGGACTACTGACACACCAGTGGAGGAGGAGATGGCTCAGGGTGGACACTGGCAGCTGGTTACTTCTGGCAGCAGGCAGTGCTCCACCCCTGCTGCAAACCCTCCTGCTGTGGTAATAGATAACCGTTATGCTCATCTTGATACAGGAGAGAAGGAATCACCCCCAACAGTTAAGGAGGGGAAGCCTTGTACCCCTAAGGCTGGGAAGTCTGCTGCCACCACTGATAATAAGAAACGTAGGGTAGTGGTGGTTGGAGACTCTCTGCTGAGGGGGACGGAGACACCCATCTGTCGCCCTGACAGTTCATCCCGGGAGGTATGCTGCCTGCCAGGGGCCCGTATCTGAGATGTTACAGAGGCATTGTCGAGGATTATCCGGCCTTCTGACTACTACCCCATGCTACTCATCCATGTGGGCACAAATGATACTGTGAGGTGTGACACTGAGCAGATCAAGAGTGACTACAGGGCTCTGGGAGTACGGTTTAAGGAGTTTGGAGCGCAGGTGGTATTCTCTTCGATTCTTCCTGTCGAAGGTAGGGGCCCGGGCAGAGACAGATGCATCGTGGAGGTGAATGCCTGGCTGCGAAGATGGTGTCGCCAGGAGGGCTTTGGCTTCCTCGACCACGGGATGCTATTCGAGGAAGGACTGCTAGGCACAGATGGCGTTCACCTTTCGAGACGGGGAAAGGACTTATTTGCGCACAGACTGGCTAACATAGTAAGGAAGGCTTTAAACTAGGTTCGACGAGGACAGGTGAGCAAAGCCCACAGGTAAGTGGGGAACAAGACCTGGGAGATGGGTTGGAAACAGGAGGGAGCACGGGCTATAATGGCAGAGAGAAAGGAGGGTCAGGGCAAAGCTGGGAGGCAAGATCAAACCAGTATCTTAGATGCCTATATACAAATGCAAGAAGTATTGGTAATAAGCAGGAAGAACTGGAAGTGCTAATAAATAAATACAACTATGACATTGTTGGCATTACTGAAACTTGGTGGGATAATACACACGACTGGAATGTTGGTGTGGATGGGTATAGTTTGTTCAGGAAGGATAGACAGGGGAAAAAGGGAGGAGGTGTTGCCTTATATATTTAAAATGTACACACTTGGACTGAGGTGGAGATGGACATAGGAGATGGAAGTGTTGAGAGTCTCTGGGTTAGGCTAAAAGGGGTAAAAAATACGGGTGATGTCATGCTGGGAGTCTACTGCAGGCCACCTAATCAGGCGGAAGAGGTGGATGAGGCTTTTTTCAAACAACTAACAAAATCATCCAAATCTCAAGATTTGGTGGTGATGGGGGACTTCAACTATCCAGATATATGTTGGGAAAATAACACCACGGGGCACAGACTATCCAATAAGTTCCTGGACTGCATTGCAGACAACTTTTTATTTCAGAAAGTTGAAAAAGCTACTAGGGGGGAAGCTGTTCTAGACTTGATTTTAACAAATAGGGAGGAACTTGTTGACAATTTGAAAGTAGAAGGAAGCTTGGGTGAAAATTGATCATGAAATCATAGAGTTTGCAATTCTAAGGAAGGGTAGAAGGGAGTACAGCAAAATAGAGACAATGGATTTCAGGAAGGCGGATTTTGGTAAGCTCAGAGAGCTGATAGGTAAGGTCCCATGGGAATCAAGACTGAGGGGAAAAACAACTGAGGAGAGTTGGCAGTTTTTCAAAGGGACGCTATTAAGGGCCCAAAAGCAAGCTATTCCGATGGTTAGGAAAGATAGAAAATGTGGCAAAAGACCACTTTGGCTTAACCACGAGATCTTGTGTGACCTACAAAATAAAAAGGCGTCATATAAAAAATGGAAACTAGGTCAGATCACAAAGGACGAATATAGGCAAATAACACAGGAATGCAGAGGCAAGATTAGAAAGGCAAAGGCACAAAATGAGCTCAAACTAGCTATGGGAATAAAGGGAAACAAGAAGACTTTTTATCAATACATTAGAAGCAAGAGGAAGACTAAGGACGGGGTAGGCCCACTGCTCAGTGAGGAGGGGGAAACAGTAACGAGAGACTTGGAAATGGCAGAGATGCTTAATGATTTTTTTGTTTCGGTCTTCACTGAGAAGTCTGAAGGAATGGCTAGTATAGTGAATGCTTACGGGAAGAGGGTAGGTTTAGAAGATAAAATAAAAAAAGAGCAAGTAAAAAATCACTTAGAAAAGATAGATGCCTGCAAGTCACCAGGGCCTGATGAAATGCATCTTAGAATACTCAAGGAGTTAATAGAGGAGGTATCTGAGCCTCTAGCTATTATCTTTGGGAAATCATGGGAGACTGGGGAGATTCCAGAAGACAGGAAGGGGGCAAATATAGTGCCCATCTATAAAAAGGGAAATAAAAACAACCCAGGAAACTACAGACCAGTTAGTTTAACTTCTGTGCCAGGGAAGATAATGGAGCAGGTAATTAAAGAAATCATCTGCAAACACTTGGAAGGTGGTACGGTGATAGGGAATAGCCAGCATGGATTTGTAAAGAACAAATCGTGTCAAACTAATCTGATAACATTCTTTGATAGGATAACGAGCCTTGTGGATAAGGGAGAAGCGGTGGATGTGATATACCTAGACTTTAGTAAGGCATTTGATACGATCTCGCATGATATTCTGATAGATAAACTAGGAAAGTACAATTTAGATGGGGCTACTATAAGGTGGGTGCATAACTGGCTGGATAACCGTACTCATAGAGTAGTTATTAATGGCTCCCAATCCTGCTGGAAAGGTATAACAAGTGGGGTTCTGCAGGGGTCTGTTTTGGGACCAGCTCTGTTCAATATCTTCATCAACGATTTAGAAGTTGGCATAGAAAGTACGCTTATTAAGTTTGCGGACGATACCAAACTGGGAGGGATTGCAACTGCTTTGGAGGACAGGGTCAAAATTCAAAATGATCTGGACGAATTGGAGAAATGCTCTGAGGTAAACAGGATGAAGTTCAATAAAGATAAATGCAAAGTGCTCCACTTAGGAAGGAACAATCAGTTTCACACATACAGAATGGAAAGAAACTGTCTAGGAAGGAGTATGGCAGAAAGAGATCTAGGGATCATAGTAGACCACAAGCTTAATATGAGTCAACAGTGTGATACTGTTGCAAAAAAAGCAAATGTGATTCTGGGATGCATTAACAGGTGTGTTGTAAACAAGACACGAGAAGTCATTTTTCCGCTTTACTCTGCGCTGGTTAGGCCTCAGCTGGAGTATTGTGTCCAGTTCTGGGCACCGCATTTCAAGAAAGATGTGGAGAAATTGGAGAGGGTCCAGAGAAGAGCAACAAGAATGATTAAAGGTCTTGAGAACATGACCTATGAAGGAAGGCTGAAGGAATTGGGTTTGTTTAGTTTGGAAAAGAGAAGACTGAGAGGGGACATGATAGCAGTTTTCAGGTATCTAAAAGGGTGTCATCAGGAGGAGGGAGAAAACTTGTTCTCCTTAGCCTCCAATGATAGAACAAGAAGCAATGGGCTTAAACTGCAGCAAGGGAGATTTAGGTTGGACATTAGGAAAAAGTTCCTAACTGTCAGGGTAGTTAAACACTGGAATAGATTGCCTAGGGAAGTTGTGGAATCTCCATCTCTGGAGTTATTTAAGAGTAGGTTAGATAAATGTCTATTAGGGATGGTCTAGACAGTATTTGGTCCTGCCATGAGGGCAGGGGACTGGACTCGATGACCTCTCGAGGTCCCTTCCAGTCCAAGAGTCTATGAGTCTATCAGAGGGGTATCTGTGTTAGTCTGGATCAGTATAAAGCGACAAAGTCACATGTGTCTGACGAAGTGGGTATTCACCCACAAAAGCTTATGCTCCAATACTTCTGTTAGTCTATAAGGTGCCACAGGACTTTTTGGTGCTTTTCATAACAGAAGATTTTTGCCCTGATTTCAGGAGGCAATATATCTCTCCTCCCTCACTGTTGCAAAGTGTGTCATTTGACTGCAGACCTTCAACCCATAGGTGATGTTTCAGTGCTCTAAAGTATTTTGGGGACTGTGGTGGGGGTGACAACTCACCGGCATAGCATCTCCTGCTGGTTATCCTGGGAATTAGCTCTTCCAGCCCAGAGTGCCCTCTGCCAGCCGGTGTCTCACCTGCCTCTGGCCCGCATGTCCTTCCCGGACCCAGGTGCCCCTCTACGTCAGGGTTCTGCCCCCTAACAGAAATCCACAAGCTGGGTCTCCCCACGCAGGAGAACCCCCAACTCTTTATCCCCACCTTGCCTCAGTGGCTACTGCCAGTCACCGTCTAGACCCAGCTCATTGGGGCAGACTGCAGTCTATAAACCAGTCATCATCAGCAAGGGGGGTTAGAACAGCTGCCTCTGCCTGTCTCTGGGCTGCCCTTCTGCAGCCCCAGTACCTTTTATAGGCCTTTTAGCAATGCCTGCAGCCTGGGGTTTTACTAGGCTAGAGCTCCCCAGCTCCCTCTGCCCTTCCCCAGCACTGCTCCACTTCAGGTACCCTTCTCAGCTCTCTGGCAGCCCAGTCCTTCTCTTTTTACAGCTAGAGCGAGACTGTCTTTGCCTGAGCTCCGGGCTCACAGCCCTTTTATAGGGCCAGCTGCGGCCTCATTGGGGCAAGGCCCCAACTATGGCTGCTTCCCCCAATCAGCCTCGCTTTTCTCTGCCACAGCCCTCTCTCAGGGCTGTTTTAAGCCCTGAAGGGCAGGAGTGGGGTGACCACCCTGCTTCAGGGACCCATCATGTATAAAAGGACTATAAGTGTAAGACATGATTATTTTTAGCATTTCTATTCCTTTCGCATATTGAACTTATACTTTGTTTTATGAGTTCCAATTTGAAATTTAACAATGAAAAGACATTCATGTCTCTTCACAAAACGTGATAAACACGTTTTAACTAACATTTGGACCATGCACAGTTTAGAAAAACAAACAAACACAGATGGACTCAATAATTGTTACATTGCATGCATACCTGTTTGCTGTGTAACAGAATATGTCTAACATAACAAACGTCCCCCACAGAGTAAAACAAGAAGAGCAGACCAGGGGGAAAGAATGCAGAGGGTGAACTTGAATGAACCAGTTAATGCTGTTTTCAGTCCACAGCATTATTTTCCCAACCCCTATCATCAGTAAACACATTTTTATGTTGACTCTTCTTTTCATTAATATCATAACCCAGCTCTTAAAGGCAACTGAAAAATAAAGGTCATTAATCACATTATTATGCATAGATGAGATTAGTCACAATGTAGTGACTGTAGTTTTATAGTATACATGGTTCTGGAAGAACCTTGTATTTTTAAGGTTGCCTGGTGCTTTCCACTATAAGACCCTGTTTTCCATTACTTATAACTTTCCCAAACTTTAACTGTTTGGATTAAACTTTCACCTGCTGGGTGTCTGTTGAAGCCTCATCCCCATCCTGCAATTGCAGCTAAAACAGTTCAACAATTTCTGAGACTGAGATTAGAGAAAAATACATTGTTTTGCCCATAGTATAGAATTCTAGTGATCTTTTCTTTGAAAACCTCTAGTGCACATATGCTCTGGAGCAGAGACTTGAAATTTTGCAGGGGCGTAGCCTTTGTGCCACAGGGATGTACCTTTCACCGTCTCTGTTGACATCTGCCCAAATCTGGCCTTTGAAAATTGCACATGTTCAGCAGAGACTGCTTTGGTTTTAATCAGCTAAATTTCCTAAAGATTCCATGCACACTGAGCATGCTCAACTGAGCAGCACTTTCCTTGCAATTGCAGCACTGGGCTGCTGCAGGATGTTCAACCTTAATAATGTTCTCAGTGTTGTGTGTGTGTAGTATTATATAGGATTTTGTACTCACTATGTATAGGGCCATATAACTGGGATCAGCCCCCTGGACTCAACACAAGGCAGGGGTGCAAAGGTGGCTGGAAGCCATTTTTATGCACAACTGATCCTTCAAATGCCAGCTGCTAGACTGGATTCCTCAGAGCAGCCTCAGGGTCCAAGGTGCTTCAGCTGGTAAGGACCTGTAAGGACAGCTGGGAATGTACCAGCTCCCTGCCCAGACCCTCTTTTCCAGAACACCATGCCATCCCTATGATACCTGAGAATCTCTCAGTGCTAGAGGAATTCATGGGTAACCAGTTAGCTAGCTTTGCGTTTGCTTTGATCTGATGGACTGGAAGAGAGGGAAAGGAATAGGGGCAGGATTAAGGAATCTCAAAATTCATTACAAAAACTAGGTATTATAACCTGTTAGAGAGGGGGGATTGATCCAAATCCAGCTATATCACCCAGTGGAGAGAGTCTACAGCTGCATTGCCCACTGGCGAAAGGGAACTCGGGCCTTGCCATCTCCAACCTGTTCTCACCCATGGCTCTGTGATTAGCAGGTCAGTTGTGCAGCCTGGGGGGCAGACACCACCAACCCTGCTCTTTGAGTAACTCCCTACCACTGCCTCTGCCCCTCCAAAGTCACAACAGGAGTCAGTTTATGGGAGGATCTCACTGACAGTGGTCCGGAGGCTCTTCTCTTTCAATTGTGGCCCACTGTTCCTGGTCTCCATGGGGGCTTTGATGGCTTGGCAGCAGGATCTGTCAAGGCAATGAGGACCTCCTGCATCCTCTCTGCAGGTGCTAGCAGCATAGAACTACTCCCTTGCTTTGTCCACCATGTCTGAACTGGATAGCTCCTTTTTGAGCTCTGCGTCCACTGTGAGCATGCCCAGCAGGTGTGGCTGGACAGGGCCTTCTGGGCTCGGAGCTGCTCATTAATCCTTGGTTCGCTGGTGTGAGGCTTATACACCCTATGACACAACCCCATACTGCAGTTGGGGTTGCAGAGGCATTATTATATATCCAATATATCCATACAGGAATGCCCCACATCTGTCAAATGGGGGGATAATAATGCTCAACCTTGTGAAATTAGCAGTTCCTGTAAGCTTGCCACAATTTAGGACCGTAATTTTCATTTATATCTGAAACATTGGAAATAAGCTCCTACTGACATTTGTTCATGAGAGCAGGCTCAGTTCAGTGATATGAATGCAAACTCCTTCCAGAATTTGAAGGGATTCAGAATCAAGTTTCTTGGTTTGGACCATCTTTTAATGTTAATTTATTATTATTTTATTTTATTTATTTTATTATTAGCAGTAGCAATAAGAATTGTAATTTTTGTGATGCATTAAGATAACAGTAACAACTCTTTGCCTTCTTTAATAGTAGTTCATTAGGGAACATTTTACTAGCAATGTGCATTGTTTGCAAAGATCAGATTTTGTTTCATATTTCTGTTTGATAACGTACTCATATACAGAATATATACACTTTGTTCATCCTTTTTAAGAGTGTTTCCACAGACAGAGCAAGTATTATATAACATCTCTGCAATTTAATATACCAGAGTTGCAGCTTAATGTTCCCTAAAAGGAGCTTCAACACTACAAATTAAAAGATATTTTTTCCAAATACCCACCTATCTTTCAGACATATCAAATCAAAGTTGCTTCCTACCAGTTATGTTAAATGTAAGAAAAATTTAGGAAATGAATGAACATAAAATACTCTCTAGTGATCTAGGATTGAGTGAATGGTAACATTAAGTTTCTGGAATGAGAGAAAGCTGGTCTTTATGCATTTATCTGTTTTAGGAAGCCTTTATTTGAACAGTCTCCTATTGAAAATAGTAATGTTCAGAAATAAATTCATAGCATTTGCAGAGCCATGAATAACAGATTCATTTTAATCAAATATATTCGGTACAAGTATTTTACTTTATATTGCAAAAAGACAGGAATGTAACTGGATTCATTTTTTCCTTCATGCATTTAAATACCTGCTACCTAAGGTTACTAGAACTTTCCAGCTGATGTCCAAATTAGAAATTCCAGGGGTCTAAAGTTATTAAGAACCCAACTCCCATTGACTTCCCTTTGACTCCTCCACTGAAAAATCCAGTTGTAAGTAACTAACATTAGCAAAGAACTACCATTTTGTGACCTGTAGAGAATAGCCTTACTTAAATAAATGCTGAATCCATTCAGATTGTAAAAATAATGCACAGTACTTCCTATTCTGATTCATGATGTGAAAGTTTGATCACACCTGTGTTGACTCATCACAATCAAATTCACCCCCTCTCCCTCCTGCTCACCACCTCTTCTAATTCCTTCTCTTTTGGCATTTAGAAGAGAGAGTCTCATTTGCCTCATAGCTATAAAACAAGAGCAATCCTTTCCCTCCCTGCAGTTAAATACAGGACATAAACACAATAGTGGGACTTTAATAGAAGGGAAGCATCAAGGGCACCCCCTTCTACTTCTGGGACAGTTTTCTTATTCTACAAGCTACCTTATCCAGTCCACCAGGTGAATACTCACAGCTCTCCCGTCTTCCTAGGCCCCAGAACTCCTCTCCTTGCAGACTCTAATCAGGGTAGTTGACCAGCAATGCCTGAAGTCTAGGCTCCCAAATTTCTCAAACTCCCAATTATCTCTAGGGTCCTTGAGACACTGTACTTTCACTGTGCTTGTTATAATGTAGTATGTTATATTCACAGCATACACACAAAAGTTAGATAAATACATAAATATTCTTGCTGAAAGATTGCAACGTAAAGAAGGAGTGAGAGCAACTTCAAAAAACTCAACCAACTGGTAGGTAAGGTCCCATCGAAAGAAATATCTAAGGAAAAATGGAGTCCAGGAGAACTGTCAGTTTCTCAAGGAGACAATAGTAAAGACACTACTGCAAACTATCTCAATGAGAAGGACAGATAGGAAAAATAGTAAGAGGACAAATGGCTCCATGAGGGGCTCTTTAATGATCTGAAACTCAAAAAGGAATGCAACAAAAAGTGGAAACATGGATGAATTGTTAAGGAAGAGTACAAACGAATAACACAGGTGTGTAGGAACAAAATCAGAAAGGGGAAAGCACACAATGAGTTACACCTAGCAAGGGAAATAATAAGTAATAAGAAGAAGCTTTTGAAATAAATTAGGATGAAGTAAAGATGAAGAAAAGTGTAAGTCCTCCACTTGGGAGACATCAAGATGGCCAAGCCGTTTAATGCCCAACCAAAAAGGTTAATTGTGACCAGGTGCTCACACAATATTAACAACAAGGGGGAAGAAACACAAACCAAAACATGGTAAGAACAGGTTAAAGAATATTTTGATAAGCTGGTTGTATTCTAGTTGGCAGGGCTTGATTAAATTCATCCTAGGATACTTCAGGAAGTAACTGCAGCGGTCTCTGAACTGTTAGCAATTATATTTGAGCACTCATGCAGGACCAGTGAGGTTCCAGAGGACTGGAGAAGAGCAAACATAGGGCCTATCTTTAAATAGGGAACAAAGAAGACATGGGAATTACAGACCAGTCAGTCTAACTTTGATACCAGGAAAGATACTTGAATGAATTATTAAACTACCAATTTGTAAGCACTTAGAACCTTACAGAGTTACAATTATTAGGTATCATGGATTTGTCAAGAACAGATCATGCCAAATGAACTTAATTTCCTTCTTTGACAGGGCTACTGGTCTAGTGGATAGCAGGGAAGTGGTGTATGTGCTGTATCTTGATTTTAGTCAGGCTTTTGACACAGTCCTAATTGACATTCTCATAAGCAAACCAGGGAAAACCAATCTAGATGAAAGAACTATAAGCTGGGTACACGATTGTACTCCAAGAGTACTTATCAATGGTTCACTGTCAAACTGGGAACGTGTATTGAGTGGCAAGTATCAGAGGGGTAGCCGTGTTAGTCTGGATCTGTAAAAGCAGCAAAGAATCCTGTGGCACCTTATAGACTAACAGACGTTTTGGAGCATGAGCTTTTGTGGGTGAATACCTACTTCGTCAGACATGCATCTGATGAAGTGGGTATTCACTCACGAAAGCTCATGCTCCAAAACGTCTGTTAGTCTATAAGGTGCCACAGGATTCTTTGCTGCTTGTATTGAGTGGGGCCACACAGGCGTCCTCAGTTTTGATACTAATCAATACTTTCAATATGACTCAGATAATGGAGTGGAGACTATGCTTATAATATGTGCAGATGACACCCAATTGGAGGACAGGATTTGGAGGATAGGATTCAAAATGACCTTGAGAAATTGGAGAATTGGTCTGAAATCAACAAGATGTAATTCAGTAAAGATAAGTGCAAAGTACATCACTGAGGAAGAAAAAAAATCAAATGCACACCTTCAAAGTATGGAATAACTCATTACATGATAGTATAGCTAAAATGTTATAGTGGATCACAAATTGAAGATAAGTCATCAATGTGATGCAGTTGTGAAAAAGGCAAGTATCATTCTGGAGTGTATCTATCATCTGTAAGACACAGGAGATAATTATCCTGCTCTACTCAACAGTGGTGAGACCTCATCTGGAAGTACTGTGTCCAATTCTGAGTGCCATACTTTAGGAAAAATTGGAGAGAGTACGGAGGAGAGCAGCCAAAATCATGAAAGATTTAGAGAACCTAACCAATAAGGAGAGGCTAAAAAACTGTCCTGTTTAGTCTTGAGAAAAGAAGACTGACTGTGAGGCAAACCTGCAGCCAGACCAGGAAGGCAAGAGACCCCAGTAGGCAAGTGTGTATTCCACTCTGCTCCAACAGCCTGCTTGGGACATTCACTGGTGGCTCCTTCACAGAGTAGCGAGCATGAGTATGTACCTGGCATGGTTCACCAGCTCTACTGACACCTGCCCCTTGTGTAGTGAAAGGGGGATCCTGGTGCACATTTATATAGGGAGCACCAGACTGCAGCCTCTCTTCTGGCTCCTCCAAAACCTCCTCCTGAAGTTCTGACTGCACTTTTCCCCACACCTCTTGATCTCTGTTCCAGTCTTGTCATTGTCCTGCTCTCACCTTGCTCCAGCACTGTTAGTAACCTGCTTCAGCCTTGCCTCCACCTCCTGACCCGATAGGACTCTGACAACCTGGATTTGAGCTCTGGCCTGTATCTGGATTTCAGCTTCAATACTGATTTGGCTTGTTCACAGTCTCTGACAACCCAGCTTTGACCTCTGGCCTTCACCTGGACTCTGGCTATAGTATTGCCTGTGGGTGTTGGTCTTGGCTGTGGGTGTTGATCTTGGCTCTTGTCCCAGCCTATCCCCACATCTTGGTTTCAGTGCTACCTTCAACTCAGTCCTGACCCTATGTCTGACTTTAATCTACATTCCAACTACTAGGCATAACACTTGGGAGGCAGCACCAGACACTGTGGGGGGACCTGATCACATTCTTCAATATGTTAAGGGCTGTTATAAAGAGGACAGTGAATGAGTGTTCTCTATTTCCACTGAAGATAGGATATGAAGTAATGGACTTAATCTGTAGCAAGGGAGATTTAGATTAGATATTACAAAAAACTTGCAAACTATAATGGTAGATAAGCACGGAAATAGGCTTCCAAGATTGGTTGTGAAAAACTTCCAGCGATGGGGATTCAAGAACAGGTTGTATAAACAGCTTTCAGGGATGGTCTACATTTATTCGATCCTGTCTTAGTGCAGGGGGTCAGACTTGATGCCTTCTTTGAAGTTCCTTTACAGCCCTACATTTCTATGAGTCTATAACATTACTTAATTTCATAGAAACCGTTTTGTAAGTAGTCCACTGAAAAATAGTCAAATACCCTATCTATATAGGAGCTAGCTGCTTCTGAGCTTGAGGTATACACCCTAGAGTAGGAAGGGGTTTGGTATACAGTTCCTGAGGAGCCAGACACCAGGCTTCCCGGATGCGGGATATCCAAGACTCAAACTTGGATCTAGCTCTGCATAAAAGAAACAAACGCCTGACTTGAGCATAGAAGCATAACTCAAAATGAACCTGACTCTTCCTGGAGGACTGAGATGGGAAGTCAAAAGATACCTTGACTGTCCATGAACTTGCCACAGCAACCTAATGACTAAGGGCTCAATCCAGCAAAGCATTCCAGCATGTGCTTAACTTTCAGCAAACGAGTAGAACCATTGAAATGAATGGTTCATACTAAAGTTCAGAGGTGTTATATTAAAGTGTACTAAATTGATGGGTTTACTCATTCTTTAGTGCTTTGATTGATTGGGGTCTAACAGCAAAGACTCTCCACATTTCATACCTCATCTGGAAATATATCTTCACTCCCTACATTTCTTATTACTTTCTTCCTCTGCTGTACCTCTGTAATTGTATTTGCCTGTGTTTACCTGAGTTTGAGGATACAGTGGATATGAAAGAAACTATATGAAACAAAGCTGTATTTTATTGTACTGGAATCAGAGTCCAGAATGTCTGTCCTTAATTCAGAACAGAAGAAAATGGGCTTTTGACAGTATGTAGTAGAAGCAACCTCCATAAAATTCCATTTAGACTTTTTTTCAATTTAAATTGGAGAGTGTTGAAATTGACCTTTCACCTCTTCTGATAGTGCCATGCAAAAGACTGTACGGTTAGGCTTATTCAGCAATATTCTGAGCCCAATGGGACAAATAATAGGCAAAAATTTCCAACTTCAATGTTGTCTCTTCATACAACCGCACAAGGAATCATAGAAATGTAGGATTGGAAAGGACCTCAAGAAGTCATCAAGTCCTGCCCCCTGTGCTGAGGAAGGACCAAATGTACCTAAACCATCCTTGACAGATGTTTGTTCCTGACAGACACGCACCTTAAAATTCCACAACCTCTCTTGGAAGCCTATTCTAAGGCTTAACTACCCTTAAAATGGAAAGTTTTTCCTATTAGCTAAAATAAATTCCCCTTGCTGCAGATTAAGCCCACTACTTCTTGTCCTACCTTCAATAGATATGACCATTATCCTCTTTATGACAGCCCTTAACATATTTGAAGGCTATTATCAGGTCCCCCTCAATCTTCTTTTCTCAAGAGTAAACATGCCCATTTTTTTAACCTTTCCTCAGGTTTTCTAACCTTTCCTCAGGTCAGGTTTTTTAAACCTTTCATCATTTTTGTAGCTAACCTTTGGACTCCAATTTGTCCCCATCTTTCCTAAAGTGTGGCACACAGAATTGGACCCAGTATTCCAGTGAGGCCTCACCAGTGTTGAGTAGAGCAGGGAAATTAACTCCCATGTCTTACAGATAACACTCCTGTTAATACAGTCCGGAATGATATTAACCTTTTTCACAACTGCATCACACTGGTGACACATACTCAATTTGTGATCCACTATAACCCCCAGATCCTTTTCAGCAGTACTACCACTTATCCAGTTATTCTCCATTTTGTAGCTGTGCATTTGATTTTTCCTTTCTCAGTGAAGTACTTTGCACTTATCTTTACTGAAGTTCATCTTGTTGATTTAAGACAAATTTGCCAATTTGTCAAGGTAATTTTGAATTCTAATCCTGGTCTCCAAACTAGTAGCAACCCTCCCAACTTGTTGTCATGTGCACATTTTATGAGCATAGTCTCCTCACCATTATTCAAGACATTAATGAAAATATTGACTAGTATCCCACTAGATATGCCCTCACGGTTTGACACCAAACCAGTGATAACTGCACTTTTCAACTGGTTGTGCACCCTGTGTCATAATTCAGGGAAACTGCATCTGTATTTCCTTTTAGAGGTCCAGCAACAGCATGCACTCTCAGGCTTTTGTCTCTCCAGTTGTTGCCTCTCATGGATGGAGACACTTGTCTCTCTTCCTTCTGACCAGTGTATTTTCAGGGGGCACAATACTCTTTTTATGGTGTGTTATTTCCCAGCAAGGCAGACTGCCTAAACAGGCCAGCATCTGTGCTGTACTTTCTATTCAGAGACAAATAACAGTGTAATTTCCCCAGTTAAGCTTCCATACAAATATTTCTAAGCAAGCACATTTTATTGCTCAGGTAAAAGCAATGCAGAGAAAACATTAAAAACAATAAAAGGACCCACACACATACTATCAAATTAATAGGGAACCCCTCAAACTACAGAGTGGGCTCTGTAAGATGAGCAGTCTTTTAAAAACCCAGTAGAATGGTGTACCTGTGGTTTCAAATTTATAACACCCCTTTGCTCAGAACAAGAAGATTCATGAGTAAGAAAGTCCCTTGTTTATCCAGTTTTCTTCTTTGAAGAGACTCCGAATAAGCAATCAGCAAGACAATGGGTCTCTGCTTAAAGTGCAGGTTGGTTTCAAGGTGGACTATCTGAATTCCTCTCACACCCAAGTATTTCCTATGTAATCAACTTCAGGCACATTACTCCAAAAAGTCTTTTGAAGTTCCTAATCTCATGGGGATTGCATTACTCCTGCCTTCCTCTTAAAGAAGTTCTATACAATCCCACAACAATACACAAACATTTGCATTTTCAGTACAGTGGAGTTCCCCAATACTTACATTTAATTCAATGAGTTTATCTTAATTTCATAAGGTTTGTCCATATTATTGTCATCTGTCACACTCTCCTTATTAATTTCATTTAGACCACATGTCCCTAATTTGCTTCTGAGAATGTCATGTGGTACTGTGTCAAAAGCTTTACTAAAATCAAGTTATATCATGTCTACTGCTCCCCCCCCACTCACTAAAGCAGTAACGCTGTGAAAGAAGGAAATTAGGTTGGTTTGGCATGATTTGTTCTTGACAGTTCCGTGTTGACTATTACTTATAACCCTATTATTGTAGGTGCTTACAAACTGATTATTTAATCATTTTTTCCAGTATCTTTCCAGGTATTGAAGTTAGGTGAAGTGGTCTATAATTCCCCATGTTCTCTTTGTTCCCCTTTTTAAAGATAGTGTAGTGAGGCTGAGTAGCCTCCCTTTGAGCAGGACACCGAGGGACCCCTATACACCCCTTGGAGGGCAGAGCCTAGATTGCCCCACCCCCCTCACTAGAAGGACTGGGGTGTGGCTGGAAGTATAAAAGGCCGGCTCTGCAGCACAGCTGGGGGAAAGCCAGCAATGGAGGATGATGCTTGGCCTGTTCTCCAGAGGAACTTGCGCCTGGCCGTTCCTGATCCCCACGCATGGATGAGGACTGGCTTGGAGTACCTGCTGCGGTTTACCCCAAAGAGCCAGAAAAGGCCTGGAGGCCGCAGGTACCAAATCCCAGGGAGGAAGGAAGTAGCCCAGGGGCAGCCCTGGAGCAGCTGGCTGCAGAGCCCAGCTCAGTCGGCATGTTGTGGCTGGATCCCCGCTAATGCAAGGGCAGCCAATCCTGCCCCTGCCAGGGCCCTGGGCTGGGACACAGTGGAGTAGGGTGGGCTCGTGTCCCCCTGCCACCCTACCCTGGGTGGCTAACCTCCTACACAGTGCAAGGAGGCTCTAGCCCAGAACAGGAGCTCCCTTATCACTCACCTGGAAAGACTGTGTGTTTGCTGGCTGCCTGAGTCCTACTCAGGCTAAAGCCAGGCCTGTAAAGACTGTTTGCTCAGTGGCTGCCTGGGTTCCCCCCAGGCCAAGGCCCGCCCTTGGAGACTGGGTGTTTATGGGCTGCTTGGGCCCTGCCCAGGCTGGAGCCACCCCTGATAGACTGTGTTGAGGGGCTGATCACTTGACTACCCCAGCCCAGGCCGAAGCCTGGTAGTGGTGGTTGATTACCCAGCCCTATTGTGGGCCCCTAGCTACCCTGCAGACTCTGATCTGGACCAGACTGGGCCAGCCAGAGTGGCCTCCTTCCAAGTGGGAGAGCAAGGAACCCTTACAGATAGGTACAATGTTTTCCCTTCTCCAGTACACTGGAATCTCACCTTGTCCTCCAGGAATTCTCAGAGATAATTGCTAATTGCTTATTATTTCAGCTAGTTCCATAAGTACCCTAGGGTAAATTTCATCAGGCCCTGCCAACTTGAATACATCTAACTTAACTAAATGTTCTTTAACCTGTTTTTTCACTATTTTGGTTTGCATTCTTTCCCCCCTTGTTGATAATATTTATCAGGTTGAGTAATTGGTCCCAATTAACCTCTTTAGTGAAGACTGAAGCAAAATAGACACTAAACATCTCAGCCTTCTTCATGTCATCAGTTAATAGCTTTCCTTCCCTGCTAAGTAGAGGACCTACACTTTCCTTTGTCTTTCTCTTGCTTCTAATCAATTTAAAGAACTTCTTATTGCCTTTTATGTTCCTTGCTATGTGTAACTCATTCTGTGCCTTAGCCGTTCACATTTTTTCCTTACATGCTTGTGCTATTCATTTGTGCCCCTCAGTAATTCAGCCATGTTTCCAGTCTTTGTAGTGTTCCTTTTTTATTTTCATGTAACTTTAGCACTCTCGTGGCCAAGATGCAGGCAGCTCTGGCCAAGAGAAGGCAGGCGCAGGAATGCAGCAGGAAAAATTCCTTCCACCCCAGGAGCACCTGTTCCAAACCCCCCCCTAGTGAACACACCCACCCACCAGAAAAGTACAATGGATATAAGAAAGGGAAAGGTTTGTTTATAGAGGGATGAGAGGAAAAAACCAAGGGGAATATAGGGGGAGCAGTAAAACAGGGCTGCATCCAAACCAAGGCCCCAGGGGCCCAGTGGTAGCACAGTCTGAAAGGGCAGACACTGAGCAATGTGTCTGCACACAGAGTTCAGGAGGCCTGAGCAAAGTTCCAGTCCGGTGATGAGTCTTGGGTGCTCCTGGTCATCTTCAGCGCCAGTGAACTTTTCCCAACAAACCGCTCCAGTACCCTCTTCTGCTGCTCTCTGCAAAGCCACAACGAGCGGCCACCTCCTCACTTAACTAGCTAGCAGCTTCCCTCCTTATTCCCAATGCAGAGTTACAAGCCCCAGTACACACAGACCCATATAGCTCTGGGTAGCAGTGATACTGGGTCCAGCTTCATCCTGACTTCTCGAGTGATTCCTCCCTGGCACAGTGCTCCTCCTGGCTCCTCTCCTGGGTGTTCCTGATCGGCCGCCCTGTCCTTACCAGGCTTCAGGTAGGTTTTCTGCTGCTTCACTTTGTAAGGGCCTGCAGGCTGCAGCCCTTCTCTCTCTGGAGCTCCAGAGCCATACCCTGGAGTTTCCTTTCTTTTTCTCAATGCTCCTGCTCCCCTGTTAGGAAAAAGATATAAAGTGGACATGTTCTTAAAACCCCAAAGGGGTTACATTCAGGTAATGAAAGTGTCCTGATGAAGCCATATTGGCCCCCTCTTCTTCTTCTTCTTGATAGTTTAAAGTTGTGCCTTTAACATTGTCTCCCCGAGAAAAAAACAGCTTTCCTGAACTCCTTTATCCTTTAGATTTTCTTCCTGTTGAACCTTACCTACCTGTTCTCTGAGTTTGTTAAAATCTACTTTTTGAAGTCCCTTGTCCTTATTCTGCTGCTTTCCTTCCTTTCCTTAGTGTAATGAAATCTATCTTTTCCTGATTACTTTCACCCAAATTGCCTTCAGATTTGCAGTTAGTTCCTCAGTGATGGTCAAAACCAAGTCTAAACTGGCTGTCTCCCTTGTTAAAGCCTCCATTTTCTGAAACAAAAAAATATCCCTGGTATTACAAGAACTAATTGGAAATTTTGTGTTTTGCCATCTGACTTTTCCAACAGAAATCTAGGTTCTTAGAGTCCCACATTACTACCAGGTCTTGTGTTTTGGATATTTCTGTTATTTGTTCTAGAACTGACTCATCCACCTCCTCTTCTTGATTTGGTGGTCTATAGCAGAGGTTTACTATGACATCACTCCTATTTTTTCCCTTTTTTCTTTACCTCAAATACTTGCAACTGGTTTGCTTCTCACCTCCTTCTGGACCTTAGAACAAGTGTGTATATTCTTGATGTATAATGCAACACCTCCTACCTTTCCCCCCTTTTTCCTTCCATAAAAAAATGCAGTTCAGAAGTCATCAAGGGTCGTCTCAGCATTAGGAACCTTGGCTACAAATTTTTCATAGTTTAAATTCTCATCAATATTTAAGCCTCTGCCAATCTTTGTCATGCACAAATTTTATCAGTAGTGATTTTATATTTACTTCAGATCGTTGATAACAATGTTGAACAATGTTGTACTGATTCCCATGGAGCCACGCTAGAAATACCCCCATTCAACAAAGATTTCTCAATGACAACTACTTTTTGAGGTCTGCCAGTTAGCCAGATCTCAATCTATTTAGCATGTGCTTTATTGATATGGTATTGTGCTAATGTGTTCCATGCACTGAAATGCCATGGTATGATGTAAATGAGGCACACAGGTAGATTATATAGACCTGGAAACGTTCCCTGTGCGCACACACTCATACATTGCAGATTATGCATGCTCCTGACAGGCAAACTCTGCCCAAGGGGATTAGAATAGGGAGTCATCAAATGATTACAAAACAAATGCACAACAATGATGCTTTTGAATCCTATTTGTGCTACCATTTTACTATCCTTATGCAGTGGGCTACATTATGGCTCATAAGACACATACTCAGGAGATAAAAAAAAAGGAGAAATGTCAAAGTAAAGTCTAACCGGAAATCTCTCTCAGTGAGTTCCCTGTAACCCTTCTTTGCATTCTAAATAATACAACAGTGTTACCAAGCTATGGCATTGTTAGTTTTGTAAATTATAATAAATATGGTTTCTTAAGTTTGACAGATTTGACTGCAATACACATCCTGATGACAAATATGTTACTTACAGCAGCTATCTGTGATAAAGTAAGATTTATACCAGAAATAAAGCCAAACATTAAACTGTCCAAGAATGTGAATTGGCCATTAAAGAATCATTTTTGCTAAAATTAGGTTTCTTGTGCATGTCTTTAAAGTCAGTCTAGAATTTAGTTTAATTTCTAGTCATATAGAAGCAATTCTGTCATCTAATTTACTAGTTTACTCTCATCTAATCATCAAGTTGACATATTTCACCCTAATTTGGTAAAATCTATCTGCTGTTTGCTTAAGGGAATATCAGCATCACATACCTAAAGACTTATAATATTGCATAACTGAAATGAGTAATCTCTGCAAGTTATCTTAAGGTCAATAACATAAACACAGCATGTGAGGAATTGTGATCTGTACCTACACACTAAATATATACAATATAAATGAAATTGTACTTTTTCTCTGTGGTATCACTCACATGTTTCAGAAGACTAGATGAAGCAGACAATTTTTTTATGACTGACTTGCTTTACACAATGGCACATCCAGTCCTGCTATAAGAATAGAAGAAAACAACATACATGTGTAGGAAAAAAAATTGTAACAGAGGAAAACTACGTGGGGAGATGATTATGGTTTTTTCCTGAAGTTCTAATTAGGCAAATAGATTGATCACAAGTAGATGTCCCATAACTTTAACTTGTTTCTCATTGTGACCCCATACAAAATGCCAGTTTGAAATGTAAAATTCTGAAGAACTACCTCTAGTGGATAGTCTACTACAGGGGTAGGCAACCTATGGCACGCGTGCCGAAGGTGGCACGCAAGCTGATTTTCAGTGGCGCTCACACTGCCTGAGTCCTGGTCACTGGTCCGGGAGGCTCTGCATTTTAATTTAATTTTAAGTAAAGCTTCTTAAACATTTTACTTTACTTTTACTTATTTACTTTACATACAGCAATAATTTAGTTATATATTTCAGACTTATAGAAAGAGAATTTCTAAAAACATTAAAATGTTTTACTGGCATGCGAAACCTTAAATTAGAGTGAATAGATGAAGACTCGACACAATGCTTCTGAAAGGTTGCTGACCCCTGGTCTACTATGCCACAAACAGAGGGAAACGCTCTAAGTGATGATTTTTCAGGTATTCAAAATGATAAGAAATTTGGGACCCTGAGTGGTCCCTGGAATCCAGTCTATGGAAAATTAACCTTTATTACTGCAAATAGTGATGAAAATAATTGTATCATGGCCAGACACTATACTAAACTATACTAAAGTTCTAAATCTGCGATTTTTCATTATTTTTTTTATTTCTTTTAAAATCACTGCTAATGAGTCTTGTATGTTTTTATTCAGACACTTTTATTACAGAGCAAATCCCACAGGTATATTTTAATGAGTCATATCATGTGTTCTAACTGAAAAGAATACAGAGCTATAATCTTTGGGAAGGGGGTAATAGATGGCTCATCTGATTGGCAGTGGGACCCTGAGCTCTTCATGTAGCAGTAATTGGATTAACTATGGCCCAGGTCAATAATTCAAATCCAACACATGTCAGGAGTGAGTGAAAGTCAGTCAATAATCTTTAGAGGTGCTGAGCACTTGCAGCTACTGCTTAAAAGGTTAAATGGGAATTAACCTCTTTCCTTTAGAGGCAGTCCTGCCAAAGTTCAGGACTGAGTCACTCTGGACAGGTAGTGCAAATAAAGTGGTAAAATGCTTTTATTAGTTCTTGGAGAGGAATGGCCTGATTTTTAAACATGTTTTCAAAATGGCAGAACACAATTCTTTCCCACTAGAAGATCAACAGTGATATCTCCATTAAGAGTAGGGTTAGATGAAATGGTGAGAGAAAACCCTGAATCCTGTCTACATTAGAGTGTCCACTTTTGTTAATGGTGGAGCTGTATTGTTGCTCTGTTATGTGAGCCCATGTATTTCTTGTGTAGACAAGGTCAGGAAGTCTAAGTTAAGTGACACTAGGCACAGTCTAGAAGGAGTCTCAGTTGATGTAATGTATAGGTTGAGGGGACCAGTAGGAGATACAGCTTGTGCCAACTAAGACTCCCTCTAGACTCTTGTATGCTGTAAATTTGGCCCCATATCTCTAATGGGCAGAACCAAAACCTTGGCACACAATACCACCAACACTGAGGGATTGAAATCCAGATCTGAGTATGAACTTCCCCAGCATTTAGCGAGTTTTGGCAGTAAATTATAGCTTTGAATTGTGAATGCTGATTCAATCCTTACTCCTGGGTTTCAGAGACAAAACCATTTTAATTTTCTGAGGAGACCTCTTTTGGTCTTCATGCAGGATAAAATGTTTTATATTTGGCTGAGGAAGTGGAGGAAAAACAATTTTCAAACATATCCTATTTATAGTACACATTTCAATGGAAGCACAATGTATTCATACAGCAAACGTGATATCAGAATGCATGAGAATATCGGAAGGAGAAATCTAATGTGAGAGGAGTGGATGTGTGCAATATGGAATAGGGAAATGAAAAAGAAATTCAAGATTTTAAAACAGAGAACATGATGAACATTAACCTTGCACTAGCAACAGGAGTTGTTTTAAGTACTGATGAGTTATACTGATAAAGAAATGGCAAAATGCACTCTAGCGCCAGGGCCATCCTTACCCATATGCAAAGTACACAGCTGCGTAGGGCACCAGGACATTTGATGCCCCAAATTTCCTGGTGCCCTGCGCAGATTCATGCTGCTCCAGCTCCAGCTCCTGCCCTGCCTCTTTCCGCCCCTGCTCTGCCTGCCCTGCTCCTGCTCCACCACACTGCCTTGATGAGTTCAGCAGGGCTGGGCCTGCACTCACCAACGGCGGGAAGTGCAGCGGCCCAGCCCTGGCTGTGCCCTCAGTGAGTGCTGGGGGGTGGTTGCTCCCTGTTTCTCAAGCCAGCCCCCGTGGAGGCGTGGGCCAGCCTCCCCATCCCCCATGGAGGCCTGGGGTCCCACACAGCCCCCCTGCAGGGGGGCTGCATAGGTCCCCAGAATAGCTAGGGATGGCCCTGCCTAGCACGCTCGTTAGTAAAATCTGAACCAGGCATTTACTAATTCTCCCCTCCCACTACACACACAGACACAGAACTCTATATTACAATACTTTGGCTTTAGTGTCTCTCACTCCATCACCAACAGACTAACCATAAACCATTTGGGAACAATGAATCCCAGTGTTGTTGGGATTTGGCTAGTGGTCATTATCCCAGATGTGTAAGGGGAAGAAGCAGTGATGCAAACCCAAAGTTGGTGATAAAAATTTTAAAGAGAAACATATCATTTTTATTAAAATTTAGAACAGTGGTGGACCCTTACCAGTCTGCTAAAAACCAGTAAATCAGGCATTTCTCTTTAAGAATCCCTTCTATAAAACTAAATTTACAACTGCAATATCAAGCAACTCTTATCTTTAACGCTCCTAATGGGCATAAATTAGGTAGTGTCCCTTCTATCAGACAATGTTTTCCAATGTATCTGTTTGTCAGACATTCCAGTGTTTTCAGTGCACACGGCTTGCTTAATAATTTTGTCTTAAAACAGCATTTTTGAATGAAATATTCTTACATAATCACTAGGAAGCAATGTTAATGAGGCTTAGCATTCTATATTAAGGCATCGGCAGTGCAGCTAACATTTCAGTACTGCAGTGCAGAAATCCAGCCAAAGGTGAGTAATGAATGATAATCCCTGAATAATTAATACAGAGAGCCTTAGAAGCATGATATATGAAATTCTGTCCTACAAAGGAAGTTACTTTTTTCATCCTGGTTCTCTGATATATACAGAATAATAAATGGTTATAGGTTAAATTCTAGGCTGATTTATATCCTTTGTGAAAATTCAGTGGAGTACCACTGAATTCTAGCCAGTGCAGAATTTGTCCTATAGTCTTTAAAGTGGCATACAAGACGGTAGTGAAAAAATAACAAATATGTTAGAAGCTTGGAGCTGATTTAAGATATACACATCTGTGTCTCCCAAATGTGGATTAAATTATGTGTTGGATATTAATTGGGTTCAGGCAGCAACCTATGCACCAAATTGTTGCTGTCTTGGGTACTACTAATCTCTGAGAACCATATTAGAAATGTACAACTAGTAGTTCTAATGGGAGTTGCGTTGGTGAAACATGGAAAATCTTAACTTTCTGATGTTGGGGATATAGGCTCAGATCCACACAAGGTATTTAGGCTCCAAACATTCATTAAAATCAACCCCGCTCAATCCTAGAACTTTTTAAAAAGATAGGTACAACTTATGCTACCCTCTATTCCTCTGGTGCAGTAGATAATTTTGATGCAGGATTGCATATTTTTGATAAAAGATTGCATATTCTGTCAGCTGCTTCATTCTAAAAATTTGTTAGTCCTGTTAGATGGCTGCCATCCAGTTTTGGCGACTTGTTGCTCTTAAATTTATCAGTTTATTTCAGCACCTCCTCTTCTAGCATATCACTCTCCAACAGAAAATACCAGTGCTAGAATCTAAATAAAAAAATGAGTGAACTAGAGTGTCTTGTATTAAATGAGGATATTGATATAATAGGCATCACAGAAACTTGGTGGAATAAGAATAATCAATGGGATACAGTAATACAAGGTACAAAATATATCGGAAGGAGAGAACAGGTCGTGCTGGTGGGAGAGTGGCATTATAAGTGAAAGAAAGCCTAGAATCAAATGCAGCAAAAGTTGTAAATGAATCAAACTGTGCCATAGAATCTCTATGGATAGAAATTCCATGCTCTAATAATACGAATATAGTGGAAGGGATATATTACAGACCACCTGACCAGGATGGTGATAGTGACTATGAAATTCTCAGGGAGATTAGAGAGGCTATTATAATAAAGAACTCAGTAATAATGGGGGATTTCAATTGTCCCCATATTGACTGGGTACATGTCACCTCAGGACAGGATGCAGAGATAACATTTCTTGACACCTTAAATGACTGCTTCTTGGAGCAGCTGGTTCTGAAACCCACCAAAGAAGAGGCAATTCTTGATTTAGTCCTAAGTAAAGCACAGGATTGGGTCCAAGAGGTGAATACAGGTGGACCGCTTGGTAATAGTGACCATAATGTAATTAAATGTAATATCCCTGTGGCAGGAAAAACACCACAGTGGCCCAACACAGTAGCATTTAATTTCAGAAAGGAGAACTACACAAGAATGAGGAGGGTAGTTAAACAGAAATTAAAGGGTACAGTGCCAAAAGTGAAATCTCTACAAGCTGTGTGGAAACTTTTGAAAGACACCATAACAGAGGCTCAACTTAAATGTATACCCAAATTAAAAAACATAGCAAGAGAACCAAAAAAGAGCCACCATGGCTAAATAACAAAGTAAAAGAAGCAGTCAGAGGCAAAAAGGCATCCTTTAAAAAGTGGAAGTTAAACCCTAGTGAGGAAAATAGAAAGACTTCTGGCAAATGAAGTGTAAAAATATAATCAGGAAGACCAAAAAAATAAAATGTAAGGAACAGTTAGCCAAAGACTCAAAAAATAGTGGCAATATTTTTTAAAGTACATCAGAAGCAGGAAGACTGCTAAACAACCAGTGGGGCCACTGGAGGATCAAGGTGCTAAAGGAGCACTCAAGGATGATAAGGCAGTTATGGAGAAACTAAATTAATTCTTTGCAAAAGTCTTCATGGCTGAGGATGTGAGGAAGATTCCCAAACCTGAGCCATTCTTTTCAGGTGACAGATCGGAGGAACTGTCCCAGATTGAGGTATCATTAGAGGAGGTTTTGGAACAAATTGGTAAATTAAACAAGAAGTCACCAGGACCAGATGGCATTCACCCAAGAGTTCTGAAGGAACTCAAATGTGAAATTGCAGAACTACTAACTGTAGTCTGTAACCTATCATTTAAATCAGCTTCTGTACCAGATGACTAGAGAATAGCTAATGTGGTGCCAATTTTTTAAAAGGGCTCCAGAGGTGATCCTGGCAATGACAGGCCTGTAAGCCTGCCTTCATTGTCAGACAAACTGGTTGAAACTATAATAAAGAACACTATTTTCAGACATATAATTGAACATAATTTGTTAAGGAAGAGTCAACATGGTTTTAGTAAAGGGAAATCATGCCTCATCAGTCTACTAGAATTTTTGAGGGTATCAACAAGCATGTGGATAAGGGGGATCCAGTGGATATAGTGTAATTAGATTTTCAGAAAGCCTTTGAAAATGTCCCTCACCAGATTCTTAAGCAAAATAAGCTGCCATGGGATAAGAGTGTAGGTGCTTTCTTGGATTGGTAACTGGTTAAAAGAGAGGAAACAAAGAGTGGGTATAAATGGTCAGTTTTCAGAGTGGAGAGAGGTAAATAGTGGTGTCCCCCAGGGATCTGTATTGGGACCAGTCCTAGTCAACATATTCATAAATGATCTGGAAAAAGGAGTAAACAGGGAGGTGGCAAACTTTGCAGATGATACAAAATTACTAAAGATAGTTAAGTCCTAGGCAGACTGCAAAGAGCTACAAAAGGATCTCTCAAAACTGGGTAACTGGGCAACAAAATGGCAGATGAAATTTAACGTTGATAAATGCAAAGTAAGGCACAGTGGAAAACATAATCCCAACTATACATATAAAACGATGGGGTCTAAATAAGCTGTTATCACTCAAGAAAAAGATCTTGGAGTCATTGTGGATAGTTCTCTGAAACCGTCCACTCAATGTGCAGCGGCAATCAAAAAAGTGAACAGAATTTTGAGAATAATTAAGAAAGGGATAGATAATAGGACAGAAAATACCATGTTGCCTCTATATAAATCCATGGTACACCCACATCTGGAATACTGTGTGCAGATGTGGTCACCTCATCTCAAAAAAGATGTATTGGACTTGGAAAAGGTTCAGAAAAGAGCAACAAAAATTATTAGGGGTATGGAATGGCTTCCATATAAGGAGAGATTATTAAGACTGGGACTTTTCAGCTTGGAAAAGAGATCATAGAATATCAGGCTTAGAAGGGACCTTAGGAGATTCCCCTGCTCAAAGCAGGACCCATCCCCATACAGATTTTTAGCCCAGTTCCCTAAATGGCCCCCTCAAGGATTGAGCTCATAACCCTTGGTTTAAGCAGGCCAATACTTAAACCACTGAGCTATCCCTCCCAACTAAGGAGAGGTATGATTTAGGTCTATAAAATCATGACTAGTGTAGCAAAAGTAGGTAAGGAAGTGTTGTTTACTACTTCTCATAACACAAGAACTAGTGGTCACCAAATGAAATTAATAGGCAGCAGGTCTAAAATAAATAAAAGCAAGTCTTTCTTCACACAACACACAGTCAACCTGTGGAACTCCTTGCCAGAGGATGTTGTGAAGGCCAAGACCATAACAGGATTCAAAAAAGAACTAGACAAGTTCATGGAGGACAGGTCCATCAATGGCTATTAGCCAGGATGAGCAGGGATGGTGTTTCTAACCTGTTTGCCAGAAGCTAGGAATGAGCAACAGGGGAAGGATCAATTGATGATTACCTGTTCTGTTCATTCTCTCTGGGACACCTGGCACTGGTCACTGTTGGACGACAGGATACTGGGCTATATGGAACTTTGGTCTAACCCAATAGGATCATTCTTATGTTCTTATTACATCTTCATTACTGAAAAAGAGCAGGCCCGTCTTCTATTAGAAAGTTAGGAACCTAAATATTGGTATGGATCTGGGCCTTAACTTACTCTTTTCTGGTTGATCCTGCTTGACTCTGCCCTGCTACTCCTGCAGCGAGTGTCAGGAGTAGAAAGAAGCGATAAAGAAGAAAGCCCAGGGCTGACTAGGAAGGAGAGCTGAGCTCTGCTTCTCGTTTGGTTTGGGTATCCTTGTTTCAGCAAAGAGCTGGAGACAACTTGCTACCTAGATGAGCCTCCTGGTCACGTGGCCAAGAGAGACTGATTTTAAGGATTGGCTACATGAAGACAATCCCAGAAAAAGTGGGTGAGGGTGCTGCTTGAAATTCCTTGGATGACCCTATTGTAGAGATTTTAACATTTCTTTGTTTCTGGACTTCAATATCCTGGAAAGGCTGGGACTCAAGTATGGCTTAGCTGAAGGGCTAAAGCACCACTGCACTGGCCCTGTGAGAGATGGCAAATAACCATTGGAGACCCCATGACAGGTTACGAAGTGTCCTGCTGGGCCACAAGGGAACATCTTGGAGGTAGGCCCCATCACAGCATTATTCATCTGTCTGGAATAACGTAGAGAATTGATACCTGAGAGTACAATTCTTCAGCCTTTACTGCCATTCAGCAGGAAGTGACTAATTCAAGTTGCCCCTCTGACTATGAGATTACTCATGTGAGTAAATACTTACACAACATAAATAAAGGTTACAGAATCAGACCTGACAAACAATTTTGTTTTCTTTGCTGGACTGATGAATAACAAGTCATATCTGGAACTCCTGGGCCACTTGTATTTCTTTGCCATGAATATCTTTTGCAAAGATTCATCATATCTTGTAGCAAAACTCCAGGTCTTCTGGCTCTTATCACAGAAGGATTTCCCAGAGGGTTTTAACTAACATTGTGTTGTAAATGTATGCATCATACTTCCTAGGAGATACTTTCACACCTTTTCAGTTATCTCCCCTCAAACTGCTGTTTTTATTTGTATGTCTTTTATGGAACATATATACACAGACATCTAAACATATTTTAAAACAAGTGGATTTCATTCTAAATAAAGCAAAGGGGTAAAACAGCGTTTGCTGTGCACATATTGCCATCGACTTAACTATGTGTAGTACCTGGTCCAAAGCCCATTGAAGTCAATGTAAAGATTCCCATTGACTTCAATGGGCTTTGGACTGGGCTCATAAAAATACTATAGAAGGGAGCATTTTAAAAAAATGCATAAAGTAAAATAACTGTGTCATTTAAAATAGATCAAATCACCTTTGTGTTCTCTGGAATTCCCACTTTTTCAACCATTTGACAAAATTATTCATCCGAGTTGCCAAAATGAGGGGCTAGAAAGAAGCTGGTATTGCAAATACCCTCCCTCTCTCTCTCTTTCTTTCTCTGGCTATTGCTGTATTTCCTGCAGTTGCAAGTATATTGAAATAACTGACCTTCCCCACCTAAAGAAATTAATGCTAGTATCATAATTAACCACTCAGAAAACACACTTGAACATAAAAGACCATTCCTTTCTTTCATGTAACCTGTGCTATTTCTACTGCTGTAACTGTACATGTGGCATGGTACTCAGTGACTATAACATTTCAAATTGGGATCTGGGGAAATGGTTAATTATGAAAGCTGCAAGGAGAGACAATGTAAGGTATGAGTTACAGGGAAGAAGAGTGATTTGTTGATGTTTAGTGGGCAAAGGGGTAAAAGTATTTTCTTTCCAGCTTAACTTTGTTTTTAAAGGAATATCCCACAGGGGCATCTTGAACTATAGTCAGTCGAAGTCTTTGTCCTGGCTTCAGTGATTTTTAGCTCAGGTTCAGACAGAAGAGTAATGCAAATGCTGAGATCCAGCCTATTCACAATGTTGAGAATCAAATGAACCACATTTTGTTAGTTGCATGGAAATTCACAGGATTTTTTTTTAATTTGCTTAACATATTTATAATGATTTGTTTGTATTGAGCATAATGTGTGTATTATCATTTTACACCTCGTCAGATCTCAATCATGGCTTCTGACAAACTAAGTCATAGAATCATAGAATATCAGGGTTGGAAGGGACCTCAGGAGGTCATCTAGTCCAACCCCCTGCTCAAAGCATGACCAATTCCCAACTAAATCATCCCAGCCAGGGCTTTGTCAAGCCTGACCTTAAAAACCTCTAAGGAAGGAGATTCTACCACCTCCCTAGGTAACCCATTCCAGTGCTTCACCACCCACCTAGTGAGACCATTACTCCTTGTTCTGTCGTTTGGTACCACTGAGAACAGTCTAGCTCAATCCTCTTTGGAACCCCCTTTCAGGTAGTTGAAAGCAGCTACCAAATCCCCCCTCATTCTTCTCTTCTGCAGACTAAACAATCCCAGTTCCCTCAGCCTCTCCTCATAAGCCATGTGCTCCAGCCCCATAATCATTTTTGTTGCCCTCTGCTGGACTCTTTCCAATTTTTCCACATCCTTCTTGTAGTGTGGGTCCCAAAACTGGATACAGTACCCCAGATGAGGCCTCACGAATGTCAAATAGAGGGGAATGGTCACATTCCTCGATCTGCTGGCAATGCCCCTACTTATACAACCCAAAATGCCATTAGCCTTCTTGGCAACAAGGGCACACTGTTGACTCATATCCAGCTTCTCGTCCATTGTAACCCCTAGGTCCTTTTCTACAGAACTGCTTCCTAGCCATTTGGTCCCTAGTCTGTAGCCGTGCATGGGATTCTTCCATGCTAAGTGCAAGACTCTGCACTTGTCTTTGTTGAACCTCATCAGGTTTCTTTTGGTCCAATCCTCTAATTTGTCTAGGACCCTCTGTATCCTATCCCTACCCTCCAGCATATCTACCACTCCTCCCAGTTCAGTGTCATTTGAAAACTTGCTGAGGGTGCAGTCCATGCCATCCTACAGATCATTAATGAAGATATTGAACCAAATCGGCCCCAGGACCGACCCCTGGGGCACACTGCTTGATACAGGCTACCAACTAGACATGGAGCCATTGATCACTACCTGTTGAGCTCAACAATCTAGCCAGATTTCTATCCACGTTATAGTCCATTCATCCAGCCCATACTTCTTTAACTTGCCTGCAAGAATACTGTGGGAGACCATATCAAAAGCTTTGCTAAAATCAAGGAATAACACGTCCACTGCTTTCCCCTCATCCACAGAGCCAGTTATCTTGTCACAGAAGGCCATTAGGTTAGTCAGGCATGACTTGCCCTTGCTGAATCCATGCTGACTGTTTCTGATCACTTTCCTCTTCTTAAGTGCTTCAGAATTGATTCTTTGAGGACCTGCTCCATGATTTTTCCAGGGATCGAGTCCCAGCAACTTGCTCTGTAATGGCACTAAATGGTGGTGTTGCATCTGCACTGGCACTTAAGTCCATGTTAAAAATTATTTAAGTCAGCTAGTGGTCACTCACTTAATATAGATAGGACTGTACAGTACTTTTCATGCAGAGATCTCAAAGCATACTACAAAGGTTTTGTCAGCATTATTATCCTTGACCTCAAGGTGTGAACCACAGGTAGTGGAAAGTTGGCTGGTCTCATGGTTCTAAAATCCCCCCTCCCTTCTTTCCACATACTAAAATGCATTTGCATACTTTCCTAATATCCATTTTCCACATAAGCAATTGCTGCATGGCTGTTTATATAACAAGACTGGCAGGGGCAGTTGGAGGGGAAGCAGGGTTGTCCAACATTAGAAAGGAGATGACCACAAGACAATCTCTGTTAAGAAGTTGTCCATATTATGAAATAATTTGACAACCATGAGTCTAGGGGAATAAACAAACAGTTGGCAGTCAGGTTTTGGACAAGGCATTTCACTTCTCTGCCTCATTTTCCCTATATGATAAACGGTGATAATAAATACTTACTTGCTCAACTCCTGGGGCTTGTGGGAGGATTCATTGATTAGTAAATGTTTGTAGAGTTCCTCGGACACATAAAATGTCAAATACAGTGGCCACTATTAAAGTCAGCGTTTATCAACAGTTGCCACATTGTTGTCAACGTGCTGCCACAGTTATGTGTGTCTTGGTTTTCTGGACCTGTGTAATCTTTTGTCATTTATTTATTTGATTTTAGTATATTACACATTTTTTAAAAAAAATGGCAAAACTCTGAATCTAGAAGATCTCATAACCAAGTCACAACTGTACACCTGTTACACGCAAAGACATTTGTACGAGGTGGTGACAAGCCATAACCTGTATGCACACTTATCTCAAAATAACGTATGTTGTTAACCACTGGCTAGTCTCACACACAGTAAGCCCCACTGCAGTCACTTGTGTCTTGGAGGAAGAGAACAGGGGCCCCAGATATTTTACCTCTCAGCTTTGGAGGCATTTATTCAGATATACAAATTGCAAAAACAATGAGAAATATAAAGAGATATTTGCTGGTTCTCTCACCCTCTTACTTTGACAGATTTTTCAATTACTACTCTTATATATTTGTATTATGGTAGCATCTAGGAACCTCCAAACAAAGATCATGCTCCTATTGTGCTAGGCACTGTTCAAACATGTAACAAAGACAATTGCACCAAAGAGCTCACAATCTAGTGACTGTACTGGGTTTATTTGCCAAACACCAAAATGAGCCAGCTGTAAGAATAGTTACTGCTTCTGAACACACCGATGCCCAGACAATGCACATTCAGGGTCTCTCTGCTTCTATCATCCCCAATTGGTAGGAATGAGCACAGAGTGACACGTTTTTTGTGTACGTCAAACATTCCTAGCACACTCCTGGAATAGTATTTACAAAGGCACATTCCTATTTGCATTTTCACTGATTAATAGCTTGGGAGGCACTAAATAATTTAATGAGACATAATCAGCTGCTATCTGCAGCGTAGACACAGATGGGAAGATGATACAAAGACGTTGTACATAAGAGATATTACTGTGTATCCATGGAAACAGTGTCTCTCTCTTTGCCGGTTCAGCAAGGTTGCACATCATTAGGGTGTCTCCCACTCCTGACAACGGCAACTTTACAGTGTCAGTCAGTAAATCTTTGCACCCATTCTTGCTGTCAGCACAAAGTGACAGAGAGCCCAGTGAAGGCGTGAGCTGCATAGGAAATGGGCTTTGATGCAACATTGCAATCATGTCTTCTTATGCAGCTGCCAATTTCAAGCCTCAGTTCAATAAAGAAGAACAAAATGAACAGGCTAAGCTAGACTTTGTTCTGTTGGACCATTGTCTATATTCTATAGTTAATTTTACTGCTCACGACTGTTAAAAGGCTGAAGAATTAGACTAGACTCAGGTGGAGAGTGGGTGAGTGTTATGCAGGAATTGGATATATTCTGACAAAGCACCTTAGCCCTACCCAGCAGCTCTCATAGTATTTCAGTGAGATCTGAACCTGACAAGAGCTTCTAAATTGTGTTAAACTGGGTAGTAATATGCCTGTGCATTGATAACAGGAGAAAAAAACCTTTTAACCCTTCTATGTCAGTTAATCATGTTTACCATAATTGCCGTGCATGTTAGGAGCTTTTTTTAAACCATAAATAAAAGTAATTTTAAGAAGTCAAAGCTGAAAGGAAAAAAGGAGAATGCAACTAGAATGGAAACTTAATTTAAATACACTAGGAGAAAATTATAGGCTAGGCTGTATCCTTAACTCTTTTCCTCTGTTTAGGTTGTAATTAAACTATTTGTCAATGTCCAAGGTAAGCCAATCATGGTTAATGCACAAAAGAAGTGTCTATAGGGGGAAAATGGAATCAATTTACAGATTTTTGCAATGTACAAAAGAAAAAAATGCAAATTTGTTACTGCAGATCCTTGCATTCTTAAGGATTGTGGCCTGCAATGATGTGCAAGGCAGAAATATAATGCCACTATTGTATGTGAAAAACCGCAATTAAAATATTGTCCCACAGTGATTTATAAAGGGTCAAATTGTCACCTGGGTTACATTGCTACACAGGGAAGCAAGGACATAAATCACCTCCTTGAACTTCCAATGGGTTTCTTACCCTGTGCATAATATTATGGGGAAGATGTACTCTTTGGAGATCTGCAGCTTTCCCCTTCCATTCACATATGGGTAGCTGTTGCTGTAATGCTGAACACTTCCCCCTCAGAGCAAGGAGGAACTCATAAGAACATAAGAACAGCCACACTGGGTCAGACCAATGGTCCATCTAGCCCAGTATCCTGTCTTCCAGCAACGGCCAATGCCAGGTTGTTCAGAGGGCATGAACAGAACAGATAATTATCAAGTGATCTATCCCCCATTGCCCATTCCCAGCTTCTGGCAAACAAAGGCTAGGACACTTCAAAGCATGGTTTTACATCCCTGCCCATCCTGGCTAATAGCCATTGATGGAGCTATCCTCCATGAACTTATCTAGTTCTTTTTTTAACTCTGTTGTAGTCTTGGCCTTCACAACATCCTCTGGCAAAGAGGTTCACAAGTTGACTGTGCATCATGTGAAGAAATACCCAGGGGGCAAATTAGGCCCCCTCAGAGTTTCAATCTGCCTCCTGACATGCTCTAGGGTCAGCACAACAAACACTGTCCTTGGCTCATGGCAAAGCATAAAACATAAACAAGCAATCAATGAGGCACAAATTCTGCCTCCGATGTGTGCCTGCAGCTCCTGTTGTAGATACTTGAATACAGACTTTTACTGTGAAGGTTTCAAATTCCCCAAAGCAGTGGTTCCCAAGATATGAGCCATGAGGTAAACTCTTCATGAAGATGTCTTTCACACTATGAAAATAGTTTGGATCCACTGGCCTGAGGAGATACAAATCCACATACAAGTTTCTAGCCAAACTACATTTGAACAAATCTACATTCTCTTTAGCTCATTTGTTGATACAGAAAACAAAAATTCTTCACACTTGAAAGAAAAACATCAAATAAGTCTAGTTCACAAAATAAAGCTTCTGCAGAAGACAATACAACTAAGCTTCCTTCTGCCTGTCACTCAGGTTAAATTCCATGGGCCAAATTCTGCTCTGTTATACCTGTGTACAGCTTGGCTTTGCCCACTTGGTAGACCACATGATCATTACTGGTCGAATTCAGGAGATGATTTAGTTCCCTAAGCATCAGAATTTAAAGAGCTAGATTCTTTGACAATTGAAGTTCAAATCCTAGATACTCCACCTTGGTCTCCCCAACCTAGAATTATAATTCCTCATTTACACTGCAGCTCAACGGAAAAGGTTTCCCTCCTAATAGCTAACTCCACTGCCGCAAGAGTAAGTTAAAAACAGAAATAAACAAATAAGCAGAGTGTGATCAGTTGATAAAACTGTAAACAATCTAAAAGCTAATCCATTCCATAAACTTCCCTGTTTGTGTACAGCATATATTCTATTTAGAAAAGATCCATGTGAGGAAAAAAAATTAAGACTAGTGCTGTCCGGGAAGCTTGGATCACCCACTTTCTCAAAATTTTTGACAAAAAGAAAATTTTGGGGCGGGAGTTTGGCAGTCAATTTTTGGACACTTGGGCAACACCTTTTTGACTGGCTGCCATTTTCAGTGGCCGAAAAACTAAAACATCTTTGCATTTTTTTCATTGGTTGGTTGTTGAAAACTGAAAATGTTCAGATTTTTTTTATTATTAAAAACCTGAACAAACTACATTAAAAATGGGCATTTCCTATGGAATTTTCCACTTTGAGGAATTTTCAGCCATTTTTCAGATTGCTTCTAACCAAGACACTCTGCCCTTGAAAGAAACTCATTATTCTTGAGAGGAAGGATGGACTTAAGGTTAAGACACAGGGCTAAGACTCATAAGAATTGGGTTTGGTGCTTGGCTGTGCTTCCGTATTCCTGTGTGACCATAAGCAAGTCACTTTCTCTCTCTTTGCTTCTTTTCCTCATATGGAAAGTGAAGATGACAATGTTCCTTTCTCTTGCCTATTTAATATAATATCTATTTCACATGAACTCTTCAAGGCTCTACCTTTTATTTTGTGTATATATAGCATTTACCACAATGGGATCTTGGTTGAGGCCTCAAGGTGATACTATAATGCATAACAGGGGTCATGAATGGGGCAATGTATTATCTGCCAGATGCTTCTGCCTTTGCAGAGTAAATCACTCTGAGTATGTCTGCAATTAGAAACTTGTGGCTGGCCTGTGCCAGCTGACTTGGGCTCGGGCTAAGGGGTTATTTAATTTTGGTGGAGACATCTGGGCATGGGATGCAGCCCGAGTTCTGGGGTCCCTGCACCCACTTCATAAGGTCCTACAGGCAGGGCTCTAGCTCCGACTACAGCTCCAGCCTGAGCCCAGATGCCTACACCACAGTTAAGTGGCTCCTTAGCCCAAGTCAGCTGGTGCAGGCTAGCTGTGGGTTTTTAATTACAGTGAAGACATACCCTCTGCCTGTCTGGGTGGCCCCTGATCACTGTGTAGTCCCAGGCCTCTGGTGTTTACTGTAGGAGAATTTACCCTTTACTGATAGTTCTTCTCTTTCGTCCTTTTCTTGTACATAAGAAAACTGCCTGCACCATGCAGCACAGGGCAGCTAAAAATATTCACAACGTGAATGTCTAATTTCCAATGCGTATAACTGAATACATTGTATTTGTATAAATTATCTCAGTCCTGCTACATTCCCTTTTCCCTTTGTTACTGACTTCCAAATCAACATGCTTTGCTGAAAAAATGCATGTCACATAAGTTCTTAACATGAGGGGGATAGGAGTTCAACTCCATGTACCGTTAATATGATTGCAACTTTTATTTTAAAATGGTCAGTTCTCATTATATTTTTTATATAACAAAACAGTCTAACTTGTGGAAGATAATTCCTCTATATAATCTCTCTTAAGCATATTCTTATAGCTTTGATGCTCATGGAAAGCACTGTATAAAATGAAAATAGCCAACACATATAATGTTCATAGGCATTGGGCTATTTTTGTTTCCCTTTCATTAGTTACCACTTACCTTCGTAGCTTAAGCAACACATAACATAATATTCACTCACCAGACATAATACAATTTAACCCAATTTTGATTAATCTCTTGTACTGCCCCACAGTTAGGCCTATGGGGTTGTGAACAGTAATCTGCACCAAAGTGCTAGGCTGTAACTCCCCCATGTGGACACTGCAAGGACATACTAAAAGGTTCCTAGTTTGCATTAATGTGACCTCTTCGAACAGGACAATGATAATACAAAGTTGGAACCTTTTAAGATATGTCTATACAGCAAAGAAAAAACAGCAGCTGGCCTGTGCCAGCCGACTTGGCCTTGTTGGGCTCTGACTGCAGGGCTGTTTCATTGCTGTGTAGACTGTGTAGACTTCATTGCTTAGGCTGGAGCCTGGGTTTGGGACCCTCCTATCCTGCTGGGTGCCAGAGCCCGGGCTGCAGCCTGAGCCCAGAAGTTTACCCGGAAACAATGAAACAGCCCCACAGTCTGAGTCGGCTGGCATGGGTCAGTCATGGGTTTTTCTTTGCTGTGTAGACACACCCTTAGTTCACACCTGCACTGTTCACCTGGGGGAATTACAGTGTGTTAGAATTGAAGACTTGTGGCAGTGCCTGCCCAGTCTCTGGGTAGTCTGCGAGCGCAGCTGAGCCATAGCAGGGCTGTCTGATAAATCACTCCACTTAATTGGCCACTGAAGCCAGCAAAGCCAGCTTTTAAGTCCAACAGCAACAGCTGATCTCTGGATGCTCCATGCAAATGCCACAACTGCCATCTCTTCTGATTCTGCCCTGTTCCTACCCTTTCTCCAGCTGCATCCTGACTTGTTCCCAGCCTGGCTTCTGTCCTGCTTCAACCCTCTTCCCTTGCCTTGTTCCTAATTCCAGTTCTGATCATTGGCCTGACTCCTTGGCTCAGTTCTTAGTTTCTGACCCTTGGCTCTGTTCTAGGCCTCTGATTGCCACTGCTTTGACCACTATGAATGACCACCTACTTGCTGATTTGTGACACAGTGCAGCACTTTGGTGCACAGTGATGTTCAAACTCTCATAACCCAAGCTGCAGGGCAGTGTAGACATGCCCTTAGTTTTCTGAGTAATTTAACAGAAAGCTTTCTGCCACAGATTCATTGCAAGGAGTTTGATCAAACAAAATGGCTGCATCATGGGTAGAGTCCTTTCCCCAACTTAATGGATTATGGGCGATCCTTAAAGTTCAAGTATGCACTTTGTGAATAATCTTGAAAGAATTAAAACCCTTTCAAGAGTCACTCTCAGAGTGTTGTCTCAACACTTACCCTGTATGTCTGCAGTGCCTTTGGAGGTTTATCTTGAAATTGGTCTTTTGAGTAGGAACTTAAAAATGGAGAGGCTGCTTCCTTTGTTGACATTAAGGATCAAACTTTCCGCATAGCCTATGAAAGATATATATCTAACTTTAGTGTGCAATACCTGTGCATGCAACTGCAGTAATTGTACATGTAATTGACTAGTTTGAGAGATAGCTGTACATTTTGAACATGCAGTCATCATGGTTGTACACACAACTGATGTTCTGTCCTTGTCTGAGGAATTTAAACACTCAAATGCACATGTGTGTTTGCATACAACATTATTTGTGTGCAGTTCTGGATATTTTACTCTTAAAATCTCACTATGCTCTCATAAAGGTCTTGATAATCTCAGATAAGATTTCCCTCCCCTGCTTCTAATATTATTATTAATTACAAGGGTGTACATTAATATCCTGTGTTTCACTTGACTGACAGACAGACATCCTTCTTCCCAGAAGTGCTTGCATTTCTGTGGTGCTGTACTGTATCTCTTGTGAAGTGCTTTGAGATCCTTTCAGAGAAGGTTGTTAATTCATACTCAGCGTCCCCTCTGCTGGGACCATTTCAACTGGCCAATGTGTACAGTAGTCCGGAATCCCTGGGCATATTAACCAGAAATTATGCACTGCCCCTTTTAGACTAGTTATGCTGCTCAAGTTAATACTTCCATTTTCCAGATTGCCCTGGGAAACTCACAGGGAAATCATTGCCCTATGAGCACTAATTAAGAAAAAGGTAATCACTAACACTGGCAAGAAGGAACTTGTTCAACAGACATCATGCAGGTTCTCACTTGGAGTTAATCTATGTGCTATTAAATTGTGTGTTTACTGTGGCAGCCAAAGGTAGTTTCCTGCAACTTTTATCATTTGTATAATTTCAAGATATTGAAACATAAACCTGCACTGAATGTATTGCTTAAGATGCACTTACCAACTGACAGAATTTGACATGAAGCATGGAATACTAATGATCAATACCAAAAACCATTGTTTTCAAGTAAAGTTACAACTCTGCTACAAGTCATCCAAATCAGGTGATTCCATCTCAAGTTGACACTTCAGACATAACCAACCTTGTTGTGATTAAGAAGGGCATACATAGATCAAATCCTTCTTGTATCACATATGAGCAGGGGATTTCTTGTGTGAGGAAGGAGAGCAAGGTTTGACCCTTTAATTTCCATGCTGCAAAAAGTAGTAATGATATTAGACAGGTTCAACACATTTGATTCATTAAACCGAAGGTTTCACTTTTATACTAATATTAAAATCATCTTTTGAAAAGTTTGGATCTACATCTGAATGTGAATGAGGCTCAAGTTTTGGGTTTGCATCACCAGCATGTATAGCTAGCAACCTCTTACTGGCAAGGAGAGCAGTGTGGGAAACAGAAATTCTATTCTACAGGAAATTCAACAATTTCAAGACACTTTATTCAAAATAAAGAATTTTGAATTTTTTCCTGAAATGAAATTTTATGGCAAAAATTAATGTAGGGCCAATCAAAACATTTCATTTTGATAAAATAAAACACTTCATTTGAATGTTGACTCATATTTTTTTAATGTTGTATAATATAAACTTAACAAAATACATTTTGAAATGAAAAATTAGCCGTTCATTCCAAAAATGTCAAAATGAAATGGTCTGACATTATCAAAACACTTCGTTTTGGGTCATTTTTTCCAAAACGAAGTTTCATCAGAATTGGCACGTCCTCAGAGAAAGGCTTGATTTTGATGAAATGACATTTTCTGGTGGAAAAATATTCTGTCAGTAAATCTTCAACCAGTTCCGCTAGGAATCCTGTGGAATCTGTGTGACATAGGTCCCTAGTCTGCAAAGGCACTGCCTGCATGAGCTGCTATAGTAGCAAGGATTCTTACTGCAGCATCACAGCCCTTCACTGGGGAAGTTTAAGTCTTGCTTCTCTAGCAGACTGGTTTGAAGCATGTACTATTCTGTAATTATCTGTAATTTCTTCCTGCTATATTTATTCTCATTGGTTTCTGTGTTTGGTAAGAATGATAATAAGTATATGATAATCACACAGTGCTACATTCTGTCAGGCGCACGTAACCCATACTAAGCAGCTGTTTGGAGCATAGGCAGCACCTGCAGAACATGCTGCAGAATGCCTCCCAGAGCAACGTGGTGCCCAAGGGGTTATACATGGGATTATATGTATCTGTTACAGGAGTTGGCATATTGTCCCATCCTGACTATGTTGCTGGCCAGCATGAAGAGACCAAACTATGTCTTCATTAGGACCTAAAGATGCAGATAGGCACCTAGTGGGATTTACAAAAGTGTCTAAGTAGGTTAGGAGCCGAAATCCCATTGAAAGTCAAAAGGAGTTAGGTGCCTTACTCACTTAAGTGCCTAGTGGGATTTACAAAGGCACCTTTCTGCATCTTTAGGTGCCTAAATAGCTTTGTAAATCTGGCCCCATGTGCCTCCAGGGTGTAAGGAGAGAGAGGTTCCTGCATGCCTAGCCAGTCCTTATGCAGGTGGTGCAAAGGGGAGAAGGCCCATTACTTCATCCCACACAGTATAGGGACTGAGCCAAAGCCCAAAGTTGAAGTCTTTCATTGGTTTCATTGGGCTTTGGATTATGCCCATAGAGAGGAAAGTGAGGAGTTTTAAGAAACACACTAATGTGAGATGCGGCCAGACTATCAGGGATTTGAGCATTTCCTTGGGCTCGGGAAAAGGGAATGGTGTATGTGTGTGTGATCACTGATTTACTAATCATTATGCGCAAAGCAACAACAGTGTGTTCAGCCCTGTACAGAAAATGGCCAATGCCTCAAAGAGCTTCCAAACACCCTCCACATGCACATACCTTCGGGAATTTTGGTAGTGATTTTTCAGTGAGAGAAAATTCAATGTCTATCATTTGTCAGTCAATTACTTTCAACTGATTTCAGATGTGCTAGGACAGCAAAGAAAAGGCAGCTATCCTGGAAACATTGGACTGAATTATTTTCCTTACAACAAAATATATCCTATGTCCATGTAAATAGCTTCAAAGTAAGGGATGTTTACAGCCCAGTTATATACCCTTAAAATGGTTTTCAGAGATGTATAAATTTTAAGCTTAGAATGGACCATAATGATCATCTAGTCTGACCTCCTCTAAAACAGAACAGAATCAGAACCAGAACCAGATAGCATTTCCTTATCCTATTAGGGCTCACCTTATCCAAACACGAACCCCAGGGGCCATGGTGAAGCGAGGAAGAGGAGCTAAACACCCCGGTGGTGCTGCTCCTAGTTCGCAGCAGCCGTCCGGAGTTCCATGTCCGAGCTAGGAGAGTCCCAACTGGGTCGCCAGAAACTGTTACTGAAATGTCGAATCTGCCTAGCTGAGAGCCAATAACAGCCTGAAAGGGATAAGGAAAGATGCTTTATTTTGCAGAAGGAAGTAGAGCCTTGCACCTTGGTACAGAGACTTTGTCTTATACAAATATCACAATATTTTTATACATATTCAGACAAAGACCTTTGCCATGTTAACACTTGACTGGCAGTTGCCAGACCCCGTACTTTTGTTATTTGGTCAGTGAAAACCTATTTAGAGCCAGATTCCTCTGCCTCATGGCAGAAGAGAGAAGATAGTTTAAAAGTTTAGGTTACTGTGTACGTGAGGCTTCTGCTTTTTCGTAATGGCTGAACTGTTAGTTGTTGTGGGGGGTTACCAGTAACTTTCACATGCTGGAGGAGAGGGGGCACTGCTTTCCAATAAAGACATGAATTTTCAGCAAATAGTATCTCTCTTCACCTTCCTCCAGATTGCCAATCACAACTAGAGGACAAGTCTCAGGCAGGGTTAACAAATCAGTGAACTATACAGTTCTCTAAAGATGGGGAACTGCTGTGGGAGCATGGATGTAGCTAGGAAACAAAGTGCTGCTGTGAGGAGATATGACACAGCGGTGACAAAGTGTGAGATGACAAGCAGGGGGCGAAGTGCTGCTGGCAGAGAGGATTCCTAGCGCTGGATGCTTGTACTTGGCTGCTCATGTATGAAAAACAGGAATGGAGCTGGCACCTTAGAAAGGCTTCAGGAAATTAAACTAGGAGCAACGGAAAAGGGAGAAGAGGTTGGACAGGAGGAACAAAATGGTCCAGGGAAACAAAGGGTGAGGGACAAGGAGTTTGGGTCTTGCATACAAGCACTCTAATCAGCTAAGGAAAACAAGCCTCCAAGAACTTTGAGATTATCACAGGCTATCCTCAGTCCCATCCTAGAGAGCCTATGGGATGGATTGTGGCTAGCACATTGCAGCCGTACAGGATGGGAGAAGGGATGCAAGGACCCCACTCCGAACAGGCAGACAGTTTAAAATCTTGACCCTTGCACTGCTTTTGCAAAAGGATCAAGGAGTCTAGCACCAAGAGTGACCCTAAAATGGACAGGACTATGGCCCCAACCTATCTCTGCAGTGGCCAGCAGAACAAAGTCAGTGGAAGGGCAAATTCATGCTGTGCCCTTTCATAGTTTGCTTCAGCTTTTGCTTTCCTTGCAGTCCCTCAGTGATCTCTGCTAAATCAGCTAGAATTCTTCTAGGAAGGGCCACTGGTACTGCTGCCTTTGGCATATGCCCTGTTCTTGATGCAAGAAAGGAGCCTGGTGTTACTTGAGGAAACCTTTAAACTTCATTGTAGCTATATACTTAACTCCCACTAGCAACAACAAAGAACTTTGACCACAGAATCCCACATAACAATGAAAATGTAGCCCCGGCTATCATTATAGCTTCAAGGTTTTCTGTTTTCTAAGGCTGAGTTCTGTGCATGAACATTTCACTAATCAATACAATTAATAGCATTAGATTTGTAAGTCAGACAACAATTCATAAATCTGTATGTCAGTAAACAACATTGTAATTCATCAAAGCAAGAGCAAATGGAAATAGCCATCCTTTATGTTCCAGCTCAATGCATCTTCCGCAAGGGGTAAGCCAGTCTCCTTGGGGTTCTGAGATCACACAAACTGACTTGTATTTAGAATGACACCTTTGTTCTCTGATGATATTGATGAGTGGCCTGTGGAAACTGAGTCTGCCAATTGGATAAATGAAGCATCAGGGATTCTAAAAATCAATGCAAAGTGCACACTATTACTTTTGTGAATACTGCTTAATTTTTCATCTTTCTAACAAAGAAAGAGATTGTACTGAGACTGGATGCTGATGGAATGTTGACACACTATCAGCCCAAAGCATCTTTTAGGCGGGTGTTGCTGGGAAATGGACTATAACTTGCATAGGGTTGAATGAGGAATGCAGGCTGTTTGTATGTCTGTGTGTCACTCACAATTAAAATGGTCTGTCAGCCTAGTTCCTGAATTGCTTCCAGCAAAAAGCATCTTCTGAGAAAAGAATCAATTCTTTAATATTATATATATAAATAAATATATATACCTATCTCATAGAACTGGAAGGGACCCCGAAAGGTCATCGAGTCCAGCCCGCTGCCTTCACTAGCAGGACCAAACTGCAGTCCTTCACAATCATACTGTATGATAAAGACACCTGATAATAGAAATGTCCAGAACTTCAAAAGAGAAAAACGATGGCCCCCTCCTGGAGTGCTCTTGGTCTTTGATAGTGGTAGACTCTCTGTGTTCCTCCCTCCTAATTGACTCTATAGCCCTGGGTTCTTTGTACTCTCTGGTCTGATTTCAACTTTTTGCTTGATGGATTTTTTTTAACCTATGCTGGATAAGGTATTGTGCCTCAAACTAGGGGTTGCTCTATGATCTCTAGGACTGTTACAATTATACTTTACAGGTATCATGGAGCAAATACTTTATTACTATGTTGAATTCAGTGGAGTCTCAAACAATTGTCCCCGGTGAAAATGAGAGCAGAATTTAGATGAGTAAATATAGTACTGGACAAAATGCCATTGTATCTTTTCTTGTTCAAATGTGAGTGATTTAGAATGTTGGTTTGTAAATTTGTCATTGTCCCGATAGTATAAAATGAGATGACATTTGTGAAACAGGAGCTTCTGGCAAACAATGCACAATCTTGCAAAAGAAGCGGGCAAAAATAGCACTCAGAATGTAACACTCCCCAAGGTGCACAAGAAAAAACATAAACAATGCTCAGCATTCAGAAAACCATCCGAAAGGGTTCCTTCGAAAGGGGATGACTTGTCAAAATCGGTGTTGCTATGCTAAAATAAATGGTATTCCTTTTGTTCCTATATGACTGTCGGCCTGGGAAAGAAAACCAGAAGAACATTATGGAAGGATGATGTTTTATTATTAACCCCAGTGGATAACAAATATGAACATTTTGAATCCATAAATCAGTTGTAAATAAGTTCCCACACCATGTAACAAACCATGAAACAAATTACATTTTACTGTAAAATGTCAGCCCAAAGGGAAAGTTCCTGGATGTGGATGCAGAGCCAAACAATCTGTGTAACTACATTGTGCTGCCACTGATATCATTTGAGCTGATTTTTTTTTTTGGTCAAGTAGGTTGTCATGGTATAATTCCCCACTCTGAACCTTAGTGCCCAAAAGATGGGGTACCAGCATGAATTCCTCTAAGCTGAATTACCAGCTTAGTAGTAGTAGCGCTGCCACCAACCAGGAATTCCAGTGCCTGGTACACTCTAGTCCCCCCAAAAACCTTGCCTGAGGACCCTCAAGACCCAGACCCTCTGGATCTTAACACAAGGAAAGTAAACCCTTTCCCTCACTGTTGCCTCTCCCAGGCTTCCCCTCCCTGGGTTACCCTGGAAGATCACTGTGATTCAAATTCCTTGAATCTTAAAACAGAGAGGAAAATCCACCTTCCCCCCTCCTTCTCTCTTTCCATCCCAGACTCTCCCTGAGAGAGAAAGTAATCCTAACACAGAGAGAAAATTAACCTTTCTCTCCCCCTTCCCTCCTTTCTCCCCACCAATTCCCTGGTGAATCCAGACCCAGTCCCCTGGAGTCTCACCAGAATAAAAAAACAATCAGGTTCTTAAACAAGAAAAGCTTTTAATTAAAGAAAGAAAAAACAGTAAAAATTATCTTTGTAAATTTAAGATGGAATATGTTACAGGGTCTTTCAGCTATAGACACTGGGAATACCCTCCCAGCCTAAGTATACAAGTACAAATTAAAATCCTTTCAGCCAAATACACATTTGAACTCCTCCCAGCCAAATACACATTTGCAAATAAAGAAAACAACCATAAGCCTAACTCGCCTTATCACCTAGTACTTACTATTTTGAAGCTATAAGAACCAGTATCAGGGAGATTGGAGAGAAACCTAGTTGCATGTCTGGTCACTCTCAGAACCCAGAGAGAACAACAAACAAAAACTAACAGCACACACAAAAACTTCCCTCCCTCAAGATTTGAAAGTATCCTGTCCCCTGATTGGTCCTCTGGTCAGGTGACAGCCAGGCTCACTGAACTTGTTAGCCCTTTACAGTCAAAAGAGACATGAAGTACTCCTGTTCTATTAACTCTTAACTATCTGTTTATAACATAGGTTCTCATCTAAAAGAAAGCAGTACAGAAAATCAAAGTCACAAAGTGGAAAAAATGCTGTATTGTAACCATCATAAACATTGTTCAGCTTTTTAAAGCTATTGATTTGTGGGAAGAGTTTGCTTTTTAGTACTCTTCATACCCTGAATCCATACAAACGGAGCTGGCTTACATAAATATGCATCATACATGTTTACATAAGATGTCTCACACACTATGACACTGGCAGACCAGGTGCCAGCTCATACCAAGGTATAGTTATACTGAGTGTTTGCATTGCAAACCTCTGTACCCACGTAACTCACCAAACAGGAAAGAAACATTAAGGAGTGTAAAGTGCTGATCCTGTACACAAGAAGGTTTATTGAAACCAAATAAGCCACCATGAAACATCAAGGGACAAAGACTTTGTTGATCACCCCCTCTCCCATTATGAAGAGGAGACTGGTGCAAACACGGGTCCGATCAGTTTGAACTGTGGGGGAAGGGAATAAAAATCCCTGACCAAAAGGAAGTACATCTTTATGCTCCTTGTACTTCAGGGATAGGGCAAGACTTCTAAGCATAAGCAAGGGATCCCCAGTTGTTTAGCTTGGGTTAGCGCTAAAGGACATATAGAGCTTGCACAATATAGAAGCTTCTATTACATTTTTGAACCCTAAGACTGTAACTCTTGTGTGTGTATATATTTACCTGCTTTAATCCTATGAATAACTAATTTATTTTTCCTAGTTAATAAATCTTCAGATAATTTATTATAGGATTGGCTACAAGCATTGTTTTTGGTGTGAGAGCTGAGGTACAATTAACCTGGGGTGAATGACTGGTCCTTTGGGACTGGGGGTAACTTGAATATTATTGTCCCTCACACAAAAAATCACCATCTATCAAAGGCAAACTTTCCTGACTGGCAAGATAGACTACAGTGACCAAGGGGACTGTCGGTGACTCCATGTTAGCGCTGTAAAGTGTTTGAGGAGTTGACACTTGATACTTGGTTGCTGAAATCTGCCATCAGCATAATAAAACCAGCTCAATGAGCAGTGATAACTATGTAGGCAGGAAATCATCTGTTGACATAGCACTATGGATATGAGCACTTATGCCAGCAAAACTATGTTGCTCAGGGGGGTGTTCTCTTCACATTCTTGAGTGACAAATGTTTGATCAACATAAGCACTAAGTATGTGGCTTAATATGGCCCAAATATAGAACACACAACCAATTTGGGGTTTGCATCATGTTCTTAACAGTCTGCCCTGAGGTGGGCACTCATGGTTGTGAGCCACCCCAGACAGCTTGACACACTATCCAGGTAGTTTCTCATTCTGCCCAGGTAGTTTATACTTATTCATTTTAAGGCCAGAAGGGACAATAATGATTAGGCTATAGATCCCACTCACTAATTCCTGCAGTTAGCCCAGTTTTGTGTGGTTGAACTAGAGCATATCTTTTAGAAATTATCCATGCTTGATTTAAAAAGAAACCCAAGGGCTAGACAATCTACCGCACCATTGTTGAAAACAGTTCCCTGCTAAAAATGTAACTATATACTTAGTTCAACTTCCAGCCTTTGGATCAGTAGCCCAGAACACTGACAAATGACACTTTTGTGAGACATGATTTCCAGCCTTCTATTTTGTTTCTATGCAATATTCTGATTCTCTTTTATGGTATCCATCTTAGAAAGTAACTTTTCCCCTGAATTGCTGGGCATACAAATAATTAAAACAGGATTTTTAATCATCTAAACTAGATACTTCAAATGGAAATGGAGCTCTTCGATGGTCACATTATATTCCAGGAACAAATTATGTGAACCTCATTTTTGACATTTAGTTGCTATTAGTTGAGGATCTAAGTTCTGGGCATGTTGTTCTAACTGTTCAGATTATCTTTGTTCCTGGAAGTAAGAGGGGAAAATAAAACATAAAAAAAGACAAATTCACAAGTAAGCGTGTATATTTATAAACATAATTACTTTCCCTTTGTCTACAGCCACCCAGTGTTGCCTTTTAATGCAAAACATTTATTTATGCTTATACAAATCCACCAGATATTTCCCTTTGCAGAAGGCCATGGAACAAGTGCTATGCATGAGTGCACTAGGCTAGGTGCAGGGGATAGGTTTTATCCCTAATAGAGTTGCTGCAAATTTTAGGAACAACCTTGTTTCAAATTAGACAAGCTAATGCCAGAGCTTGGATGACCTCAGACAAGGTCATGCTCTGCCTCGATGCCTAGAAGGAAAGGACAAGCAACTGTATGTCTCGCCTTCTGGTAATCTACCCAAGAGGTCAGCAACAGGGGTATGAAGTGAATTAAAAACCCTAGAACCCAACTGCTGTTGGCCTGAAGAGGAACCTTGAGGAATAGTAGGAAGAGAAAGAGAAGAAGCCTGATGATGGTCTGCAACTGGAGCATGGGCCTTATCCTCTGGCACAGAATGATACTAGCCACAGGAGAGAGAGAGAATGAAGTGAGGCTGGAAACAGAGAATGTGGGAAGAATGGAGAGGCACAGATGGGGATAGAGAAACTAATGCACAGAACAAAAAGGAAAAAAAGAGAATCAAAGTGTGAGCTGGAATAAAGAAAAATTGTAAAAACATGTACATACAGCCAGGGCTGCTGAGTAAGGTTTTCTTCTTTTTGACCCAATAACATTTCTGAGAGTATTGTTCCCTTGGACACAGGATAGGGATGGGCCGAAGAGGTAGAAACTCCACTGGCAAATCATGGCCTATGGGGTGGGGAAAATGGAAAAAAAAAAACATGAACTTTTTTATTCAGTTTCACAGGAAAGCTACCATTCAGCCATGAAACAAATACAGGAAAGAAGATAACATTTGTGTGAGTAATTGAAACCATTATCTTGGCAGGGAGTTAGACTTCTAACCTTAAGATTCTGTAAGTCGGTGTTTTGCCTTAATAAAAAAGCCTGTATACCTATTTTAAAACAAATGAAATCTTTAGCACTTAGCTCCCTGGAGAGGGGTTTTGCCACTGACTTCAATAAAGCCAGGGTTGTGTGTACATTATTTTATTATTGTTTTAGTTTAATTTTTGCTTTTCAAACTCCTAGATCTTAAATTTGGTAGCTGATTTAATTGCAGCAGCACCTGATTGTGATAATCAAACATCTCAGAGCAAAATATTTGAAAATAATGTTATAACTCAGGAAGAAGAGAAGACAGCAGCTTCTTTTTAAAATAAATATATATGTCTTTTTCTCAAAGTCATTAATCTTCCCATGTCAATTCAAATGCTTGGTGACGAAGACAGCTATGCTAGTTTCCAATGTCCTGCTTTCAAAATCATAGCGATGAGTAACTGAGCGAAATTATTTGCAATTCCACTGCATGCAATTCTCAGTCAGATCTCTGCATTGTACAAATCTGGATAAGGTATCAGTCACCACTACCCTACATCTTTCAGCACATCCCTAATTGGCTTTGTTAACAAATCCCAAAGCTGACAATAGCCTTAAAGTACTATTACTTTCCTTGCCTCTGAGAAAGTAGCTATTATTAAAAGCTGGTTGAAGACAAACTAAAAGACCTTGAAAACATTTCCCATGAATGACAAAATTGAGCCAAATTATTTTGAAAGCAAAGTTCTCTGTGGTAGTGGAAGAACTCTCCCAATACCAAAGACAGCCATTTAATTTGATTCTAGGGTGACACCTCCATCTATAGCTATGTAAATAATGCAAAGAGGTTTACCCAGGAAGCCAGCTGCCATTTTAAGGGTATTCACATGGATATATATTAAATTCTAATTCACATCCAGATCCTAAATGGGACTTATGGAAGTGTGAAAGGAATCATCACTCTATACGACATGTTCATTTTCAACTTCATTGGGTCTTATAGATGCTTCAAACATATTTTCCCTTTGAGGCTTTTCAAAACCAACGGTCCAATGGCTATAGGACGTGAATAACACTCATTGGCTTTTTAAAATAAATTAGGATACTTTCTCTGTGAACATCCTTTCCATCCTATTCAAATTCTTATGCTGTGCCTAGCACAGTGGTGTACCTGAGAACCTTTTAGTGCATTAATTTGTGTGACTAGTATCTGTCACATATGATTCTTTCTGACTCCTTTCCTCTAAGCAAGGGAAAAATTGCTAGTGGATTTTTTGTTTGTTTATATTATTTCTGTTTTGTTTCATTGTGTGTGGTGATTCTGTCACAATAAAATCTCCCCTCGCCCTCATGGGGTCCCCTTGGAAAGCACCAGCATTATATATTGCTAACGCCTTTATATGCAGTGGGAAGTATCTTGGGAAGGGTTAAAGGTGTGAGTGTGGAATGGAAGATTATTTTGCAGGTTACAAGAGGCCGAAGGGGGAGGAAGGGAGAAAGGAACAGGTTAACTCAACGATCCAGCTAGGGCCGTAGATAAGGAATGAAACTGCAGCCCAAGGCCAGCGCACACAAACAAGCTCTCTGCTGCCAAACAGCCAGAAACCTGTGTCTCATCTCTAGGCAGCTGTGAGAAAGGAGAACTGAGCCAGACAGAACTGAAGGGGTGCAAAACTTGTAAGACTGCAAAGGTCAGTAAGTTGAAAAACAACAGTCTTGCCACCCTAAGAATGGTGTGTTTTGGAGAAACTAATGGAGCAGCAGCAGGCTGGTTCGGACTGGCACGAGAGCACAGGGGACAAAGGTCTCTGGATGAAAATTCCCCCGGAAAAACCCAGGGCTTAAAACCCTCCAGAGAGTTGAAGCAAGTCGGAGATTTACAGCATACCCTAGCTGACCTGTGCACAGGGCAGAACTCTCGTTACGCCCAGGCTTGGCCAGCCTTGTATTATGCATGTGTAAGTATGAAAGTGGATTAGGGCTCAGGCATTAATGCTCTCTTCCTCCCTCTGAGTGACGTGGGGCACGCCCAGCACTCACCACTGTTATTTGGTTAATAAAGCTTTAAACTTAGTCACTTGGTGTGCTCCTTCATCTCCTCCCCTAAAGATAATGCAGCCTCATCCTGATCACCTGAAGCCCCAGGCAGATTGGTAACATAAATCTGTCACAATATGTGTTTTTATTAGCAAACACCAAATTGAAGAAATATACCTTTTACTTGGAAATGAAAGCGATGAGATTGGTAGTGGTTCTTAGAAGTTTGTTCTGGAGTTTGTGACCTAGCTCTGAGAAAATTCTTTCTTGCACAGACCTACTTTACCCTTCTGGTGGATAGTTCAATTGTGCCTGAGAAGTCAAGCTGTCTACCCCAGACCTCATCTAGGAGTTTCAGATAATCTTTCAGGTATCCTGGGCCCAGATCATGAAGATGTCTCTTATGTACTCATTTGGTTATTTACTTAGACTATAAGCTCTTTAGGACGGGTACCGTTTCTGTTCTGTTTGCTTAGCAGCATCTTGGTCTGTGACTGGGACTCTTCTGGGCTACACTATTACAAACAATAAATAATAATAATAATCTTACTTCAATAAGAGCTTCTGCAGATATTGTGGTATTTGAGCATAAAATTCCACCCATTTGTTATTTTCTTACTTTATTTCCCAATCACCTTCCTAGATAGACTCATATTTCAGAAAAAAACACACACCAACAATTCTTCTTATGCAAAAAAGAAGTGGCTATCCAATTAGATTGGCATGTATTCTGACTTGCTGAATCCCAGGAGATGATTCCTTCCATGATGAGATTCCTGTAAAAATCAATAGAAAGGTTAGAAAGCTTCCTACACTGAAATATAAATTATTTTTCTCCCATATAAAAGAGGCATTTTTGGAAAAGTCAGTAAAATCTTCAATAAGCTACTGAATGTCAGACCCTTTGCAAATCATAAAAGCAAGAAGATTCCAGGTGATTTGAACTCTAGGTATTCAAAAAACTCTTTGTTCACCAGAAAACTGTGAAGTTCTGCATATCCAGAAGCAATAGCAGGACAATCTCATTGCTATTTTGCTTACCCTTCTCCAGATATTTTAAATGATCATATTAAAGATGCATCCTTAACTTTGGGGATTTGGAGTGGCTACCCATGGTAAATCTAATAGTTAATGTTAACCAACATTTGTGTTATGAAACCTTTTTTAGGATGTGATTAGGAATTGTTTGTTACAAAGGTTTAGTGCCAGGGTCATTGGAACACAAGGCTTCTATACTTAGAATAAAGGTCCGTGCTAACTATTTCAATGAGATGGTGCTGATATGGAGTTTGTCTTTCTAAATTTGGGCTCACTAATGTTTCCCAAGTAATTTTAAATATAAGCATCCACAGCCTGGGACAAAGCCCTCAGGGTATTGCACAAACACTAAAAATACTAACACACAAATAACTTTCAGTCTTTGTATTGTGTTAGCCCCCTAAGAGCCCCAGTTATCCATTGGGAAAGGCACTATACAAACACAGAACAAAACCACAGTCCTGATCCTAAGGAGCTGACAATCTAAGGATGAAACAAGAGACAACAGATGGGGAAATACAAGGAAACAACAAGGCAATATTGATCAGCTTGATAATCAGTGGTCTCAGCACACCAGCAGCCTAATTGTTGTTTTTAGTAGGCATCATGGATTCATAGATTCCAAGACCAGAAGGGATCATTGTGATTGTGTAGTCTGACCTGTACTACAGAGGCCACAGAACTCCCACAAAATTACTCCCATTTGAACTAGAACATATATTTGAAAATAATCTAATCTTGATTGAAAAATTGCCAGTGCCAGAGAATACAACACAACCATTGGTAAATTGTTCCCATAGTTAATTACTCTCACTGCATGACAAAAGAGAGTTTTAAGGAAAGATCTGAAGGAGGATAATGAGGTAAATTTATGGATGATTATGTTGAGCTCTTCCCAAGAGGAGGCATGGGAGAAAGCAGGAAGATGCTTGTTTGAAATTTTAATAAATGGGAGATAGAGGTTGGCCAATCACAGGTGGGGGTCAACAGTTCAATAGTACATGAGAGATGATAGCTAAAGTAGGAATAGACCATGAACAGTCTTGAAAAAGAAGACAGGTAACTTATGGTTGCTGCAATAGAGAAGGGGGAGCTACTGGAGAGATGCAAAGAGAGGGCTCACATAGTCAAAGCAGCGGGCTAGGAAAATGATCTCTGCAGCAGTATTCTGAATAAATATGAGAAAGGCAAGATTGAACTTGTCAAGATCAGTGGAAAGAATGTTGCGGTAACTGAAGCATGAGATGATCGTCTGGACAAGAGTTTTAGCTGTGGATGGTTAGGAAAGGTCGTATCTTAGAGATGTTCTGCAGATCTAAATCTTGGCATGGCCTGGTTGTGAGGACCTAGAGAGAAGTCTCAGTCCACGATGATGCCCAGATTATGGGTGTTGTCCACAGTGTTTGAGAAAAGAGGTAGGGGGAAGATTAAGAACTCTGTTTTGGCCATGTTAATCTTGAACTGATAGCTATCCATTCATGCATCTACACTGTTTACCTACCTGTCAAATCTATTTATATGCAGGTTCCTGTAATGGATGAGGTCGAGCTGTCTGAAGTTCAATCCAGATAAGAACAGAAGGGATGCTGATAGTCTAGGGGAAGAATCCAGGAAAAAACGATGAAGGTTATATCAGTGAACCCATCGCAGCAGTATGTCTACTAGTTGTTACACAGGATTTCAGCCTATGGGGCTGTGTATCCTCAACTATTGCTGAATGTGTAGGTAACAGTCATTGCTACCAGTGCTGTTCAGCACTTGTCCTTGGCAAGAAAGGCTGTTGTTATTGTTAGGAGCTCACACAGGACTCTCCATTCGCAGATCAGGATGCCATTGTACTAGGTGCTGTACAAACAAAGAACAAAAAGACAGTCGCTGCCCCAAATAACTGACAGTCGAAGTGAAATTTCATCTTTTTCCTCAGAAAGGGATCTCATCTCACACATCCATGGTTTTTGTCCACTTAGTCTGAATTACTCTAGTGACTACTACAAGAAATGGCACTTTAAAATCATCCAGAAACTGCAACCAGTGCAGAATGCAACTTGTCCACTCAATAAGTGATCATTTTATTAGGACCACTTCTGGAATAAGCTACTACAGAACATGAGTGAGGGTCAAGTGCTTTAGTTTGTGGACCCTTGAAAAACATGAATTTTGTATTCTTGTGTATATCTGAAATTAGCTACAAACCTTGGCTTATTCTTGATTTTCCAAAGTGTTTCATACAGGTTTTTTATATTTAAATTATTATATTTTAACTTTGATTTTACCAGCTGTACTTCATGATCTGTGCAGTTTGTTGCTGGAGTTCCAATTTTTAGCAGCTGTGACTCTCACTGCACCCAAAGAACAGCTTTTTCCCCCCTAAACAGGTGCCATATTGACATAGTGTCTTCTCCAATTAGAACTTCACTTTAAATGAACTTCTTGTAGTCCTGACCGATAGGTTCTCAGACCTGAACCATAACAAGGTTCACAAGAAAAGCAGAAAAAAGTGGTTATGTAAGAAACCAGGGCTAAAGTGACAGTGAAGTGTTAGTGCCATTGTAGCATGAGTAAGTTGTGCACCTTTCATTTCAGACAAGTGTTCATCTTGAGTGAGAGCTTAAAGTACTGGTTGAAGTTACTTTACAAAGGCTGTTTCTGATGTTGCATTTGGACATATGTGGTGGCATAGAGACCTATAAAGTGAATAGGTGAGGTGGGGGAAACCAGAAAACATAAATATTATGTTCAGTTTTGATACACCATTGATTTTTTAGGTATAAGAAGGCTCTGCTGTAAGAAAGGTGTATGTGATGGAATTATAACAAAAACAATTATATAAGCGGGTATTCAGCCGAGGCTAGCCATTGATAAAAAAGGGAAGAAAGACCAGAGTAGTATACTTGCAGCTCAATACATTTAAAAAAAAATCCTGAAAATGCTTTGTGCATGAAGCATTTCACTTTTCCAGGTCAGTTATATATACAAATAAATTATTAAGAACAACAGTTAATTTTCTCTGAATATAAGACTAATCCCTTCAGCCTGCTAATGTGAGTGTTCTAATTACCTGATTAGAAATGCCAGGAATGGCTGTTAACCTCCATAGCAGTGAGATGCAGACTGGGTATGCTTGTTCTTATGCATAACTGACTGCACTCTGGAGTATTACAAATGGAACCAGAAAAGATGTACTCAGGACTCAGTGAGCAGAGATTATTGTATTTTCAAATGTGCCCTTTATGCTATTGCCTAACTAAGACTGAAGTATAACAAACAACTTTCAGAGTATGTACAGCATACTGGAATATTTGGGAGTGGAGTTAAGAGGTGTATACTCTGTCATACTAACCTGACAGTTATCTGTATGATTATCAAAGCTACTGTATACAGTGGGTTAACTGGCTTAATAAGTGTAAGTCTTACCTTTCCTAAACAAGAACAGTTTGAAAAAACATAAACAGAATGCTCAGGGAAGTTCTAGCACATAAACCTAATTTCTTCAAACTATGGATTGCGACCAATAAGCATTGGGCAAGATGTCAAGTATCAGAGAGGTAGCCATATTAGTCTGGATCTGTAAAAAGCAACAAAGAGTCCTGTGGCACCTTTAAGGCTAACAGATGTATTGGAGCATAAGCTTTCGTGGGTGAATACGTCTGACGAAGTGGGTGTTCACTCACGAAAGCTTATGCTCCAATGCATCTGTTAGTCTTAGAGGTGCCACAGGACTCTCTGTTGCTTTTCATTGGTCAAGATGTATTGCATACTTATAATATATAGGAATAAAGAGAAACCACAGGAGGAAAATCCTTACTGCCCCTGTTGACTGACTGATGTCAAGAGGTATCTTTCTGTTGACTTTATAGAGAGTTGGATCAGGCCCATGTGTCTGTTCAGATGAATCAGGAATGATCTTTGTCCACTGTGATAGCAGGTCAGCCAGTGGAGAACCCATGTAGGCACCACAGCTGTCATATCCATGGCAGGTCTCCACAGAAGAGGCTAGGGATGGGGTCAGAGTGGGAATGTCACCTACAAAAAAGACTGTTGTAAGAGGTTCCAAGCACAGCGTCAATTTGCTGGCTTAAACCCTACAATGGAGGGGAGCAGTGGTCCATATCTGCTATTTCCCATCCCTGTAATCTGCAGTAGTAAGGGTGTGTTCTCCCACAGTACTTCTCTTGTGTCAGGAATACGGGCCTGCAGCAGAGCTAATCTCCAGGCAACCTTATCAGTACAGGTAGCCTGAAGCAGGCTGTCTAATTGGCCACATCACCTAATTGGCTGGAGGGGCCAGCAGGCTGTCTCCTAAGACAGCAGTAGCTGGCTGGTTGTGGCCTGGTCATGTCCACCACTGTGACTTCTCCTCTGTTACCTTATTCCTGCTGCTCCTGCCTTGAACCCAGCCTTGCCTCTGTCCTGTCCCTGCCTGCTACCATGCTTGTTCCAATCTTTGACCTCTGGCTTAACCTGTGGTTCTGGCATCTGACTAAGGCTCTGACTCTAGTCTTTGGTGCCTGATACCTGCTCTGACCACTAGGCTAGACTGCCCTCTTCCCAGTTGGCTGATACCCTGCATTGCATCCAATGAGGGCCTGTGCCCTAAATAAGCTATTCCTCCTAGTTTAAATTGTACTTCTGCCAAATGTAAATAATCCAATACACTGGCTAGATCTGTTCTTTCTTTCTTTCTTTCTTTCACAGAGCTGTTCTTTTCAGTTTCCCTCAGTTAATATTTTTTAGGGAAACTTCAAATATGGAAATATGGGAGACAGTCTCCAGAACTGTGAAATCCATTAGCTACACTAGGAAAGCACCTAGCGGTTCTATTAGCTGAGTAAGGCTCTTAGCCAATTCTATCTTTTGTTGGATGAAGAGGCAGAACATATTGGCCCCATCTGGGGTTTGCACAGTGAACTCAATTGGCAGAAATCTGGAAGTGGAACTCCATTACAGAAGGAAACCAGAACTCAAGGAAACATGACAAAGCTAGAGGGTTTTAGAGGCTCTGAGGTTTGAAGAGATTAGCAGTTTGGGAGAATCAGGAAAAGGATAGGTTAAGATTCAACATCAAAATAGTCGAATTCACTGTACTTCCTGATCCCAAATCTGAACCACTTCTCCCCTTTCTGTAATAAACATGTAATGTCCAGACCTTTTGATGACCACTGAAGATTGAAACAAATGAAGAAAAAAAAAACCCTTTGCATATTCTATGACCGCAGAGTCCCTGTCTGGCTGATACTAGACTCTGCCCTCCAATTGTTTCTCTTTCTTCATATAATTACAAATCCATATGGTATATATGCTAAATGCTTTTACTCAGGCTGCTTTGGGGTAAGCATATGTTAAAGTCTATAGCACACTTTCCCCACAACAATAGAGGCAATATAGTTCTGTTAATCCAGCAAGGAGTAATACTGTATCATACTGAACAGGTTGCTTAATCTAGCCAATCTCTGATTTCTTTTTGCATGATTAACACATTATCGAACGAAGTGAATACATCTATGAGGGTCACATTATTCCTTTATCTGATGCAGATGAAGATCACCAGAATTATACTCTAATACAACACACTCTTCCTCCTCCGCTTTGCCTTGGGCTCACTTACAAAACCAAAATGAATGTTTCATTTCTTTCTCACTGATATCGTTTACCTCCTTCCCAAATTCCAGCAAAGGTAATTTCCCTTAGTGGCCATGGAAGTGGGTAAATATGCTAATAAGATAACACTTAGTCTATCTGCCACTGCCCAATTCCAGGCAGTCAAAGTTTTGTAAACTGAATATGTGGTGCCTTGGGGAGAACATGACTAGGTTATTTGGTTGTTCACAAGTTCTTTGGTAAACTCCAGCCTAATCCACTCTATGGATTACATTGCTCTCAATTACCCAGCACAAATCTTGAATAAGTCCATGTAAGTGAATGCCATTTACTCTTGTTCTACATCCATGTATCTGAGAGCAGAATTTGACACACGATTCATTGTTTAATATGATACCTGTATCTCCTGCATCTTGCCAGGTTAGGAACAACTGTATGAGGTGTCAGTCCCTCCAATGACAGGTTTAAATATACTTCATATTAACTTGGCAATAAATTGTGCCTTTAAGAACAGCCCTGAGTAAAGTGTGGTGCCAAGGAAGAAACTGACTACCCTTCCCCATTTCCCATTCTGTGCTGGTCAGCATGTTGGGATGAGTGAATCCAATTCCTGACCACCTGCATGAAAGGGAAGAAGTAGACCTATACATCTTGCACTATTTGTGCCTAGAACAGCAAGTGATGGAGGGAATGGGCCACAATCTTATCTTCAATTTCTAATAAGAGACTGTAAGCTTTTAATGTGTTTGAATAGGTGATATTCACTGGTGGTGGTGTAACTCCAGCTGAGTTGAATGGGGTTAACGCCTAACCAGTTATAGCAGGAATGAATTTGACCCACACTATTTAAGATATGCTTTGTTTGGGTGAAGTTAAGTTTGAAAGCACTTATCAGTATCTTAAGGGTAAAAATCGCTATCAGAATGTTGTAGTTAGCAGGAGAGGGAAAAAAAATAAAGCCAGGAAATTCAAAATCAAGATGAACTTTTATGAGAAACCCAAAGATACGGGAGTCCAAGTGAGTAAAACAGACTATTAAATATATCTCTGAACAACAAAACTTGACATGCTTTTCATTTTAGTAAGTACTTCAGGGTTAGGGCTATGCTGTGTGGTGTAAACGGATATGATTCATCATTTTAAGAAAACTTCAGTATTTCAACTTGTTTTGCAGAGCTCTAGAAAGTGCTCTGTAGGGCCCAATTCTGCACTGGCTGGGGATGGACTAATGATCATGATAGGCTACTCAATAGCCCTCTTACCTCTCTTGCAAGAATCAGAAAAACCACCTTACATTGAGACCAGAGTCACCAGTGAAATACTTTAATAGGTGTCTATACATGTGAGTGCTGCTTTATCCATTTCTTAGTTTTTGCAATTCTTACTCTCAGTGAGGGTTCCTTATTCAAATGAGTAGTCTCATTTAAGTAAAGGTTCTAGATTGTCACTTTGACTATGCGCTGCACAAGGAAGTAAGGACACTCCTAACATCCCAGTTCAGGCTACACAGACTTTCGGTCCAGGAGTGCAAGAGTAAGAGGCCCAGCACATCCACTATTTTCCTCCACCCCCATCAACTTGCAGTAACAAGTGGAAGGAGAACGGGTGGAGCACTGGCTTCTCCTCTCAAAATGCCAGTCAGCACAACTACATAGCCATTTGCTGGGGGTATGGACCTATAGGAAATTCTGGTTCCTTTGCTCCCACCTCTCAAGATTGGGAACTGTGTTTCAGAGAAGTTTCTGAGTCACATGGCTCCTGATGCTAATCCTAGGATGGTGCAGTCAAAGTAATAGTTTTTTCACAGTATGCCAGGGCTGGCCACCCTTATTCAAGGTGGGCAGTGCTTTACTCAGTGAGAAAGCTCATTGATTTTAAATTAGATTACTCACTGAGAATGACCAGCATAAATAATGGTGGCAGTATTTGACCCTAGATCAGTGTTTCCCAAACTTGGGACGCCGCTTGTTTAGGGAAAGCCCCTGGCGAGCCAGGCTGGTTTGTTTACCTGCCCCATCCACAGGTCCAGCCGATCACGGCTCCCAGTGGCCGCTGTTCACTGCTCCAGGCCAATAGGAGCTTCTGGAAGAGGCGGCCGGTCCTGGGAGCTGCGATCGGCCAGACCTGTGGACATGACAGGTAAACAAACCGACCTGGCCCGCCAGGGGCTTTCCCTAAACAAGTGGCGTCCCAAGTTCGGGAAACACTGCCCTAGATCAATAAATGCAGCTAGGACTATGACTTTCTAAATGGAATTAAAAATTGACTCTAAAAATGAATTCTTAAAAATGTACAATGAAATATAAAAGTCTCTGCTCCCTTCTCACCCTGCCCAATTATATGGTGCAAGTGATTTTTCATTGCATTGAATGTATAGCATTGTTTGTACATTTGGATGATAATGACTATGAGTCAAGAGGGATTGCTAGCTCCCTGCTGGGGAGATTTTATTTACTCTCTATCATTAGTAGGTAAATTGGAGCTACTCAGGGTTTAATTTTATTTATGCCACAGTCATTTAGGGCTTTTGTTTTTCTTCCTATCTGTCTATGAATAGAAGAAAACACCAAAATGTGAATTTGGAGTCTTTCTTCTCCATTTCATTTAATCCTCATTCTGTCCCTCAGACAGGACCCTGCTCTTTCAAATATTCTTCAGCTCAGGATTTATACCAAGATCCTGAGGGATGAAATGCAGGTTCTTGTCCTTTAAACGAGATCTGCATTGGTTTTCTATATTGTTGAAATTTTCCCAGGTACCTGAGTCAGAGACCATGAAAAGCAATGGAGGCTCTATCTACAGCCCTTAGGCTCTCAAAATGTGCAGCGTCTCATTTACATAGGATTTGGTCCATCGACTGTAAAAACTGAGGTCCTTACATAGAGCTGTATCACGCCCTCTCACAGAAATCTCAGATGTGTGGGGGGATGTGAGTGATTACCCCCTCTCAGAGAAATACCTATAGGAGGGTGGGGCATGAATGGAGAAACTCCATCCCTCCTCATAGATTTATCCCAGCAGCCTTCACCCTCCTACCTCTCCTTGTGCCACGCTTTGGCACAAGCTCCCTCCCCCATCTCACCCCATCCATTCTTTTTCTCTTCTTTCTATTTTCCCCTTCTGACCTTGTCTGTCTTCTCTGTCTTTTTGTCCTGTTTATTTTGATTCATTTTCCTCTCCTTTGTGTGTATGTGTGTGTGCCCTGTCCTGTCTTTACCATAACGAAGTATACATGGAACTCGGGGTTGGGAAAGGGTGTCCAATCAGGGTTCTATAGGTCAGGATACATGTACTTGCAGCTGAGCTGAGCACTGTGAGAGCAGAGACACCAGGCTGTCTCCTGAGCCTGCAGATCAGTACACAATGCCGCTCCTGCGTCCAAATGAGTTAAGAACTACGGAAGATGCAAGTGCTGAAGGTGAATTTCAAAGACTCACCAGATTATTTTACCTATAGCAGCCTGTTTGCAGGAAGGAATTGGAGTGGATCCAGATCATACAACTTCCCCACCCCCATCACTATGCTTTGCCCCATTTCCTCCGGGGCTAGTTTATATTGTCCTTCTCCCAACGCTGGGAAACATGGCTTAGCAGTTTTATTATTGTTACTATATTTGTACCACATTAGCAGCTGGATGCTCCAACTGAGATCAGGGCCCCATTGTGCTCGGCACTGTACAAACACACACTAAGAAATAGTCTGGGCTCCAAAGAGCTTACCCTCTAAATATATAAAACCAAGTGAGGAAAACAGGGGTGAAGTGACTTGCCATAGGTGACACAGCAGATCAGTGACAGACACAGGAATGGGTCCCTGGCCACCTGAGTCTTGGAGTGCCCTCTCTGTTAGACTGCACCAACTCATACAATACCAGCCCTTCTTTTGAACTTGGCTTTTGACATTTCTATATGAGGATTTGAAAACTCAGCTACCTGGAAAGGGCTGATTAAGAAGTTTAAAATGTGTTCCAAAATAGCACGTAGTGTTTGTAAATAGTCAGTTATTTGTAGGAAATCCTAATTTTTGAAATTCTAATTAATTTAGTAGCAAACATGCATGTTTTAATAATGTGCATTCCAATCTCATCCTGTGCAAATATTTTCAAAAGGAAAAGAGTCTGGTTTTTGGGAGATTTTTTTTTCTTCATTTAGAAAGTCAGTAGCTATCAAATTAAATCTAGAACTTGTGCAATCATTGCAACTTGACATTAAATATATCAAGTTGTCATGCTAAAAAATGAGTCTAGAATGACTAACAACCTTAAAAATGTTAATCTCATTCTGACAAAAAACTTGAATTTCTAAGCACTCTTTAGTTTAATGTTTGCTGCACTTCTGCATTTAGATGCAAGTTTAACTTAGCACTAGAACAATCAAATGCATTTGCAGCTGTGGGACTGTCTTGGTGCTTCCCTGGAGTCTTGTTCCTTTGTTTTCTGGAAAAACAATTTAGTTGAATTATCTGCCTCTTTTTCTTTTTAAAGGCTTAATATTCTAGCTGAACTTCTTTCCTTGACTTTGAGCACAAATTGGATTTAGAGAAGCAATATAACTAATACATATTTCTAAGTGAAGCACTTGTCACTGGATAGCCTCTCTCTTGGCTGGAGCATGATAGAACAGCAGTTGAAAGAAATATATACATCACAGGGCGGTTGGCCCAGCAAATGAAGGTGGTCCAGCGCCTCTGTGCCAGAACAGATGCTTCCATTTGGCCAATTAAGAGGGTGGGGCAGCACCTGAAGGTCTATAAAGGACCAGGGAACCCAGATGAATCAGAGCTGCCTGAAAGAGAGAGAGAGTCAGGAACAAGGCAGTTAAGAGCTACCAGAGCACAAAGGTGTTTCTTAGGGGAAGGATGAAGGCAAAAAGGATAGTAAGAGGTGTTTACTGACTGATTTCCTCAAGCCAGAGAGAGGGGCGCAGCGGGAAGTCAGGAGAAGCAGCAGAAGGAGGTGCCTGCTGGCTCTAAGAGAACCTGAAATGGAGTCACTGGGTTACCCGAGAGGGGAAACGGACACAGGGCATGTGTTGTGCCATTGCCTGCCACAAGAGAGTACTCTAGTTGGGGCTGGCCTATGACAGCTGCTTTTTTGTTTTGTTTTACTGTATTGTAGTTCTAATGAAAGGCATTGGATTGACAGACCTTGGGGAGGTATGTCTATACTGCATTTTAAAACCCAAGCAGTGAGTCTCAGAGCCTGGACTGATAGATCTGTGATTGTGGGGCTTGTGCTATGGTGCTAAAAGCAGCTGCTAAGATGCTTGGGCTCTGAACCCAGGGATGGAGGTGGTCTCCATAGCTTGAGCCTCAATATCTACACAGCTAGTTTTCAGTGCTGTAGTGTGAACCCAAGTCTGTTCACCCAGGCTCTGAGACTCGCAGCAGATATACCCTTAGAGAGACCATTTCAATGTCTGAGAGGAAAAGTTAGTCTTTGAGCATCTCCCAGTCCTTGGCCAGGCTGAGGAAACATGCCACTGCTAGGATACTAAGATAGACAGATGTTTCCATTCCATATTGTGGTGGTGTTTTTTGATTATATGGACACATACTGGACTATGACCCACAAACTCAGTACAGAACAGCGAAATAAGTTAAAGGATAGTAAAATGGTGGTAACTAAAGAGTGGGAATATGTCTGAAGACACTACACTGGTCTCCGGTGGATTAGCCACAAGTAATTTGATACTTGCCCATACTATCACATAGTAGCAATTGGCTTACATTTTGACAGTGATGTGCCAGGAAAATGGCAAAAGACTTAACTTTTGTTAAATGTCTCTAGCATACTGTATGACTGCTGGAGAGCAGTTCAAGCTTGCTAGAGCCTCCAAGTCATCTCTGATTCTATTTAAAATGTTAATAACTTTGAAAATTAGATTTGAATGGAGTCAGTGGAGCTATGCTAATTTAAACCAGCTGGGGATTTGGTCTTAAGTCTGTGCATTGGTACTGGACAAGAGAAATTCATTAAAATCAGTTATAACTTTCCCTTTCCCTATACTTATTTACTACAAAGTGACAAAAAAGTTGGAAACCTTCTTGGGCTCTGAAAAATACATCTATTTTTAAGGCAGCATGGATCAGGAACCTTTCTCTAAATTTACATCAAATATCATAGAAAAAATTACTTTGCATCAGCTGCCAAATGGTTTGCGTCATAGTCCTTTGTATGGGTTATAGGAATGGGGGTAAAAATCTGGTTTATCATGAAAATGGATTTACAACACTGATCTAGATAGGCAAGCAAGCATAGACCCATTAAAGCACTGCAGAAAGACCTTTTACTAGGCTAGCTAGATAGTACAAGAGTTCTGCCATCCTTTGTCACTACTCCTGGAACTAGTATGCTTCAGATGATCATATCCTGAAATTACACCCAAATATCTTCTTCAGCTGCATATAGGGAGATTTCACATATAGGGAAATCTCACAGATACTGACGTTACCGGGTAATTGGGGATTTTTTGTGGCCATTCCTTAATAAAGAGCACTTTAGACTAGTTTCATGAGGATCATAGATCATAGATTATTAGTGTTGGAAGGGACCTCAGGAGATCATGTAGTCCAACCCCCTGTACTCACATCTACAGCTAGGTGAAAAATATTCTTTTGGTAAAGAGAAATTTGGGGGGAAAACTCCAAAACTATTTAAGAACTTGGGTTGAATTCAAGGAATAATTTCAGCTGGAAAAAATAATTTTTTCTTTCGTCCAAAAATTTCATTTCAACCATTTTGAAATGTTTCATGTTTGAAAAAGGAAAAGTGTTTCATTTCTACTTTGATTCTGAAATGGCATTTCACTGTCAAATTTGGTCCTTTAAAAAAAAAAGGCAACCCAAAACATTTCACATGAATGTTTTTCAATTGTTTTGATTTAACAAAATATTCAAAAATGGTTTTGGTTCAAATCAGTCTTCTAAACTTATTTTTCCATTTGTCCCCCAAACTCAAAAAATCCATTATTCAGTCTTCTCTACTCGCATCCCAGAACATGGATCTAGCGCAACATTGCTTTCTATTTCTGAGTGAGCCCCAGGTGGAATTGTATAATCCCCACTTAATCTCCCAGGCCTATTTCTGGAGGTGAACTCAGCCTGCTCTATGGGCCAGTGCAGAGTGTGATAGAGTCTGGGACGCCCCAGCCCTGCTCTTATTTGGGCAATTTCTGGCTTTGGAGTTGCATGAAGGGAGTTGACCCTGGTACTCTGAGTGCAGAGCTTGAAATTATTCCTGGCCCATGCATGGACAATACAGTCCCTACACCAACCCAACCCAAGGACTAGGTACAATCAGGACCTTTGTTTTCACTTCATTCTACTCTGGTTTGGATTGTGTGGGGCTAGGAATTGTGGAGAATGAAACGCTTAAAGATAGGAAGGAGGGGCCATAATGACACCAAAATACTGAGTGAAAGAAGTGGTTATAGTCACTTGGCAGAAAACAGTGTATAGCGAGTTCTGTCACCATTTTGCCATCTAAAGAAATAGATGACTTCACTTCCCATTGCTCCTGAACCATTTTATCTTTCTAAGTAGGTTGTCACAGAAAATAGTATTTTAAGACTATCATGTATAATAATGTATTTTCCAATAAAAATATCATTGTGTGGAAGACCTTCCTTTTTATATATTTTATGAGTTGCTGCTTTCAAAGGATTATGTTCAAAATATTCAAGGTTTGTATGTAAACAAAATCTTGAAGCCTGATTTAGTTCAACAGACTGCCTGGAAGATCTAGAGCTTGTATTAATATTTTTATTCAGGCGCTTTAGAAAACCCATTTTGGTTTCACACCTGACTTTGTTTTTATGGATCCAGTTTCTCAGGAACTGAGCATCTCCTGTGATATTCCGTGCATCCTCAGCTCCCATAGCATCAGTAATCAGTCATACAACACCCTCATTTCAGGCTGTTAGTGCCTATGAGTCATTCTAATAGCACATAAAACATCAATTACTTTTAAAATTTTTGTTTGATCCACTAAGCTTTGATCCTGTGCACTCTAGCTAGACCAGGTAAATCCAGTAAACTATATTTTAAACCTCACTCTCCATCTCTTGATTTCTTCAGATCAAGACTGGATCCTTTTCTGGAAGATATGCTTTAGTCAAATGTAGGGTGACCATAATTCCCTATACTGAATACAGGACACCTGGTAAAATAACTTATATTCAAGCAAATTTGATGGCAATCAGAACTATGTAGTACAAACATTCAAATTAACATCAGGTTGACTGAGCCCCTGCTAAAAAGAAATTCTGCATAGTTGGATTCTTTTTATTTGCCTTCTTATCTTTAAGGCTTTACAGTTCACATGGGGAGGAGTGACACATACCCCTACCCACCCCCCCCACACACACATGGAGAGAGGTCACACACACACACACACACACACACACACACACACACACACACACACACACACACACACACACACACTCCTGTACACCTCTCTCACACAAGGGAGTGACCAACTGAGCCCACCCTCCCTGCCCAGTGCTCTCCGCCCTCCATGCCTGGCTAAGCCCGCAGGACGGACCTGCCTCTCCTGGTACCTGGTGCCGCGTCATCCCGAGGCAGCGTGTGTGTGGGGGGATGCAGGATCACATGCCACCCCTCTAGATTTCTGCCAGGTTTCACACCTGAAAGTGGCCAGCAGCAGCCTTTCAGCACTGTGCAGGAGGGAAGGGACGGGAGCTGCTTCCAGCTGCAGAGGAGAGGAAACGGAGGAAAAGATTACCTGGCCCATGTCTTTGCAGAGCTCATCTCTTCTCCCATCCCTGCCTTCCCCGACCCCGTGTGGCTGGTAGCAGCATATCCCTTCCTGCTCACACAGTCTGTAAAGGCAGCTGCTGCTAGCCACCAACATAATCCATCTGTCTCCGGCTACAGTATGGGCAGGAAGAGGTTAAGCCCTAAATATGCATTGTGAACCAAGGCCCAGGGAACCTGACTGCAGGGGCTTCAGAGAACCCAGCCAGAGAGATGGCTCAGCAGGAGAGGGTGCCTAGGGGACGGAGCAGCCTGTGCTCCCTGGGGGAAGGACCCAGGGCAGGGATGTGTGGGTGAAGAGGGTGCTAAGCCCCTGCCTTGGGGGCTGCTGTGGAGCCTATAAGTTGGGGGTATGAACAGGCTGGAAATTGCTTCCCTCCACCTCTGCCATTCCAGAGCTAAGCTGAGGGGCAGCAAGGCTTCCCTGTGCCAGTGCTGTATGGGGCTTTGGCACATGCAGGGCTTGGCTTCTCCTGGCCAGTGCCCCAGGCAAGAGGGTCTTGGGATTTCCTGGGATGCCGGCCCAGCCAGAGGGAGTGGGGGAAGGAAGGAACCTGCCAGGCAGGATATTAATGAGGTGAGTGCTCCAACTGGGGGCTGATTCTTCACACAGCACTGGAAGTGAGACGTGCCCCACCAGGGTGAGAGGGAAGGAGGGAGAAGAGGAGGGCGATATGGATGAGCAGTGGGGTGAAGGGGAAAAGCAGAGAGAGGACAGTGAGAGGAGGAGCACATAAAGAGATGATGGGTGGGCAGCAGAGACATCAAGTAAGCGGCCGCTGCCTGGGGCCTGCCTACATTCACCAACCATCACAGCTTGCAGTGCACAGCCAGCACCAGCTGGAAACAGGACAGGGGGCACGGCCCTGCTGGCCAAAAGCCAGCATGAAGTGGGAACTGCACTGATGGACCAGCAGGGGGAGCAGCTGTTTCCGCGTGCTGCATATTTGCCCTGCCACTAGCCTTGCACACCTTGCCTCCTGGCCCCACCTCGACTCTGCCCCATTCCTGCCCCTATTGGACCCCTCCCCAAATCTCCACCCCAACCCCGCCTCTTCCCCTAGCTTACCTCATTCCTCCTCCTCCCCTCTCCCTCCTAGTGCTTGCAGAGCGCCCACCAATTTTTCCCCATCAGTGCTCCAGCCCCGGAGCACCAACGGAGTCAGCGCCTATGCACCCACCCCAATCATCGGCCACTGGATCACTGGTGGGCGGGCAGCTGGTGAGAAGGGATCTGGGCAGCAGCAGGACTCACCAGTACTGAAGGGGTGTGCGGGAGACAGAAAATATGGGACAATTTGCCTGTTTTTAAGGAAAAGTTGGGGTACCTGCAGGAGGACTTAAATATGGCACTGTCTCTTTAAAAATAGGACATCTGGTAGCCCTAGTCAAATATAAGTTATTGGACTCAATACAGAGGTAAATGTAATGGTCTGGGGTACACAGTAGTTTAGACTATTTGGTCTAACAGTCCCTACCAGCCCTGCATTCTGACTGATTCTTTCTCATTATATGTTGTCTGAAGATTTTTAGACTCTGAGCAGTGCTTATTTTAATGTCCCTGGACCACTTTATTTCAGATCTGGTAAACAAATATCTCTGTCACAGACCTCATGTGCCATCTTTGAAAGTGGAATTCCATGTTTTGTAGAATGGGGAAACATAATATCAGCTTATAATGGAAACTCAGGTGCTCCCTTAATTACAGGGAGGTACCACCTTGCAATAATTACAAATAGAATAAATAATAGAATAGAAACAAGCCTCAAATCTGGCTCAGTGAGCTGTTGACAGGAGAGCCTGTAGAAGAGCTAGCTTCACAGTTCATTAGCTAGTTCCATGGACCAGAAGAATCTATATCTTCAATCACTGTCCATATGGAAGAGCTGTACTTTAATTGGAAGAGGCAAACAAAATAAAACGCAAGCTGCAGATCGAGTGGATAAAAAAGATAAAAAAGTGGTGTGAAAAATGTAGTAAGTGGAGAGAGACTGCTGAGCTTTAAGGAAGGCAGAGTAAAAGTAAAAGGCCTTTATATGCTGTTTTTCTGGAACTTACTTTAAACTGCTGCTACCATAAAATGATTCTTACAATACCATATTGCTGCAGGACAAAGTTTCCATCTTCCTATGCAGCTGAATCTTGGATTTTGCTTGTGGTCACAGCTCCCATTGAAGCCAAAGTCTTTGGGGAGCCACAGGAAAGGTCTGGAGCCTGTCCCATCAAGCTGCTGGGCTGGGGCAGAAGGATCTTTGTGCTCTGCTCTGAGGTAAGCAGGTTGTAAAAATGGTGGCTTTGAAAATTATACTGCACTATCTCTGGAACTTGAATGCCCTTTAGCTGCAAGTTCATTCAGCATTGGTTCGGCTTCACCCACTGCTGACATTGGTCATCAACAAGTGAGCTATTTAATCATAGACTAGACTTCTTGCTCTATCCCCTTTGGATATAGGGGAGAAGGATGACTTCCCAGGGCACTATGGAACTCCTGAGGGCTACCTACTGGGTAGCCCCAACCATATAAAAATCCTCATTTGCTCAATAGTGATTCTACTGGGGATAAAAAGATCTCAGTGCTCCTTTATATGAAGGCCCCTGTATGCTTCTCTGTAAGTGTTATAAAGGCTTTAAACTAGACATTAAAAATTTGCCTTCACTTTAACACCCCTTTACATTGCCAGAGCAGTGTAGTGGTCTTAGTGCAAATGAGAATCAGCTCTGAAAGTCTCTCTCTTCTAAAAGCAGTTTACTTATGTGTTTTCTGCAAGTTCTGTCTGTATTTGTTTTAAGCATTGTATAAAAAACTACAAACGTCCCGCCCACAAAGAACTTACAATCCTATCAAATCAGACACAGTAGATGGGATGCAAATGGAAGCCCACAGGAGAGAATAACTAGACTGAATCATAGAATCATAGAAGATCAGGGTTGGAAAGGACCTCAGGAGGTATCTAGTCCAACCCCTGCTCAAAGCAGGACCAATTCCCAACTAAATCATCCCAGCCAGGGCTTTGTCAAGCCTGACCTTAACAACCTCTAAGGAAGGAGATTCCACCACCTCCCTAGGGAACCCATTCCAGTGCTTCACCACTCTCTGAGTGAAAAAGTTTTTCCTAATATCCAACCTAAACCTCTCCCACTACAACTTGAGACCATTACTCCTTGTTCTGTCATCAGGTACCACTGAGAACAGTCTAGATCCATCCTCTTTGGAACCCCCTTTCAGGTAGTTGAAAGCAGCTATCAAATCCCCCCTCATTCTTCTCTTCTGCAGACTAAACAATCCCAGTTCCCTCAGCCTCTCCTCATAAGTCATGTGCTCCAGCCCCCTAATCATTTTTGTTGCCCTCCGCTGGACTCTTTCCAATTTTTCCACATCCTTCTTGTAGTGTGAGGCCCAAAACTGGACACAGTAATCCAGATGAGGCCTCACCAATGTCAAATAGAGGGGAAAGGTTACATCCCTCAATCTGCTGGCAATGCCCCTACTTATACAGCCCAGAATGCCATTAGCCTTCTTGGCAACAAGGGCTCACTGTTGACTCATATCCAGCTTCTCGTCCACTGTAACCCCTAGGTCCTTTTCTGCAGAGTGAGTTTGTTTTAGTATTAATAGTCATAATTGAC